>NW_027412088.1:84200143-84828976 GCF_047663935.1 Musca autumnalis
GTCCATTATAAATTGTAATCAAACTCAAGGCCGCAATTATGGACCGATCGTCACGAAATTTAGTATGGAGGTCGGTTTCACATCAGAATAGATCGCTATTTTAATTGGTGATGATCGTGAAATATTTAGCGGGTGAAATGGACCAAAAACATAATTTTTATCCGATTTTGTAGCTGCTCTGTAGGTCGCAATAACAGTCCGATCTCCCTCGAAATTTTAAATAAGGTAAGAGTATATGACAAAGAAGAAGCTTGCAAGTTGAAATGGCGATCAGATAATATTTAGAGGGTTAAATGGACCACAACTTTTGTGTGAAAATTGTGAAAATTTTTAATAAATAGCTTATATCTTTGTTCCTGAAAGACACATTCCCCAATCGTGAGTAATATTTGGAAGACGATCTCTTGACCATTCATTCGATGTTAATTATGTTGATGTACGTGATCAGATAACAGAGTTACAGCTTAATATATCCAGTTTTTTGTTTGTAGGGTAATCATAAACCCGCTAGAGGTCGCAATTATAGCTCAATAGACACGAAATTTTGCACGAGGTAAGAGTTTAGGTTGAAGAAAACGCCTATTATTTTGCATGATGATCTGATATTATTTGGCGGTTGACATAGACCATTACCTTTGAATGAAAAATATACAAATTTTTTTGTTGGTCCATATTTTCATTTCTGGAGGGCATATACTGGCAAAGTAGCCTACATATGGAAAAATAACTGCTGATCTTTCCCCTGATGCAAATTGCAATAATGTGTCTGCTAGATAATGAGCCTACTGGCTAATATATGATGGCTTTTGTGTAGAGAACCACAATTTCCTCCCATGCTACAAATTGTCTCTATCATGACAGAGAAATTTTCAGTTCAGTTGTCAAATAGGATTTTAATACAAATATTGCAGCATGGGGTCGCCTCGCCAACTATTTTATACCTCAGGATTTAGGGTAAAGGGGATACAAAGAAAATACGACCAAAGATGTGTCTCATCGAAATATTGGTTTTAGACCCCAAGTATATTTGGACGAAATTCGTTTCAGACAATTTGGAGTCTATTTACCGCTGTCCGTTCATCTGTCTCTTTTAATGGCTAGCTGGCTGGTGCACACGATAACTCTCGTACGGATCTACCGATTAGAACCAAATTTTATACTTCGTAATATTTTGCCCCAACTTTGTTTAAGTTCGAATGTAGGCTTTGTCGGTCCATACCTCCCCCAAAAAATTTCAAAAATGTTTTCGAAAAATTGTGTGAACGATAACTGGCGAAGTGAGCAATCGATTTGCTCTAAACTTTCCACATATTATTATTATTCCTTCCAGATGTAGATCGGATAAGACTATATCGATCCTTATGGTACCTCCCACACAAAATTCGGAAAAGGGAAATTTAAGAGTCCTCTCGAATCGTTTTGAATTTTTTTCAGCAGATTGTACTTGCGCCGCAAATCCGCAAGTTAACTCTCAAGGGGATTTTCTGATTGGTCGAAACTTTACACATCGTATTATTTCATCCAGTCATGTGTCCGGTAGGAATATGGACTATATCGGTCCGTCCGTCGAGTACCTCCCACACAAAATTTGGGAAAAGTGCAGTTGGAGGACCCGTATCGGATCTATTTGATTATTATTATTTTTTTTTTAGAAGGTTCTTTTTGCGGTCCCTATTCTGGTCCCTTTCCCTGAGTAAGTCATACCTCCTGAGATAATAGTCCAGAAGTTCCAAAAACCCCTGCCAGCTCTAACTAAAATTAAAAATCTGAAAAAATAATTCTCAAATATTTCCAAAACTCAGAATTTATCTTACTAAAATTGATTTGGTATAGCCCCATATTACGATACCTACAGATTCCACGTATTTTGAAGCAAATTCGTGTTACAAAATAAATATATTTTTATACGACAGAGGATGAGGGTATATCACCGTTAGCGCAGCTGACTTATACTATCTTCTTAGCTGTGTAATTGAATATGAATAATTTTGAGATTTATAAATTTGTTTGCATGCAAAATTTTTGAATTCCTATTCATTGTTAGTTATTTCTACCGGTATAAAATATATATTAGATATCACAATATATGTCCACAATGAACTATTTTCTAAGCACATGTGAGGTACAAGTGCACAATTTTGGACGATAGATCTTCAATAAACTCCCAATTTTCCCAATTAACAAATATACCAAATTGCGTGGTATATATACATATGTATTTATTTTAGGTGTATTCCAAAAAGGAACCTGATATTCAAAGGCAATTTGAAGATGTAGCAGGTGGGGCTAATCAATGTGAATTTTCCAATTTTCGAAAATTTTTTAGAAATGATAAATTATACATATATTTTTCCACAAACATCCCAGTAAAGAAAAGGTGGCTTCTCTTATATCAATGGATTCATATGATGTTATTTATATGTGACCTAGTTTTTATCGCCGAGTCCGAACAGCGTGTCCTAAGTTGCCACTTGTAGAGACGTTTTTCATGTCTGAAATATATCAGGAAATATCACCAACATTACTACGGGATATTTTGCCACCGTAGACAATTTGATGGGAATCGAACCCGGACATTCAGCGTGCAAAGCGGTTGCACATAGCTAATTCCTACAGGTTGTGGTGTAGGGTATCACATGGTCGGCCCCGTCCGACTATAGCCTTTGCTTACTTGTTTTTCTCTGCGTGTGTTTACTTATTTGAATACCTTTTAAAAAATTATTGTAATGGGTCATTTAACGAAAGTGTTGACACATATTTTATGTTATTATGCCAATAAGCCACTTGACCATTATTACTTCTTTCCTACTTTTAAAACTGTTCTATGCAAACAGGTTAATCGATAAGCACAACTAACAAGATGCAGAATATTATTAACAATGCCTAACATATTTTATGCTAAACAATTTCAATACCAAGAGGAGAAAAATATAACTTTCAACAATAAAAAACGGTTTCTTCCTTGTGGTAGAAGTGCATAAATCGATCACAATGCGGCTGATGTTGGTCTCAGTTATTCCCCTGTTTATGATTCTTCAATGGAATTGTCCACCACCATCGGCATTCATTTCATCCGTAAACGAAATAATTGACTCTAATGATAAATTATGAGTGGTCATTAAAAAGATGAGAAACAATTGTCGTTTTTTTTCACCGAATGGATTTGATTCGAATCAATAATGAAAGGCAGACGCGCTCACCAGGCGTCCAATGTACAACGGTAAACAAACGTTGTTGTTGTCGTCGTAGTTTTTGTTGTCTGACTTCTGTCGCCTGAATATTGACAACAATAAAAAAACAGTTTACACTCTTAACAGTTAATAACCGTTGCTGTTATTGTTATAGTTAAAGGTAGTTGGGATGGATGTCGTTGATGGCTGGGTAATAAGGGGAGGAAGAAGACTATGTCCACATAATAAAAATACCAACACAAAATACTATGGAACAGGCAGTTAAGCATGTGCAGCAAACAATTGACAGCTATGGCAAGCAAAAGCCATTCATCTATCCATCCGACCAGCAAGCTGTTCATCCCGTGTTAGCATCATAAAACAATCTGGTTTGCTTTTGTATTGGCCAATGCAAGCGAGAAGACCCCAAGATTGATCTGTGATAATTGCCAGAGACAACAGAAGCATCACCAGGTTTGTTTTTGCGTTTCTTGTCCTCTTCAGCAATACCAGAAACAACAGGAATAGCAATAATAACAACAACTATGGCATATAAATAGGAAAACCAAATCAACAAACTAACCGACCGACAACATTATCTGACAACGACAATCGAACAGCGAACACATGCAACACTCACACCACTCGGTTAATATTTCGCGTTGTTCGCATTTTGCTAAAAAACGGCATTTGTTTGGTGCTGGAAAACTGGATGGCCGTCCAGTTGTAACAAAAGTTGCCAACGGAATTTCTTTGCGCATAAATTAGAACAAATCTCTGGTAGTTACTTTATGTGCCCGTGTCAGTGTGTAAGTTAGTGTGAATCTGTGTGTATTTAAAAGCGGTTACAAGTACTGTTAGGAAAAATCAGAAAATCAATTTAACGACAGTGACAACGACATTTACAACAACTAAGCAAAACAATGCAATAGAGACGGCTGTTTCGTCAAACCAAGACCAGGACCACAACATGCAATGGTTATTGTTTTTTCATGTTACCTGTTGTCATTACTCCAGTTTCAAGAGATGTCATTTTCCTAAAAATGTTGCTAAAGTGTTGCATGTTCATTTCGATGTTTTACTCGATGTTCTTTCCATGCTTTATGGTGTGCTCTGTTTTAGGTTAGCTTTTGTTTTAATATATCGCTTAAATATAAACAAATAGGAAGGAAGAAAATATAAAATGCATATGGTAATATTCAAAAAAGTTTTACAATCGTTGAAGTTGAAGTTCACCATTTAATAAGTCGCGAACTGTTAATATATTTTATAAAATATGAATATATTTATATTAATTGAAGTGTTTTAGCCACGATCTCATAATATGGACCATAACAAATAATTTTCGTGGAAGCTGCGTTGGTGGTAATATAAAAAAATGGGAAAAATGTGTTGAAGTAAACAAGTTTTTTGTGTTCTTACTTGATTTCTGGCCAAACCACGCAAAACTCAAACCTGTGCTCAAAGAGAGAACTAAAAAATACCCCTTGGGCAACATGGTTCTAGTATATGACTTTTCGATATATACACTGCATCCCCATAAAATCGATGCTGACATTTTGAAGTTTTGATTTCAGTGTTTTTCGAATTTTCCATATAATTTGAGGGTGCAACTGGATAATAATCGAAACTAGTATATAGGATTGTAGAACTCGCGATTCCACGTCGTTCGATGTATATCTCATGAGTGTGCTCCATACAGCTTCCTAGTAATAGGAGTCCAAAGGCGAAAATTTGGTGCGTAAATTTTCTGAAAAAACCTATTTTTTGGCTTTAAAATTTACAACTGTCGTACAGGTACCCCTGAACCCAACGTGATTTTAGTTTTTTTACGTGCCGGATCTAATAAGCCCTTCCGCGTTCGAATCCATCCACTAAAACGCCGGATATAGATACCCTGAAAGTAGGAAAATCTGCAAAAATATATTTCGACAATTCCGCGAATTGAACCGCGAATTTCTTTGATTATTTTTACAGAAATGTAATCCTTTATACGCGATTATAATATTTGCCAAAAAGGTGTGTCACAAATTACAAAGATTCGGGAGTAATATCCCTATTTATCCCAAAATAGAATGTGGTGGCACATCCGCAGTTCTTGGCGAATCTGTCTAAAATAATTTATATTGACGTATTTTTAATAGGCGGCCATTGAAATCGGATGCACCTTATAATCATATGCACATCGCGTAATTTTTGCCTACTTGAAGGTTTTTTGAATAGTAAGATGCAACTGATGGCACACTTTGGCCGCTGAATGAAACATGGGAAAATCCATGCATATTGATAGACATGGACTCCCTGTATCCGTAAATCACGTGCACCTCAACTGATTTAAACGGATTCGCGAATTATACGGTTTTGAACTTCTATGTTTTTTCTTTGATTGTAATTTCAATATTACTCTCTACTTCTTGTTTCTATTGCTTATCACAGAAAGCAAATATACTTTCACGATGCCTAATTACTTTTCTTGTAGAAGTTTAATCAAAATACTTCAGGATTTGTATGGAAATTTATCGAAATAATAGAATAACTCCCAACATTTTTTTTTTCAAATTTTTCCTATTTAACCAAAAAATATATCTTTGAAATAATTTCCAACAATAAGTTTCCGTTCTTTGTTGTTGCTGTAATATGCAAGTTACAAACGCGATCTTTATAATTTTGGTCTCACATTTTTCTACGCGTTGTCTAGATTATGTACGTATTTTTAAATTATTTGTTTAGAGATTTTTATGGACTCTGAGTTAGAATAAATAAAATTTACTCCATGATTTTTTCAATATTTTTGTATTTTCCGCGAAAATAAAAATAAATTTAGCAACTATTTTAGCATCTACGCATAGATATCAAATGCTGTTAACGATTCATATATACATGTTTTTATTACAACACAATAGCAATTTTCAAATATTTTTTCTTTATAAGAGATTAAAACCCTCCATAACTTTTGAGTGCAGCATCCAATTTTGTGAACGCGAACAGATTTGAAACCACGATTTTTTTCGTAACCCATGTTCCAAAAATGGCGGATGTGCTCGCCAAAAAAATATTTAATTTTTTTTTTCTATGGAATTTTAAAGGAATTTTGAAAATTACCATATACATCTCTATTTTAGGGTTGGGCGATTTGAGCACCTAATTGGGCCCTTCGCTCTTCTGATTCCTGGGATTGTACTAAGCAAAAAATTCCGCTAGCCCATACGTCTACGGTGAAAATAGAGCCTCCCGATTTTAAAGTTTTTTATTCACGTTTTTTCTGGATATTTCCCAGCAAAATGTTTGATGTCAAAGATGCCATTCAATCATGGGTGTAAGTGATATGGCATGTCATCTTTTTAGCATCTTCATCGATGAATTTTATATGAGCGTGGACCCCAAAAGATGCTATTCATTTTTGAATCCAAAGCATGTCATTTACACCAATGCTTTGGCATGTCATTTCTACCAATGCTTTGGCATGTCATTTTCACCAACCCTTTGCAATGACATTATAATTACGATATGAGTTTTAACAACGTTGGTTGTGATTTCGAGTCTCCGACAACATCAGGCCTATTGTAAATAATTAATCTTATATACATATATAGACAAATGTGTAGAAATAAAAAAACGCAAAATTCATCTCTATTGGATCGATGGAATGGATTCAAATGCTAATGAAAAGATCGGATCTTTCACGACTTCGTTTGAATCAATGCACAGTGTCCGATTTTCCGAAAAACCTGGCCTGAATGGATTTTGACGTAACCTTTGGTTCTTATGTTTTATGGGCCGCTGATTGCATTTTTGTTATTATTTAACCCTCAGGCGATCATTTAAGGGGTCTTTTTGGTCCCTCCTCCTATAAAATGTGATCTTATCGGATCAAAATATTCTACAAATTTCTTCGCCATCAATTTTTACTATAGGTCCTAGAATACACCAAAACTCTACATCTTACCTAAACTCCAGAAATATGCAAAATTATAAACACATTTTAGGGTTAAGGACGTACTTTATATGGTTTTGGAAAAATTGTCTTACAAAGCATCATTTTAGAAGAATGGCGTCAAAGACAAAAATGTCCTCCGCTAAATTTCACTATATGTCATAAAAGAAATGAAATCTGTATTTGCATTACATACAAAAGAAATATTGGTATCAATTTTGCCAAAATACCAAGAAACTAAAATAGGGTTGCAAGCTTCTACCATTTAAACAGTTTTGAAAATGTTTGAGTTAAGATCACTTGGAATCCTTGCACTTTAGGTGTATAATGTCTTTGGCAACTTTACTCACAAGAATGCGAGGAATATTTTTCTTAAAAAATTTACCCCCGTGCGAGTCATAAAAGGGGTCTTTTTGGTCCCTTTTTCCACAAATCTTTAAAATCTCCTATAAAATTTGATCGTATCAGATCAAAATATTCTAGAAATTTGTTCGCCATAAAATTTTACTATAGGTCTTAGAATACATCAAAACTCTAAATTATACACAAACGCCAGAAAGTGACCCTTTACTATATTCTGACATTCTGAATCAAAGAAAATCAGTACATATCTGCAAGACAAAATATCACATAAAAACGAAAAGTGCCAATATGTGCAAGATATTTCGATGGAAATTGGTAAAAAAAACTCTTCCTTTTTTATGAAATGATAAATTACACGGCCCAACTCGATCTTACTCACAACTATTTTCATAATTTATTGTGAAAATTGATCTTGAAAAAATTAACAAGTACGGACATCAATTATTAAAGAACGCACAATTCATTGGCGACACTGAACATCTTAAATACGTTTCACATACCTTTCATTACAATTACAAAAAGAAAATATTTAATAACCGTTGTTTATTTTGCATATATTCATATATTTATAAACAACTTAAATATTGAAAAAAATCCAAACAGGGTCACTTAGACCTGCTTTTATACCCATTTATTAAACAAGAAATTTATATATTTTTTCATAACTACACGCACTGGGATCCTATAAACAATATCTGACCCTTTTTAGTGTAAATTGATACTTTTTTCGATTTTTGGCCAGGTTTTTTTTGGAAAATCGGACACAGTGCAATGTAAAAGATGCCATGAAATCATGTCATGATATGGAACGCCCTCCTAAAAGTTTTGCTGGGTTTGGCATATAAAAGCCAAACCATTGAGATTATCGATTCAACACTCGGGAGGCTCGAGGCACTGTAGACATGTGGTGGTCTAGGCTGCTTTTTTTGCTCAGTAAAATCCCAGGAATCAGAATCATGAAAGGTCCAATAAGATGGTTTTCTATATAAATATTTAAGACTTGATCATGTCATTTTCACCATACAAATCGCCTCGCTCTAATGTATGTACAGTATCGGCCAAAACTAAAGCACCCCCTCAGTAAATTTTTTTGAAATGATAATTTTTTATGAAAACTAAATTATAAATTTATATTTTATTTTTCTTTTTATTTATTTATATCTTTATAATTGGAAAATACAAAAATAAGGAATTCAGAATTTAATAAACAAAAGTTAAAATTCAAAAAACATTTTAGGTCGCAAATATAAGCGGACAAAACTAAAGCACCCCCCAATTTGAGGTACAACAAAAACTATTGAAATCAATATTTCGTTGCGTATCCTCTATTCTGAATGACACAATCACATCTTTTTGGTATAGAGGATACTAAATTATTAATTACTGCAGGCGAAATAATTGATTTTTGGAAAATTTAGCTTAAATCCTCAAAATACTGAAACTCGGAAGGTACCGTTATATGGAGGTGGATATGTTTTGTGACCACTAAGAACTCTAAGTACCAAATTACAGCTAATTTAGTAGGAAAATGTGGTTTAAATATCCGAAATACCGAAAATCGAAAGGTACCGCTATAAGAGGGCTATAGCAAAACATTAGCCGATATTGTTCATATTCATCCAAAAATGATGCTACAGCATCCACTAGTCAAATACAATACGCTAACGTTTAAAAATTAGCAAAATAACGAATTGCAGAAGAATGATAGACGCCGGCTATTTCAGTCGTTTCGGATAGTTTTGATATTTTATCAAAAAAGCTTTTGCAGGTCCTGTTATGACGGCGCAATTTTTTTTCGGGGGCAAGCCCATACTTCCTGAAATAATAACAACAACTGAACTGGATAGTACGTCAGATAACCCTTGAAGGGAGAAACCGATTTGGTACAAACGCTGTACATCATATTATTTCTTACAGCCTCGAATTATGTCCCAATATTGACTCCGACTCTACTGGGTACCTCCAACAGAAAGTTTAGAAAGAGTGCAATAATTTAAAGACTCGTCTGAGATCGATTTTAAATTTTTGGCAGAAATTTACCAAAAAAATCCATATAAACTTCAGAAGTATTTTGTTTGCTTCTTTTTTTAGGTACGAGGCAGAGGGTATTGTTTTTATTTTTTAGTAGTATTTATTTTCTTTTCGCTATTTCTTCTGGGCAACAGGGAAAGTGTGTCATGTGAAAGTTTTCAAGAAATTGGCGAGAGTTTTCCTGCCACGTACCGTCATGTCTCTTTATATAGTTGAGATTTTGTGGTCTTTTGCCTGGTTGTATCTCCGGTGCAATCTAGCGATCCACAGAATTCAATTCACCGTTGCTTTGGCTATAGCTCCTTAAGCTTATTTTTGTATGGCTGTCAGAATACACTTTGGTAGCTGACGTTCTAGATTCCCCGTGGTCACAAAACTTCACCATAAAAAATTGATCTCCCCCACAAAAGTTCAAAAATGATTAGAAAAATTGTGCGCACAATAACTCTTGAAGCGAGTGACCGATTCGGTCCATACTTTACACATCCTAATATATGTATCTACCAGATATAGATCAGGTTCGAATATGGACTATATTTGTCCATTCCTTCGGGATAAGTTCCCTTTAAAACCTGCTCTCGTATCACTTTGATTTCTGTTAAAGCAACTTGCATTCGCTGCCTCAATTACGATGGTAAAAGTTCCCAGCAAAATTTGACGGAAGGGGTTCTTTGCGATGACGTGATTTCATGTCATCTTTTGCATTGGTTCAAAGGAAGTCGTGAAAGATCCGATCTTTTCATTAGGATTTGAACCAATGCAAAGGAAGTCGTGAAAGATCCGATCTTTTCATCAGCATTTGTACCCATTCCATCGATCCAATAGAGATGATGTTTGTGTTTTTATTTACACACCTGTTTATTTTCATTTTGGTATGTTCCAGTACTGCAAAAATCTACTAATTTTTACTATTTTTTCCGATAACATAAAGGAAAAATTGTTATCGTAGTAAAAATAAGTAGATTCTTGCAGTTTCTGGAACAGACCAAAGTTGTTAGAACTGTCGTCGTGATGTTGTCTTACATTTCCTGCATATCAAACAACTAAAACTTCTAAACAATTGGTATTATATGAAGTCCCAACCATCGAGCTAAAAATAGAATCGGACTGCATACATTGCTATTTTAAAAGTTCCCTTGTCTGTTCTAAATCAGAATGAAATCAATCAAATCTCGCTTCTTGGAATTTGAAAAAAAGTCCGAAACGAAAAGGAACAAGAATCTGAAAATAAAGAAGAAACTACTTTTGGAAAGAAACAATTAAAAATAAATTAATTAAGCATAAATGGTATTTTCCATAAAAAGTCTCTCCTCCCCGTTCGTTAAATTTGTTCTTAGAGATCCCTAAAGCAAGCCGGGTTGTAGATCCCTACATATTTCCGTCACTAAACAAAAGAGTATAAATTACCAAAATGTTGTTATAAAATAACAAAATTATAAAATAAAAGTAATTTACGAAATAAAAATACTTAAAGGAGTGCATTTGGAGTCCATGTCGAAATCTGAACTGGTGATGGGAAGATAATTGAAAAAACCTTTTGTAAGATGATAGAATATCAGTTGCGGAGAACGGAGGAAGTAATCTTTTGCGTTGCAGCGGTGGTGATTACATTGCAATTTTTGATGTAAACTTTTGAAAAACTAAACTGATAAATTAATTGTAGTTATTTCATGAATTCGTTTGAATTAATAAAGAGTTTTGTTTTTCATGAAAACCATATTTCAATACAGCATTTCCATTTTCCAAACAAGACATGAAAATTTCATGCCAATGGGTTGGTGAAAATGACATGCCAAAGCATTGGTTAAAATGACATGTCAAATCATTGGTGGAAATGACATGCCAAAGCATTGGTGGAAATGACATGTCAACGCATTGGTTAAAATGACATGCTTAGGATCCAGAAAAGAACGTCATCTTTTGGGGTCCACGCTCATATAAAATTCATTGATGAAGATGCTAAAAAGATGACATGCTAGATCACTTGCACCCATGATTGAATGTCATCTTTCATTTTGCTGGGTTTTTTCATGGACAAGTCCATACTTCTTGAAAACCCAGCACGATAAACCTCGAACTGATCAACCGATTTGGTCCAAATTTTGGCCATCGTCATATTTTTTCCAAACTTCAATTTCAGTTCGAAGATGGGCAATACCGGACCACAGCTTCCGGTACATTCCCCAACATTTAAAAAATGCCACTAAAATGGTATGGCTATGTCTCTTGAAGGGCAACCAATGTGGTCCACAAAATACTGAAAAGACCCTTAATACATTCGATCTGTCCGTAGATGATAATTTTAATTCACATAGACTGAGGGTATGTCTATGTCGGCAAAGCAGACTGAAACTTTTTGTCTTGTCGGACCTAATTTAAGCATTTTGGGGTATTAGTGGTCGAAAAAAATTCTTCATTGTAAAATTGTGAACAGGAGAAGTTACTAAATTTTCCAATTTAGTTCAGAATATTTTTTTAATTCGGCTCAGCCGAACTAAACTTTTTTTTATCAGTTTTGATTTTTTGTTAGGCTTTTCTTGGTCAGATGAATTTTATGACAATAAAACGTGTTTTATTTCATTTTTTGCTCGACGTTTCGCCGGCTTTTTTCCAGCTTTTTCAAGAGCTTTTTTTATTATTGAAATTATTGTTTACTTTTCATAACTATTCATTCTTATTAATATTAAAAACTAGACTCCACAACACATAATTAATATATTAAAATAAATAATCAAATAAATAAATCACAGTAAATTAAAGCTGAATCACAGATGGCGTTACGTTATTGCAATGGAATACTACTTGTTTCTTGAATGGCTGACCCACTCGTCCATTAGAACATCTTTGTTCATTTTGGCCAGCGGTTGAACAACTTAGGGCAGTCGCATTCGATCTAGGCCAACCAAACTTTAGCACGAGATCTTATTGGTATTCACGGCCGAAATTCAGACTCAGATCGATTTGATCACAGTGGTGAGTGATGACTGTCCCTTCTTATCGGTAGCCATGACAACCATTGAGAAACCTTAAAAACCTCGTTGAAGTCCCTATTGTTCTACATGAGACTGTTGTGTTGAACTTTAACTTCTTTTTCTTCGCGGGCTTTGTGTCCTCGGTTGGGAACGATCTCGCTTTGAAGTAAATGTTTGATCGTCGATTTGTGGGATTTTAGCTTTTTCATATTCTTGGAGGCTAAAAGTTCATACTCGGAAGAGTTTTCAGAATGCAAGTGAAGCTAATACGGATGGAAAATGTGGCTAAAATCTTCAAAACACATGAAATCAGTACATACTGTTATATCCGGGGTGGGGGAAGACCTTCCCCCGGAAATTTCCATTTTATAAACATTTGGTCTATACGACTAAAGGTAAGGTCACATTAGGCAAATATTTGCTCTAAATTTGTTTCCTGATATTTGCCCAAACAAATGTGAATTTCATGCAAATTTTAGTTTGTGTTCACATTAGAGGCAAATATTTGGCCTATTTTGTTTGCTCAAACAGTGACAAATATGGCAACGGGCAAACATGTTTGCCATGTGTTCACATTTGAAAAAATATTTTCACCCAAAAACTGTTTGAGCAAACTGTCGACAAACATAAATTTATTTGGACTAGAAAAATTTAAAGAGAGAAATAAAAAATATGGCGTTTCGTTTATTGTTTGTTGTGGAGAATGGGAATAAAATACCATCTGTTTGGCAAGTTTATTTGAGTATTGTTGCGAATGTATGTACATACATATGTTCATATGTATATGATGGCACATTGACATTGTGATTTGGAATATTATTTTTATTAACAGCTTTTAATTTTTAGTTTGCAATGTAATGTTTTCAAAACCAAAAAAGGATTTTTTGTGTTAATTTATTAAAATTGACAGATAACACGGTGCGCCTGAATCAATTTGGAATGGAAAGTGCTTACACCTGGGAAGTTTTTCGGATTTTGAGACTACAATGTTCAATGAAAAATCAAAAAAATCGCCAAGCGATATTTAAATATGTCGCGGTAAAAGTTCACATTTTTCGGGTCTTTATAGGCGTTCAAGATTTGGCTTGGAAACCGCAAGTTAAAATGTAGAATTGAAAATTCTATACACGATTGACCATCATAACGTTTTCCTATTGTTTACAATGTTTGAGATATAGAAGTTCAAATTGGGACAATGCACTGACTCCATCGACTGCTTATAACTGCATGTGACTGCAATGTCACAATTTAAAGTTATATATCTCAAGAAATATTACAATCTAGGAAAAAATTACAAAAGTTGTAGAGAATATTCACAGCTATAAGATTATCTCTAGTCCAATTTCTATAAGACTTCAAGCAAAATCCTTGAAGATAATTTCCATTCAACGCCTTCTTTAGTCCCATTACGATAGGACTTGCTGTTTCCAAGCAAAATAAAAAACCTAAAAAACCCCAAAAAATATGAACTTTAAACGGCAGCGCGTTTCAGAATCCACGAAACTTCCCAGGTGTAAGAACCTACCAGGCGCACCGTGATAAAGATGTAGTTTTTTTTGTAAAAATTGGCCGACTTCTTGAAGACAATAGACACTAAAAAATAAATCCACGAAGTAGTACAATAATAACCAAAATAATTATTTAATTGTAATGCAAGCATTGAAATCAGTGTTCATGGCATTTTTGCAGTCCCACTGACTAAATTTAGAAATATTTTCTCTAATTATAAGGTTTTCCAAAAATAGGTTTGGATAGCGGTATTCTACTTCCAAGACATCCATCAACGATGGATTCCACAATAAATCTCTAAAATTTCGCGTTTTGCCTCTTCTATTTTCCGTTATAAAAAACAGCTCGCCTATTCCTATTCCTATACCTAACAAATCTTCACCTAAAATTTTATCAAATTTGGTCCAGAGAATTCGGAAAAATTGATTTTGGGCATCATTCAGTATCAGAGAATACACACTCACATTTCAATTGTTTATTTGTGTATTCATTAAATATTCGCTTTGTATTATATATTTACAAGTAATGTTATCTTTTTTATATTCATAATATTCTTTTTTAATAGGTGACAACAATGTGTTTCAGCAGATATTTGCCCTTGTTTGCTCTTACAAAACTTTTGTAAGACCTAATAAATATTTACTCAAAAGAGTGAAAAATATTTGCTCAAGAGAGTTCACATTATGGGCAAACTGGAAAATTTTTTGTTTGCTGGCAAATGGTTTTGTTTCCCCAAAATCAGCTGTTTTCTTGTTTGCCCTTGAAAAATATTTGCTGGTCAGATTGAAGCAAACAAATATTTGTCATTTTTCGGCAAATATTTGCCTAATGTGACCCTACCTTAAGACATAATTTTAAAAACAATTTCCTGTCAAATTATCTACTCCTGTAGTGCGATTCTCTAACTCATTTTTTGAGTTACCGACAAAAATCGGTAAAATTAAAATGCTTGTAATTTCGGTAATTAACGATGTTTTTAGGTAATATAGCGAAGAATAAAAAGCAGTCGTAAAGTTCTAACGATAGCAAGAGTGTTGTCAACTTTTATTTGAATTTTTCATTCATAATTTTGCGTTTTAATTTTACCGACATTTGTCGGTAACTCAAAAAATGAGTTAGAGAATCGCACTACTGGGGCTAAATACTGTTTCTATGAAAATGTGAAATGAAACCTTTTATAAAGGAAAAACTGTCAAATGAAAACATTATAAAGAAAATATTTTTCATTTCAAATTTTCATAGCACAAGAATCCAGCCCATGAACACTTTAAACAAAGAATACCAAACATCTTCCCATGGTATAGATATATCGGATATTTCCCTATGGAGACCTTATGTAATGATATTTAGGAAACAAGTAAAAAAAGTCGGCTTTGCCGACAGAGATATACCCTGTGACTTAATGAAAAGAAGCAAACCCAGTATAGGATTTTTTTGTTTTACAAAACTATCCAAAATAAAGTTAAAAATTTAACCGCGAACACGTCCGAACCTTTTCTTATGCCTAACTGTTTGAACTTTAAAGTGGACCGATCCAGTTCATCGTCGAATTTGACGTAAGCTTGGAAGAGCGATAACGAAGTGAGGAGTCATGAGGATTCATCTGAATAGAACCAACCAATTTTGCCTACAAACACCTTTATATCTATCAATAGGAGGCATGGGTTTGTCTACGATAAACATTTTATACCTGTAAACAGGATCACAAGAAGTACTTTCTGTAAAAATTGGAAAACTATAATCGAACAACCCTTAAACTGCACTTAAAAATGTTGAACTTTAGTGAGGAGGGTCACTTCCCATGGCCCATTTTCCAACTTACACTAAGTTTGGACAAAATCGTTTGCTACATTCAAGACATATCGCTAGAAAAAATTTAGAGAACATTTTTGAACTTTTATCTAAGATTCGCAGAAATATTATAATATGAAAAGTTTGAACCAACGCAGTATCCTGTTCGGAAGTTCTCGTGCACACCAGCCATTACACATCGTGGCCGTAGGTGGTTTTTAAAGATTTCGAAGCATTTTCTCAGGAAGTATAGATTTGCACCTGAATAAAACGTGTACCATTATAAAAGGGGCACCGAGAACAAACGGACAAAACACGGTGCTCTTAAGCCAACTGTAAATGAAAGGAGCTTAAACGGGGGAAGTTTTTGCGGATTTTGAAACTACAAAGTTCATGGATGAGAAAACTAAAAAAATCGCCGGAGCGCTTTTTAAATAAATCGCGGTCAAAGTTCACATTTTTAGGGTTTTTTAGGTTTTTACGATTTTGCTGAGAAACCGCAAGTCCTATCGATATAGGACTAATAAAAATGTTGTACCAGTGAAAACTCTATGCTGGATTATCCTTTATAATATTTTCGTAGGTTTTACCATGTTTGAGATATCGAAGTTCAAATTGGGACAATTTACTGCCTGTTTCTTCTCCTTATAAAACAATGTCATGGCTGCAATTTCCCAACATAAACTTGTATATCCCGAACATGGTACAACCTAGGAGAAAATTATTTAGTCCAATTTCCAAAAGATTTGCCATTTTCAATTCGTAAAATCCTAAAAAAAACTTAAAATGTGACCTGAACTTCTGTATCTCAAAATTGGTAAAACTTAGGAAAAAATCGCAACGGTCACTCCCCTAGAGAATTTTCACTGCTACAATATTTCTTTAGTCCCATATCGATAGGACTTGCGGTTTAATGACGATTCGGTAAGTGTCCCTACACTGCACATGTGACAAAAATTTTGAAAGCTTTTGTACCCCTCTATGTAAGAAATATTACGATGTGCAAAGTTTGAATCAAATCGGGTTCTCCTTCGTAGTAATTGTTTTAACTTATTTTGAACAAATATGGGGGAAGTACGCACTGGAAGGAATGGACCGATATGGCCAATCTTCAAACTTGATCTAAGTTTGGACAACATATTACGAGAACCAAATTTTGGGCCATATCGTTGATTCGTTCTAGGGATATCGTGCTCTCTAGCTAATTAGACAGACGGACTGACATGGCTAAATCGACTCCGAATTGTCTGAGACGGGTTTCGTCCAAACATACTTGTGGTCTAAAAACATTATTTCAATGAGGCATATTTTCATGTTATGTTCATCTTAAAAAAAGATTAAATTAAAGCTCATGCTTATGATTTATCATTTTAGTGTGTATACGAGTATAGTGGAGTGGTATGACTGGAATTTTCAAAGCAAATATTCCATTCCACTTTCCATCATAAAAAATATTCTTTATATTGTAATTTTTTAAGTTGTAAAATAGGACACATCGTCATTGTTCGTGACATTCAATATTCTTGTCAAACATTTTTCAATAAATATTTTGTCACACAATAGCTGCGTTGTGTCAGAAGATGCCTCTGGAATAATTCATATTGACCATTTGGACTAATGGCTTCTGCAGATCGCCCACAACTTCAATCAGTCCAATGTATATGGATTTTTTGCCTCTTTTCGGAATGTGTGTGTGCGCAGCTGATATTCTTCTTATCGACAATATTTATTACTTTAGACATTCTACATCATCAATCAGTTGTTGTAGAGAACCATATATGAATGAAATATGCTGGTGGCCACTGCTTGCATGGGTTGCTTCTCCACACTACCTGAGATTGAGTGCCTTACACAAAAACTGCAGGAAACAGAAATTGGAGGATATTGCCTCTAGTAATGAAGTGGGAGGAAATTGAAATGACAACACGGCTGCAAGCATGTAGCAGTGTTGTAAAAATGCTTAATGGCTGACACAGGTGTTAAGAAGCTCATTGTTTACTCGAAGGCAGTAAAGCTACATTAACCAGGCAATGATGGTTAAGTGGATCTACCTCCAATTGCCTGTGAGTGGGTGTTATGGCAGGCATAGTAAAGTGCAGTTGAGATGAAGTGTCAGTGTTACACTCATTTGAATAGAGTAGATAAATAATGTTGTTGATTGTTTTCGGAGTAGCTTATGGACGGTAGTCCACTAAAACAAAAGACTTAAGTAAGAAACTTGATTTTTGTTTGTTACTTGTAGAGGAGCTACATATACCCTTTAAAGTAAGTCTGTTGACTGTTGTGTCATCTAACTAGTTAAGCTACGTTAACCAGCTTCACCAAACAAGTTTTAAATAAAAACAGTATACTTCTTCTTACAACAGCATGTCCAAACACTTAGATAAAGTATGCTGTTTCTGTTGACCGTTAATTCTTTTACATTCGGACTTGAGACTGACTGATGTGTACTGAAAAGTCTACCTGCAATGTCCGTGTGATTTTCTTTTATGACATTCATTAAAGTGACTTTTTCTTTTATGTGTTAAATCCTTATTAAAACATTTATTCCAGTGGGGACATTTACACTGGCACTCAAGTGAGCACTACTGACTGCTCTTCGTAATTGCCAGCTAACGTTCAGCGGACAATTAAACCATTTTAAGTTCTTTAACCATATTTGCACCAGTTCTGTGTGATTTGGTCATGTTCCTTTGTTTTCATTCCTCGTCTGTTTGTTTTTTTTTTCATTTGAAGTGTCTGGAATCATGTTCAACAAGTTTGTTTTGTTTCCTGATGCACAGACGTCAATGAAGAAGTGGTCCAGCGAACGTGACTTTAGAATTTAACGGCAATCGTTTATCTCATATATGGCATTAAATGAATAGTTTTGACAACAAATAAAAATGGTTGGCGGTCAAAAGGCGAACTTGAAATATATAAATAAATGTTTGCTTATGATGTGCTAATGTTTTTAAATTATATGGGAGGAACATTAGATACGTTTAGAATATAAAACAAGTTAAAAGTCGTTAAGTTCGGCTGGGCCGAACTTTTTATACCCTCCACCATAAAATAGTTTCAATTAAAATGGAATAATTAGGGTCTTTTTACAAATTTAGGTGGAACAACTTTTCGACAATGTTTAGATTCCTACTGCCTCCCACTATTGCTTAAATTACACTGTGAACACAAATGTTAGGGCAGAGATAATTCCTTTTGGAGATGAAAGCCCTTGGTATGTGTATATTAAAAACCCCGAAGGACAGATGCGCCATGATTCGAGACCCTTTAAGCCATCATGAATTAGAATTATATCTTAGTTTGTTGTTTTTGTAGAGCACTTAAGCAACAGTGAACAAAGATATAACGCTAATTCCTGATGGCCCACAGGGTCTCTAACAAAAATTTCATCACGCCATAACGCGGAAGTTCGACTCACGGCGGATCTGTCCTTCGAGGTTCATAATATACTCACCCGGCCTTTCTTTCTCAAGAGGAATTTTCCGTGCCCCAGACTTTCACCTCCATTTCGTTGCACAGTGTTATCTAATCTAATCTAAAAAAATGTGTTCAGCTAGGTGAAAGCTGAAAACAAAAAACTTATGTATTTAGGGGGTTTCAAAATTTGGTCGTATGAACCGACAAAAATGTTGATTAGGATTAAAGATCAAAATTTTTGCGGAAAAGCTACTTAAAGGGATGGACCGACATAGACCATGGGGGTGCCATAGGGGGTTTTTACACCCTTCGGGCTGTGGACAAATTTGAATTTGCCATCATTTTTTAGGTAAAACTTTTTAATGAATTTGTATTTAAATGAATTTGTATTTGATTGAATTTGTAATGTATTGCTATTTATATACTCGTAGATTAATTATAATGAATTACTACTCTAGCGTTAAGTATATGAATTATTAAATTTAGAACTTAAATCTATTGTAAATGAATAAGTATCCTAGTTCTAAGTGGTTACTTTCGTCATTTCCTATTTTGAATTGTTAAAACTTGACGAAGTAACCTAGGCTAAGCTTGAAACATTATAGAATTTGCACACTCGCTTCACTTTCAAATCAACAAGCAAACGGTGAGCATCCTCTTCTCTACTCTCTTTTATTTGTCTCTTCTCTTTTTCCCAATAAAACAGAAACCTACGTTTTATAACGTTTTCGATTCATTGGATGAGAAATAATATTTCATAAAACTCATCCAATTATATACAGTCCACTTGAAGGTTGGATTCCCTTATGTTGTGTTGCCCTATCTAAGTTGGAATCCATTTGCTCTCCACTCATTTTTATTCAGGCTGTTTTCTCAAGAAGTATGGACTTGCCCCTGAAACAACTTTTACCATCGTAATTGAGGCAGCGAATGTAAGTTGCTTCAAGAAAAATCAAAGTCTTAAAGTGAACTTATCCAAAATTTTGTGTGGGAGGTACGGGATGGAGTGGACAAATATAGTCCATATTCGAACCTGATCTATATCTGGTAGATATTATGAGAATGTGTAAAGTATGCACCAAATCGGTCACTCCCATCAAGAGTTATCGTGCGCACAATTTTTCCGAATATTTTGTGGGGTAGGTACCTGAAGGAGTGGACCGATATGACTTATCTACGAACTTAAACTAAGTTTGGAAACAATATTACTTAGGCCAATTTTTGGCCGGAATCGGCATTTCCGTTCGAGAATTATCTTGCGCTTCCACCCATAAACATGGTGTCATAGGGTTTGTTTTTCAACTTTCAGGCTATTTTTCAGGAAATATGGACTTGCCCCTGAGGAAACTTGTACCTTCGTATAGGGGACAGTGAATACAAGATGTTACAACAAAAACCAAGGCGATTCGAGAGCAGGTCCTAGACTGAACTTTTCCGAAATTTTGTGTGGGAGGTACTCGAAGGAGTTTACCGATTGAGTCCATATTGGAACCTCATCTAAGTCTGATAGACGTTTCATAATGTGCAAAGTATGGACCAAATCGGTTACTCCCTTCAAGAGTTATCGTACGCACAAATTTTCCCAAAATTTTCGAACTTTTGTGGGGGAGGTACCGGAAGGAGTGGACCGATATAATCCATCTTTGAACTTGAACTAAGTTTGGACAAAATATTACGAAAGCCAAATTTTGGACCGAATCGGCAGATCCGTTCGAGAGTTATCGTGCGCACCAGCCAGCCAGACAGACAGACAGACGGACGGACATTGCTAGATCTACTCGAAATTGTCTGAAACGGATATCGTACAAAAATACTTGGGGTCTAAAACCATTATTTCGATGAGGCACATTTTTGGTCGTATCAAAATAAAGGCTGAGGGTATAAAGAAGCGAACATGCAAGACCCCTGCAAACATTTTCTATCACCTAATACTAATTCGCAATTCTCCTGGGCGAATAATTTTTGGCAGGCGATCGTCCGCGTAACACCAACCTAAAGTAAGTCTTTATGCAATGCGATTCGCTGACGAACCATTTGGAAGATCTTAAGAAAAAGAAAATATAAAGAAAAAAATTAAAGGAAATTTATTTTTCACTCGTCTTTGTTTTTTGTTTCTTTCATCTGTTGTCTTTGATTTTTATACTTTTTGTTTTCTTTTCTGATTTGTTATAATTTTTAATTATTCCTTATGTTGTAGTGGTTTATACTTGTTCTCGGGCACTTTCTTAATTCCACTTAACAAAATCCAGACATGTATTGTGTTTGTCAATACTCATAATATTATACGTGCCATTTATACCAAAGTTATGTAGAATGTGTGTGTTGGGTGCCTCCGTGGTGCAATGGTATGCACACCCGCCTAGCACACTAAAGGTCGTGGGTTCGATTCCCCGGCCAGGCAACATCAAAAATGTCAACGGTTGCAAAATACCCCTCAGTAATGTTGGCGACATTTCCTGAGTATTTCAGCCATGTAAAACTTCTCTACAAGTTGTGTCTTAGGACACGCCATTCGCACTCGGCAATAAACAGTAGGTCCCTTATCATTTAGCTAATATGAATAGGGGTGCACTCATTGGTATGAGAGAAGTCTCCCTTGTCCCGTATGGGATGTTTGAGGAACAATTATTATTATTATTATTATTATGTAGAATTTGTATATAAGAATTATAAGCAACCAAATCAAAAATTTTTGTAACAGTCGCGCGATCGGGCTTCGGAAGAATAATATATTATTCGCCTGCTCTAACAATAGCGGAACATAATGCAAATTCGCGGAAAGATCGTCCAGAAGCATAGCAGAAGATTCGTCGTAGCGATTGATTATAAACAATAATTTTTGAGAATTGTCTACGAATGGCATATTATTCGCGTGGCTGAATTTTATATAAATACGAGGGCAGTTCGGAAACTTCTTAGCCTAGCACAAAAAGCGCGGTATAAACAGAAAAAAGTTAAGTGTTTTGGAAACTTCATCTCTGTTATGAACACATGTTAAATTTTGTTTCGATCTGGCAACTCCTTAATATAGAAACAGGTGTTCAAAAAAGACGCATCCGCAATTTTTAGAAATTAGAAATGCGTGCTGTCATTAAATATTTACATAAAAAAGGTTTATCGGGACAAGAAATTCATAATGATATGGTGAATGTGTTAGGTGAAAGTGCTCCTTCATATGCAACAGTAAAAAAATGGGTTGCTGAATTTAAACGTTGTCGTAAAAACATTGAAGATGAACCACGTAGTGGACGTCCAAAAACAGCAACAAGAACAGAAATTGTAGCCAAAGTGCATGATATGGTATTAAATGATCGACGAATAAAAGTGCGTGAAATTGCTAATACATATCATGGGCATCTCAAATGATCGAGTCCATTTAATTTTGCATGAAGAACTACAGATGAAAAAGCTTTCTGCAAGATGGGTTCCCCATTTGTTAACAGTCGATCAAAAACGCATAAGAATGAACATTTCCAAGCTTGTTTGGATCGTTTTAAGCGAAATAAAATGGATTTTAAGCGTCGTTTCATAACTTATTTATTTTGTAACTGAGAGAGACAAAAGAACAATCCAACCAATGAACTGAAGCTGGAGGAAGTGCCCCAAAGAAGGCAAAAACAATTCAATCGGCTGGTAAGGTTATTGCAACGGTTTTTTGGGACTTCAAAGGTATTTTATTGATTGACTATCTGCAAAAGGGTAAAACAATAAATTCAGAGTACTATTGCAACCTTTTGGATCAATTAAATGTACAAATTCGAGAAAAACGCCCTGGCTTACAACACAAAAAAATAATTTTTCATCAAGACAACGCACCAGCGCACAAGAGTGTTTTAACAATGGCTAAAATCAACGAATTAAAGTACGAGTTGCTTGACCACCCACCTTATTCTCCTGATTTAGTTCCAAGTGACTTTTACTTGTTCCCAAATCTAAAAAAATTCCTTGCTGGCAAGCGTTTTACCTCAAATGAAGATGCAATTACAGTTGTAAACCACTATTTTGAAGACCTTGAGGAAAACTATTTTAATCAAGGGATAGAATTGCTAGAAAAGCGTTGGACTAAGTGTATTGAAGTTTCAGGAGATTGTATTGAAAAATAAAAATATTTTTGAAAAACTAACTCATTGATAGGCTAAGAAGTTTCCGAACCGCCCTCGTAGCAACCGTTTCCGCTTACGCTCGACGTCAAGAGTAATTCCCTAACTCTTGGATCTTCAGGGTTCGTACGACCATCTGGCTCATTTGTTAGTGTAATTTCATGTATTCTTTCACCCGGTATGTAGCGAGCGGCTGCATCTAAAATTATGTCCCGAAAAATTCTCTCAGCTCCCTCGAGGATCTAAAGGTAAATTCTCTGAACTCTTGGCAATCAGCTTGTATATTGTTCAGAAAAGTACAGCGGTCAGAGGTTAACATCTGGAGGTGGTCTGCAAAGGGAAACGATGATCGGAAGATGGTCTGAACCAAGCGAAATGACAGGTTGTCAGAACACATCACTTATCAGACCGGGTCCTGCAATGATGATGTGCAGCGAACTGTATCAATCTTCTCCGTAGGAGCGTCTTCGTTCACCGTGCAAAATGTGGCGCAATATTTTTTTGGCCAATGCTATACCCCTCTGGTCATTTTTTAGGATAGATTGCCAAAAGTCATAATGAACTGTCGGGCATATAACGCATGGCACAACCATTCATCGGCGTTATATAAACGTTGAGTAACTCTACCTCTGCAGTCCCTCACTATACTGCTACCCCCACACATTCCACGTATGGGTCAAGTGAGTCAAGCTCAAGCGGGAAAGGTCTATACTTGCCCTCTTTCTCCGCTTCTTGTAGGATACTTGCGCAAAACGTGGTAATCATCGCAACGTTGCAAGCTACCGGTTGGTGTTTTTCCGACTCGTAAAGTCTACAATTTCACTGACTTTAGTGCAGTGACTTTTGCAATTCAATTGCAGGAACGATACATTTCCGGGGTGCTGAACTACAATCTGTGGTGTTAGATACTGCCTTTAGTGTTGTTATGGAGACTGCAGGCCTTTTTCGTATTCCGACGACGACGAGATGTTCTAGCTGGGAGATTTTCTAGCGCATTAAGCAACAACATAACTTCAATCGCAATAGTACTGGAGGCGGTCTAGGCCAGAGCAGCTTTGGAAGTGCACATCTTGCAAAGGAAACAAATCCATTACCCGGGGTGTTTCTCTATGCAGGCACGAACCAAAAGAGCTCGTACAGGTATTCCGACATTTTTCTCATGGTGAAAAAATATGCTATCACAACACACATAATTGTTGATGTGACGGCCACTCGTCGAAGATTCCTCAATCCGGTGTAAAACCTCATTCATATGACCTAATTTCATTGATCATAGGCTTAGTCGTTAGCACGCCCGCACAGTGGTCGAAATCACTGATCTGGTGGCACGAATGTCAAAGAATCAAACTATAAAAATGCGAAATGATTCCATTGTATCGATTACAGACACTCTGCTGACTATAATTTTGATTAAATCCCCCAAAATACTAAAAATCGGGATGTACCTTAATATGGGGGCTATACCAATATATTGGACGATGTTGTTCATATTTAGTCCATTATTACCCGCGGACAAATACTGAGTTTATGCAAAATTTCAGAGACATATCTTTATTCGTTTGCAAGTTATTAATTTTGTGCCGCTAGACCAGTGATTTCGGTCACTGTGGCCCGGTACGATTTTTTAAGCGATTAGGAGGAAAATTCTGCCCCTGTAATTTAAATACGTAATACCTCCTTTTAGTTGACGGGATACGTTCCTAATATCGGGTATGCCTGTCACTTAAAAGATGGTGTCGCCTCGGATCGCGAACAGAAAACCACAAGTATTCTTACAGAAGGCCATCAAGTCTCCTTAGAGAAAACCAACAGGCATTCCTATAGAAGACCATTAGGTTTTTCTTTAGATGACCATCAGATTTTCCTGTAGAAGACCACCACGTATTCTTATATATGTATGCTCACAAAGTCTTATTATAAAAGTCCAACAGGTCTTATTGTAGAAGAGAACAATGTATTTTTATTGAAGACCACCATTTCTTCTTGGGTGACGTTTCTTCTTGGGAACGGTCTTGACCGGCTTTAACATGGCAAAGCCCAGGATTTATCTTGGCCCCTCTTTATAATCAAGTGGGCACTGACTTCCCCGTGGTGTCACCTTTAACACCCGTTCAAGGTAGTGAGCTAACATATGCCGCGTTCTCTCAAAAGAACGTCAAAAACTTGGGTTTGGGCGTCGGGTTAGCAACCCACCCCTAGAAAAAACGAATGAAGAGAAAAACAAACCCCTCTAAAGTTGACGAACCCCGCAAAGGTTTCAAGGACCATGATCTGCGAATCTACACCTGGAATGTTCGCACTCTTTATAGAGAAGGTGCAGTTTACGCATTGGCAGATGTACTTGAAAAGTACAAAGCCGACATTACTGCCATACAGGAAATACGATGGAACGGGAAAGGTCACAACAACTCCTAAAGGTGACGCACTGTATTATAGCTGCCATGACATAATTCATGAGTTTGGTTGCGGATTTGTAGTTGGTCGGAGATTAAAACATCTGGTCTCCAGCTTCACCCCAGTGAATGAAAGACTCGCTGCAATTCGATTAAAAGCAAAATCCTTCAACATCAGCTTTATCTGCGCTAATGCTCCCACTGAAGACAAGGACGAACAGACTAAATATATATTTTACGAACGCTTAGAATAAACTTATGACCGTTGCCCTGCCCATGACATTAAAATTATACTAGGCGATTTTAATGCCAAAATTGGAAAGGAGGATATCTCAGTCCCCACAGTGAAACATCTGACAATGGTATGAGGCTGATAGACTTTGCAGCTGCAAAAAACATGGTAGTTAACAGTACCAGATTTAAGCATCTCGATATTCAAAAGTGCACCTGGCTGTCGCCAGATCAAAGAACAAGAAATCAAATTGATCACGTTTTGACAGATGGAAGACATGTGTCAAGCGTGTTGGATGTACGATCAGTCCGAGGTGCAAACATAGACTCGGACCACTACCTTGTTGAAGCAAAGGTACGTACCAGATTAAACGTATCAAACAAAGTTCGAACAGACACAACACGGAAGATGGACATCGGTAAGCTGCAATCACAACAGATAGCCACAGCATATTTTACTGAACTGGCCCAACTGCTTAATCAAAGCTCTCCTCGTCCCGATAACATATCGGGACAATTGCAAAACATTGCCTACTCCATGCAAACAGCCGCAAAATCGGTACTTGGATACCAGAGACCTCCACCAAGGAGTCCATGGTATGACCAGGATTGTCGTGCTACTTTACAATCAGTAGCAACGCGTAGCGCACGACAGAGGTATCGGGAGAAAAGGAGAGAAGAGAAACGTCTTTTCCGCAAGAAAAAGAGAGAAATGGAAAAGCGGGAGTGTGAAAAAATCGAGATGTACAGGAGCCAGAATGAAGTCCGAAAATTCTACCAAAGAGTGAAACATCAAACAGATGGCTTTGGTACAGGCACATCCTCCTGTAGAGACCAGCAAGGTAATCTGGTAACAGATACAGATAGCGTGCTCAGGATATGGAAGGAACATTTCTCCAATCTGCTGGTATCCAATAGTGGCGAAGACGATGATACCGCAGATCCAATCCCAGAAGATGGTATAGAATGTATACCACCCGGCCAAGATGAGGTAAAAACAGCAATCAACCGGCTGAAGAATAATAAAGCAGCAGGAGCCGATGGCTTACCAGCCGAGCTGTTTAAAACCGGAGGCGACGCGCTGATAAGGTGTATGCATCAGCTATTTAGCTCCATCTGGCAGGAAGAACGCGTACCCGACGATTGGAACCTGAGTATCCTGTGTCCCATCCATAAAAAAGGAGATAAGACTTTATGCTCCAACTATAGGGGCATAAGTCTTCTCCCTATCGCCTACAAGATAGTGTCAGGGATATTGTGCGAACGACTAAAGCACATGGTCAACGAAATAATTGGACAATACCAATGCGGCTTTAGATCTGGCAAGTCTACCATTGATCAGATATTTACCCTGCGGCAAATCCTGGAGAAGACCAAAGAGATGCAGATCGACACCTACCACCTTTTTGTCGATTATAAAGCAGCCTTATAGCCCACTGCGTTCAAAGATATTCCAAGCCATTCGGCTTTCTAAAATGACTCTAACTGACACAAGATCTTCAGTTTAACTAGGAAAGAACCTCTCCGAAAACTTTTGTACCAAAAGAGGTTTCAGGCAAAGAGACAGCCTATCGTGTGATCTTTTCAACATCCTGCTAGAAAAGGTTATACGAGAGGCAAACGTCAAATGAAGTGGCACAATCTACACCAATAGCCACATGTTACTTGCTTATGCTGACGATATAGACATCATGAGACGATCAGTAAAAGAAGTAACCGATACCTTTATGAAGGTCGAAGGGAAAATCGGCTAAAGTGGGTCTGGCGGTAAACGGCGAAAAGACCAAGTTGATGGTGTCGACGCGCAATGCGTCCATTAAGATCGGACCAACTGTTGAAGTTCGTTCCTATAATTTTGAGGTAGTAAAAGACTTCGTATATCTCGGCACCACCGTAAACACAACAGACGACATCAAAGACGACAAGAAGAATTGTATTGGCCAACAGATACTACTTTGGCATATGTAAACAAAACCACAACTCGTCAAACAAAAATAACGCTGTACAAAACACTGATACTACCCGTGCTGATGTATGGTTCCGAAGCCTGGGTACTTGCGCAAGCAGATAAGGCAGTGCTTGGCGTGTTTGAGAGAAAAATTCTTCGAAAGATCTACGGACCAATCTGCGTTGACGGTGAATATCGACGTCGTATGAACTACGAACTGTATCTGCTATACAACGACATAAATATAGTTAAACGTATCGAGATGAAGCGATTGCGTTGGCTAGGCCATATAATAAGAATGAGCGATGATGAACCCGCTAAAAAGGCGTATAAATTCGATCCACATGGCGGTGTACGCAGAATCGGCAGGCCAAAGTATAGATGACGCAAACAAGTGGATGAAAAGATGACAAGGCGCTGTATTCCAGAAAGCGAAGCACTAAGCAGAGAGACTTGGAGATCTTTTCTTAGTTTGGTCTATGGAACAAATGTTCTGTAATGGGCCAGCTAAGTAAGTAAGTAAGTTCTTCATACGGAAGACAACACAGTGTTATAACACAATATCAGCTATACCTGGTCTTATTATAGAACACCATAAGGACTTCCTGTAAAATACAACCAAGTCGTTTTATAGAAGTCTATGATATAAGTTCAATTTTTTGAAATATAATTATAATTATTTCTAAGCCTTCTATAGTAATATATTTTATATTCTGCATGTACGTTAATACAGTGCTTACAAAGGATAGTATTAGTATACTGTATATCTATACTTCTGTTCCAGCAGATCCTTTTACTCCCAATAAACTCATATGAAAAAATGTACTCTTTATGTTTATATTTACAGATATTCTTTCAATTTCCATGCAAGCTTGAATTCAAACATATGTCCATTTTCGTATCCACACGTTTATATTCACTTCCCGTTGGATTCAATTTCAAATTCATTTATTGGCTTTGTTTTCATTTCGAGCTCAATACTTTAAGGCTAAATCATTTGTTACAAATCAACAATTGATCACTTGGAAAAGCCTTTCAGGGGTTTTGAAGAAAATTGTACATTTTAAAACTGTAATCAATGTATTTTGATGTTCGATGTTCTTTTGTGGTCTAAAGGCATATTTTGCGTGCATTTGTGGCATTTTAGGCTTACCGCTCATGAGCATGTAGGTAGTAGGTAGGCAGTGTTCACTACTGCCAGGTTAGTTAGCATCGTCTGCATGTCTGTAATAAATGTTTAAGATTTTCAACACGTTAGTAGACAACAAGTACATGGGCACGTGCGGTTTAATTTTTACCACTAAATTATCGAAACAAAAGCAAGAAGTGATTTGAACCGTGTACCCAAATAGTGGGTCAAATGGTCAAGTTAAATCAAGAATCCAATCCAGATACAGTAGCCTTTGGGGGGTTCGTTAATGTTAGATATAACATTGTAATGTTGTGGCTTTCAAATGCACATAATAATAGGAACCAAGTTTATTATCTAAACATTAAAGGATGATTTGACCACAAAGAAAAGCCCACAACAAAAGCAACTTTGTAATGTTTGTTTACATAACCCAAGGCAGGAAGATCAAGTAATGACCTTTTGTTTTATTTTCGATTATTGTCTTCCTTTTATTATATTTCGTTTTTCTTTTTTTCCTGTAAAATGAAGGTCAGTGGTGTTGTATTTTCAGGTTCTTCTTTATTTAAGATAAAAATAAATCTTTAAAGAAGAACTTTTATTGTTGAATCTTCATTCCCCTTCCGGATGTTGATGAGGATGAATATACTCGCCTATTGCTTGATTCTTTGATCAAGTTTGGAGATTCTTGTTTGGTGCTTAGCATTTGTTTTTTTTTTTTTTTCATTTTTTTCTTTCAATGTAATCTTCCATTTATGCCTTTAGGCATGTTTGTCGCATGTTTGTGTCGTCTTTGGTCAAATTCAAAAGAAGAGGATTCTTTTGTGACAGGCAGTTTGGTTAGACAAGAAAAGTTATTTAAATACCAGTTTAGTTATTGAGCAACATTTTGATGAACAGTGTATTCGTTCAGCAGCTAGTGAGTACGGCTTCGAATCCTGCTAGTAACAAGACCCAGTTTTGATATACAATGTAGCTGCCATAGAATGGTATGTTCGGTATTTAGAAGAATTCAGCCATATTATTAAACAGAAATGTGAAAAAATGTGGTATGTAGTCACCGTTTTGGCATAATTCAGCTACGTTATTCAATCGCAATGTCGAAATTTAGTAATTGGTCATCGTTGGGGTTATTAAATATTCCGGCAGAGAATTGGTGCAGATCAAGGTTTAGATATAGCACCGCCCGATTATCGTTTTCTAAGTTTCGGCAATATCATCCAACTGAAATTTTTTGAATATGGTATCAGTATAATTGGTCCATGCCGGGATAAAGAAAAACACCGGACCATGGATCTGTTAAGTTTGCAGATCCGCATCCACATCAACAATGGATAGATGTAAGAAATGGGTACACTTCTAGGCTGTTCTGGTCGTAGCCGCTACCAGGAATATTGCGATAGGAATTATGTTGCTGATTGCCAGAATATCTCCCAGGTGGCTCCAACTTCGTCGTCGGAATACGATTCACCCCCGCCGCCTTTTTAACAACAAACACAGCATCTAACACCACATGTTTTTGTTCGGCGCTCCGTGAATGCATCGTTCCTGCAATTCCATTGCAACGGTCTACGCAAAAAGGTAAGCAAAATTGTAGGCTTTATGAATGGGAGGAATGTCATGGTGGACGCTATCTATGAAACGAGTGTCACCCTCACCTGAAGATTATAACGTTAATTACAACGTTCTGCGAAAAAAAATACAAGAAGAGAAGGACTTGCCCTTCTTATACACCAGTCTGTCCAATATAGACCTATCACGCTTGAGTTTGACTTAGTGTTCCATACATGGAAAATATAAGGGGTAGTCGTAAGGTATGCGATAGTCGAGGTAGAGTTGCTTAATGTACATATATATGTATATATGCCGCCGATGAATGGTTGTGCCTTGCCGGATATATTTGATATGCCACAATAACCGTGTCGTGCCAGGGAACTTCAAAGTTCACGATTTGGCATTCTGGCAATGACCAGAAAGGGTACGGCGCTGGACGAGCAAGTTGATAGCTCCACATTTTGCATGGTGAACGAAGACGCCCTTACGAGGATAAGAGTAGAAAGCCACAGCTCGGCAGATTTTCCATTGTGGCACCCGTTCTGATAAATAACGTGGCAAGACGTCAAATACATTGGCTCAGACAATCTTCCGAACATCGTCTCTGTTAACAGATCAACCGACTTCATAATCTATGACCGCCATACTTTTCTGAACCATAGAAAAACTGATTGGCAAGTGTTCATGTAATTTACCAATAGCCGCTTCAGAGAACTATCCATTCCGACAGGTACTCGGGTAGTTGTAAGACTTTTTTCGGGACATCGTTATTGCTGCAGCCGCTCGCTACATTCATGCTGGGCGAATGCCTGAACTTAGATCCAATCTCTCAGCAGGGGCGACGCTACTAGAAAATGATCGTGATGAGCTTCGTTGTACGAATCCAAAACTTAGGGACCTTACTCTTGAAGTCAACAAATTAGTAGGCGAGCCTTAACGGAAGAAGTGGCTATAAAACTTGAAGGCAACATTGCTATAGGATTAGGTAAATTGTAGGCAACGGTTGAATCAGTCGAACACGGCAATGAATTTGCGGTTGTCACTTCCAGTGACGCATCCGAAGAGGAGCACGTGTTGTTTTGACCAGTAAATTATGGAGCACCCCGTGACTGATAGGGCGAAGTGGAGTGTGATACGCCGTATAAAACCCCTCGCAGCCGAATAGGTACCCCCACAATTTACTATGGGTGATGTAGCAGTCGTGAGCAGCCCTGCAACGATCTAGTGGACAGGCTTCCCCCAGCCAGGCACAACAGGAGAGATCTTAATTACCTGTAGAGGGAGGTCCAAAGGTACAAGCGACAACCTCTAGATCAACGAGCCTGCCTTATAGGTTTGAATATCATTCTCACTGATACAGTTGTACAAGCAGTACAAAGGTGGAGATCAACGAGCCTGCCTTATAGGCTTAAATATCATTCACACTGATACAGTTGTACATGCAGTACAAAGGTGGAGTGGGAATACCGTACTCGGAGAGCACCTCCCATCCATCACAATAGAAGAACGCCAGCTGCCAAGGCAAATACGAGTGGTGTTTAGACTAGTTAAGATCTGTACGATGCTGCCACCTCAATTTGTATTTACCCTCCATGTGGCTTGGGATCGCACGACCCGGGGTTACCTCTACTTATCACTTTAAAAAAATCGAAAAAAAATGTTATTGGCTTATCTTAAAGTACAGGTAGTATAGAGAGTATGCTGCAACAAATTTCAAGTCGGTCGGAGCAAAATTGGCTGAGATACATTTGAGCATTGGAAGGGGACATTATTTATACCCTCAGCATTTATGCTAACGAGAGTAAACGAGGCGCTCAGAGCCAAAACGGCATAACCCACATGTCAAAAAAATTAAACTGACTATAACGATTTAACTTTGCACATAGTGAAATTTCTACCAGACTTAGATAAGGTTATAATATGGACACAATCGGTGCACTCCTTCGCGTACCTCCCACACAAAATTTCGGAAAAGTTCAGTTTAAGACCTGCTCTGGAATCGCTTTGATTTTTGTTGTAGCACCTTGTATTCACTGCCCCCCATAAGACGGTACAAGTTTCACCAGGGGCAAGTCCATACTTCCTGAGAAAATAGCCTGAAAGGTGCAAAACCCCTCTAGACACCGTGTTTAGTGGTTGGAGCACAAGATAACTCTCGAACGGATCTGCCGATTCTGTCCATTCTGTCGTAATGTTTAGTCCAAACTTAGTTTAATTTCGAAGATAAGCCATATCGGTCCACTCCTTAAGGTACCTATCCCACAAGGTTTCAAAAATGTTCGGAAAAATTGTGCTCGCGATATCTTTTGAAGAAAGTGACCGATTTGGCCCATACTTTACACATTCTAATATATCTACCAGATATAGATCAAGATCGAATATGGACTATATTTGTTCACTCCTTCGGGTACCTCCCACACAAAATTTCGAATAAGTGCACTTTAAGACCTGCTCTCGAATCACGATAACTCTCGAACTGATCATCCGATTTGGTCCAAAAGTTGGCCTTCGTCATATTTTGTCCAAACTTAGTTTCAATTCGAAGATGGGCAACACCGTTCCACAACTTCCGGTACTTCCCCCCCCAATATTTAAAAAAAATCACTAAAATGGTATGCACGATATCTCTTGATCTCCTGGATCTCCTAATATTTTGTTCAAATATAATTTAACTTCTAAAATGGCCCATATCGGTCCTCTCCTTGGTGTACCTCTCCTACAAAAGTTTGGAAATTTATATCGATGCTGTTCGTTGTGGTCCTGTTTACAGCGTTATTATGGTATCCGTGGACAAGTCCATGCATCCCGACATGCTGTTTCAAAAGTTATACGATGACCACCTGAAAGGAAGTGGGCGCGATATCTATCGAAAAGATATGACTCCCAAAATAAGAAAAACTTCCATAATGGACTATGTCGGTCCATTCCTTTAAGGACCTCCTCCGCAACACTTTTGAAGTTTAATCCTAATCCACATTTTCGGCAAGTTCAAATGTCCAAAAGGTCCACAAAATTCTGAAAAGACCCTAAATACATTCGATCTGTTTAATTATGTATTGTGACAACAAGAAAAGACATCGGCTGGGCTGGGCTTGTAACCATCCAAGACCAATGGTCATGTGTTAGATCGCAGAGTTGCCGCTTTATTAAGTCGAATGCGAACATTGCCCTGGACAGGGGTCATGTGCTCTCCAATATGTTCAACAACCGACCTAAATCTGCATACAAAGTTTCATACTCTACTGTTTTTCATTAACCCAAACAATTTGTTTTGTGACCACAGTGTCGCGGATATTGTCCACTATCCTATTCAAATTGTCATGGTTAAGTTGTTTTGCAATAGTGCTGCGGAATCTTATCGTAATAGCTGTATTAACTTTTGATGAATGGCTGCGAATAAAATTTAAAAAGGAGTTCTTCATTTCTATTTAACAAAAAAAGTCTCATAAAACAAATACTCAACAACAACAATAACCAACTATCCGGTTGGATTCAAAAATGAAATGGACTTTAATTCCCAAGACAAAATCCATTAGAGAAAATAAGCACCCAAAAGGACTCAAACATTCTGAAAAAGAAAAGAAAACACAAAAATACTATTAATTAGCAGCGTGGAAATGAAGATGAATAAAGCTTTATGACTGCGATGTATTTGCCAAACTGGGTGGCAGTTCATTAATGCTCAATGTTATGTAAAATATTTAGCTATTGGCCAAAATCTACAAACTCTTGCAGCTAAAACAGATAAAGTTGACGGCTTAAGCAGCTACATTTCAGTTGCTTTTGTTACAACGACCATTTTTATGAACCAGATCACACCTTTTTTTATTTCATTTGCCTTAAAACGATTTGGTGTTAGCATTGTTACAGAAGCTGCAGAATACCATTGTTTTAACACAGCTTAATTAAAAATGGCTTTTATGGTCAAGAGACAAAAACCAAATAAAAAGAAACCTAACAGCAAAACATTTTTGTAAATCTTGGCCGATAACATCTTGAAGACAAACAGAGAAACAAATCTATTACATGCACACACAAACACTTGTCACATTGCTAACGGAAATGACCTGTCCAATGTGCCATTATCCAGTTAGACATTAAACCAAACATAGTCACACTGACTAAGCCAATTTAAAATAGATTCGAATGAAGAAAGCACAACTGCAAATTCTGATGACCATTTGGGGGAGAACAACTGAAGAGATGCCCAACTAAACAAAACGCAAAACAAGTGCGTAGTAAGTCAAATCTGACATACGATATAAATCGGACATAAGTGTTACACACCACAAAGATATCCTTTAAGAAAATCATTCCATTGTATTGAAGAAGAAAATGAAGAACATTATCTACTCATGTGTGACAAGTTTGGAGTCATTTGTCTATCATTTGATATTGGCCAGGAGAGTGTCTTTGATAGAGCATTTGTTAGGCTTTCAGCAACAATGTTCAACAATCCTGTTAATTTGCACATAACAGAGCTGGAAAGAAATACAAGATTGCAACTTTAACACATGATTTCTAATAAATAAAACAACAGGATTAGCAAATTAATCAAGTTGAAATCAGTTTGAGAATCTCACAGAGAGATTAACACATTGTTATGCACTACATGTATTTGAAGCAGCTGGAGTTTGTTGGTTATGTTTTCTGGTTTAGTATGGTAAAATAAAAATATTTTTATGGTAATTTAATAAATTATACAGACGTTGAGGATGAAATATAGCAAGGAACGATCCTTTACGGCATTAAAAAGGCAAATCACATGGCTAATCTAAATTCATCGTTCATCTCAAGTGGTCTCTGATCTACCTGTGATATCCACTAAAGAACTGTCTTAAATAGCCGTTAAAGATAGGGAGCTTAAATGTAAAGCGCTTTCAGCAATAAAACCGATACAATGTTCTGTCAATCCCACGGCGGCCGGTTCTATGCACCGGATTGACTCGGAAGAATCTTCGACCAGGGGCTGTCACCTCAACACTCGTACACTTTTTCACCATGTGAACTGCAATATATACTGGAATGCCTCCTCCAAGCTCTTTTGGTCCATGCCGGGATAGAGAAGAATCCCGAGCCATGGATCTTTTGCGATTGCCAGATCCGCATCCACCCTATGTAAACATCGGTGATATGTAATAGATGTAGGAAATGGGTGCATTTCAGAGACTGCTCGAATCTTAGTCGCTTCCAGGATTACTGCGATAGGAGTTATGTTGCTGCCTGCTGTGCCAGAGGATCTCCCAGCTTTTCTCCGAATTCGTTGTCGGAATCATCGCCAGAATACGAGACATCTCTGCAGTCTCCCCAACAACAACAAACACAGCGCCCCTGAAATGCATCGTTCCTCCAATTCAATTGGAACGGTCTCCTCAACAAAATGGTAGACTTTATGCGTCCAGAAAACAAAACTCACAGTCGGCTGTAGCTTGCAACGTTGCGATGGTTAGAACGTGTTCCGGAAGGATCATGCAAGAAGCAAAGGAGGAGGTCTTGTATACCTTGGTCTGTCCAGTATAGACCTCGCCTGAGTTTGTCTCCAGTGGCTACACATGGAATGTATGGGAGTTGCAGTAAAGAGTGAGACTGCCGAAGTAGAGTTGCTAAATGTGTACATTAGGGTTATGACTTTTTTACAACCTCGTATTCCTGTATGATATTTTGATAAGTTTTTACCTAAGATTACATAAAATCTATAATTAAGATTAAGTGATTCGATCAAAAAGCTTCCGCGCAAAAAGCTTTTAAAGTTTTTTTCAGAACTTTTGACAGTCACTGAAAGCAGATATTTAACTGAAAGCAGATATTTAACTGAAAATAAGGTATATTCCAGTCGAAATATACATTGAAATAGCAAAATTTCCCACAAAGCTGCATTTTGGTGGAGAGCTAGGTTTTGACATTAGAAGCAATGTCCTAAAAGTCCACTTCAATTATACCTGGGCGCGTGCTTAAAAAATTAGGCACGAACATGCACGAACACGGAACAAAATTTGTATGCACTTTCACGCACAAACACGGCGTTTTTCGAGAAGGCACGAACACGCACACTCACGCACGAAATTACAAAAAATGGATATTCATATAGTTGTACAATTATTTGTTCAAAAATAGGCATATATGTATACTTCTTAAATATACATACATATTTCAAAATTACTTATAAACTAATATTTACATATTCTTATTTAAAAACATTATTTCCAGATGTGGTAAAGCCAACATTTTCCTGGCTAATTGTTTTAAAAATTTTAGATTTAGAAATTTTTTTCAAAAGTTTAAAACATCAGTCTGGCTAGATACGTCCCTCGCTAAATATGTATCAATTTATTTATCAATTAGAGACTTGTCCATTTCTTGTCTTTTTGCCAAATTTGGATCCAAACAATCTAAATTTCGTGTAAATGTGGCATTATAATTTCCTGCTCATACTTAGAACACTCTATGTTCTCACTTCGTATATCAAGTAACACTGCTTTTAAAAAAGCATCTCCTTAAATGGCGGAAATACAAAGCATCCCTATAAGATGTGCCATTTCTGGTACAAAGCGTTTAAGCAGTGTAAACAATCATTGCTTTCAAATCTTTCATTTTAGCTTTCAAATCTTTCATGAATTGAGAGTCAATGGTAACAATTGAGCAAACTTTCAAAAGACCAAACGGCGAAAATGTGCATAGTAGGGTATTTGTCCGAGCTTTTTTCGGAACACTCTTTGCATATTTTGAGAAAACCCAATATACATAGGTTCTAGCTTTAAGTCAGATATACGATCCAATTCATTTTTTCTATCAAAGTACTCTTAACCTCATTCTGGACTTGGTATATGCTCTGAAGCATAATATATGTTGAATCTTACAAGCTTTTTGAGCAGTCAATCAGTTTTCCCAATTCGGGAAGAGGATGTTTTTCAACGGCATTATCCATAACTAAGCTCAAATTGTGGCAAGCGCAAGGTATACTTTTAAATCTTTTAAAATCCGAAACGTTGGTACAATTTTCAGTTGTCTTTAATATTAAATTTAGCAAGATAAACAACTGATTTTCAAAGACAGTGTATTGAGTTGACCCGATGAGTTGTTTTTCTATTTGCTTCTCTCTCATGAACAAAACAACTGGAAAACAAACATCATATTTTTATTTTTGCCTCTCCATAACAAAACTGCAAAAAATACCAGACTACAAAAACGAAGCAAATAATTTTAGGAAAACTGCAGTTAGTGAATTTTTTGGTCGGTTTTATATTTTTGTTCGATTTGTGTGTTTAGTATGGTCTCTTGCACGACTTCTAAAGGGAGCCCAAAAATTTAGCACGATCGTAGCACATAGTGAAGATCGTGTTTAGACGCGTCGTGTTTAGCACGGCCAAAAATGTATTCCGGCACGATACGCACAAACACGGCGATTTTTGAGAAGACACGAACACGCACTACACACGGCACGACACGCGCCCACCTCTACCTTCAATCCCATGTGTGCAAAAGCAGTTATTCGGGGCCAAAGGTCAACATTTAGGAATTTTTAAGGTTTTCGGATTTTTTTCTTGAAAACGGTGGGTCAATCAAAAAGTGACTGGAGCAAATATTGTAGACAGCCTTTATAATTTTTTTTTTTCAAGAAAGAACCATTCTTGGGATATAGGGGTTCTAAAAAATACATAAATTATATGCACTTATACGAGAAATACGTACATATTCAGGGGAAACGGCTAAAAATATATGTTTCCTTGAAGAGCGAAATTATACCTGTCTTTAAAAACATCCAACAAAATCGGAGTGTATTCACTAGAGTTATTCCATGTTAGGATTATTTTAAAAATAGCCCATTTAACCCTCATGTGTAATCGAAAGCCCAACGAAAACGATCCCAACGACAACTTCCTATTTTTTTTTAATTTTTGTAAAAGTGTCTAATTTTCATGGGCGGCGAATCCGATTCGCCGGTTATTTGACCACAAATGCAAGATTTAAAACCGGGTTAGACCCGATTCTACTGAACCGTTTATCGCAAAGTGGGTATCGTTTGAAAGCCTAACACATGGCGTTATTATTTTAACCGGTCCGCCTCATGATGTTCTTACGCAGCTTAATTCTTTACATGTGCAATTTGACACTTACATATATCACGATATCTCAAAAATGGTGATTTTATTGAAAACTCATAATTGTAGATTATTTGTAAGCCTACAACTTTTACTTTAGTCGATTTCTGATAGGTCCTACCGTTTTTGAGAAAAATAAAAAAAAAACTGAATAAGGCCTTCATAAAATTACCTTTGACCCTGAATAACTTCGTTTGCACACATGGGGCCGATGGTTAGAGATGGACAGTGGGTAAATACCCAATGGGTAAATACCCGGTAAATTGGGTAAATACCCATTTGTGGGTATTTATTTGGGTATTTACTATATCGAATCGCCAATACAACATCTTACACCCTTTTTCGGGGTTTAGGTTGTGAAATCGTTTCAAAATGGATAGTTTTACAATACTTTAAACAAGTGGGTTCACACTTGGGTAAATACCCGAGTATATACCCAAACGTTGGGTAAATATCTTTAACTGCCGAACCACTTGACGTAGCCTGATGAAATTTGGCTCAAATCTTACTTATATCAAGAGAACATCTGGTATTGAAAATACCTTAAATCGGTAGATAGGTTATATGGGGGCTATATCAAAACGTGGACCCACAGACTCCATTTTCAGTACCTTTAATACAATGGATATAGGAAAGATTTGAGCCAAATTTTGTTAGTCTACACTAAGTGGTTCGACAGTTAAAGAGATTTTACCCACTTTTGGGTAAATACTCGTAATCGGGGTACCCTTATATAGGGGCTATAAGAAAAAGTGACAAAATTTTGCAACGATATTTTATATTCATTAAGGGCTCACTGTGCCAAATTACAGCCAATTTAGTTGTAAAATGTGTCTAATAGGTGAAAAATACCTTAAATCGGGAGGTACGGCAATATGGTAGAGTTGCGTCGTTCATGAACGAACCGGCTCAAAGGAACGATTCCGTGAAAAGAACGAACGGATCCGTATCCAGCCCATTCTTTTATATCGTTCATTTAGATCCCCGATGGACGAGTCATTGCTGCTTACAAAATTAGCAGCATTGGTTTTGCAGTCAAACTCTAAACAAACGCTGCGTTAGAGCAAGCAGCACAAATTTCCACACAAAACAAACAATGATTCAGAGAGCTACTCTCGCTCAGTAACTCACCTCGTTCAGTAGCACATCTCCGTCATATCTTTCTTTTACATCATTCGTTCATCTGGTTCTTTCATGTCAAAACCACCACCACCATCAGAAACAAAACCACCCCCATTAGCAGACAATGTGTCATTCGTGAACGAACATTTTCAAAAGAACGATTCGGTGAAAAGAGCGACAGAGTCATATGCAGCAGAGAACGAACGGCTTCAAAAGAAAATAATACAGTCAAATGTATTGTTGAACGAAAAAGAGCCAACGAACGAAGTAAACGACCCGGATCTTTTTGGTGAACGGAATGAAAAAGATCGATCCGCTCAATGAACGAGATTGCCCAACACTACAATATGGGGGCTTTACCAAAACATGGACCCAGGATGGACCCATTTTCAAAAGCTTTAATACTATTGATATAAAAAGATTTGAGCCAAATTTTGTTAGCCTACACCAAGTGGTTCGACAGTTAAAGGGTTTTTACCAAGTTTTGGGTAAATACTCGAAATCGGGGTACCCTTATATGGAGGCTATAAGAAAACGTGGACCTACGTTGACAAAATTTTGCAACGATATTTTATGCTCATTGAGGACTCACTGTGCCAAATTACAGCCAATTTTGGTTGTAAAATGTGTCTAATAGGTGAAAACTACCTTAAATCGGGAGGTACGACTATATGGGGGCTATATCAAAACATGGACCCAGAGACTCCATTTTCAACACCTTTATTGCTATTGATATAAGAAAGTTTTGAGCCAAATTTCGTCAGCCTACGTCAAGTAGTTCGACAGTTAAAGAGTTTTTACCCAATATTTGGGTAAATAATCGGGTATTTACCCACTTGTTTCAAGTATTGTAAAACTATCCATTTTGAAACGATTTCATAACCTATACCCAAGAATTGGGTGTAAGATGTTGTATTGGCGATTCAATATACTAAATACCCAAATAAATACCCACCAATGGGTATTTATCCGGTATTTACCCACCGAGTGGGTATTTACCGGGTAAATACCCGGTAAATACCATCTCTACCAATGGTGACATTTACGAGGTTACTTCTAATCACAAACCCTAGCTTTCCAGCAGCGTTTTGGCTTACGGGAAAAATCGTCATTTTAGGTCATCAAATCATTATATCGGCATTTTTTTAATTTTGGGCTAAAATTCGTCAAAATCCGGCAACACTGCATAACCGTCATTTTGGAGACAGAAGCGGAGCCCTCATCGCCAAGGAAACCAAAAAGCATTGTTTTGCTGCCGAAAAGAAACATGAGTCATATGAGGCTGCAATCAGTAGCAACGTGTTGCGCACGTGTCTTTAATTTATTCTGATGGGTATACTCGTACTTCTAGTCGGCACCAACAATTTGGAAAAATTACATTTTCACAACCCGAGCAGGAGTCAGAGAAGCTTAGGGAAAGATTAAAGTTGACCCAAACATCAGAGACTGGAACGACCCTGCACCAAATACGACAGCAGCAGCAAAATAAACACCACCGTTGTGGAAAATCCGAATACAGATGGTGTCCCAAAAGAAGGTAGATGAAGTAAGGGAGATTATCACAAAGCAAACAACCAAAAGGGTAGAATGGTCAGGAGCTGACCGGCGCACTGTGGTCGAAAGCACTGATCTAGCGGCGCGAAATTAATAACATGCAAACGAATTGAGATACGTCACTGAAATTTGGCACAAACTCAGCTTGTACCTGTGGGTAATAATGGGCCAAATATGAACAATATCGGCTGATGTTTTGGTATAGCCCCCATATAACGGTACCTTAAGATTTTCGATATTTTGAGGATTTAAACCACAATTTCGTAGCAAATTACCTGTAATTTGGTACTTAGGGTTCCTAGTGGTCACAAAATATGTTCACCAAAAATTATGGACATAGGTGCACGTTTTGATGTGGCCCCATGTAACCGTACCTCCCAATTTAAGGTATTTTGAATATCATGACCACATTTTTAAACCAACTTGGCTGTAATTTTGCATTCCGTGTTCTCACTGTGTATAAAATCTTCTTACAAAACATTTTCAACACGGATTTATGTTTCGATGTAGCCCCCTTTATGGTACCCCCGATTCGTTGAATTTTTACTTGTTATCCCATATTTAATAATATATTTAGCTATAATATGGTATTATAGTGTCTCCGGGGGTAGAACTCCTCCTGGCAAACATTTCTCAAAGTAGGTCCATATTTTGATTTAGCTCCCATACAAATGCACAGCCAAATTTGAATGAATTTCATGCAAAATCCCTTATTTCAAAAATGCAGTCATCAAAAGATTTGCAAATATTTGCAGCCCTAATATGGTTATTCCGTATACAGAGAGTCCAATTTCACTCCCCAAAAAATAATCGGACCTAAGTTCGGCTGAGTTTACAAGATGCACTCTATGAAACAAGCGCGTACAACCCATAAAACACTAAAAAAATTGAATTTTTTGAAAATTTATTGCTATATAACTAAGTACTTCCAGACCCCAAACTAATTTTTATACTTTAAATCACACCCTCTGCTATTAATTAGACATAAACCTTGTCCAGTTTCATTATGAATTTATTCAATACTTAAACAAATATGAAGCTAATTTTTTTTGCAAAAATTTTTTAAAATCTGTTGCAACAAAAACTCTTGTATTTGATAGTGAATAACTGAGTGAATATTTACAACAACAAAAATGAAAAAACAAAATCTTTGTCTGCAAAGTGTCTGTAATCGATACAATGGAAAATATTTCACAATTTTATAGTTCTATTTTTTTACTTTAGCGCCGCTAAATCAGTGGTTTCGACCAGTGTGCGGCGGTTGCGATTAAATAAAGAACAGCGGGATGCTCCAAAAAAAGAGGTCAATAATACTTCCTCCACTTTTTTAGAAGCGGCTAAGAGTATAAGATCTATTTAAGAGCAGAACAACGCTAAAACTTTGAAGAAGATAAAGTTGACAGTGGAGACAGAAGCGAAACCAAAAACATTGCAGGGGCAAGCTGTGCTATGCGCTGATCGACACCAGTAAATGTTCTGGAAGGCTACAGAAAGATCGTCATGAAGCCATCAAGAAGATGGTAAACAAATAAAGAAAGACAAAAAATTGTCAGCAGCATAGCACCTCAATGAAAAGCTGAAAAATGTAAGCTGGTGGGACAGGACGAATTCATTCACTTGTCCAAGGCGGCGGCGTACGTCAAGGGGTATGCTGCAAACTCGAGACGGAACGCATGCTTGACGTGGGAAGAGATCGGTAGTCTTCTACGGGTAGGAGAAAGCGAATGGCACTCTCCTTGTGGTGGGACTTGACGATCTCTCACTGACCAGGGAATGGAAATATATATTCCTAGCATCAGTATATCTGCCGTTCGACTCTCCGATATTACCATGGCAGCAGCTTGGAAGAAGGATAGAGGAAACATGAAACGAAGTAATATTAGGTATCTCTACCTAACTCACACCAGGCAGGGAAACTAAGAATGTATAAATACGGAGGATATAGACAGAAGTGTTAACAAAGAAACCGAGGCACTAGTAAAGTCATTTGAGGAAAGTTATCCCCATTCGAGAAAAGAAATCTGCTTTCGAAAAAAACCGTGGATGACAGGGGAAATTCGCAACAAGGGCAAAGATGTCCGAACACTTTACAATAGGGCAAAACGCAAAAATGCAGCTGTATCTGAGACAACTACCAAACAAAGTTAAACGAATACAACAAAATAACAAGACTCCCGGAAAGTATTTTGTGAATAGGTTGATAGCGTAAACCACGACTCAAAAATCATAAAGATTCCATTCGAAAAACATACACTAATGGTTAATGAAAAGGGAAAAAATTGAAACCAACGAAGAAACGCCAAGCCTAAACTCCCACGGTGTGTGTCATCGGTACGTATCAGAAGAAGCACCAAAAATTGATAACTCACCATACAAAGCGGGACCACTTCAGAGGTACTTCAGAGGTAAGTGGACTGCATTTCATTCAAGCTGGTCGGAATTTTCAGCGCTTGCTTGAAATTTGACTTGTTGTAAAATATTTCTCGTTGTTTTCAGTATATTTTTCAACGACGACTTAATATAAAAAATAATTAAAAAAATTAAGTTTCAGTGTTTAATTTGTCGCTTAGCCTCAATGGGTATATTCTTCCTCATGATGGAATATCTTAACATATAAAAGAGCTTTGTAAGTGAGTGAGTAAGTGAGTGAGTGACTGACAGATCATCGCCCAGACGAAACTGCTGAATCTAGAAAGCTGAAATTTTGACTGTGGGTTGCTGTCGGTACGTAGGGGTGAGATAAGTCTGGGTTTTTGGAAATTCGACATAGAAGGGTACGAAAAGTACTAAAAGTACTAAAAGGTACTAAATATGGTACCCTTTGTATTAGGCAAACGGGAAGAGCTAGAAAGTTTGAATTTGAAATTTGGAATGAGGGTCACTGATGAAGAGTTAGAAAGATGCACCAAAGCGTTTTTGGAAATTCGACCTCTAAGTGTACGAAAAATACTAAATTTAGTACCAATTGTATATTTTGAACGGATTTAGCTAGAAACTTGGAATTTGGTATGGGAATCAAGTTTGGGAAGTGATGTTATTATAAGGAAATGGTTTTGGAAGTTCGTGCTTATGTGTACGAGAAGTACTAAATGGTACCTGAAACCTGAAATTAAGTTTGATGATGGAGAGAAGAATTGAAGAAGTTTTGGAAATACGAAATAAGGTACGAAAAGTACTAAATGGTACTAAATTTGGTATAAATTGGATTTGGGTGAACAGATAGAGCTGGAATCCTGAAATTTGGAATTTAATTACTTTTGGAGTGTAGTATTGAGATAGTTTTGGAAATTCGTACTTGTGGGTGTGGAAAGTATAAAATGGTACTAAATTTGGTACAATTAAGATTTGGTTGAACAGAGAGGACCGGAATCCTGAAAAGTGGAATAAAGATTACTCTTCGAGTATAGGATTGAAATTTGGATTTAAGATAACTGATGGAGTTAGGGATTGATGAAGTTTTGGAAATTCGTACTTATGGGTATGGAAAGTACTAAATGATACTAAATTAAGTACAATTCGGATTTGGGTGAACAGATAGAGCTGAGATCCTGATATTATAATAAATAATAAATAATCCTGAAATTTGGAATTAAATTACCTTTGGAGAGTAGGATTGAGGTACTTTGGAAATTCTTACTTATGGGAAGGGAAAGTACTAAATGGTACTAAATTTGGTACAATTAAGACTTGGGTGAGAGGATAGGGCTGGAATCCTTAAAAGTGGAATTAAGATTACTGTTGGAGTGTAAAATTGAGGAAGTTTTGGAAATTCGTATTTATGGGTACGTGAAGTACTAAATTTGGTTCAAATTGTTATTGTGAAAAGGGGCAGAGCTGGAATTGTGAAATTCGGTATTAGTCTGCTATACTATAGTATTAGTATAGCAGTTGGCGTTTATAGTGGAGATGAGAGAAGTTTTGGAAATTATGTATACGAAAAATACTAAATCGCGGTTTGGATATAGTTTTGGATATAAGGAAGTAATTTTTGAAACTTATACATATTATAAGTACTAAATTTGGTACTAGTTTGGTGTTGGTGAATTTCAAATTGTTGTATGAGGGTTTCTGTTGGTGGTTAGGTAAGGATTTTTGAAATGCATACAAATTCTGGAATTAGGCTGAGGGCTTGCTGATTTATTGAAAAATAGGAAATGTATTAAATTGCATTAAATTTAACGTTGGATGTGGCAATGAAGCTGGAATTATATACTTTGTGTGTGAAAAGTGCAAAATTGCAATAAATTTAGTACTGGGTTAGGAATAGAAGTGAAATTCCGATTTATTATTTATTTGTCATGTTCATTGTTACAGGTGATCGTACAATAAGTGTACTAGAAGTATTAAATAATACTAAATATTGAAACACTGGTATTGGGTGAATCGATAATTGAAATTTATTATGAGAATCAGAATCAGAGGATCAGGATCAGAATGTTTATTAAAATCCACCTTTAAAGGTTTAAGATTCGTACATGTAATACCATTGGCATTGGGTGAACAAGTAGTGTTAAAACTGTGAAATTTGAGCTAAGGTCCTGAATTTTCAAAAATTTACTGAATAGTGTATTATTGTACTATTGTACTGACTAGTGCACTTTTATGTTAGCACGAATTCGGTTTCTAAATAATGTACTGAATTCAACAAATCTGTTCTGAACGTTATAGTAAGTTCATTTGAAAAAGGAAAATATTACGGCTAATGTTTTACAAGAAGGTTTATACACCCTGAGAACAAAAATGTCTAAAATAAAATGTCGCAAAAATTATCTGTTATATAGGGTAAAATCTTTTGAGTAAAGGCTTTCTACATTTTGATATCACAAATTCCAAAATTCGGTTGGAAAATGTGGATTAAAAAATGTGGATAAAATTTTCAAAATACCCATACCGTTCTAATAAAACATGGACTGGAATTTAAAATGTAGGCCGCTGTTGAAGTTTGGAGTTCTTTTTTGAAATTCAAACAAAACGTGTATGAACAGTACTTAAATGAAATTATATATCAATAAAAATAGGTAGTAGTACATCAAAATTTTCTCTGTTCACCATATTATATATTGTTTATTTCTATATCATTCCACTTGCCGTTTAATTTTGCCACCATTTTTAATTTAAATGCAAGCGTTTTATTTGAGAGATTCTATCAAAAGATATGACCAGAAATGCCGCTAAAACAACATGAAGTAAGCATTTTAGTGTTTCAGAATGTTCTGAAGAATTGCTGAAAACTTTATTGTGAAGAATTGTGCAAACAGTTACTTGGTTCAACTCACAATAGTTTAGCTGATACTGATACTATTTTGATGCCCTAGACAGAGTTTTTCTTATGTGGTCTGTTCAAAAGATAAGTTCTACAATTTAGTGCTACAATATCGCCAAAGACAGCAAGACCAAATTCCTAATCGTTACTAAGATAAAGGCCCGTTAAATGCATAAAACTGTAGTTTTAGCCAGGTATAGATGAGGCCCCAAAATCCAGATCCAGTTCGGACAGGACAACCCCCTACAAGGGTTTATGTACTTTAAAAAAAATCATACTAGAAGTTGTTGTATAGTGTAATACGAATTTGCTGCAATTTGGAATTTAGGATTGAAAGAAGTCAAAAAAACTATCCACCAGAAATTGTAGATATATAACGGCACAGTCCGATTTCATGTATTTTAAATTTTGTTGTTGACCGAATTAGTTAAAATTAGGTATATGGCGCTTCCAGTGGTCAAAAAACCTGTCCACTTAAAATTTTGGGCATTGCTAATTTCGCCACAAAAAGAATACTAATTATTTAATATTAGTTCAGAATATTTCATGGTGGAGGGTATAAAAAGTTCGACCCGGCCTAACTTGACTTTTTATACCCTCAGGGGTATATACACTTCATACAGGCAAAATGTGCCTCACCGAAATAAAGGTTTTAGACCCCGAGTATGTTTGGAAGAAATCCGTTTCAGACAATTTGGAGTTGTTTTAGCCATGTTCGTCCTTCTGTCTGTCTGGTTGGCTGGTGCGAACGATAACTCTCGAACGGATCCACCGATTCGGCTTTCGTAATATTTTTTCCAAACTTAGTTTAAGTTAGAAGATGGGTTATATCTGTCCACTCCTTCCGGTACCTCCCCCACGAGAGTTCGAAAATGTTCGGAAAATTTGTGCGAACGGTAACTCTTAAAGGGAGTAACCGATTTGCTCCATACTTTGCACATCGTGAAATTTCTACTTAGATGAGGTTCCAATATGGACTTAATCGGTCCACTCCTTCGGGTACCTCCCACACAAAATTTCGGAAAATTTCAGTTTAGGACCTGCTCTCGAATCGCATTGATTTTTCTTGTATCAACTTGTATTCACTTAGTTTAAGTTCGAAGATAGGCCATATGGGTCCACTCCTTCCGGTACCTCCCCCACAAAGGTTCGAAAGTGTTCGGAAAATTTTTGCGAACGATAACTCTTAAAGGGAGTAACCGATTTGGTCTTATCTTTACACATCCTAATATATCTACCAGATGTAGATCAGGTTCAAATATGGACTATATTTGTCCACACCTTCGGGTACCTCCCACATAAAATTTTGGATAAATTCATTTTAAGACCTGCTCTCGAATCACTTCGATTTTTGTTGAAGCAACTTGCATTCGCTGTCTCAATTACGACAGTAAAAGTTTTTTCAGGGGCAAGTCCATACTTCTTGATAAAACTGCCCGAAAGTTGTAAAAAATCCGTATGGCACCATATGTAGTGGCTGGAGAGCTTGAACCGAATACTGCGTTCGTCCACACTTGGATATTGTAATATTTCTTCGAATATTAGATGAAATTCGATGGTGGTGCTTATAGGTCCACTGCTTCCGGTACCTCCCAGAATGTTCGAAAATATTCGCTAAAATGGTATTCGCGATTTCTCATAGACGTAGCAACCGATTTGGTCCAATCTTTGGATCTCTAAATATTGTCGAAACTTAGTTTATGTTCAAATTTTGGCCCTCTCTGTCCAATCCTCGTGGTACCACCCACACAAATGTTCAACATTTTTGTGTGGTTAAGGGTCTTCCTAGTGGCCCTGTTTACAGCGATATTATGTTTTTCGTAGGATAGTGTGATAAAAAAGTACTATCGATATCCCCGCAAATTTTTGAGCTTTAATCCTATCCATACTTTTGTTGGTCCATACGTCCAAAATTTTGAAAACCACCCTAAATACATAATTTTTTGGAAAAAAATTCAATCCACACAGGCTGAGGGTATATCTTTGTCTGATACTTTTTTACTTGTTACTTGTTAAACACTTCTATTTTCTAAAATTGTTTTGGCTTTTCGAACGGTTGGGTAAGGTTGGTATAGATGATGTTTTATATAATCTATGCTTACTTAAAGTTTCTCTCGTAACAAAAACGTTCACCCAAAACACAAACTCTTTGTGAGAACTTCTCAAAATTACCTTGTGAACCACCAACCCACCAATCGTTATGGCATAATATATTTGGGCAATAAATAATATTTGCAATTATAAAAGTAACTTTAAACCGAAGACAGCGAATGTGACCTTATTGTGCGTCTGCTAGCAACTATTTTCCGAAAATGTTTTGTGTTCATGTATAGAGTCTTTCAATAATCTCTTTCATGTACGGAAATAACAAAAAGCGTTAATTCTAAATTATTGTGACCACTATTTTCGCCACACGATCTTATTCACTGTCATGCAGCTGAGAATATGCGAACATTAAATATGTATAAAAATGAACTATGAACTGTAAAAGCTGTAAATATTCGACTTAAAGAAGGACAGACAGACATAGGAATTGTTTGATAAATGATAAGTAGGCATGAAATGATGCTTAAGGCAATATTGAATTTCGCAATAGACAGAAGAAGAAGATTTTCTTTGGATGTGACCGTAACGTATTGAAACAAAAAACTGTCCTTATGTCTGTTGTTGTTATACCCTACTCCACAATGTGGAGTGGAGGAGACAATTGCTGTCTGCTCAGTACAAAATTGATACAGACCTTGATCGAAGAAGAAAACTACAATTTTGTTAGATTATGGGATAATATTTATTTATTGTCTTTCGCCCTAACAAAAGTAAACTCCGATTACGAATACTTGAGCACGACGAGCATACTGCGTTTCCATGGAAATCCATAATTATATTAATTTCACTATCTGATAAATCCTCTCATTGCCATTTTTCTGTAACAACAAAATTCAAGTTTTTGGAAATATATTAGGCATAATTTCCCCCACTCATCTCGGCCCATGGAAATGTTTCATATCTAAAAATTTCTATCACAACTACAAATTTAAATAATACAAAATTCGTTGTCAAAATCAACACCCGAAGTTATTTTACATTTCAATGTATTCAAAGGAAATTACAAACATTTAAGATAATCCAGCGGACCACCGTTAGAATGATCTCTGAAAGCCACCCATTTGATTTTATTTGTCTCATGTTTTTTATCCAGGCCAATGCCAAGTGTCCATAAGATAAAATGTTGCCATTTGTTGCTTCAATTCAATTTCGGGCGTTAATGTCATTATTCTTTCTTCCTTCCATCTTTCCCTCGCTCTTTCTGTGGCGACATGCCAATGTCAGAGGAAACCAGAGATACATCGAAAGGTGGGCAGTAGTAAATGTTGTTGGCATTTCATGTGTTGTCTTCTGCTATCACATGTTGTGTTTATTTGCAATTCATTGCGAGATTTAATGCAACTGCTGTTGTTGTGTGTTTTGGTGGATAACAACTGTGTGGCAAGTATACAACAAAACGAAAGACTTAAAAAACAAACATGATTTGTTTAAATTGTTCAATATTTGTAAGGATAGCAATCACATGAACAACGACATTAAGTCAGACTTCTATACAGAACTGGGGATTGGTTGCTAATAAAATTTGCAGTAAATCATTGATGTAGAACAACAGAGAGTAGAGTTGGTGCTAAGACTTCAACACTGGTATTTGGCATATGTACATTGTACAATGTCTGATGCACCACTAAATTAACATGAGAATGTTTAATGATCTAATACTCCCACATGTTTTGTTAGTCCAATTATTTTTCTCTCCTCCTCCTATTATTTCGTTTTGCATTTTGTAGACAGTTTCTATTACTGTTGATTTTCAATTTAATTACCATTTATTTAGTACAGTCATTGTAATGGTCTGATTATTTCGAAATTATTTTCATTTATTTTTACTTTTCTAACGTTGGTTTGTTTGGTTAACTTTAAGATTCCCAACCTCACTGAAAGCTTAGGCACGTGTTTGTTTATTTTCTATGAATTTTTAGTAGGGCTACTTAGCATACTTGTCTTGCATTAGTTTTACTTTCAATCATCTGAAAAAAATCCCCCATCTAACATACCATTAAAATTAAAAGTTTTTGCTTTAGCTTTGTTTCGATTGGAAATGAAGTCTTCTAAGCGGTAATTTAGTTTTACTTAGAAATGCTTATTCACCAAAATGTTTCATTACTTAATTAGTAATCTCAGTGAAAGTTTTTGTGTTTACTGGGAAAAAAAAAAATTCATACATATAGCAAATATTAAGATAGGTTATGGACTAATTTATGGTAAAAACAACACATAAGGCAAAAATAAATAAAGTTCGACGGGGCCGTTTTTGTGCCCTTCATCATAAAAAAACATAGGAATTTAAAAAAAATATTGGACGTGGAGCCTTACTTGTGCCGTTTATATTGTTTTCTTTTGTCTATGCAATAGGAATCTAAAATGGATAATTAAAAAACGATTTTTGGTGGAGAAGTTCCGGGACCTCTAAAAACTCCAAGTGTCAAATTACAGCCAGTTGGTTTAAAATTGTAGGTAAAATCCTCAAAGTACTGAAAGGGGGAGTGGTTAAAATCCGGAAAAAAACGGCGTTTAATTGAAAATTTAAAAGAATTTTTTTAATAATCTGCCTTGATAGGGTTAAACAGTACAAAATTCTAGCTCACTATCCAAAATAGCAATTTCTTAATGTTTTAGAAAAAAATTGTTCTTACAAACTTGTTGTAGAAATATGCTTACAAAAATCTTCAAAATATGTTCAAATTTTCCATAATTTTGAAATGTATTAGAGTATAAAAAAAGAGAAGGTCGTGAGAAAATTTTTTGTATTTTTCTATTGAATGTTCTCTTTGATTTTCCGCTAAAACCCAATGTCGTTTTTGCGCATTTTGAGTTATGTCGAAAATGGTGAAAATATTCATGGGTCATATTTTTTGGGGTTTCGTCTTCTTATGCTCAAAAAAAAAAAAAAAATATTGAGCTGTGAGCATTGAAAGCGAAAAACCCATTGTATTTTTTTCAAAATGATATTTTGGAAATGTGTGACGACTCTGGCTCGAAAACTAATACCAATGTTTTTGTGGGCTAATTAAGTACATCAAAATCTAGTCCCTTATCGAACGATCTAAAAAAATATTAATTTCCAATTTTATGATCAAAACGTGGCCGTTTTAAGGTAAAAATTGATATTTTGATTTGACTGTCCACCATTTTTGTATAAACTAATATTTTGTAAAATCCGCCTAGAAAGGATATATTTTTATACCCTATACCACAATGTGGAAAAGGGTATTATAAGTTTGTTTTGGTAAAAATTCATGTAACACCGCGAAATATTCGTCGGAGACCCCCAATGTGGTATATCAATCTTCATATCTCGACGAGATAAAGCGATTTTGATATGTGTGACAGTCCGTCCGTACGTCTGTCTGTCCATTATAAATTGTAAACACGCTCCAGGCCGCAATTATGGACTGATCGTCACGAAATTTTTATATGGAGGTCGGGTACAGATCAGAATAGATCCCTATTCTTATTGGTGATGATCGTGAAATATTTAGCGGGTGAAATGGACCAAAAACATAATATTTATCAAATTTTCTAGCGGCTCTGTAGGTCTCAATAATAGTCCGATCAACGCGTAATTTTAAATAAGGTAAGAGTATATCACAAAGGAGAAGCTTGCAATTTGAGATGGCGATCGGATAATATTTAGAGGGTTAAATGGACCAAAACTTTTGTGTGAAAATTTTTAATATACAGCTTATATTTTAATTCCTGGAAGTGACATTCCGGACAAGTGAGATATACTTGAAAGTGGAACGCTTGACCTTTCAATTGATGCCAATTATGTTGGTGTGCATGATCAGATAACAGAGTTACAGCCTAATATATTCCGTTATTTCTTTGTAGTGTAATAATAAACTCGCTAGAAGTCGCAATTATACATCAATAGTCAAAAATTTGCACCGAGTAAGAGTATAGGTCGAAAAAGATGCCTACAATTTTGAATGATGATCTGATATTCTTTAGCGGGTCAAATGGACCATTACAGTTGTATGAAAAATATAAAAATTTTATTTTTGGTTGATATTTTAATTCCTTGAGGACATATATATTTCGCAAAGTAGCCTACATATGGAAAAAACTACTGACCTTTCCTCTGATGTAAATTGCAATAAAGTGTTTGCTAGATAACGGGCCTACTGCCTAATATTTAATGGGTTCTGTGTAGAGAATCACATTTTTATCTCATGCTAGATATTGTCTCTCCAAAAGTTTATGTAACACCACGAAATATTCGTCCTAGACCCCTTATTTGGTATGCCAAAATTCATATCTCGACGAGATAAAGCGATTTAGCGATGTGTGTCCGTCCATTAAAAACTGTAAACAAGCTTAAGGCCGCAATTATGGACCGATTGTAACGTTTTTTTTAGTTTAGTATTTGGTGATGATCGTGAAATGTTCAGGGGATGAAATGGACCAAAAACAAAATTTTAACCAAATATTAATAGAAAACATATTTATTAACTTGAAGTTGTGCTTAGAAATTGTTTTTTTAGTTGAATGTGACACCGAGATTCGAAAAATACAAAGCTTTGAACCCCCAAATGATTCCCTAAATTACACTGTGATACAAAAGTGGACAAAATTTTTTTGCAGGGGTTCTGATGCATTAATTCGTTATTGTCGGAGTCCATGGAAGACGAAAATACCTTTGGTTTCTTTGTGTCACTTCGTTTTTTGATTTTATAACGGAAAATGTAGTGAAAAACGGGATTTCTTGGATTTTCAACTTAAAGCGGACATAACTTCTTTTTTCCACAATGGAAACGTACAGCTTATTTTTATACCCTCAGCTAACGAGGGTATATATGTACACTTTCATACGCACAAAATGTGCCTCATCGAAATAATGGTTTTAGAACCCAAGTTTGTTTGGACGAAATGTGTTTCAGACAATTTGGAGTCGATTGAGCAATGTCCGTCCGTCAGTCTGTCTGTCTGGCAGGAGCGCACGATAACTCTAGAACGCATCAACCGATTCGATCCAAAATTTGGCTTTCGTAGTGTTTTGCCCAAACTTAGTTTAAGTTCGAAGATGAGCTATATCGGTCCACTCCTTCCGGTACCTCCCCCACAAAAGTTCGAAAATGTTCGGAAAATTTGTGCGCACGATAACTCTTGAAGGGAGTAACCGATATGGTCCATACTTTGACCATCGTGGAGCGTGTACCAGACTTAGATCAGGTTTTAATATGGACTCAATTGGTCCACTCCGTCGGGTACCTCCCACACAAAAATTTGGAAAAGTTCAGTTTAGGACCATCTCTCGAATCGCTTTGATTTTTGCTTTAGCAACTTGTATTCACTGCCCTCCATACGACGGTATAAGTTTCATCAGGGGCAAGTCCACACTTCCTGAGAAAATAGCCTGAAAGTTGCAAAAAACCCCTATGACACCGTGTGAGGAGGTTGGAGGGCAAAATAACTCTCGAACAGGTCTGCCGATTCGGTCCAAAGTTTGGTCTTAGTAATATTTTGTCCAAACATAGTTTAAGCTCGAAGATAAGCCATATCGGTCCACTCCTTCAGGTACCTCCCCCACCAAAGTTCAAAAATGTTCGGTAAAATTGTGCGTACGATAACTCTTGAAGAGAGTGGCCGAATTGGACCATACTTTACACATCTTAGTCAGGTTCAGGTTCAAATATGGACTATATTTGTCCACTCCATCCGGTACCTCCCACACAAAATTTCGGGTACATGTTCACTTTAAGACCTGCTTTCGAATAACTTTGATTTTTGTTGAAGCAACTTGCATTCGCTACCTCAATTGCGATGGTAAAAGTTGTTTCAGGGGCAAGTCCATACTTCTTGAGCAAACATCCCTGAAATTGTAAAAAACCCCTATGGTACCATATGTAGTGGCTGGAGATCCATTCTTTTTAGTATCTCCTCCGCAAAACTTTTGATCTCTAATCCTAATCAACATTTTTGTCAGTTCAAACGCCCAAAATTCCCTAAATACATGCGTTTTTTTGGGAAAAAATTGTTTCAATATACACAGGCTGAGGGTATATCTCTGTCGGCCAAGCCGATTGATACTTTTTTACTTGTTTTATATATATTGAAAATTATTTTTTACAAATATTTTTTATACCCTCAGCATTTATGCTAACGAGGGTATATACACTTTCATACGGGCAAAATGTGCCTCATCGAAATAATGGTTTTAGACCCCAAGTATGTTTAGACGAAATGTGTTTCAGACAATTTGGAGTCGATTGAGCAATGTCCGTCCGTCTGTCTGTCTGTCTGGCTGGCTGGAGCGCACGATAACTCTCGAACGGATGAACCGATTCGGTTCAAATTTTGGCTATCGTAATATTTTGCCCAAACTTAGTTTAAGTTCGAATATGGGCTATATCGGTCCACTCCTTCCGGTACCTCCCCCACAAAAGTTCGAAAATGTTCGGAAAATTTGTACGCACGATAACTTTTGAAGGGAGTAACCGATTTGGTCCATACTTTGCCCATCGTGGAGCGTGTACCAGACTTAGATCAGGTTTTAATATGAACTCAATCGGTCCACTCCGTCGGGTACCTCCCACACAAAATTTTGGAAAAGTTCAGTTTAGGAACATCTCTCGAATCGCTTTGATTTTTGCTTTAGCAACTTGTATTCACTGCCCTCCATACGACGGTATAAGTTTCATCAGGGGCAAGTCCATACTTCCGGAGAAAATAGCCTGAAAGTTGCAAAAAACCCCTATGACACCGTGTGAGGAGGTTGGAGGGCAAAATAACTCTCGAACAGGTCTGCCGATTCGGTCCAAAGTTTGACCTTAGTAATATTTTGTCCAAACATAGTTTAAGTTCGAAGATAAGCCATATCGGTCCACTCCTTCAGGTACCTCCCCCACAAAAGTTCAAAAATGTTCGGAAAATTTGTGCGTACGATAACTCTTGAAGAGAGTGGCCGAAATGGTCTATACTTTACACATCCTAATATATCTACCAGATATAGATCAGGTTCAAATATGGACTATATTTGTCCACTCCATCCGGTACCTCCCACACAAAATTTCGGATACATGTTCACTTTAAGACCTGCTTTCGAATCACTTTGATTTTTGTTGAAGCAACTTGCATTCGCTGCCTCAATTGCGATGGTAAAAGTTGTTTCAGGGGCAAGTCCATACTTCTTGAGCAAACATCCCTGAAGTTCATAAAAAACCCCTCTGGTACCATATGTAGTGGCTGGAGATCCATTCATTTTAGTATCTCCTCCGCAAAACTTTTGATATTTAATCCTAATGAACATTTTTGTCAGTTCAAACGCCCAAAATTTTTAAAACTCCTACATACATGCGTTTTTTTTTTGGAAAAAAATTGTTTCAATATACACAGGCTGAGGGTATATCTCTGTCGGCAAAGCCGACTGATACTTTTTTACTTGTTAAATATATTTAAACTTTTAAAAAAATGTCTAAATTTGTCCACCTCCAAATCGAATTTGGAAGATAGCAGGGGGTCTGTACTAATAAATTCAGAAGTAAAATCGTGCTCAAATTTGCCACAGTTAAAATAAAGTGGATTTTTCTATTTTAAGATGGGAGAATTTTTTGTAAATACCTGTTGTGACTGTACGTAGTATCCAATTGAAATAGAACGGTAATACGCACATCTATCAAACGAGTTCCCTTAAAATTCATATTTGAGGGTTTCAGAGTGTAGAAAACATGTATGTATAATTTTTTTGAAAATAGGTCAATTTTTTGTCGTAGCCCCCACATAAAATTACTGTCCGATTTTAGATATTTGTGGATTTTAGCGACACTTTATGACCGATTCGGCTGAAATTTGGTATTTTGACCTCTTGGAAGATATGAATCCTTCAAAAATTATTAACATAGGTCAATGTTTTGGTTTAGACCCCACACAACGGGACCACCCTGTTCAACAAATTTTGGCAGTTTTTGGTCATTTTGGTCGTTAAAACGTAAGAATTGCTGTTTGTGCACATTTATTATAAATAATAATTAATTTCAATACAAAATGGACGTTGAAATAGTTTTGGCCAGAAAATTTGGATTTGGGACCATTGTGCTGTGTAGAGAATCACATTTTTACCCCATGCTACATATTGTCTCTCCAAAAGTTTATGTAACACCACGAAATATTCGTCCTATACCCCTTATTTGGTATGCCAAAATTCATATCTCGACGAGGTAAAGCGATTTAGCGATGTGTGTCCGTCCATTAAAAATTGTAAACAAGCTTAAGGCCGCAATTATGGACCGATTGTAACGATTTTTTTTAGTTTAGTTTTTGGTGATGATCGTGAAATGTTCAGGGGATGAAATAGACCAAAAACGAAATTTTAACCAATTTTAACCAAATATTAATAGAAAACATATTTATTAACTTGAAGTTGTGCTTAGAAATTGTTTTTTTTTAGTTGAATGTGACACCGAGATTCGAAAAATACAAAGCTTTGAACCCCCAAATGATTCCCTAAATTACACTGTGATACAAAAGTGGACAAAATTTTTTTGCAGGGGTTCTGATGCATAAATTCGGTATTGTCGGAGTCCATGGAACACGAAAATACCTTTGGTTTCTTTGGGTCACTTCGTTTTTTGATTTTATAACGGAAAATGTAGTGAAAAACGGGGTTTCTTGTATTTTCAACTTAAAGCGGACATAACTTCGTTTTTCCACAATGGACCAGACTTAGATAAGGTTTAATTATGGACTCAAAATGTCAACTCCTTCGGGTGCCTCCCACACAAAATTCTGAAAAGTTCAGTTTAGGCCATCTCTCGAATCGCTTTGATTTTTGTTTTAGCAACTTGTATTCACTGCCCCCCATACGATGGTACAAGTTCCATCAGGGGCAAGTCCATACTTCCTGAGAAAATAGCCTGAAAGTTGCACAAAAACCCTATGACACCGTGTGAGGTGGTTGGAGCGCAAGATAACTCTCGAACGGATCTGCCGATTGGGTCCAAAATTTGGCCTTAGTAATATTTTGTCCAAACATAGTTTAAGTTCGAAGATAAGCCATATTGGTCCACTCCTTCAGGTACCTCCCCCACAAAATTTCAAAAAAAATTCGGAAAAATTGTTCGTAAGGTAACTTTTGAAGGGAGTTGCCAAATTGGTCCGTACTTTACACATCCTAATTATCTACCAGATATAGATCAGGTCCAAATATGGAATATATTTGTCCTTTCCATCCGGTACCCCCAACACAAAATTTCGGATAAGTTTACTTTTAGAACTGATATCGAATAACGTTGATTTTTTGTTGAAGCAACTTGCATTCGCTGCCTCAATTACGATGGTAAAAGTTTTTTCATGGGCAACTCCATACTTCCTAAGCAAACAGTCCCAAGAGTGTTAAAACCCCATATGGCACCATATCTAGTAGCTGGAGATCCACTCCCATAATGGTCAATGTCGATCCATTCCTTCTTTGTATCTCCTCGGCAAAACTTTTGATCTTTAATCCTAATCAACATTTTTGTCGGTTCAAACGCCCAAAATTTTTAAACCCCCTATATACAGGCTGAGGGTATATCTCTATCGGCAATGCCGACTGATACTTTTTTCTTGTTTATTTAAGAGGTGAAAATCATGGCTTTCGAAAAAGCCATAATTTTTAAAAATCTGGTAACAAATGGTTAAGTTATAATGATTTAAGTGTGACAAAAACGCATTAAACAAGTAAGAACGGCGTTAAGTTCGGACGGACCGAACTTGTTATACCCTCCACCACAAGTTGTATTGAAGTAAAATGGAATAATTAGTTTCCTTTCGTGTATGAAGAAGACTTAATACTAAATTTCAGCAATTTCGGTAAAACAATTTGAGGCACCATTCTATGGGGGCTATTTCAAAACGTCGATCTATACCGACAAATTTCTGACGGAAAATTTTTAGGCTCAAAGATGACTAAATACCAAATTTCCTATATTTCGGTAAGAGAATGTGGCTAAAACTTAAAAAATACCGAAAATCAAGAAGTACGGAAGACGTGGACCTATACTGATAATACTCTTCTGGAACATATTATACCTCTTGGAAGACGAGATAACGAAGTTCAGCCATTTCGGTTGCATATTGACGTCACAATCTTCAGTATTACGAAAATCGGGAGGTATGGTTCTATGGGGGCTATATCGAAACGTGGACCTATACCGACGAATTTTAGTCAGAAATGGGGCAATGTGAAGCGTGGACCTGTACAGGCATATTTCTGGCGAACAGTTTTATATCACATTGAAGACTAATTACCAAATTTCAGACATTTTGGTGGAATATTGAAGACACAAAATCGGGAGGTACCTTTCCATGGGGGCTATATGAAGGCGTGGACCTATACCGACAAATTTAAAGGGGAAGTTTGAGTACCCCCAACGAAGTCTAAATACCAAATTTCAGCCATTTCGGTGGATTATTGAGGCCACAACGTTCAAAATACCGAAAATCGAGAGGTACCGTTCTATGGGGGCTATATGAAGACATGGACCGATACCGACAAAGTTCTGTGGGAATGTTTTATACCACCAACGTAGACTAAGTACCAAATTTCAGCCATTTCGGTGTGATAATGAATCTAAAACCTTCAAAATACCGAAAATCGGGCGGTATCGTTCTGTGGGGGCTATATGAAGGTGTGGACCGATACCGACAAAATTCAGGGGGAAAGTTTTATACCCCTAAAAAACACTACGTACAAAATTTCAGCCATTTTGGTAGGATAATGAAGCTAAAACCTTCAAAATACCGAAAATCGGGAGGTACCGTTCTATGGGGGCTATATGAAGGTGTGGACCGATACCGACAAAATTCTGGTGGAAAGTGATATACCCCTAAAGAAGACTACGTACCAAATTTCAGCCAGTTTGGTAGGATAATGAAGCTAAAACCTTCAAAATACCGAAAATCGGGAGGTACCGTTCTATGGGGGCTATATGAAGATGTGGACCGATACCGACAAAATTCTGGGGAAAAGTTTTATACCACTAAAGAAGACTACGTACCAAATTTCAGCTATTTTGTTAGGATAATGAAGCTAAAACCTTAAAAATACCGAAAATCGGCAGGTACCGTTCTATGGGGGCTATATGAAGGTGTGGACCGATACCGACAAAATTCTGGAGAAAAGTTGTATACCCCTAAAGAAGACTACGTACCAATTTTCAGCCATTTTGGTTGGATAATGAAGCTAAAACCTTAAAAATACCGAACATCGGGAGGTACCGTTCTATGGGGGCTATATGAAGGTGTGGACCGATACCGACAAAATTCTGGGGGAAAGTTTTATACCCCTAAAGAAGACTACGTACCAATTTTCATCCATTTTGGTTGGATAATGAAGCTAAAACCTTAAAAATACCGAAAATCGGGAGGTACCGTTCTATGGTGGCTATATGAAGATGTGGACCGATACCGACAAAATACTGGGGGAAAGTTTTATATCCCTAAAGAAGACTACGTACCAAATTTCAGCCATTTTGGTAGGAGGTACCGTTCTATGGGGGCTATATCAAAACGTGGACCGATATATCCCATTTGCAATACCAACCATCCTGCAAGTAATAAAAACTTCTGTACCAAATTTTGACTCTCTATCTTTAAAATTGCGAGCTGTATCTTGATTTCAACAGACAGACAGACGGACGGACGGACGGACGGACATGGTCAAATCGATATAGAATTTTGTGCTGATCAATAATATATATACTTTATAGGGTATCCGACGAATATTTCGATGTGTTACAAACGGAATGACAAATTTAATTATACCCTCCATATGGTGGAGGGTATAAAAACAGGAAAATGCTTTTCCTCGTGCTCTAGGCGGCGTAGAAGACACCAAACGGCGTATTTAAATACTTTTATCAAGGAGGAAATTTAGTTAGCTTTACAAAATGGGGAAAACCAATAAAATCGGTTGAAAAATGCGTGAGTTATGAAATTTTTTGTGTTTTAACTTTTTCTTTATACCCTTTGTAACGCATCGAAATAATGGTCGTAGACCTATACTTATATATACCAAAATGACGAGCTGAGTCGATCTGGCTATGTGTGTCCGTCCGTCTGTCCGTCTGTCACCTAAACCTTGTAATCACGCTACAGGTCGCAATTTCGGATCGTCACGAAATTTTAAGCGTTAATGGGGGTCTCAAAGAGGAAGAAGCCTATTGTGTTTGGTGAGGGTCGGATAATATTTAGGGGTCGGAATGAGCAAAAACGTATTTGGATAAAAAAGCAAATATCTCATTTTCTGTAAGGGGTATACCAAAAGCAAAACATGGCAATGATAGTAGAAAATATCACCTTTACAACGATGTAACGTAGGTTGTCGTAGGTAGTCAAATAATAGATATATCGCAATAGTCGTTAATGCATCCCTTTTTCCACTTTTTCTGCAATCACACTACAGGTCGGAATTTTGATCGGATCATCACGAAATTTTCTCACAGAGATAGAAGCATATTGATGTTGGTGATGTCAATAGTAGTCAAATATAAAATTAAATATTAATTATTTTGGTTCAGTTCGCCTTAAGTCATTTGGTATAACAGACTGATAGGTGAAAACTTTCGTATCTCCCTAAAAGAAATGTTTTCGAGTGAAAAGATTATGCACAGAGGTAGTGGTCGGCCCCGTCCCGACTATAGCCTTTGCTCATTTGTTTTCTTTTAAAAATGGTAAAAGTGGCAAAAGTAGTGAATTGCTCTCATAACAATTATATGTACATATCAAGTAAGGGAATGCTTTTCGAGAAAAAAGTGGACAAATTTGAAGATTCACGTTAAGGAACAGAGCTAATATTTCCAGTTCTATATGAATGAGAAGTTTCCATACTAAAAAGTTTTGTGAAGCCCCACATTACGGTACCTACAAATTCCACGTTTTTGCATGCAAACTGGTGATACAAAATCAATTTTTAGTCAGAGGATATATCTCAGCTGACTGATACTTTCTTTCTTGTTGTGACTACGTTTTCCTGCTTTAACTATGAAGGCAACCTCTACCTTACTCCAATGATGATAGTATTGTGAGCATGAAGGACCCTCATGGTACTGCCGACCTCACTTGGTGGTGCTTCACTCTAGTGGACCATCTAGCAAGGAAAGCGTTTATGGTGTTCTTAACAATTGGACACGATCTACGCGTACCACTATCCTGTATATGTATATGGTTTTGTAGCCTTGGTTATTCAGACCCTTGACTTCGTTTTTGTAACCGTAGAATTCGTGTATGATCCCTATGTCTATATCCTCTTTTGACAGAAGGATTCGCAGGTTTTCTGAAGCGACTCTAGTATGCCTCAGATCGATCTACTTGACCTTGAGCATCATTTTTGTGTGGCGATGTTGTGGTTTTCGGTATTGTCAACTTCATCTACGTTGTCTTTTTCTCATTCGGCCCAATGAGGGAGTAAGATTTTAACTGTGGCTGCCTTATGTCAAAGAACAGCATATTTCCCAGTCTCTCCAGTACCTCCCATCTACCCTCTAGAGAACTATACTCCTGCTTTTGTCGTTGGGTTTCTCAGTGCGGTGTACGAACCACTCGTCTGTTTGAACATAATTGTTCATCTTCTTGAAATAATCGTCAGACTGAAAATCGCATTTTTAGTTCTATACCAAAATCGAAAACTCGAAAAATCGATTACTGCTTTCCAGTTATACTCTAACGGTTTTTTGTGGCCAAGACCTCTTTTCCATCTTCTGTGAACAGAAGACCTTCTAAGATATTGTTTGGACCGAAGGCCATTTCAAGGTTTTCTATGGACAAAAGACCTTTTCAGGGATTTCTGTGAGCAGAAGACCTTCTAAACGAGGGAATAGAAACCCTTCTAAATATTTTCAATGAACAAATGACCTTCTAAAGGTCTTATATAAACAGCAGACCTTCAAAAAGACCTACTTTTTAAATGTCTTCTGCGGTCAGAAGACGTTCGAAAGGTATTCCATGGAATATAGACCTTCTAAAGCTCTTCCACCGACAGAACTGTCGACGGGAGAACTTTTGGGGCAGAAGATATTTTATTGATCCTCAAAAGGTACAATAATAACCACCTATTTCGCTCAACTTGTTATCAAGGGGGTTTGTGATGAGTATTTTTGCTGGATTCTTAAAGTATTCAATGGGTAGATAATACTGGTCAAAAAATGAAAAAGTTGGCCGTTTCATTTGAATTTTTTACTGTTTCCAACTCAAATTGGCGAGTTATTTCCAAAAGCAGTACATTAAATTACAATACAACAACCAGTGGATATCTTATATTGTATGTCAAAATGCTTGGAACTTCTACGGCTATCTTTCAGTGAAAATAAATATGTCAAAATGGGTGTAACCTCCTGGATGTTAAGCCCCTTTTCACATCTTTAATTTCACATGTAGGATAACGAAAATCTAGTATCGTAAAATAGGGCCCTGAGCTATATCTCGAAAACAACAGCTGATAGAGAAAAACTGTTCCCGAATTTTAAAAAAACTCGCCAATTTGAGTTAGAATCTGTAAAGAAATCGAAAGAAAAAATGTGGTATTGGCCAGTGTAATAAATTTATTTTTAACTTTTTTTTCTTAGAAAATTTTAAATGAATGCACTTACACGATGCCGACCACTTCTAAATAACACCTAATGATGTTTTTCGAGTGGACAAAAAAACTTCAAAAGAAGTGTTATAAAATCGTTGCAGTTTCATTTCCACAACTGATGCCAATTTTCTGCATCACAACCAAGATCGTGTAACAACTTTTTTATGGCCTCATTTAATTTCTTCCTTTTAAAGAAATTTTTTGAGACAAACAGCTACATAAACAGGATCATCATCATCGTCGTCATAATTTCAGTTACCGTTCTTAACGTTGGATAATGGCTCCTACCGGGATGCTATTGTTTCTGCTTGTGTTTCCAAATTAGAGACGTTCTAATCCATGGTTGGTGTTTAAATAAAAAAAGTCCAAGCTCTACGTAATGGTTTTAACACCGGTGCGTAATTTATGAAAACGTTATTGTTGTTTGTTTAAACATGCTTATTTTGCCACAGCGCCAAAAACAAGTAAATTGTTGTTGCCACTACAACATACGGGAACTGCAGCAACTGCTGCTGTTGCAAAAAAAGTAAAACAAGTCTGTAATAGAAATTGTCGCACCTGTGTGTTATCGAACGCTGCCGTTAGATGGAAAATCTAAAAACAAACACACACACACTTCTTATGGCCTTTGAATGATATGCAATATGAAGATGCTGTCCATGGGCCAGCTAAACAACTTACAACTTATGTCAAAGAGAGGTCGAAAAAACCATGGTAGATAAATAATTTGGCAAATTTTTAGAATATAAAATAATAACACAGGTGACCTTACAAATCCTCCGTTTATAAATAGCTTCCATAATGTATTGCCAATCTTCAAATTTATGAATATTATGACCATTGTTCCTAAAATGAAAAATATTAATTTCTTCTTAGATAAACCAACAATATCGGTGAGTTTTATTTCTTATGGGTTTTATCTCCGACTTTTTACTAAAACCAACACACAGTAGATGCGCCCAACGACAAAATCATGACATCATTTTAAGATTTTAAAGATACCAATCGCTTCTAAAGATTCTAAATTTTTCGAAACTCATCCTTGTTTTTCCATTTTTCGCGGATCTTTAGGAGACAAAGCCTTACAGACATGACCAATTTTGGAGAAAAAGCTGTACTTAAAAATGAGAAAAAATAGTTTTATTAAAAGCGAGTTTCTGAAACAAGGACTATTATTCACATTTTAATTTAAGTTGAATCATTTAGTAGATTGCCTAAGCTTCGTTTTTCTTCTTATAACAATTCCTTTAAATTGCAAGGGTTGCGAAATATTTTGGTTATAATATTGGTCAAAATGGAAATATTTAATATATGTAGATGTATGGATTTCTTTAAAGTGTTAATTATTTTCCAAGCATATGCAAGAATCGCCACTAGTACCAAATTGAAGCCAAGGGTCTGTAGATTTTAAAACTGTTTAGACTTTTAGCGGAAATTTGCGGTTTTGGCAGTTATGACCAAAAGTTTAACTCGGTTTTTAGGTACTAAATTTATATTTTTTGGAAAGTAATTGTATTTCCTCTTATGCGTATGTTTACAATGTTTTTGTGCTATTAGTGATTTCTTTTATCATGGTAACTTGGAGCCGCACTGAAAACTCGTGAAAGAAAAATAAAAGCATTTGGGGCTATACACTTTAATAAATATTTGTTCTTTTCTGGGACAGCCTAATGTTGCAACACGCCAAAATTTCCCCACACTGAGATCCAAAAATACGCTATTACTGTTAATTCTGCAGAAAAATGTGATTTAATCCTATAAAATTCAGAAAGTGTATGGAAACCCTATATGGAGGCTGTGGCCAAAAGTGGACCGATATCACATTTCTTTATAAGGTGATGTTCTAAACTCTGAGTTCATTATTAAAACCCATTGGGTTTAAATATTTGGTTGAAATATGCAATAAACATAAACGGAGATAGAAATCATGTATACTCCTTACATGATTTCTATCTCCGTTTGATGTTTATTGCATATATCAACCAAATATTCAAACCCAAACAAATCACGGACCAGTATTGAAAATTTTTCTCACTATGCCATAAGAACACATAGTGCCGGATTATAGCGAATTCGGCTGAAAAATGTGTAACAGTAAAGTACCACAATTCAGGATGATTCCTTATATGGGAACCACGCGAAAACGTGTACCTAGGACTCCAATATTTTTGTTAGAGCGTTTTTAGGCCACGAGGACCAATTGATAAAAATTTCAGTTCGAAATATTATCTAGACGTATTTTTGTCACACCTTCCCATATAAGGGCCACCACTGTGGTGGTACCTCTTTGTCTGAGAGGGGTTTTATACGATGCAGTAAATCACTCTCCTCCTATCACTATCGTGGTGCACCTTAAACTGCAAGATAAAACAACACGCACTCTTCTTAGAATCTTTACCAGGACAGGCCTAGTCAGATTTGGCACAGCGAACCCGGCTATCTGGCCCATCCTCTCCAAGCGAAGGACCACATCTATATTTTCCATGGGGAAATCCGACCTGAAACTAACTGTAGGAGTAATCATGTGTCACTGCAGAGTAAGGGCAATGTCCTGCAAATGGGAAGGAGATGATGATGAAGAGGAGATGGAGACTATCGAACACCTATTCTGCCGATGCCCAATGCTCCTGATCCGTAGAATGATAATTATGGAGGACACACGATCCAATCTCTGACAACCTTCGGCCAAACCGAGCCAACAAACCTACTTCTACTCGCCAAAGGTCTGAGATGGCTTCAGCGTGATGGATCTACGGCACCATAATATGGAAAACTCTCTCACACTCTTCTCTAAACCTAGGTTAGGTTAGGTTAGGTTAGAGGATGTGCAGCCACTAAATGTGACTGCGCCACTCGGAGACCTTATGGTCCATTGTGATCATCCTTTAGAAAAGTGGAGAGAGATAAAAATAGATAAGAGAGATAGAATAGAAATAATAGAATAAATAGATAAATAGGAATAAAAAGAATTAAAAGAACTAAGAAACAGATAAGAAAACAAGGTAGGCAGAATAATCGAAAAAACAAAGCGTTACGCGTTTAGGTTGCGCTTTCCCAGCCACTTTAGATTTTTAACGATGTTGCAGATTACAGTAGGTTCCACAGTTGAGTAGAAGGTTAGAGACGGCGGAAAACGAACACCCACTAGTCTGTGTCGTCTACGAGCCAGAGCTGGACAACGACACAGGAGGTGTTCGATCGACTCCGACTCCTCCTCATCCTCACAGAGTCTGCAGTAGTCATTAACATCCCTATCCCATTTAATGGTAAAGGCCCTGACATAGCAGTGTCCAGTGATGACTCCCGTCGTTACCTTCACTTCCGCTTTGCTCAGGTTCAACAACGAATTCGTTCTTTTGGCTGACAGAGACGGCCATATGGATCTTGCCACAATGCACCTAGGTTCATTGCGCCATAATTCACTGGCTCTTTCGTCAGAGAACGCTTCGACTTTTTGGAAAAAGTGACAGATGGGTGGTTTGATAGAGTCAGTGATAGCTAGATCAGCGGACTGTGATCCTCGTCTAGCTAATTCATCTGCTTTTTCATTACCCTGGTAGTCACGATGTCCAGGTACCCAACATAGCCGAAAGCCGTTAGTTAGCGCATCCAGAGCTGCTCTACACTTGAGGACGACGTCGGATTTGATGTTACAGGATTCGATGGCTTTAAGAGCCGCTTGACTATCCACATAGATAGTCACCGGTTCAAAGATTTCTGCATCCAGATTTTTAATCAATTCCGCCGCCTTCCAAATCGCGAAGATTTCAGCCTGGAACACACTACAGTTGCTGTCTAGCCTGTATGTGCGTTCAAGTGATAGACTTTCACAGTAGACACCGGCACCGGTACCTTCCTCCATCTTGGAGCCGTCTGTATATATAGCCAGACCGCCCAGAGGGGGGTTACTGCGGTTCCAGTCGTCTCTACTAGGTATAATGACTTCTATATCGTCAAATCTCAAGACTGGTGATATATAGTCACTTATTTTGCCACAATGGTTCACAAAAATACCTGATTCATTCAGGATACACCCATGCCCATAGGTACGACCACGCCAAAGACCCTGTTCATGAAGCCGCAGGGCACTCCTGGTTGCCTGACACTTAATGCTGATACTCAGTGGTCTTAAGTTCAGCATTGCGTTCAGTGCAGCCTGTGGCGTGCTCCTGGTAGCTCCAGTAATAAGAGTTGCGGCGGCTCTTTGTACCTTATCGACCTTAGTGGATGTTGACTTTTGACGCAATGAGTGCCACCAAACGAGAGAACCATAGGATAGGATGGGTCTAACCACTGTATTATACAGCCAGTGTATAATCGAAGGAGTTAGTCCCCAGCTTTTCCCAATGGAATTCTTACATGAATAAAGTGCAATCATTCCCTTCTTCGCCCGCTCCTCAGCATTCCTATCCCATCGCAATTGACAGTCAAGGATTGTGCCAAGGTACTTTGCTTCGGGGGAGAGTTGGAGCTGCACCCCACCCAGTGTTGGTGGAACAAAGGCGCCGAGCTTACGCTTTCTTGTGAACATTACCAGTTCCGTCTTCGTTGGGTTAACCCCAAGGCCATTAGCCTTGGCCCAGCGTGATAGAGTCGATAGTGCTCCTTGCATAAGCTCCGAAATGGTTGACGGAAATTTACCGGAAATCAGCAGTACCACGTCATCGGCATAAGCAACAACTTTGATACCTTGATTGTCCAGCTCCATCAAAATATTGTTTATAACAAGGAGCCACAGTAATGGCGAGAGCACACCTCCTTGAGGGGTGCCTCTAGTCACTGTTTTCCTTATTTTTACCTCCCCAATGCTAGAATTTATAATCCTGCTTTGAAGCATATTATTAATCCAGCACGTTAGGGGTTCAGGTGCATTAACTTTCTTCAGTGAGAGATTGATGGACTCAAGTTTTACATTGTTAAAGGCTCCTTCTATGTCTAGAAAGGCAGCCAAGGTAAAGTTTGAGTCTTCCATGTTTTTCTCAATGAAGCCGACCACCTCATGCAAGGCAGACTCAACAGATTTACCTTTAACATAGGCGTGCTGTGAGTTGCTTATAGAGACGGTGTCTACCTGACTCCTTATCTCCAGGTCGATCAGTCTTTCGAGTGTCTTAAGGAGAAAGGATGATAAACTTATGGGTCTGTAGTCTTTAGGTGCAGAGTGACTAGGTTTTCCCGCTTTGGGAATGTAAGTTACCTTTACCTCCTTCCACAGCCCCGGTATAAAAGAGAAAGTCAAGCACGCCCTAAAAATCTCCTCCAGGATTTGGTATAAGGTCGGTGATGCAAATTGTAGCATCGCCGGCGTTATGCCATCCGGCCCAGGAGACTTGTAAGACTTAAAAGTGCTGACCGCCCACTTAATTCTACTTCTGTTGACCACCCTGTCAATGAGTACCAAATCCAAAGGCTCCTGAACTCGGAAGTCGTCACGCTCATTGTTGACAGTATCCTCATCCTTGCAGCCTGGGAAGTGGGTCTCCGCAAGGAGATCAAGAGTCTCAATGGCGGAGTCTGTCCACGCACCATCTTGTTTCTTGATACTTCCAATGGATTTGGGGTCCTTGGAGAGTAGTCGTCGAAACCTAGCTGCGTCGTTAACTCCTTCTACCGACTCACAGAAGTTAACCCAAGATGTTTTCTTTGCCCGCTTGATTTCACTCTTATATTTATTGAAACTCACTTTATAGGAGTCCCAATCAATATCGAGTTTAGTCTCATGCGCCCTGTTATACAGTCGTCTAGTGTTTTTCTAAGTTCGCCAAGCTCCTTGCTCCACCACACCGGTTGAGATTTCCTCCCAGGATATGTTAGTGGACAGGACTCCTTATGGCAACGAAGAAGAACATCAGTGATATTATTTACGGTTCCATTGAGGTCATCAACTGTTTCCGTACTAATATTAGGAGTTAGTTGCGAGTTCGTTAGTTCCGTGTATTTGTCCCAGTTTGTCCTTCGTGGGTTCCTATAAGGAATTTGGCGACCTCTGTCCAGAGAGACATCAAAGAATATCTGCATATGGTCCGAAAAGGAACATTCTTTAGATACCCTCCAATCCCTCAGGACAGAGTCATCTAAATTAGAAAGGGTTAGGTCAATGACCTCTTCCCTGTTCCTAATTTTAAACGTTGGATCACTACTCCTATTACATATCCGTAAATTATAAGATAAAATAAAATCGAATATGGACTCACCCCTCTTGTTGGTGTCCTTGCTGCCCCACTGGAAATGGTGAGCGTTTGCGTCGCAACCCAGGATTACGTTACAGGTACCCATCATCTCGTCAAGCAGACGTCGGACACACTGGTTGGGTGGGTCTGGGGCCTCAAAAGGCATATATATAGATGACAGCAGCGTGGCCTTGCTTTCTCCATGCTCCATCCTGACCGTGCATATGTCACCGTTACTGTAATTAGATAGAAAGATTAGATTTAAACTCTTTTTACCTACTATACAAGTCCTTACCTTGTCCCCCTCGGACGCGGCAAAGACGTCGAAGTTGGCATTGTTTAGTCCAGAAACCTTATTTTTATAGATATAAGGCTCCTGGACTAAGACAATGTCTACTTCAGAGTTCGTGAGGGACAAGAGCAGTTCAGCGGCAGCGGCCTTGCAATGGTGCAGATTAATCTGCAGTATGCGCAGCCTTTGCCGCTTCCCTACCCTTACTGTTTTTCGTGAGGTGGACTCAGTCGAAACCGAACCCATCCTGAACCGAAATTCAGCTTTCCCTCACGTTCTCTTAAGTATAACTCCCCAGGGGGGTCGACCGCCACTCTGGCCACTAAGCCACCCAACTCGCTACAGGGGACTAGACTAATAACAGTCCAGCCTGTTGTAACAAGATTGGGATTCTGCAACCTCAGCATTCTCAGCAGGATTTCCTTGCTTACCGTAGGTGGGGGAACCCACGCTGAGAGTACCTTTCTGGACGGGATATCCGATAGGGAGACCGCCGCCAGATCAGCTCCTTCCCACAGAGCACCAAGACCACTCACTGTCTGAACGAGAAAGTCTCGCGACCTTTCATTCATACAGTTGATGACCTTGACACCCTTACGCAAGAAGGCGCTGCCAAGCTGACGGTCTTCCGGATCTTCCGGTCCAGAAACTATCGCAGCCCGAAGACCAGTTTCAAATAGCAACCAGTGACTGTCGCTGATTTTTCCATTTGGATCAGCTCTGTCGATGATTGCTATTTGCAGGCCATCGTCTGTCACAGCAGTTGGTTTACCCTATGGCTTATTGCGCCTTTGACCGCGTACCTTGGATTTAACTTTTCCAGAAGAGGCGGAAACCTTCTCCGTACTCAGTTGCTTCTCCTTGGTCACACGCTCAGCGGCCGCTGCATACGAGGTTGATGGTTCGATCAGCTGAGAAGTCATCGTCTTCTTGGCTGAAGGCTGCGGACCCTCAGAGGAGCGCACACGCTTCACAGATTTACTCTGCGAGGCGCTGTTCTCCCCACCCGAAGACGATATTTCCTTAGCTGGTCCAGCCCTCTCCCTGTTGAGACCAGCATCTTCGATTGCGTCACCCTTGCCTTTTGGAGCAGAATCGGGCTTTAAGGCAGAGTCCTTTACCGCTCGATCACCACTAGGGGTGACTGTTGGCTTAGGGGTGCTCTCAATAGCCTTTTTCTTTACCTCTCGGTTCGGGTTAGTTTTCGAAGAAGAAGATTTTGGCGCAGCACATTTACCGGAGGTAGAAGGTTTTGCCTTCTCTACTACGTCTTCCGGGAGGAAGATCCTCTCCACCGGGAATTCGCGATGAAATTTACGAGGGTACATTCTTTCGAACTTCCTCATAAACTTCAACTTGCCCTTGATGAGGTGGACCTCCCTCTCCGAATGCAAGTTTGCATCTCTCCCTACAAACCTGCGGAGATAGGATACGGCACGCTTGTAGTGTCTCGCATCCGATGCTTTGCGGGCCGAAGCAAACTTTGAGCAGCTGTCCGCTTTCTGCCTTGGACTTGCAGTCCTGTCTGCCTTGGACTGGCTTTCACCAGCCCTGGTCAAATCATGATCCTTACGAAAAACCGAGTCGTCAACTTTGGGGTTAGAAACTGATGCACTTGTAGCAGGTACAGCTGTAGGTGCCAAGGCATCCACACCTAAAACAGCCGGATCACAATCACTTGATCTCGACGACACATGGCTTGTGGTCACACCAACACTTGCCGCCGGTACTGGGTTATTAACTCCCTGCACCGTAACTTTAGTCCTTCTTTTTCTTCTACCCATGTTAGTTAATTATTTAAGGGGACTACCCCGATCCAGTTTTTGGTCCACGGGGGGTCCAAAGACCCCCAGAGTCCCCACAATGTGCGGAAACGGCCCCGTCTTTGGTTGCGCTAGGACGATTTCGTTTTCGCACATTGCAGTGACCCCCTTCCCATCCGCCACCCGGGAAGACGCGCCTGGTAGGAGAACGGCAAACTCCCCCAGGTTCTCTAAACCTAAATCATCTTTCTTTCTATCAATTTCTACTATTCAATATATACTTCATACACATTTCCGCTTCAACCTTTGATAACAATTTTCCTCCCTAAAATCTTAATCTTTCAATACTTTAACAGGATGAACACCGTGCAAACTCTCGTATTTGAGAGTTACTCCACTCCGAGACTTTATGGTCCATTGTGTTATCTTGGGAAGTGCGGAAAGGAAAGATTTTAGCGCTGTGGGGTTAATTATTCTTGTTGCCGAAATGTCTGACCTTTAGCAAAAAGAAGTAGACTTTTGGGTTCAGTTTCACAGAAGGTTATGAGAGATTGGATCGTGTGTTCACCTGTGATTCCCAGTCTCCTGCTAGTAAATATTGGACCGCGACATAGTAAATGATCGATTAACTCTATTACTTCCTACAGTGATTTGAGGGCCGCTCAACTATCGTCGAATATAGCCACCGGTCCATCGATGTCCCTTTTCCTATTTTTAATCAATTCTGCAGCCTCTTTGATTCCAATGATCGCGGCTTGAAAGACTCTACAATTGTTATTCAAATTAAATAGGAGTCGTAGGTTACCTGTTCCATTTTCCATCTTAGATCCATCAGTAGAAAAACCTCTATACCGCATAGAGGTGGGATGTTGTGGGTCCAGGGGAATGTGGACAATTGTTTGCTCGAAGTTCGTTTGTGGTGGTATGTCATGACTTAATCTCCCCGTGCTCGTTGGTACTTTTGTTTGTACTTTGGCTAGGAATCGCAGCGTGGCCATGTTGGGAGCTGCGCCATGTTGGGAGGTGCTCCTCTACAGCAAGATTTAACGGAGTAAGATCCAGTAGCACGTTAAGGGTAGCCTTGAAATGCTCTTTGTAGCACCAGTGATGAGAATTGATGCCCTTCTTTAGACTCTGTTTAATTCGTGCAGATACGATTTCATGCCTAGAGCGTTTCACCAAACCAGAGCTCCATAGGTGAGAACTGGTCGTACCATGCTCATAAACACCCAGCCGAAGATCCATAATTTTGTCTAAATACGTAGTTTCAGTGTGACATCATCCACTGAATGTATCGATTTTCCTCTTATTCCTGAAAAGATTTACCCCTATGTCGTTTCCATGAGCTCATACCGCTACTCTGACTAGTGTTCCTTGCATGATATCCGATATGGTTTTGATACAGAGTTTGTCAAATTACAGGAGCATTTCATTTCATTCTCCTTGTGTTGTGTCTCTGGTGGCAGACTTCCTAATGGAACTGTCACCGATATGTGAATTGATTATTCTACTGCTTAGAATTTCGTCAATCCGCTTGATTAGTATGGAGGATATACCTAGGCCTATAAGAGAATTATGGATAGATGCCAACTTAACGTTATTAAGGGCTCCCTCTACGTCTAGAAAGGCTGCTAATGTAAAATTTGAGTTGTCCATATTCCTCTCGATAAACCCGAGGACATCATTCAGCGCAGTTTCTGCCGATTTGCCTTTAGTGTAGTAGGGTTGATTTTCAATCTCATCGCAGATGCGCAGGAAACAATTGCGTTTGCTACGGTGTTCAAAATACTTTGAACAGATTTTCAAATTTTCCATTGATTTGATAATGGAAGTGTTTTAAGATAAGAGTTGAAGATCCCCCATGCAGTGGTAGCTGGTATCGACAGTGGTATGTGTGTGCGATATGCACTTAAGATTTTATGGCACATGCATTGTGGGAAAACTCTTCAACTATGACATGTTTGTATTTTTAGAACATAGAGTTTAGTGATAAGAATTGTATTGTAAGAGTAGCCTAAGAAATATTTTGTATTGATACAGTTAAGCAAAATATTATTGAAATATATCAGTGACTTACAACCACTCAAAGTGATCAGACGTTCGGTCTTCTTAATTTTTACCCAGACGAGCTGCGGCTGTCGGGTTTGAGGTTAATATTGATGCAAGAGGCATCATATATTAACAAATATTTATACATTTGGTCCTTCGCAATATTGAGTTTTCCCCCACCCGCGGTAAGAGACTCAATGGAACTGGCGAATGGAAGTGCTTGATTTAAAAAAATACTTTAGCAATTTTGAAGAATTGTTAAATATTTTCTGCCCGAATAAAAGTGGGTAGTTTTTTTTTATAAACCGATAAAGTGGATCGGTAAAGCGTTTGTCGTGGCTTGAACAACGACATAGTTTAAATTTAATTTGTTGGAAATATAAAAATAAAAACAAGATGATTAAAATTGGTGATGATTTTGTGGAATTCCAAATTAAAGGAATCCATTTTAATAATTTTGGCAAAAAGGCAGATATGTTGGTAACCGTCTGTACTTTTATATCGTCCAATCTGCATACTATGGAAATGTCATCCATTAGAATTAGAATGGATAGCATGAAGTACTGTTATGCATTGGCGCTGAAGGCGCTTAAAGGAATAGAAGACGAAGTAGATCTCGAAGATGCGAGAAAACTAATGATGAGGGTAGATAAAATATATCATCCAATATTGAAGGAACTGGATAATATTATAACGAGTTCCGCTAAATGTTTGGTGGTCCCGGCAAGCCCTCACTGTGGAGGGAATTTGTTTGTGAATATAAAACAGGAAGATGTCTTGGAAGAGATACAGTTAGATGAAACTGAAATAACACCACGACATTTGAAAGACGAACGTTTAACTGGGCAGCTCAAAAAGGATGCTACGCCGCAGTCTGATAAAGAAGAAAATTATGTTAACCCCAGGAATGGGGAAGTAGAAAAAAAAAGCTGTAGAATGGCAGCGTTTAGAAGATGAACCTTTGGCCGGGCAACTACCAAATAATGCAGAATGTCTGCAGAAATCTGAAGGATTTATACCTATGAGACATGAGGCAAAATCAATACTTAATGAGGTTATCGAAAGGACTTTGGAAGAAGAAAGAAAGGCAGAGCAACTAACTGTACTGGATCAGAAACTGTTGGAAGTCGATAACTTCGTTGAACAAGGAAAACATGAACAAACTCATGTAACCAAAAAATACAGTCCACAAAAGAAAAAAGGAGATACATGCAAGGATGAAAAGGAATCGAAAATAGAAGATGAGATATCTTTGGCAGTTATGAGGGCCAAAAGATATCCAGGACGAGCTCCAATGAAACGAGGCCCTAAGGGTAAAGTTAATACTTTTGCATTTTATAAATTTTCAAATTTTAGAAAACACTTGGAGTTCCCTCATACGATGATGAGAACGTATGGTATGATGAAGAAGAAACCTTCTGCTCGAATTAAAATATGTGGTGTCAGCGTGATTGCCGGTGATACTTACGCCACAAGAGATTTGAAGACTACAGTGGCTGAACAAGTTATATTATTTAAAGAACCTGGGCAGCAACATACAGCTGAAAAGAAAATCAAACATCGTTGGAAGAGAGGTCCTGTCGTTAAATGGATGCAAAGGCTGCTGGGTGCCATCACATAAAAGTTGCTGCTCAAATGTTTCATTTATTCACTTTTTAAATTTTAGAATATTTTGTATATGTATGTATTTCACTACTGGTTAATTTTAGTTTATTATTAATATAATATAGCCCTCACATTGCTTAGATTTGTCTAAGAATGTAAGAGTGTTTTAGAATGCTTCGTAAGGGATAGATCTTTTTTTAAGGTTAAATAAAAATTGTATTTGTCATCCCTTGCGAGTGGTCAGCATGTTCAAAATACTTTGAACAGAGATTGTAGCTGTCATCTCTTTGTGAGTGGGCAGCATGTTCAAATTACTTTGAACAGATTTGCATACTTTCTATTTAAGAATATTTTTTATTTGTATTTTATAATATGCAGTTATCTATTATTGATATTAGTTTATTGTAATATCACTCGCATTGCTATATATGTGTCTAAGAATGTATGAGTGTTTTAAGTGGCTCGTAGAGGATCAATCTGTTTTATGTTTAAATAAAAATTGTATTTGGCATCCCTTTGCGAGCGGCCAGCATGTTCAAAGTATTTTGAACAGAATTTTGTTGTTGTCATCCCTTGGCGAGTGGTCAGCATGTTCAAAATACTTTGAACAGAATTTTGTTGTTGCCATCTCTTTGCGAGTGGGCAGCATGTTCAAAATACTTTGAACAGATTTTCAAATTTTCCATTGATTTGATAATGGAAGTGTTTTAAGATAAGAGTTGAAGATCCCCCATGCAGTGGTAGCTGGTATCGACAGTGGCATGTGTGTGCGATATGCACTTAAGATTTTATGGCACATGCATTGTGGGAAAACTCTTCAACTATGACATGTTTGTATTTTTAGAACATAGAGTTTAGTGATAAGAATTGTATTGTAAGAGTAGCCTAAGAAATATTTTGTATTGATACAGTTAAGCAAAATATTATTGAAATATATCAGTGACTTACAACCACTCAAAGTGATCAGACGTTCGGTCTTCTTAATTTTTACCCAGACGAGCTGCGGCTGTCGGGTTTGAGGTTAATATTGATGCAAGAGGCATCATATATTAACAAATATTTATACAACGGTGTATAGCAGCTTTAAGCTCCTTCTTCTTCTCTTTGAGCATCTGGTGATGTAAATCATTATCTGCTCTATTACGAGTTCGTATGAATCGTCGTCTGGCTCGGATACAGTCTTTGCGTAGTTCAGCTATTTCGTGGTTCCACCAATACACTGGGGATTTATTTGCACCTTTCATTCTCTTTTTCATCAAAGCGTTACACGATTGGGTTATGTTTGTAATCAATTGTTGCGCCATTCTCTCTGGGGAACAATTTAATGTGATGCCTTCAATTGATCGCTTGAATATCTCTCTGTTAAAGGGAATTTTCTTCCAACCTGTTGGATTCTGGTCGCGAGTATTTGCAGGTGCAAGTTCACTTAGATCCATTATTATGGCATTGTGATCGCTATGGGTATACACACCTAAAATTTGCCTGGAAAGACGACTATATATACTAGTACTGGCAAAGGCAACATCAATAATTGAACTTCCGCCATTTCGGTTAAATTTCGGACTGGTTCCTGAGTTCATTATCAACACATCAAGTCGGGCAAATGATCCCAGTAGTATTCGACCCCTCTCGTTGGTTCTTGGACTCCCCCATTCTGTTGCCCACGCATTGAAGTCGCCAGCTATAATGATTTGCTTCCATTTTGAAGCATCATTAGTTAATTTATCCACTATTCTCCCATACTCCTCAATGTCACGGTGGCCATGATGATTCTTCGACTCATAAAGTCTACAATCTGACTGACTTTGTTGAGGAGATAGTTGCAACTAAGTGGCAACGCCAATGGGCAGATTGCAGAGGTATTTCGTATTCCAACAACGACAATGAATCTGATGACGAAGTTGAAGCAACATAACACCCACCGCAGTAGTAGAGGACCAAAAAAGCTCATGGCAGACATTCGAGGATATATTGCTGCTCAAATGGTAAAAAAAGTACACGAACACAAACATATAATTGTTGAGTTGACGGCCCGAGCCAATCTGGTGCGTACAGTCGGCCGCCATATGATTGTTTTAGATGGATTGGGTGACATACGCGATGGCTATTTATTCTCTATATACGAACAGTTTCGATAACCGCATCACTCGTTAAATGATTCTTACACCGATAGGCTCAGATAACAATAATATTTAGCCTGATAAATTGTAAAACCTCAAAAGGCTTCCCTGGCCTAATACAGTCGTCTCTGCGATGTCGTGAAGGAATAGAGCTTTAAGTGTTCGATTTATGAGTGAGGCCATTCAGGAAGAATGGATGAATGCGTTTAAGCTAAACATGTATATTGAAGGCAGAGACTTGAAAGCTCAAGAAAGGAAGTAGATGCCATTTGCAATACCACAAAATAGCGAGGTAATTGGTACGTACGACTGGAAGAAAATACAAATAGAATACAAAGTTTCGAACGTTCTCTATAAACATGTTTACCATGACCCCCCTAAATTAATGCACCAAGACTCTTCATAATATTCATAAAATATCCAGTTTCTGTTTTATTTAATTTTGTTGTTACGTAGCTGTATGTTTTTTTATTTTTTTTTTTTTTTGTCAGCCATAAACATTCTATTTACTGTTATTTAACGGAAGCTTGAGACTTTTCACCAATTGACTAGCCAAACTAGACAATGTCGATTACATGCAGTGTCTTGTGGAAGAGGTAGATAGGTAGGCGCGTGTCTAAATGCCGTATTTTACTCTCAATTGATTATGCGAAGACTCAAAGAAACTAGACATTCAAAAACAAAAGACGACCACGTTAAATACAAAAAAACGACATGCACACACACACTCAAACTTTTACACAATGTCGGAATTTATGAAAATTGGCTGTTGTTCGAAAAATTCTCCTCCGTATGAAACACCAACTAAAACCGGCAAAAATTGTAACAATTTATGTGTGGCATTGCTCTCATTTTAGTAGATGGTCACTACCGGCTGGGGTTGGCCAGGCTGGCACAAGCTATTGAAAAACAAAAAATATGTTGTTGGCTCAGGAAGCACATGGCGGTTATTTTGCCGCAATCAAATTGATAGCAATCTACAATAATTTGTTTGAAAAATTTTCAGCATGATTATTATCGTTATAAGTAATAAGGTGAAATAATGGCAAAAGCCTGTTCTTTTTTTCGTATTACGTCTTATCCTGGGTGATCCCGCTTGTGTTCTATTTAGACAAGTGTAGTTGAAATGACAAGAACGATGCTGCAAAAACACGTTTCGGTTTTATAAAGTAGCCAATACGAGGACACAGTATCGTTAACATGAGAGAAATTGTACTTGCAAATTGTAATTAGCAGGTAATTATACACTCAGCCTTACAACCAAAGAGATTACATATATACGCAATCTCATGGTGACCGGTTCTATGCATCGGATTGACTCAGATGACTTTTCGAACAGGGACCGTGATCTCAACATGTATGTGTTTGTGTTCGTATATTTTTCACCTTGGGAGCGGCAATATATCCCGGAATGCCTTCTCCGAGCCCTTTTGGTCCGTGCCGGGATAGAGAAGAACCCCGAGCCATGGATCTGTTTCTTTAGCCCGAATTCCACATTCGCCACATGTCAACATTGGTGAGATTTAGTGGAAGTGGGAATAGGTGCACTTCTGAAACTGTGCTGGTCTCAGTCGACTCAGGGACTTCTACGATAGGATGTATGTATGGTGGCTGTTGTACCAGACCATCTTCCTGCGTGTCTCCAATTTCGTCGTCGAAACAAGAGACACCACAGTTGTATTCCCAACAACAGAAACGCAGCATCTAACACCAAATGTTGTTGTTCGGCGCCCCGAAAATCCATCGATCCTGCAATTCAATTGCAACGGTGTCCGCAACAAAGTCAGCGAAATTATAGACTTTTTGAATCGGAAAACTAGTGGTCGCCGCGGTCCAGGAAAAACCTGAAGTTTGCAACGTTGCGATCGTACAGGATGTATCTCGCTTGAGGCTGACGCTAGTTTGGAGTAACAGTAAAGCGTTGGACTGCCGAGGTAGAGTTGCGTAATGTGTACATATTGCAGACGAATAGTTGTTTATGCTCGAAATTAGTTTGTGTTTGGAAGGCAATAACCGTCTGGTGCTAGGGGACTTTAACGCGTATCATGCTAGGCAATGGCCAGAGTGTAACAGCGCTGGCCGCGCAAATTGAAAGATCCACATTTTTCACGGTCAAATCACTCATGACTCCGGCGTGACAGTGACAGATCCAAAGAGATGGACGTGTTTTATTAACCGCAATTTAAAGAGCTGCCCAAAAGTGATAGAGTCGTGGAAGTGCCACCCCAATATACGATGAACGGTGTTGGAGACGTCCTCAGAAACGTGAAATCATCCAAAGCGTTTTGCCCAAAAAGGAATTCAGTGGTTATTATTAAGCAACTGGACGAATCCGGGGTTGAGTATTTGATAAGTGTTCTCAATATATCGTTAGCCACCCATATTGTAACAGAAGCGTGGGAAGTTGACAGGGTGGTTTCGCCACTGTAGCAAGACAATATTGTTAACAGAGGCTACTCCAGTATCAAGGATTCTAGAGGCATACTCCTCGCCATGCACAACATCAGGATTCCGAAAAATGCACAACACCACAACAGCATAACACGTCATCTCCACACATATCAGTCGAGGACTGAACCAGAGCAGGCTCTAGACCTATCGAAGGCTTCGATACCGTCAAGCATGTCATGCTGTTCGGGGATATTATAAAGATCTATATGTCGTTTGTGAAATTCATCCCCAAGACAGGTGATATCTCTGTAACTATTTCATCTCTATCTTTCTGAAGTTCTACACCCTACAAACGGCATAGAGATCGTAATGTATGCGGGCTATTGTCGGGTACTATCTTCGCTGTCCGCCAGTACTTGTGTTGTTGAGGAAGATACATTGTAGACGTCTTATAAAGCAATAGGCCGGTTTGTGGTAAGCAATGTGGCTCCGTCGTGGTATGGAGTGAGAGGTCAAACGTTATAAACAATAAACTCTAGCTCAAAGATCCTATCAGGCAGTCTTGAATGACATTCATACTGATGCAGTTGCACAGGCAGTGCAAAGGTTGTGGTTTTAGTCCAGTTAAGATCCGGACGACGCAGCCGCTTCAATTCGTATTTTTTCTGTTTATGGGTCCTTTGGTGATCAAATGCAAATTTTAACCGAATGTATTTTTGTGGTCATGTTTACAGCGATATAATGGTTTTCGTGGACAAGTCTATGCTTCATATGACATAATGGACCAAAAGCTTTAAAAATGCAGGGTGAGTGATTGGCATTTGTCTAATAATTGCACATAGTAATATTTATTTCACAATTAAATCACGTGCAAAGGTTTTTGGATCAAATGGAAAAAATTAATTCTTTAAAAGCTCTAAAAAATCCTACATTAACAAAATAAAATGTCGCAGGGAATCGTTCCTAAATTTGGATCCAGTTCCAGGATGGACTAGGACAGTTCACTTCAACACTTTTACGCTTTAACAATTTTAACAGTGGATAGTTGTTGCGATCATGACTACAATACGTTAATTTGTTTTCTAGTTGAGATATGGTCTTCAAAATGTACCAAAAAATTACGCTGGGATCTATGTGGACCTACATAATTATTGCACAGAAAGATTCAATAAAGAAGTCAACATGAATGAAAACTTCATGTTTTACAAGAACGGCACTAGAGTCTTTGGTGTTCCCACTGTTGTCAGAGCATTATGGAAAAAATATAATGTTGTATGGATAGACCAACAAAAACTTGCAACTGTGAAATTTCAGAACATTATCAAAATATTAAACAGAGCTTAAATTTATAACGACCTTTCCGACTCATGAGTTACATTTGGTAGCATAGTGTCAGAAGAAGATGTATTAACAATTCGCATTATGCCAGTTTATAACCACTTCAATTATCCACAACTTGCTTTAAGCAATAAGTCTTCATCGTAAATTATAATTTTGAAAACCGCACATAAGATAACTGAAAAATTATTTGACAACATCATATCTCTTACGAATTATACGATAGAATTATTCTTGAATATGGAATAAGCGGTCAATTCGAATTCAATGACACTCTTATGTTGTAGCAAACAAAAAAATAAACAACTTTATAAGAAACTAGCAGACCCCGGTCCGCGTTGCTGGCCCGTCGTAATGAGTTTCAATGACAACTTTTTATCGACTTTATGCTTGACAATTCAAAAATAGGTATTTTCTACCTCACTTCTTCGGTCCATTGTCAAACCGGGAAGGATTTCAAATTTATCGACAGATTTTGTCTGTAACCTTTCTTTTCTCTTACGGAATATGTCGGATTTTTCGCCAATTTGTGCCTTTTTGGATTTATTATCGTCCATGTCCCTGTCTTTATCATAAAGCGATCTAATTATAACAGTTAAAAAATGGTTAAATCGAATTCTCCCGCTTATTGAGACTTATATGTTTTAGCTTTTCATGGCTGATGGACCGTTGAACCTCACCATTTAAGTACATTTGTAAATATATAGTTTTTTCTGATCGGGGGCGCAACCATCATTGTCTCGAAAACTAATTTGAAACCTGATGCACTCATAAGTTTAGCAATATAGCGATTATAAAATAACAGGCCCCGAAATTCGTCTACAAATATATAACATTTTGGACCACGTGACATTCCTGAACATTTTCTGAAAATTAGGTTCAGTAGTTTTGGAAAAATAATGTTTTGAAAAGAGTGGGCGTGGTCATCAGTTTCAAGATATAACATATTAAAAAAAGTGGGCCTGGTCCTGTATTTTGGCTCCAAATATGTATCTAGGGTGCACACAACTTCATTGCCTACCAAAATATACACTGAAACCAATATAATCATAAGTTTGGCTTATACATATAGCGTTTAACAGAAAGGCATGGGAAGGTACCCCACCTCTTCCGAAATTCATTAAATATACATAACAACAGAAAACATTGAGTTTTTGTGGCAAATTTTATGGAAATTCAGTAGTATTAGAGTTATGACATATTAAAAAACAGGCGTAGTCGGGGCAATAGGCCCCAAAGAAGTACCTAGGTTGTAGATTAATCCCGATACATACATAATTTTTGCAAATATAACGTTTTTTCTAATGTCTCGCTCCCTCTGGAATTCAATAAAATATGTAACCTGTTTTCGGGGGCGTGGTAAACTTTTCTTTCCAAAAAACCTAAGTTGGGTTACGACAGCATTTGATTTTTTTTCATAAAGGTAATGCGTTTCTTTTAAATATGCCCCCTTCAAAATTCAAGAAAATATGCCTGTATATTCCCTGACATTTTCAGGAAAATCGGTTCAGTAGTTTTGTATATGTAACATATTTTAAAAAGTGGGTATGTTCAAGTCTTTGGTTCCTAAAAAAGTAGGTAACTACTAACCCCCAAATAGATACATTCGTAATTATTGTAAATATAACATTTTTAAAAAAGTTGGGAATAGGGGAAGTACCCCGCCCTTTCCGAAATTCAAATGAATTTGTAGCCTATTTTAAGCGGGGGCCATCTCTGTACAGTAGTTCTTGTAGAAATGATAAAAATTGAAAAAAGTGGGCGTACAAGTGGGCATGGTAAAATTTTCTTTGCATAAAAACCCAAGTCGAAAATCGGTCCAGCCGTTCTCAACTGATGCCATTACCAACGAACGATATTTGATTTTTATTTATATTGATTTAAAAGTTTAGACACATTGCGAATTTCTTAAAAATCCCTTCAGTAGTTTTGTAGAAATAACCTAATTAGAAAGTGAGCGTGGTCGGATCTTAAGTCCCAAAATAAGTACGTAAGATTGGAGACACAATCGCCATTGACTCGCAAATGAATTCCCAAACCGATACATTCGTATTTGTTGCAAATATTGCATTTTTACAAAAATAGGGAAAAGGGGAGGTACCCGCCCGATCCGAAAGTCATAAAATATGTAGCCTATTTGTATCGGGGACCAACCCTGTACATTCGCTGAAAGTTTAGGGAAAATCGATTCAGTAGTTTCGTAGATATAACATATTTAAAAAAAGTGGGCGTTGTCCAGTCTTAATGCCCCAAATAAGCACGTAAGGTCAGAGACACAATCGCCATTGACTCGGAAATTAATTTTTAAAGCGATACATTTGTAATTGTTGCAAATATTGCATTTTTACAAAAATAGGGCATAGGGGAGGTACCCCGCCCGATCCGAAATTCAACCAAATATGTAGCCTATTTCAACCGGAGGCCATCACTCTACGTTCCCTGAAAATTTCAGGAAAATCTATTGAGTAGTTTCGTGGATATAACATAATTATAAAAGTTGGCGGAAAAGTAGGCGTGGCCAATTTTTCTTTGCACAAAAACCTAAACTGGACTATGACTAACATTTCTACAAAAAATTATCCAAATCGCTCCAGCCGTTTTCAACTGATTCAATTACCAACAAACGACAATTGAGTTTTATATAATAAGACTAGTTAAACTTGGAACAACTTTTCGACATTGATCTTTGGTAAAAAAAAAAAAATATCTCTAGCATTTACATATTTTAGCCATTTATAGATGAAAATACTTGCAGTTGTTAGTTTTTGGTAACTGGTATTTAGTTTTAAGGCCACAGGCTACTGACGGAAAACTAAGCCATTGCACATTCGGAAACGTACAGATAGTTCCAACTGTTGATTCTATTACCGAAATGATGCAATGGGAGCAAACATTGCCGGTTAACTTTTCTTGATTTTTATTACATTTAAATTGCATTTACACTGCTTGTTGTTTTTTTCGTTGGAAGATTTATGGACTTTATTTTGTGTCGTGTAATGTCTATTGAGGACACTTAATATGGGGCAATTAAATGAAAATATTTTTTTTTTAGCTTTTGGTTAAGCGACAAGTTTAAAACATACAGAAACGCTAGTTACATCATTAGCAATTTGCCTAAGAACTATTTTGAACATTCTCTTTTTATGTTAAGTGGTGGATATGTAAGTGTGGTATATATGTAAATTATTTTTGGAATTGATGTTGACAGCAAAGAAATTAATTTAACCCTGCGATGTATGTATGGTGGTAGAATGGTAGCAAGCATCCAAGAATTATGACGCTGATGAGGGTTGAACGACGGTGAATCTTTGGGAGCTATGAGAAAGCAAACAACGGCCTAGCAACGCGGTCCCGGATCTGCTAGTTTCTATATAGAATCTGTGGAAACATCTTAAGTAATTTCAGGCCCAATATTCACAATGACTTCTATACGGTATTATAATTTCAACACTATCCTTAAGCAGGCCCTACACTGGATTAAAGCGCAAAACAATTGGATTTTTGAATCTGGATCTAACTGGATCTTTGGGTATTTGTGTCACGAAACATGGTTGGTTTACATTGTGGCTATTACTTTCATTGCCTAACTTAGTATGTTTATTATACCGTTGTGAACACCACATCACTCGTTATATTATTTTTCCAATTATGTTTTGCCTGATAAATTAACAAATCTCAGTAGGTCATCAAACCTAATTCAGTTGTCTCAGCGAGATCGCGGAGGAACGGTCGCCCTAGAATTTTCAATCATCGTTGCATGTGTGCGGGGCAGGAGCAGAGGAGGTGTTCAACAGTTTCCTCCTGTTCTACACAGAAAAAATTACTGTATTTTAGGAATAGTGTCCATAAATTTTTGCCAAGGTTCACATTTCTGCATTTCAAGAACGCCTTTCCTAAAGCAAAAAAAAACTGGTTTCTTCTAAGAGATTGAAAACGAAAAATTTGGCGAGTTGTTTTTATTTACTAACAACAACCACCACCACACACCACCAACCAAAGCAGAGACAAATTTTGATGCTTTTTAAAAAGCATAATTGCAATCATATAATTTGTTTGCACCCAAACATATATTTGTTTGCAGGACCCAAACATATGTTATGTTTGGAACTGATTGCAAACGAATATATGTTTGCTGCAAAATATGTTTGGGACATATGTTGGAGAGGCCCTTTTTCCTCCGTCTTACGACTGACGGTCTCTAAGAACACCGAACTGGATTAAATGCCAGATTCACCCCATCATTGACAGACATAATTAAAAGACTTGAAAACAAAACCAAAATAATGGCCCGTATTTTTACTCGATAAAGGCCCGTTGTAGATGACAAAGAAGGAAATTGGGCTGAAGTTCCTTTTTTAAGTAAATATATTTCGTGGGTTCGATTCCCCGGCCAGGCAACATCAAAACACTTTTCAACGGTGGCAAAATACCCCTCAGTAATGTTGGCGACATTTCCTGAGTATTTCAGCCATGTAAAACTTCTCGAAAAAAGTGGTGTCTTAGACACGCCGTTCGGACTCGGCGATAAACTGTAGGTCCCATATCATTGAGCTAATATGAATCGGGGTGCACTCATTGATATGAGAGAAGTCTCCATTGTCCCTTATGGGATGTTCGTGGAACAATTATTATATTTTTCGTCTACACAATATGACGGCGGTATATTGTGTAGAGGAGAGATATATTTACTTAAAAAAGGAACTTCAGCCCAATTTCCGTCTTTGTCATCTACAATATTTATTATAAATCGATGGGTACTGATCCATCAACCGATTGTGCTTTCCAATGATTCTAACAAGGTACATATGTATACTAGGGATATAGAGCATGAAAAACTATTATGAAATAAGGTGTAATTTTTTCTCTATCGCCTAATGCATTGAAGTTCAGTAATGCATTTTTTAATTTTAGCTGTTATGACAACATATTTGCTTTTAACTAAATTTTTTATTTTTTTGTAATCTAATTTAAAATCATTACCAAAGCATTCTGGACCAATTTGTTCTCAAATCGCTCCATTTCGGAGCATTTTAGGAATTTTTGACACTATTGCAATTTTTGTTTCTTCTTTATAAACTCGTGAATTTTATGTTTATATTTATTGTACCTATTGGACAAGAGAATATGGTGTCATTTGCAACAAATTCGCGAAAGTTACAGACAGTTTTTAATAACTTTGCCTGTGAGAAATTTATTTTTTTTCTATGAATATTTATTCAAACAAAGCAAATTTAAAATTATAAGTAGAAAAAATATCAAAAGGGTTTTAGTAATTACAGTCCGCGCGGAAACTTTTTTCACCGAATCGATCTTAGAAACGCGTTTTCATTATTAGAACAAAATTCCCCACGTGGTACTGGTGTTGTATTTTTGTAAAAAACATATACGATTCTCACAGGTCAAGTCAACAAAAACAGCCTGTAACTTTCGCGACTTCGTTGCAAATGACCCCATATTCTTTTGTGCGGTAGGTACAAAAAATATAAACATAAAATTCACGAGTTTATAAAGAAAAAGCAAAAATTGCAATAGTATCAAAATTTCCTAATATGCTCCAAATGGCGCGATTTGAGAACAAATTGGTCCAGAACGCTTTGATAATTCTTTTAAATTAGACTACAAAAAAATAAAAATTTTAATTAAAAGCAAATATGTTGTCATAACAGCTAAAATTACAAAATGCATTACTGAACTTCAATGCGTTTGGTGCGGAAACTTCTTTCGCGATAGAGAAAAATTGACGCCGTATTTCATAATAGTTTTCCATGCTCTACACGGCTATGTGTTGGTATTTTTTTGGTTATAGCCCTAATGTATACTTCTTTGGGTAGAAAAATCCTAAACTTCAAACAATCCCTATCTAATTTTATCTTAGGCAACAACAACAATGTACGAACATAAAACAGAATACAAATGTACGTAACCTATTAAAATATTAGCATCATCTGTACAAAATTCCCGTTTTTCTCCGGTGCATTGAAAATACCGGTAGATTCATCCCTGTTCACTCCTTCAAATTCAAATTCAAACTTTGGTTGAGCTTAACGACTACGTACAAACTTGGCAAAAAACATCAACAACAAACAATTTCATCCATAATTATTGTTGCTTGTAACGCCTCAAACATAATCATTTAACAAACGAATAAAAAAATCATTTGGCAACAGAAAAACAATAAAACAACATTTTTAAACACAAACGGCAACAAATGCAACAGATGTTCGTTCATCTTCTGGACACCGGCATCATCATCATCCACATCAACAGCGGCAACAACGAGATGTTAAGGTGATTTGCTCAACAAAGCTGGTCATAGGTGTACTTTTATGCCGGTATGAGTGTGAAATTATTACTGCTGTCCAATAATTGGCCCATGAAAAAGCCAATAGCTGTATTCCATACACAAAGGAGGATTTAAGGACAAGAAAAAAACTAAAGAAGTCTCTCTCTCTAATCAAACAACTCTTCAAACATTCATCAACAGTCAATGATGGGGGTTACACTGGAGAACAAAATCTTATAAACTTACTTAAGAAGTTGAAAATTAATGTTTCAGGGAGTGTTAAGGCCAATTCCACGACGACGAATTCTATGCAACGAATTGGCTCGGAGGTAATCTTCGAGCATTGGTTCTAGATGAAAGTTGAGATTATAACCAGTCTTTAGTAACCCATTGTCTGAAGTCCGGAAATAATCAGGGTGGTTCAACTACTGCAAGTGAATCGAGCTGGTCGTCAAATCAACTATATGTATGGAAGAAGAGAATGAAATCATGAAAAATTTCACAAACTATTGGAATTGGTAGCCTCACAGTAAAATAGACTTTCGTACACAAAATTTTGGTATCTAGCAGCATCAGATTCAAACGCCTTGGTATACATAATTTAGACTAGACACGGAGGAAAACAAGGCCTCTCTAACATATGTCCCAACATATTTTGCTGCAAACATATATGTATATGTTTGCAACAGTCCCAAACGTAACATACATATGTATTGGTCCTACAAACATTATATGTTTGGGTGCAAACAAATATTTATCTGGGTTCAAAAAAAAAAAATATGTTTGGGTGCACACTAATATATGTATGGGTGAAAACAAATGTACAAATATTTGTTTAGATGAAGTATAAATACAAACCCAAAATCCACAAAAACATACACATACACACATTTATAAATGTTGGTGGTTTTATTGAAATGCATAGAAATACCAAACGCAAAAGCTACGATAGACGCTTAGATACATACAAACATGGACGGAGCCGACCATGGGATACCCTATACCACTATCCCTGGACAATCGCTCTCCACGGAACTTCTTTTCAATGATTGTGAAAATTTAATTATCAAATATCAGAAATGTAATCTTATTATATAAAACTCAATTGTCGTTTGTTGGTAATTGAATCAGTTGAAAACGGCTGGAGCGATTTGGATAATTTTTTGTAGAAATGTTAGTCATAGTCCAGTTTAGGTTTTTGTGCAAAGAAAAATTGGCCACGCCTACTTTTCCGCCAACTTTTATAATTATGTTATATCCACGAAACTACTCAATAGATTTTCCTGAAATTTTCAGGGAACGTAGAGTGATGGCCTCCGGTTGAAATAGGCTACATATTTGGTTGAATTTCGGATCGGGCGGGGTACCTCCCCTATGCCCTATTTTTGTAAAAATGCAATATTTGCAACAATTACAAATGTATCGCTTTAAAAATTAATTTCCGAGTCAATGGCGATTGTGTCTCTGACCTTACGTGCTTATTTGGGGCATTAAGACTGGACAACGCCCACTTTTTTTAAATATGTTATATCTACGAAACTACTGAATCGATTTTCCCTAAACTTTCAGCGAATGTACAGGGTTGGTCCCCGATACAAATAGGCTACATATTTTATGACTTTCGGATCGGGCGGGTACCTCCCCTTTTCCCTATTTTTGTAAAAATGCAATATTTGCAACAAATACGAATGTATCGGTTTGGGAATTCATTTGCGAGTCAATGGCGATTGTGTCTCCAATCTTACGTACTTATTTTGGGACTTAAGATCCGACCACGCTCACTTTCTAATTAGGTTATTTCTACAAAACTACTGAAGGGATTTTTAAGAAATTCGCAATGTGTCTAAACTTTTAAATCAATATAAATAAAAATCAAATATCGTTCGTTGGTAATGGCATCAGTTGAGAACGGCTGGACCGATTTTCGACTTGGGTTTTTATGCAAAGAAAATTTTACCATGCCCACTTGTACGCCCACTTTTTTCAATTTTTATCATTTCTACAAGAACTACTGTACAGAGATGGCCCCCGCTTAAAATAGGCTACAAATTCATTTGAATTTCGGAAAGGGCGGGGTACTTCCCCTATTCCCAACTTTTTTAAAAATGTTATATTTACAATAATTACGAATGTATCTATTTGGGGGTTAGTAGTTACCTACTTTTTTAGGAACCAAAGACTTGAACATACCCACTTTTTAAAATATGTTACATATACAAAACTACTGAACCGATTTTCCTGAAAATGTCAGGGAATATACAGGCATATTTTCTTGAATTTTGAAGGGGGCATATTTAAAAGAAACGCATTACCTTTATGAAAAAAAATCAAATGCTGTCGTAACCCAACTTAGGTTTTTTGGAAAGAAAAGTTTACCACGCCCCCGAAAACAGGTTACATATTTTATTGAATTCCAGAGGGAGCGAGACATTAGAAAAAACGTTATATTTGCAAAAATTATGTATGTATCGGGATTAATCTACAACCTAGGTACTTCTTTGGGGCCTATTGCCCCGACTACGCCTGTTTTTTAATATGTCATAACTCTAATACTACTGAATTTCCATAAAATTTGCCACAAAAACTCAATGTTTTCTGTTGTTATGTATATTTAATGAATTTCGGAAGAGGTGGGGTACCTTCCCATGCCTTTCTGTTAAACGCTATATGTATAAGCCAAACTTATGATTATATTGGTTTCAGTGTATATTTTGGTAGGCAATGAAGTTGTGTGCACCCTAGATACATATTTGGAGCCAAAATACAGGACCAGGCCCACTTTTTTTAATATGTTATATCTTGAAACTGATGACCACGCCCACTCTTTTCAAAACATTATTTTTCCAAAACTACTGAACCTAATTTTCAGAAAATGTTCAGGAATGTCACGTGGTCCAAAATGTTATATATTTGTAGACGAATTTCGGGGCCTGTTATTTTATAATCGCTATATTGCTAAACTTATGAGTGCATCAGGTTTCAAATTAGTTTTCGAGACAATGATGGTTGCGCCCCCGATCAGAAAAAACTATATATTTACAAATGTACTTAAATGGTGAGGTTCAACGGTCCATCAGCCATGAAAAGCTAAAACATATAAGTCTCAATAAGCGGGAGAATTCGATTTAACCATTTTTTAACTGTTATAATTAGATCGCTTTATGATAAAGACAGGGACATGGACGATAATAAATCCAAAAAGGCACAAATTGGCGAAAAATCCGACATATTCCGTAAGAGAAAAGAAAGGTTACAGACAAAATCTGTCGATAAATTTGAAATCCTTCCCGGTTTGACAATGGACCGAAGAAGTGAGGTAGAAAATACCTATTTTTGAATTGTCAAGCATAAAGTCGATAAAAAGTTGTCATTGAAACTCATTACGACGGGCCAGCAACGCGGACCGGGGTCTGCTAGTGTATAATACTTATGACCAAAACCAAAAAGTTATCTAGCATGACAAAGACATTTTTGTAGCAGGAAAGGAAACTTTAGTTCACGTAAAATGTAATGAAACCCACTTACTACTACTTCCGTTCTTTAACCGCTACGTTATTGAAATTTTTACCAATTTCACACAAAAGTTTCAGTCCATTTAGCCCGCTAAGTATTATCTGATCTTCACGTTGGTACGCTTCTTCTACATCATAAACTCAAACTTTGTTTAAAATTTTGCGGGTTATTATTTTGACCTACAGAGCCGCTACAAAATTGGTTAAAATTTTGTTTTTGGTCCATTTCATCCCCTGAACATTTCACGATCATCACCAAAAACTAATCCCGAACCCAACCTTCTTAAAAAATTCGTTACAATCGGTCCATAATTGCGGCCTTAAGCTTGTTTACAATTTTTAATGGACGGACACACATCGCTAAATCGCTTTATCTCATCGAGATATGAATTTCGGCATACCAAATAAGGGGTCTAGGACGAATATTTCGTGGTGTTACATAAACTTTTGGAGAGACAATATGTAGCATGGGATAAAAATGTGGTTCTCTACACAGAACCCATTATTAGGCAGTAGGTCCGTTATCTAGCAAACACTTTATTGCAATTTACATCAGAGGAAAGGTCAGTAGTTTCTTTCCATATGTAGGCTACTTTGCGAAATATATATGTCCTCAAGGAATTAAAATATCGACCAAAAATAAAATTTTTATATTTTTCATACAAAAGTAATGGTCCATTTCACCCGCTAAAGAATATTAGATCATCATTCAAAATTGTAGGCATCTTTTTCGACCTATACTCTTGCCCGGTGCAAAATTTCGTGGCTATTGACGTATAATTGCGACTTCTAGCGAGTTTATTATTACACTACAAACAAATAACGGGATATATTAGGCTGTAACTCTGTTATCTGATCATGCACACCAACATAATTGGCATGAATTGAAAGGTCAAGAGTTTAAGGAATTAAGATATAAGCTGTATAATAAAAATTTTCACAATTTTCACACAAAAGTTTTGGTCCATTTAACCCTATAAATATTATCCGATCGCCATCTCAAATTCCAAGCTTCTCCTTTGTGATATACTCTTACCTTATTTAAAATTACGCGTTGATCGGACTATCATTGAGACCTACAGAGCCGCTAGAAAATTGGATAAATATTATGTTTTTTTCCATTTTACCGGCTAAATATTTCACGATCATCACCAATAAGAATAGGGATCTATTCTGATCTGAACCCAACCTCCATACAAAATTTCGTGACGATCGGCCCATAATTGCGGCCTGGAGCGTGTTTACTATTTATAATGGACAGACGGACGGACGGACACACATCTCAAAATCGCTTTATCTCGTCGAGATATGAAGATTGGTATACCACATTGGGGGTCTTCGACGAATATTTCGCGGTGTTACATGAATTTTTACCAAAACAAACTTATAATACCCTTTTCCACATTGTGGTATAGGGCATAAATATATACTCGTATTTTTTCTGCAAGGAGAGCACCTTGAAAAAAGTGATGAAACTCTAAAAATTGCAACTGGTGTATTATGTAGTAGATTCAGAACCCTTTTCTGAAGATATTCCCGTGGCAGAATTTCAGATAATGCTGGATAATTTTGTAAAACTCTATAATATAAAACTATAATTTTGTATAAAAAAATTCTTAGGTTGTAACCTACGAGTATATGACAATTTTGTCCGCTGTAAGAAACATTTTGAAGAAAACTATATCTTAAAACAGAAAGTACACACCGAAACCATTCCACTAAATATCATACCTATGCATTTGATTATTACCAAACTCTTACAAATTGAGTTTAAATTCTGCTCTAAGTTTTAATCATTTTTAATAGTTTTTATTTTACCTTCGAAATTTTGACTTTGAATTCGAATTATACCGCCGCGAATTTTAAATATTTTTGAAAACAAATTGAATATCCCTATAATTTGATATGTTCTTTCTTCAAATCAAATTATAAAACTCGCGTTATTAAAAGTGCAAAAATCTACTTTTTTGCTAAAAGCCTGTCCAAATTACCTATAGTGCAATCCCATGATGATGGTTTCTATGAAAAGAATTTGATCGGAGGTAACTGACATTGTCTTTAAGAAAAGTTGATATTATAACTTGTCGTTAGACTACATGATGAGCTGATTTCAGAAAAATAGGCAGGGTGGTTTGGATACTGTGAAGCTGGGCAGGATGTCGGTAAAGGTCATTTGATGAAGTGTGGAGGAAATATATAAAGATATATAGAGTAACACGACGATTTCGCCAAGGTGGAGTAAAATTTATGGAACTTAACATATTTGGCAAAGATGCCAAGTTGGTGGTTTTGCCGCTACTTGTGGTGATTTTTAGATTTAAATCGCTATGGTAGCGATTTTGGTGGTTTAAGGCAGCGGTTGTAGCGATTTCATTTTTAAATCTAACAAAGAAGAGTATATTGTGCAACGAGTGAAATATTCATATATTTAGATGAAAGATCGAGTTCAATAATATAGAAAAGCATGTGAATCGGATATTTTATTGAACAAATGGATACAAACATGTATGTGCGATTTTTTTTAATTTCTATCTTTTTACATATTTCGTAGAGTTTTTTTCTATCTTAAAAATTGCGAGCTGTATCTGTATCAACAGACGGACGGACGGACGTAAAGACGGACAGGGCTATTTTGACTTAGAATTGTATGCTGATCAAGAATATATACTTCATAGGGTCTCCGACGAGTATTTGGATGTGTTACAAACGGAATGACACATTTAATTATACCCTCCATATTATGGTGGATTGTATAACGAGGTGCCATACAGCTGGCACATAATTAATGTCGGGCATATGTGGAAAGCATTACCCTTTTCCATGGTTCAAGAATAGGATTAGGCAGGAGGCACTTCACTATAGTGTTGTTCTGCTGAAATTGTTGTTGCATTGTGTAATTTACCATAAACAACCAAATCTCTCCTCTACAACCTATTGTTGTATCACCAAAAGTATTACAGCCGCTTCTAGTCCTCTTCCTTTGACTTGAACTATTAGTGAAAAATCTAGGCAATTTCGAAAATTGCTTGTTCTTGTTGGTGTATGTGATGTTCTCACCATTGCCACTGTGTATTTTATGAGTTACAAATTTATGTTACCTCACTTGTAGTCAGTAATTCTGGTTACATTCTTCTTCAGACGGGAAACTGGACAATTTTGTGGAAATGCGATGCGTGCTTACAAGGCAACATTAAATGCCTTCAATGTTATTCTATCGTTGTTGCTTTCCAATGCTTTGAACTGCTAGCGAGGCTAAGCGCATGGTATTTTAACGCCAAATTTGATGAAGCGAGGAATATTGCGAATGTGTAAACAGCATGCCGCAAATTACAATGGCCCCCTACTACGACTGTTTGGTGTAAAATTTAATGAATTTTCAACTTTTTAGCTTTGGTTTCGATTTAGTTGATGATGATTGATAAGATCCAAAAAATCCAAACGGCAACAAGTGTTAATATAGTTGGGTGGATAGGAGTTCAGCAAAAGTAATTAGTTCAAAAGTTGAAACTAATTCTATTAACTTTTATCTTCTCATCTCAGTGGGAGATTGTTGATTTATAACAGTTAATAAAATACCAGGAGATTAATGTGATAATGGGGTGAAGGGTAAATGCACAAAACGTAAACACGAGGACCACGAAACGTTAACATTAGGCACACAAATATGAGCCTTGGCAAGAAAGACAGAGTTGGTGTACTCTGCACAAATATGTGGAAGGTAAATAAATTTATGATAATATATCAATATTGTAAACCTAAACCATGCCGTGGGGACCCAAACTATTGTGATGCGATTTCTAAAAGACAAACATTAACATATAGATAAGGTTCAGAACCGCGTGCCTGCCATTTGGAAAATAGATAATGCGGAGATAAATAAGTTAGAAAGAGAGGAAAACATTTTATTTTTTGACTTGTAGCATGGTGCGGTATTTTTTTTTCGTTGCAGCCACATTAGACCTTTAGTAAATGGAACTAGACTTTTTGGCTCAGCTTAATATAAGATTGTGAAAGATTGGATGGTATGTTTACCCATAATTCGCAGTTTTTTGGTCCTGAGCATAGCACAGTGACATAGTAAGTGTCGAGCACCTGTATATGTTTCTTATGTTGTTTGCAATACCTGAAGTTGTTGTAACTGGCTCTGGGTCTATCTCCAGTTCTAGGAATGTGGCTGTTTCGATGAGTTTTAACTACAATAGAAAATGTACAGTGTGTCGTGGGGGTTCGTGCCTGTGCCCCATAGAAATTTTGGCGGCTGCACCATCCGAGCGTAGTTTTTGGCATATGCTAGGCATCTGTGTGAATGCTATTAAAACCTGTTTGATAGGCTGTCATCTGGTGGGGATGGAATGTAGGAAAGGTAGTGGTTAAACAGTTCCGGAGATATCACCACACCCTGGCGAACTCCCAGTTTCATTCTACCAAGCTTTGACTTCTTGTTCCTGAATTCCAGACATATAACTGATTACCCAACGTTTCGAACTTGGCCGGAGGGTTGTCTGCTCATAGCGGTTATTAGTGAACTCTCGGAAACAAGGCGTTCAGAGGTGATGAAATTGGGCGGCCTGCTGATGCAGACAATTACGGTAAGATGGTCAGACCCAAGAGAAACACGGGTTGCCAGGTGACGTCATTTGCCAGACCATATCATATCTGGCGAACTGTGATACTCTCCGATATGGGTATGGTATGGGCGTCCTCATTGACCATGCAAAACGTAGAGCTATCAATCTGCTCAGCCAGCAATATATCCCTCTGGTAATTTCCGAGGACTCAATGCCACAACTCATGATGAACATTTTGGGCCTACAAGCAGAAAATTATATGTTAGAATAAGTAAAAAACTATCAGTCGGCTTTGCCGACAGAGATATACCCTCAGAAGATCTATGTGGGCCGTTTTAGAAGTTTAACTAAATTTTGAAAAAATAAAAGGAGGTCCAAAGTTTGGAGCAAATTGGTTGCCCCGTTCAAAAATATCGTGCATATCATTTTAGTGGCGTTTTTTAAATATTGGGGAGCAGTACCGGATGTTGGGGACCGGTATTGCCCATTTTCGAACAGAAACTAAGTTTGAACCAAATATGAAGAAGGCCAAATTTTGGACCAAATCGTGCTCTCCACCTTTCGGGATGTTTTCTCAAGAAGCATGGACTTACCCCTAAAAAAAACTTTTGCCATCGTAATTGAGGCAGCGAAAGCAAGTTGCTTCAACAAAAATCAAAGTGATACGAAAGTAGGTCTTAAAGTAGGCCTGTGCACACAACTACATACATATTTTGAGATTGTATTTGTTTGAAGATACAAATATTTCCCATAATATCCCAACATACCATTTTGTGTCATTTTATAAAATACCAAAACAAAAAATATTTATAAAAATGTTCTGCTTCTACAGGAGAAGGCTACAATAAGCGTACATATTAAATATTATCCATGGGATACCGTTTAGATCATTTTCTAGTTATTACACATGCAGTTTAAAACTTTTTTGTAATATTATCTCAAGTAATTTTAGTATGCTGGGTTGTATTTTGCCATAGAAAAAATGTGTATTGAGTGAGAAAATTGACACACACCGACAGCAGAAGGGCGCCCTTTGAACAGCCTTATCTTAAAGTGAACTTATCCGAAATTTTGTATGGGAGGTACTCGAAAGATTGGACAAATATAGTCCATATTCAAACCTATTCTATATGGGGTAGATATATTAGGATGTGTAAAGTGTGGACCAAATCGGCCACTCCCGTCAAGAGTTATCGAACTCCGAACATTTTTGAAGTTTTGTGGTGGAGGTACCCGAAGTTGTGAACAGATATAGCTTATCTTCGAACTTAAACTAAGTTTGGACAATATATTACGAAGGCCAACTTTTGGACTGAATATGCACATCCGTTCGAGAGTTATCTTGCGCTCCAACCACTACACACGGTGTTATAGGGGTTTTTTGCACCTTTCAGGTTATTTCCTCTGGAAGTATTGATTTGCCTCTGATGCAACTTGTACCGTCGTATAGGGGACAGTGAATACAAGTTGATACAACAAAAAATCAAAGCGATCCGAGGACAGGTCCTAATATGAACTTTTCCAAAATTTTCTGTGAGAGGTACTTGAAGGATTGGGCTATCGCTAATTTCATAATAAAGAGCTGTGTGTGCGCAATAGTAGACGTAGAAGCGACGATGGGCGGGTGAAAAAGTTTGTTTTTGCTTTGGTGGTGTATATGCGAATGCGACCAAACACCTGTGTTTCGTTCTTTGTTGTTGCTGAGATTTATTCATCAACAAGATTAAAAAACCTAGCAAGTGAAGAGGAAAAGAAAAAAATGGTATGATTTATTTTTGTTCTTTTTGCGAGAAAGACATTTTTCTTCAGTTTCTCCTAGGCAGTCGTTAAATAAAGACGGTAAAGTGAGTGAATAAATAAATGTTTGTGTTTTCTTAAAGAAATTGTCCTTTTTAGTAAATTAAATGCCCAAAAAATTTATTAATTGAATCAAAAAGGTGAATGGAAATATTTTATTGGACAAGGAAGAATATATAATATAATATATTTTTCATATACATGCATATATTTGAAATATGGATGTACCTATTTATGACATTATATAATCATTTGATTTCAGATGCCGATTTCCTTTTGATGATTTCAATTTTGAGGATAATGTGTTTTATTTTACAACAAACGAGAAGCGTTCAACGATATTTCTATATTTTTAAATGGTTTTATTAAGCTCGCCCCGTTTGTTTTTTTTATTTATTATTTATTTTTGGGTCAAATTTAGTAATTCAAATTTCACCCTCTTCCTGTCAACCGATTAATCTGAAATTTTGTATACACTTCGGATTTTGGTGACAATACAATTATATTTATTCACTATCATTATAAATTCAAGATGGTGGCCGCTACAAAATGGCGGATATCGTAGGTTTTATCAATCCCATCAATATGGGTATCAAATGAAAGGGCTCAACAAGCTTAACAACAATATACTATAAAAAACTGAAATCCAAGATGGCGGCCGCTACAAAATGGCGGATAACGTAGGTTTTATCAATCCCATCAATATGGGTGTCAAATGTAAGTGCTCAACCAGTAGAATACAATGTACTATATAAAGTTAAAATCTAAGATGGCGGCCTCTGCAAAATGGCGTATAACTTAGGTTTTATCAATCCCCTCAAAATGGGTATCAAATGAAAGGTCTCAACAAGTAGAATACAATTTACAATGCAAAATTGAAATCTAAGATGGCCGCCGCTACCAAATGGCTGATAACAATTTTTTATCAATCCCACCAATATGGGTATCAAATAAAAGGGCTTGACAAGAAGAATACAGTGCACTATACAGTACATCTTATACACCCGAAAGCCATACAGTTTCCAGCTAAGTACAATTACGGGACGGCTGAAAGAAGAATGTTGCCTTTAATACTATCATGGGCTTCTACTATACATAAAATGCAGGGCAGCACTGTGGATCACGCAGTCGTATACTTAGGTGCGAAACTGTTTGAAGAAGGTCAAGCCTACGTGGCTCTTAGTAGAGTAAGATCTTTGCAGGGACTACGTATAGAGGAGTTGGACTGCAATAAACTAACGGGCAAGAAACCTTGCAATAATGAAGCACTAAACGAATTAAACAGAATGCGAAATAAAAACTAAAAATTAGAAAATAAAAATAGGTAAAAAAACTTTTTAAGTTAAACGGTTTTATGTTAAACATACATTGCAATGTTTAAGATAAATGTACTAAAAACCAAAAAATAATAAAATAGATACAGTCGTGGGAATTATAAACATATGCATTGACTAGACTAAAATAAAACCGTGGGGCACGTCAATTGTCTACAAATTATCGACTTAATGTGCGATAGAAGAATCGTTTAATTCGTCGTTAGGCAGTTGGCCCGCAGACGGTGCGGAAATTACTTACTATTTCTTGCTCATGGAAATTCCAATAGTTATACACTCCATGTAAATAAAAGAGATGTTTCAACTAGTTTATCGTTGGACATTCACACTGCTGCCTGGCGAGGAAGCGTTTCACTGCTCGTAGTTTGTCTTTAATCGACAAAGTACTACTCGCTCACCACTATGAAACCCTAAAACTTAGCTTATAATCGAGCTTGCTAGCTTGTTTCCACATTCTAGCCCTACTTATCACACGTCCATCGTTGTCGGTTGAACAACTGCCTAATTATAGTGTAACATTATAAAACAAACATTTTAATCAACGATTGTAGACAATTGACGTGCCCTATGGTTTTATTTTAGTCTAGTCTATGCATATGTTTATAATTCCCACGACTGTATCTATTTTATTATTTTTTGGTTTTTAGTACATTTATCTTAAACATTGCAATGTATGTTTAACATAAAACCGTTTAACTTAAAAAGTTTTTTTACCTATTTTTATATAATTAATAGTTTTTATTTATTTGTTTTTTTTTTTTCTAAAAGTGTGACCCTATTTCTTTTATTTGGAATTTTGTATGTATCTATGTGTCTGTTGTTGTTTTTGTATTTGGTATTTCTATCCAGCAAACCAATGGTACCGACATCCGATGTCGGATCCTAAATCGTAAAGGTATCGTAACGAAAGTTTATGAAGTGGTTGACATAATTTCGGAACGAAATGTTGGAGCGACATCGGATCGATTTCGGCCCGATTTCGTAAGGAAATCTGAAGAAAATCCTTGGACAATTCGGAAAGAAAATTTCGTTCCGACATTCCACTCCGAGAGATCGTTTAGAAATCGGAACGAAATCTGAACGATGTTGCTTCCGAAATTGTTCAGACGTGTCGGACATCCGACATTTGGTTTGCTGGGTATACATTTCAATAAAAGAAAAACAACCACCATTTATAAATGTGTGTATGTCGGAGTACGCCAATGGGTCTCCCATGAGCATAAATTTACTCTCGGTCACCACCGCTTAGAGTCTACACGGGTTGTGATGGAGAGTAAATTTACTCACACGGGAGACACATTGCCTTAGTCTGGTGTATGTGTATGTGCTTTTGTGGATTTTGGGTATTGTATTTATATTTCACCTAAACAAATATTTGTTTGCACCCAAACATATATTTGTTTGCAGGACCCAAACAAATGTTATGTTTGGGATTGGTTGCAAACAAATATATGTTTGCTGCAAAATATGTTTGGGACATATGTTAGAGAGGCTTTTTTTCCTCCGTGTATAACCTGGAGTACAGCTATTTATTGGCGGGATGTGTACGTTAAGCAACCATACCTGACTGCTATCCCAATACATTCCATGAACGGCTCAAGCGGGACGTAAGACTTGGATTAAATGTTGTCTGATTTCTTCGGGGAAGGTAGAGACGAACTTTATCAGTATTTGGAAAGAACTGGCATTATTACTATGGAAATATTGCTTATCGGTTCATCGTGCATATCGACGTAGATAGGTACTGGTCCAAGGATGTCCTTTTTCTATCGTTTATTAGATCTGCGCCTTTTTTGCGAAGATTTCGGCTTCGAAGGCACCTTATATATCTTCCAACATCTAGTTTGCGTCAGTACTGATTACCAACTTAATCAAAAGCACTCTTCAGGACTCTTGAACTTGATCATGGATCTCCAAACTCTGAATATAATAATCCAGTTTCAGATTTTTACACGCAGAAAAATATATGTTAGAAATATGTTTGGATCCAAACAAATATTTGTTTGGGAGTGATTGCAAACAAATATATGTTTGGATCCAAACATAATTTGTTTGTGTCCAAGTAAGTAAGTTTTTATTTGAGTCTTCTTTTTTCCGATGGTACAATGAAATACCTTTTTAATACAAGATGGTTAACATAATTGAAACTGTTAGAACTATTGTTGTCTTATTCTAACTCACTATGAAGATAATGAATAATGCTACATTCGAACTGTGAAAGCATAAAGGAAATAAGAATAAAGGGATGATAAAAAAGGGAATGAGGTTTGCTCCCGACCTCAGCTGTTTGTTTGTGTCCAAACAAATATATGTTTGCAACATTTTGTAACATATCTCAATTTTATTTGTTTGGGTACCAACATATTTTATATGTTAGAACATATTTTTTATGGATGGAGAGGGGATTTTTGTCAAAGGGAGTAACAACAGGGCTCTTGCGGCGGAATGCTGGTTTATAATAAAGAGCTGTGTGTATGGTGCAATAGGAGACGCAGAAGCTTTGGTAGTGTGTATGTTGTAAAATACGTGCACGCAGAAAAATGTATGTTAGAAATATGTTTGGATCCAAACAAATATATGTTTGGGACCGGTTGCAAACAAATATATGTTTACAACATTTTGTAACATATGTATCTCAATTTGATATGTTTGGGTAAAACATATTTTTTATGTTAGAACATTTTTTTCATGGGTGGAGAGAGGATGTTTGTCAACGAGAGTAATAACAGTGCTCTCGCGGCTGTGGAATGCTGTTTTATAATGAAGAGTTGTGTGTATTGTATAATAGAAGACGTAGAAGCGAAGTTGGCGGCTTTGGTGGCATGTATGCGTCAAACTCGTTTGTTTCTTGTTTTGTTGTTGTTAACCAACTTAGCAGAAGAAGAAATTATATGAATTATATTTTTTTCTTTCTTCAGTGCTTTAGGTGCCTTTGTAGAGTCAAGACGGTCAAGTCAGTGAATAAATAAATCAGTGTTTGTGTTTTCTTAAAGAAATTGTGCTTTTTAGTAAACTAAATGCCCAATACATTTTATAATTGAATCGGAAAGTTGAATGGAATTTTTTTATTGGACAAGGAAGAAATCACATTTAGTATTGGTAATTACATACATACTTATGTATATTTGAAATATCCCAACATACCAAAAAAGCTTGAGAATTATATTATAATAAGCTTACCAACATAAGCCTTAAGCTTATAAAAGACTTGAGAAATTTGTTGTTAAAAGCTTATGTCATAATTGTAGAAAAATCGAAACGGAACCCTTGTTTATAAGCTTACCCTAGTAATTGTAGAACAAGCTTATGCAATTAATATTATCTTAAGCTTACCCTTGTAATAGTAAAACAAGCTTACATATATGGTAACATGGGGCGGCTTCGCCACTGGGGCGCCTTCGCCAGCACCGATTTTCTTGATAATTATAACTGCTACAGAAATGCCGTTAAAAGGAAAATTGTGAGTTTAACGAAGATCTTTCATCTCCCAAAAATTGGCATTTCTATCAAATATATGAATGTCGATGCACGCGGTTTCATGTTTTTGGGGTATTGAGAAAAATATTCATGGTAGGTATATTTTGTGATATCTTGTATACCTTTAGTGATATCAAAATTATATTTTATACCGTTAATAGACAACTACTGAAGAATATAAATCTAAATAATTTGCATGATAAAAGTAATTATAAATGTCAATATATTCATATTATGAACTATGTAGGGGGTGGGGCGGCTACGCCATGATAGGGGTGTTGTGGGTTAATGTGAAAAATATGTCAGGTTAAACTTAAATTGTTTATGCTATTGATATACCACGCTATAATGTGAAGTTGAAATCAAATATTGTGCTAAACCTATCTAATTTGGCAAAAATTTCATTTTTATGCCTAATTTCAAGGTACCTACTTCAATTAACGGCTAGAATATGTTTCTTTTTGTAAATTTTAGAATCATTTTTGATTATTAAATATAAAACATGTTCCTTTTATGCATTATGTTGATATTTGGGAAGGAAGTATGGTAAATGCCAGTTTAAGAGTCCGTTGATATATATCCAATGTCGATGGCGAAGCTACCCCATGGGTGGGGAGGCTTCGCCACTTTTTAGACATTTTGTAAATTCTCAAAAATAATATTTTAAAAACAAAATTATAATTCTTTATATATCAAAACTTATAGTCAAGACATGCTAATATTCTTACCAAAAATAATATTTGGAAAAACTTTAGTGATGTCTATATGAGGACATTTTGAAAAAAACGTGGCGAAGGCGCCCCATGTTACCATATATTTTTTTTAATTTTTATTAAAATTTTATAAATTCAGTTCATATTTTAGGATTTAGTTATAAATTAACAAAATGTGCAGTGTATTTTATCATTGTTATTTTTTAATTAATTGAGTTAAGTTTTCACTCTATGGTATAATTAAAATAATTATGTTTACAGTTACGTCTTTTGGTTTTATAATTGTTTCGCATCTTTATACGATTTTTCGCGAACCCTCTTGAATGAATGTGTCATTGGAGTTGCGGCATCTATGAAAAGTAGACATTTAGTGTGATAATTTTTTCAGTTAATTTTGTAAATTTAACTTACTTTATATAGCGTTTCTTGTGCAATAGTTCTGCGCCTTGCACTCTGTATGCACGGTTTCGATTCTCAGGTCGGGCAAAAACATCATACTTTCCAACGGTGGCAAAATATCCCTCAGCGTAATGTAGACGACATTTCCGGATAAACAATGAAAAACTTTTATGCAAATGGTGTCGTAAAACATGCCGTTCGGAATCGGCGATAACAAGTATGTCATTTAGCCAATATGAAGCGGCGTGCACTCATTAATATGAAAGAAATCTATCGTGTACCTTAGAAAATGGGTTTGGGAACATATGTATGAATGTTAAATATATAATTATTCGTAGTTTCGTCACTTTCACTATGTTCGCAGTCACTTCTAGTTTCATCACAACCGCTATTTACATCACCAATACTGAAAACTTCTTCAGATTCATATTTTTTATACCCTCCACCATAGTATGGAGGGTATATTAAGTTTGTTTTTCCGTTTGTAACGCATTGAAATACTCATTTGCGACCCTATAAAGTATATATATTCTTGATCAGGGTAAAATTCTAAGTCGATCTGAGCAGGTCCGTCCGTCCGTCTGTGGTAATCACTCTAGCATCCACAAAAATTTTGGGAAAATGCGTCTTTTGTTTGCAGGCAGGTCAAGTTCGATGATGGGCTATATCGGTCCACGTTTTGGTATAGGCCCCATATAACGGTACCCCCCGATTTACGGTATTTTGACGTTTTTAGCTACATTTTCAGACCAATTTGGCTATAATTTGACATTTAGGGTTCTTAAGTGCCAATAAACATATATAACAAAACTTGTGGACATAGGTCCATATAACGGTACCCCCCGATTTGCGGTATTTTGACGTTTTTAGCTACATTTTTAGACCGATTTAGCTATAATTTGACATTTAGGGTTCTTAAGTATCAATAAACTTATATAACAAAAGTTGTGGACATAGGTCCACGTTTTGGTATAGCCCCCATATAACGGTACTCCCCGATTTACGGTATTTTGACGTTTTTAGCTACATTTTCAGACCGATGAAGCTATAATTTGACATTTGAAGTTCTTAAATGTCAATAAACTTATGCGACAAAATTTTTGGACATAGGTTCACGTTTTGGTATAGCCCCCATATAACGGTACCCCCGATTTACGGTATTTTGACGTTTTTAGCTACATTTTCAGACCGATATAGCTATAATTTGACATTTAGGGTTCTTAAGTGTAACTAAACTTATATAAAAAAAGTTGTGGACCTAGGTCCACGTTTTGGTATAGCCCCCATATAACGGTACCCCTGATTTACGGCACTTTGACGTTTTTATCTACATTTTCAGACCGATTTAGCTATCAATTGACATTTAGGGTTCTTAAATGTCAATAAACGTATATAACTAGTGGACATAGGACCATGTTTTGGAATAGCCCCCATATAACGTTACCGCCCGATTTCAGGTATTTTGAAAATATTACCAACAAGTTTTAACCGAATTATCTGTAATTTGAACATTTGACATTTGAAATTCTTAGTGGTCAACACCTCTCCACCAAAAATTTTCAAGAAAGCCCCCATATAACGGTACCTCCTGATTTTCAGTAATTTGATGATTTTAGCTACAATATTAAACCGAACTAGCAGTAATTTGACATTTGAAGTTCTTAGTGGCCACAACACCTCTCCATCAAAAATTGTCAACATAGGTCCATGTTCGGATATAGCTCCCATGTAACTGTACCTCCCAATTTTCAGTAATTTGGCAATTTTAGCTACAATTTTTAACAGAACTAAGTGTAATTTGAAATTTGAAGGTTGTAGTGGTCCCCACACATCTGCATCAACAATTTTCAACATAGCCCCAATATAACGATACTTCCCGATTTTCGGTACTTTGAGGATTTTACTTAAAATGTTTACACTGAAAGAAAAAGCTTCATGATATAAAAGAAATAGAACATTGGTGGCGTTTATTTAATTGGGATAGCTGTTACAATTTTGATTTTTCAAAATAGTCTGGCTTAATCCCTTTTGTTGTTTTAATATTTAAAACAACAAGTTTATTAGTGGAGAAGGTTTGGCATTGTTCGCCAAGGGGTAAGGCAAGGAAGACTAGTTTCGATCCACGCCACTGGATCTCATCAGTTCCCTTTGTTTCTTATTTGTGGATATTCTCCACCGAAGTTATTTTTCAATAACTTCTTCAACAAGAAACTTTTTATACCCAAACATCAATCGTCAGCTCGAAGTATAAACGTTAACAAAGAAAAGCATTCAATGAGAAGTTTTTCTTTGGTAACCTAACACAACTCCGACGAAAGTGTTTACGAAACAAAGCAAACCTTCTTCCACTCGTATGTGTCGTTGATTTTTCAACAAATGCACATACCCAAATGCTGTTTGGTAGCTTATATACCAACAACACACAAAACCGTGCCAGTGTTTCTCAAATAGAACATTGGTGGCGTTTATTTAATTGGGATAGCTGTTACAATTTTGATTTTTCAAAATAGTCTGGCTTAATCCCTTTTGTTGTTTTAATATTTAAAACAACAAGTTTATTAGTGGAGAAGGTTTGGCATTGTTCGCCAAGGGGTAAGGCAAGGAAGACTAGTTTCGATCCACGCCACTGGATCTCATCAGTTCCCTTTGTTTCTTATTTGTGGATATTCTCCACCGAAGTTATTTTTCAATAACTTCTTCAACAAGAAACTTTTTATACCCAAACATCAATCGTCAGCTCGAAGTATAAACGTTAACAAAGAAAAGCATTCAATGAGAAGTTTTTCTTTGGTAACCTAACACAACTCCGACGAAAGTGTTTACGAAACAAAGCAAACCTTCTTCCACTCGTATGTGTCGTTGATTTTTCAACAAATGCACATACCCAAATGCTGTTTGGTAGCTTATATACACAGTCTTACATAAGTATACGTACGCCCCATAAATCTCGGGTTTTAGAAAAAGTAATGATATTTATGAAATTCCAAGTATACAGTTTTATTTCGTCTCACTAATAAACAATATTTAATACAACAAAAGTATATTCCATAATATAAATAACGGTAAATTTTACAAAAACCAAAAAATGATACTTACAAAAGTATACATACGCCCCAAGGAAATATGAGTATTATCGTACAATTTATGGAATTAACAGCAAAATTTATACATTTTATGGTTTTGGCGAATGTGTCTGGGTGTCCGAGATATATTTTAGAGAAAGAAAAATAATTGTTGGGTGTTAAATGCCGTTATTTAATGCCAAACTTCTTGTATAGCTCGTTAAAGCGGACCCTTGCTGATTTCTTTCTGTTTTAGGTATTTGAGTATCCAAAAGCCACAATATTAGTGTCAGATTATAGATTTTGAGATCCTAGCAAGCTTTTTAGTTGATCTTGTGCATAACACACCTTCCTGAGTGTCGATAAATTCACATTTTTCCTGGGATATCTCAGGAAGTTAATAGATTCCTCGGAATTCTTGGCTCAAATTACATACAGAAGACCTTGAATTGTGTTTTAATATGGTGTTATATAATCCTTGGACCCCAATTGATTCGGAAATGTGAAATATTCTGTTAAAAACCTGCTCCCAAAGCATCAAAATATAATCACTACCAAAAAGCATGAAATTTACACTGTGAACAACGTAGTTTTCGTATTATGACCATTACCGTCAATATAGGGTCGGAAAGTATCGGATAATTGTACATTTCTAATACAATTGGTGTCCAAGGATTATATAGCACCATATTAAAACACAATTCAAGGTCTTCTGTATGTAATTTGAGCCAAAAATTCCGAGGAATCTATTAACTTCCTGAGATATCCCAGGAAAAATGTGAATTTATTGACACCCAGGAAGGTGTGTTATGCACAAGGTCAACTAAAAAGCTTTCTAGGATATCAAAATCAATAATCTGACACTAATATTGTGGATTTTGTGTACTCAAATACCTAAAACGGAAAGAAATCGGCAAGGGTCCGCTTTAACGAGCTATACAAGAAGTTTGGCATTAAATAACGGCATTTGACACCCAACAATTATTTTTCTTTCTCTAAAATATATCTCGGACACCCAGACACATTCGCCAAAACCATAAAATGTATAAATTTTGCTGTTAATTCCATAAATTGTACGATAATACTCATATTTCCTTGGGGCGTATGTATACTTTTGTAAGTATCATTTTTTGGTTTTTGTAAAATTTACCGTTATTTATATTATGGAATATACTTTTGTTGTATTAAATATTGTTTATTAGTGAGACGAAATAAACCTGTGTACTTGGAATTTCATAAATATCATTACTTTTTCTAAAACCCGAGATTTGTGGGGCGTACGTATACTTATGTAAGACTGTGTACCAACAACACACAAAACCGTGCCAGTGTTTCTCAAATAGAACATTGGTGGCGTTTATTTAATTGGGATAGCTGTTACAATTTTGATTTTTCAAAATAGTCTGGCTTAATCCCTTGCCTTGCCTTGCCTTACCCCTTGGCGAACAATGCCAAACCTTCTCCACTAATAAACTTGTTGTTTTAAATATTAAAACAACAAAAGGGATTAAGCCAGACTATTTTGAAAAATCAAAATATAAAAGAAATCTTACATTCCATCAATGAAATTTGTCATTGATTTTGAGCCAACGTAGGGCTTCATTGAATAAACGAAAAAAGTTTCATTGAGTTTCATTGAAGTAAAATTAACGAATTTGTTCATTATTGCAATGAAACTTCTTCATTGATGCAATGAAATCTCTTCATTAATGAAATGAAACTTTTTCATTGATGCAATGAAACCTTTTCATTAGTGCAATTAAACGTCTTCATTGATGCAATGAAATATCTTCATTAATGAAATGAAACTTTTTCATTGATGCAATGAAACCTTTTCATTAGTGCAATGAAACTACTTCATTGATGCAATGAAACCTCTTCATTAATGCAATGAAACTTCTTCATTATTGCAATGAAATACTTTCATTAATATAATGAAATACTTTCATTAATACAATGAAATACTTTCATTAATGCAATGAAATATTTTCATTAGTGTAATGAAATACTTTCATTAATGTAAAGAAATACTTTCATTAATGCAATGAAGCCTTACGTTGGCTCAAAATCAATGATACATTTCATTGATGTAACGTAAGATTTCATTTATTTTATGAAGCCATTTCATACTCAGATGATGCATAAAAATTAAGTCAACGCTAAATATGTTTAATTCATTTTATTGTAATTAGTTTTGACCATTGATACAATACGTCATTTTTGATTCCTTAGTTATTAACTAAATACATTAATGATACCATTGGTCGTTGTCATCTGTAAGTAAAATTGAAAGAATAAACAACTTGTTACTAAATAACTGGTTTTCTACACAATAACTTACCTTCATATTTTGTCGCTCAGTCATCCCCTGTGTACTTCCATGATGTTGGGATACAGCATACACATAAAACAACTGTACATATAAAAACTACATGAAAGAGTTTTAGTTTAATATTTGTATTTTCTTTTCACATTAAACACTTCATACCTACTTTCAACGAAGTTTATGATCCTATTGGGCGTTGTCACCATTAAGTAAAATTGAAAATCATAAAAAGTGTTAGTAATTTATTTGTCTTTATTTGTCGCTGGACACCAAACTCTTGGCATTTTCTCCGTCATTCCATTCTTCTTTAGATTTTCTATTGCTTGCATCTATTACAAAGAGAAAAACCAAATAAATGTAAATTCGCTTATATAAACAAATGAATAAATAAAACTTAACAGAAATAGTTTGTCCAATATTTACATACTTACTTTTCTAAGTTAAAAACACGAATCGTACAATTTTTATTCATCCGCACTTGGCGGCGTTATAATGTCAACTAAAACAATGTTGTTGACAATTTGCTGATCAACTTTTTGGCAGACAGGGTTGTTTTGCTTAATCTTGTTTTCTGCTTGTTAAACGCACACACGCACATTCACACCGCACAGCTGGAATTTACTTCATAACAACAATGAAATACATAACAAGGAACGACAGAGAATAACATACCGAGAGAGTAAGCCTTGATACCCAAGTAGAAAAAATGAGACAAACATTTTAATGAGAATGAATATGTATGTATATCAAAGCCAATCGCTAGTAAAGCAAGTAACCCAGCCAGCAATTGGGAGTGAGTTTCTCACTTCCTCTATCAGAAGTAATCGCATTCTGATCTTCTATTCTAGAAAATAGCGATCCTTTATCATTTTACAATAACAATTGCATTGCTATCCCTTTTTGAACTTCTTGAATAACTACCTAATGTCAGAAAAAGAGATCGAAATTCTATTATTGCTTTTTTACACTAACAATGCTACTACTTACGACTATCGCATGGGCAGACACTTTCTCTGGTCAATGCAGACACTTCGATTGTTTACGTTCATTTGAGGCGTGTACAACCTTAAACTAATATAAGACTTTAGTCTATCTGGTGTTTATAAGGTACGGTGGTGCAGTGGTAAACATGTTCGCTTTGCATTCTTAAGGTCATGGGTTTGATTCCCAGGCCAGGCAACATAACATTTTTAAAAGTACAAAAATTAATGAAGATGGCAATTTCATCTAAGGATAGTTCTTTAAAAACGTATGTAATTTGGAACATTAATTAGAATAGTAAAAAAAAATTAAAAGAATAACAACAGATAAAATGAAAAACAAAAAAAATGTTTTTTTTCGTCACAACCAATTTTATCGCTAAAAGTACTTCTAGGAAGTCTCGATAAAAAATGCTTGCTGGGAAGGATTTTTTGTACAGTTACGCTTTTAGAGACGCATTTGCTAATATTCGTACATACATATGTATGTTTGATGTATGTGATTCTATACACACATATGTATGTACTTGGCAGATTTATAAATGTGTTCTGTTTATGATTGTGGAAAATTTAAAACATTTGTTTAATAAAGAAAAATAATTAGAAGAAAAATGATAATATAAGGGTCATAATATAGATAAGATTTCAGACCCTTTTTTCATTCCGCAAAATAGTATTGGGAACTTCAGTTTCAATTATTTAATGAAACTCTTGCATTTATTTAATGAAAATGTTTCATTTATTCAATGAAAATGTTTCATTTATTCAATGAAAATGTTTCATTTATTTAATGAAACTATATCATTAATTTTTGGAGCCAACTAAAAACATCAAATATAACCAATTTTCCACCATTTTCTAAAAATATGTTTGAATACTAGTTTTTTTGAAGTACATACTATTTAGCATAGTTTCAATACTCACATATTTTTTAAAATTTAAAGAAATTAGAAGTTACATTACATCAATGAAATACGTTTCATTTATTCAATGAAACCAAAAATCATTAAATTTTAGTTAACGTAAGGTTTCATAGCATTAATTAAACATTTCATTGTATTAATGTAACATTTCACAGCATCAATGAAAAATAATCAATGAAACCCGTCCATTGATACAACGAAGCATTTTTCTTTCAGTGTAACCGAACGTAGGTCCATGTTTTTGTATAGCCCCAAAACAAGCCTCCCGATTTTCCGTACCTTAGCTTTATTTTTTAGACGAACTTTCTGTAATTTGGGATTTAAAAGTCAGCAAAAATTCTGCAACAAAAATTGTTCATTTAAGTTCATATTTTCGTATAGCCCAGATACCTCCGAACTAGCTGTTAATGACATTTGAAGTTCCCACTTTATGTAGCGATTTTCGATATTTTGAGGATTCTAGCTAAATTTTTTAACCGAATTAGGAGTTATATGACATTAAAGGCTCCCATCAAAAACTGTCAACATAGGCCCATGTTTTATTATAACCCCTATATAACAGTACCTCACAATTTCTAGCCCACCAAAAATTGTCAACAGTTAGATATAGGCACCATAAAAAAGGGCCTCCCGAATGAAGCATTTTATGTACATTATCTGACATTTTAACGTACTCACTTAAAGTTGGGGACAGGAATGAATATTTTATGGTGGAGGGTATGAAAAGTTCGGCCCGGCCGAACTTAATGCTTTTTTACTTGTTTATGATTCAAAAGTTCAATGACTTTTTGGTCTTTTAACACTGTTTTATATTTTGTAGGCATCGGCAATTATATTTTAGCACAACACGGATAAAATTATTTAGTTCACACAACGCGCATATACCTTTAATCACAAAAAAAACTAAGAGATCGATGAGATGTAAAATACAAAAAAAAATCTACGAAAACTAATTTATCAACAAATGACAATCAACAAAAATGTGTATACAAATAATTTTCAGGCAGACTTTAGAAAAGTTTGTGCCAGTAATAGTTTCACAAGCATTGTTACAAATTGATTGTGAATTTTCTATTTTTATAATATTATTCTCAAGTCCTATTACTTTTTATTTTTATTTGGTATGTTGGGATGGCATATCCATATTTATTTATTACATTACATAATCATTTGACTCTAGATGCCGATTCCCCGCTGATGATTTCAACTATGAGGACAATTTGTTTTATTTCACAACTAAGGAGAAGCGTTCAACTACGTTTCTATATATTTTTCCTTTTTAAAAGTGTGACTATTTACAAATTATTTCAATCAGTTTTTCTTTTATTAAGGTGTGTTATGTATTTCTTTGGAATTTTGTATGTACCTTGTGTTTGTTGTTCTTTTGTCTTTTAATAAACAACCTCAACATTTGTGTGTATACTATAGAGATAGCCAGTGAGTTCTTACTGAGAGCAAGTGAAGAGAGCAAAGTGTTTTACATTGAATTTTACGCTCCCTTGCTCTCAGTAAGCGCCCACTGGTGCATGTGTTTGTTTTTTTGTGCCTTTTGGGTTTGAATTTTTTTGCACCCAAACATAAAATTGTTTCCACCCAAACATATCTTTGTTTGTACCCAAACATATATATCTTTGCACCCAAACATAAATATCTTTGCACCCAAACATATATATGTTTGCACCCAAACATATATTTGTTTGGGACTGTTGCAAACATATATATGTTTGCTGCAAAATATGTTTGGGACATATGTTAGAGAGGCCGTTTTTTTTTTGCGTGTGTGTTTCGTGCTTTGTTGTTGTTAACCAATGTAACAAGCGAAGAGAAAAAGAAAAAATTGTATTAATTATGTTCTTTTTTTCAGTTGTCTAAATACAATCGTTGGGTAAAGACGGTAAAGTGAGTGAATAAATCAGTGTTTTGTCTTTTCTTAAAGAAATTGTGCTTTTTATGGAAATTTTTTATTTGACAAGGAAGAAATCGCATTTAATATTGGTAATTACATCAATACGTTTTTTCATATACATACATACATACATACATACATATGTATATTTGAAATATGAATGTACCTATTTATTACATTATATAATCATTTGATTCCAGATGCCGATTTCCCGATGATGATTTCAACTTTGAGGAAAATGTGTTTTATTTCACAACCAAGGAGATGCGTTCAGCGATGTTTCTCTATAATTTTTTTTTAAGTGCGACTTTTTATAAATTATTTCATTCAGTTTTTCTTTTTTCTTTGTTTGTTGTTGCTTTTGCTTTTGAATAAACCACCACCATTTATAAATGTGTGTATATGATAGTGATACCCGCTTACTGAGAGAAAGTGAGCATATATTTCAATGTGTTTTACATTGAGCCCTTGCTCTCAGAAAGCACCCACTGGTGCATATGTTTTTTTCTGCCTTTTGGGTTTGTATTTGTTTTCACCCAAACATATGATTTGTTTGCAGCCAAACATATAATTTGTTTGCACCCAAACATTTATTTGTTTGCAGGACCTAAACATATGTTTTGTTGTTGGGACTGATTGCAAACAAATATATGTTCGCTGCAAAATATGTTTGGGACATATCTTAGAAAGGCGTTTTTTTTCTGTGTGTAGGACATGCGAATATCATTAACTTAATTAATAGTCAGCTTGAATGAAATGGTGAGTGTTGCGTAAGAAATTGCATACCCACCTCCTTTAGGTTTGGCTCATTACCCGTAATATTTCGTTGTAGGGACACATGGGCTAAAGATAACTCTCCTCTGTACGGTGTTGTAATATACACAGACGGATCTACGGATGGTGGAAGGCACTGGGACCAGCGTTCACTGTGAGAACCTTTTAATTGAATACTCATTTAAGCTTAACGATAGCTGCAGCGTCTTTCTGGCAGAGATTTTTGCTATAAAGAAAGCAGTAGAATTGGTGAAAGATCATTATACAGGACCGATACCTCGAGGGCAAACCAATGGATACCGCCTAGCTTATGGTGTTTGGACACGTTGAGGATAATTTGAAGAATTCAAACTTCACCTTGGCGGTCTTTCTCGATATAGAAGGAGGCTTCAATAATGTAAAGCTTGAATCCAAACATATTGCTATCAGTCACACAGGAGTTTCCTCTATCCTAGTGGAATGGATTGATGAGAAATAGAATCATCATTTCGTATATAGGACAGAGTTCCGAGTTTTGTAATTTGGTATAGAAGTTTTTATTACTCCTAGGATGTTTGGTATTGCAAATGGGCTATATCGGTCCACGTTTTGATATAGCCCCCATTTAACGGTACCCCCTGATATTCGGCATTTTTAAGCTTTTAACATCATTATCACACCGAAATGACTAAAATTTTGTACTTAGTCTTGGTCAACTTTCGCCCAGATTTTTCTCGTTATAAGACCACGCCTTCATATAGTCCCCATAGAGCGGTACCTCCCGATTTTCGGTATTTTGAAGGTTGTAGCCTCAATATTCCTCCGAAATGGCTAAAGTTTGGTATTAAGTCTTCGCTGGAAGTATGAAACTTTCCCCCAGTATTTTGTCGGTATAGGTCCACGCCTTTATATAGCCCACATAGAACGGTACCTCCCGATTTTCGGTATTTTGAAGATTGCGGCCTCAATATTCCACAGAAATGGCGGAAATTTGACATTTAGTCTTCATTTGGGGTATAAAACTTTAAAAAGCGAAATGTGTCGGTAGAGGTCCACGCCTTCATATAGCCCCCATTGAACGGTACCTTCCGCTTTTCGGTATTTTGAAGGCTGTGGCCTCAATATTCCTACGAATTGGCTGAACTTTGGTGTTTAGTCATTATTTGTGGTATAAAACTTCCCATATGAAATTTGTCGGTATAGGTCCACGCCTTTATATAGCCCCAATGACGGGTACCTCCGATTTTCGGTATTTTGAAGGTTGTGGCCTCAATATTCCTCCGAAGCGGCTGAAATTTCGTATTTAGTGTTCGTTTGGCGTCGACGTCTTCATATAGTTCCACGCCTAGAACGGTACATCCCGATTTTCGTTCTTTTGAAGGTCGTTGCGTCAATATTCCACCGAATTCGTTGAATTGTGGTGTTTAGTCTTCATTTGGGGTATAAAGCTTTCCATATGAAATTTGTCGGTATAGGTCCACGTCTTAATATAGCCCCCATAGAACGATACCTCCCGATTTTCGGTATTTTGAAGGTTGTTGCGTCAATATTTCACCGAATTGGTTGAAATTTTAATTTTGTCGGTATAGGTCGACGTCTTCATATAGGTCCACGCCTTGAACGGTACCTCACGATTTTCGATATTTTGAAGGTTGTTGCGTCAATATCCCACCGAAATGACTAAATTTGGTTATTAAGTCTTCCAGGGGGTTATAAAGTATTCCTGAAAAGACTTATTAGTATAGGTTCACGTCTTCCTTTATCCCCCATAGAAGCATACATCTTGATGTTTGGATTTTTTTTTATGTTTTAGCCACATTATCTTACCGAAATATCGGAAATTTCCTCAGGAATTTGTCGGTATAGATTGACGAATTTTGCTAAAATTTGGTAATTAGTCTTCTTCAGTAACGAAAGGAAACTAATTGTTCCATTTTACTTCAATACAACTCGTTGTGTAGGGTATAACAAGTTCGACCCGGCCGAACTTAACACCGTTCTTACTTGTTTCATAGTAGCATTTTTTGCTACCAACCAAAGTTGTCATAATTGCGCGGCATATAGTCACCCGTATTACAGCTCCATATGATGAATTCTGGAATTTGCCAAGTAAATACCGATTAGATTCGTTCCTTGGTTGGAGATCAGTATCAACCTAACCGACATATTATTATTACTATTATTTAAAAGTTTAGTTGCACGTCATGCATTACTTAATGAGGACCTGTAATCTACACACTTACCTCACTTTATTTTATTTAAAACTCTGTGTTACCTGTATGGCATAAAACGCCCTTTCCAAAACAAAACTGCATTCATCCAAACTAGTTTTTATGGAGTTTATATTGGTCTCGATTTTTGTAATCTCTTCATATAAAATCACTTTTTGATGCTATTAACCACCAGAATTTAACACACAAAACCAGTCCAATTTCCAAAATCCTTGCGGGGGCATAACAATTTCCACTCAAATGCCTTCGAAACCCATAATTATAGCATGCGATACAAATTTACAAATCACCTTCATTCAGACACATATTCACACTTGACACAGACACATATTCACTTGGCCAATTATGCGCTCAAAAAATAATCGAAAGAATGAACGAAGCAACACCCACTCAACATCACTTCAAGCTGGGATAAGAAGAGCTCTGTTAGGAGAGCAAGTGTCGGATTAGCAACACTATTCATGTATGTATTCTAGTTTTAAAAGCACGATTACAGTGCCTACACCAGCAATAAATTTCAATAAATGGCCTAAGCATCACGAGAAGTGATAACCACGGAACAAGTGAATCCACATAGAGCTATACAATGGTCGACTTTACACTAAACCGGATCAATTGGTAGCTGAAAGGCGTTTCCTTATTTTTGCAGAAAAAAACAGATTTGTTGAACAGTAAAAAAATGTTAAGATATGACAACACATATTCTGTCCAACCATCTATCAGTCAGTCACTCACTCACTCTCTCAGTCACTGATACGTCTATAGGCTATACATAGATAGATAGGTCGGTTGTGTGCTGCTACTGGAGGACACCAAACACAATAAGATTATGATGCTGGGTGGAATTGTAGCATGGTCGGCAACATTTTCATAACAGAATAGCTAATCGGCTATGGAAACAAGTTAGCCCACATTTCTGCCGTTGTCAATCACTACCGCATTTTCATTTGCTTAGCCTAGCACAGTGACCAGCCGCATGTCGGTCAATAACATATGCTATTTCCAGCCAGGAAGCAAAACAACAAACATTTCATGGCAAGAATTCAAGCCGGTATTTTTTCATAAAATCTTGTCTTGTCTCGATATTGAACCGTCTCAATATATGCATTTCTGTGCCAAAGTCATAAATTATGTAAGATATGCACATTATAAAACGGTAACTGATGCAATTGAGCCAGAATGTTAATAATGAAGTCTGCGGGTGATGGTTATTTGATACTATTATGGCGACATAGTTTAGTGGAAAGAAAAATTACAAAAAGACCATAATAAAAAGGATAAAAAATAAGCTCCCTCTAATGTTGGAGACAACCGCAATTGCTGTAAGGACCAAGTTCCGTGAATCGACGGCTGGAATGTGCGTATTGGAACGCGTACTATATGTAAATGGAACGTACTTAAAAAGTACAAAGTTGATGTTAATGCTACGAGTTATGTTGCCCTTAATTATACGGTGCAACAAGGCTTTGATAGGAGGAAACTCATTTTGGGAAACTCATTGGGAATGTACACCACAACTCAAGATTCTGAATTATGTAGTGACGATTTTTTTAATTTGACACGCGCCAAAAATTTTTATATTTGTATGGCGCTATGTAGCTTCGTTTTGTCGTAGACCTATACTTATATGGATCAAAATGAATGTCTGTCTAAACCTAATCATGCTACATGTCGCAATTCTGATCGGATTTTGATTGTTGGTGGGTGTCCCGCAGGCGAAGAAGTCTTTTGATTTTGGCGATTGTCTGATAATATTCAGGTTTCGGAATGGGCATAAAACTTATTTGGAGAAAAAGTCAACGTTTTATTCCAAATCGAATATCTACACTTGTTTTGTTCCGAAACAAAACTGAGGGCAAATCCCAAAAACAACAAAATAAAAACACCGGTGGAGCACACTTGGAACCAACAAAGGCGAAAACCAGGCACTTTAAAAGATAAATAAAACACTTTTATTTTCCGCACTTGCGATTTTCAACAAAAGAAAACACTTTCCTTTTTTTATTGAATTTAAAAAATAAGGTGTTCAAATTCGATTTAAAAACAAGTACGATTTATTTTATTGCGCTATTCGGACGTCTATTCCGTTCAACGAAAAAACAACGAGTGAATTCAAAAAACAATAAAAAAGCTAAATATTCGCTCCATCAAATTCCAACGAGTGCGTCATCTTAGCAACCAGTGAAAAATATCCCATGCTTCAGACAGAGTGGCCAGATCAACCCTTGATGTGATGGTTTGACACAACCGATAGGGATTCCAAACTTCGATCCTTCACGAACGTGAACATCCCGGCCACCTTTCAGTCTTTCGGAGCCAGACAGTCCCGAAAAGAACTCGAAACTCATGGAAAGATATCAAAAAACAAAAAAAAGAAAGAAAAAAAATAAGGAGCATTAGTGGGTTACTAAATAAAAGTGCAAATTATGCACATTGGTTTCATTTTAATTCAGTTTTGAAACCATAAAAATTCAATTCAAAAAAGTAATGATAAATTCATTCATCAATAATATAAAGTAATTAAAACAGCAATAAAAACTTTGTTAAATCCAACATCAAAATCCAAGGCTATGTTAACAACAAAATCCAATGGGACACAGGCTGGAAAAGAGTAATACATAAAGTGCATCATGGTTAAAGCAAATATACATTCTGCCTTACGCAAATCTAAGGGGTATATGTCCCGGATATAACGTATCCGAAAATAGTGAATTGCGCCAAAGGTTTTCCAAAAGCACCTCCGCTAACACCATTCCGAATGATCTTCGAATACAAATCACCACCTAAGGTTATGTGAACTGGCGCCGAAGTATGGAAATGCTCGTCGGCTAGCTGCAATCCCGGGAACTCTTCCACAATGCGTACATTTACCGACTTCTTAGGAGTAACCACTACATGGTTGCGACGAACTTCCGCATAAGTTTCCACGGTAGTCGACATCCCGAAATTTCCTCTAAGTTGAAGAAGGCACCTGTTCTTGTTCCCGACTCGAACAACCCTTTGGCCCATTCTTTGCACCAAAGACTCGGCAACAATCGAACTCTCGATACTGGGGTCGAGCACGGCACGTTCGTGGATATACCGATCCCCACAGATGATCTTGACCACTGCTGTTGCTTTCAACAATATCGTCTCCCGCAGACTGTAAGTCGGGATCAATTCTGTCGACGTTTCCTTTCGCCTATACGATTTACTCTTCCGACCATTGTACGGAACCATTTCATTGGAGGACTCCTTCGATGATTTGGTGGAGGATGCATGCTTAAAAGCGTGGGACGAACTGGGTCCCTTTTGCTTAGAAGCTTGGGACGAACTGGGTCCCTTCTGAGACGCATTTTTGGACGAACTAGGCCCGTTATGCGATGGTTCTGGCTTATCCGAAGAATTAGACGAACGAGGTCCTTTCTTCGGTTGAGATCTGGACGAACTAGGTCCTTTCTCATCAGCGCCTTTCTTCACTAAATCTTTAGACGAACTAGGTCCAGGTTTGTGAAGCAAAGTGTGGTGCGTATCTCCACATTTTTTGCACTCCCCTTTACTTGTGCATGTGCGCCATGTGTGGTCGTGTCCCAGACAACCGGCACAATGTTGGTAAATGGACACCATCTTCATCCTCTCAGCGTACTCCATGCTCAAAAATTTCTTACAAAAACGAAGTGGATGATCGTTGAGACAAACGCGACAAACAATCCGTTTCTTGCTCACACGATTTTCGGCATTGTACTTTTTAGCTTTAACCATGATTCTAAAATAAATAAAAAAAAACAAATCTAGTTGGAGGGTAACACGACCAATTTAACTACCGGCCTAGTTATAAGACCACGTTCAGTCTTGACCTCTGCAACGCGCACAAGCTGATCGACGCCTGGCAACACTTTAACAATACGACCTAACCTCCATTCGTTAGGTGGAATATTATCTTCTTTGACGACTACCATATCATTGACTTTAACATTGTCGTCTGGATTTTTCCATTTGTTACGTTTAGTAAGCTCCTTCAAATATTCTTCCTTCCAACGTAAACATAAGCGTTGGTTTAAAGCCTTAACCCTTTGCCATCTGTTGAGAATTGATTCAGGAGCCTCGTGTATTTCGGGTTCCGGTTGTGACAATATAGGTCCGCCTATCAAAAAATGACCAGGAGTCAACACATCAAGAGAAGAGACATCATCGGACATAGGACACAAAGGCCTCGAATTTAAACATGCCTCTACTCGAGCTAAGAGCGTCGAAAACTCTTCAAACGTATACTTCAGATTCGCTGCTATCCTCCTGAAGTGATGTTTAAATGATTTAACCCCAGCCTCCCATAAACCACCCATATGTGGTGCACCTGCTGGGTTAAAATTCCAAATCATACCCCTCGTTGAATAATTTTTCATAAGTTCGGGGCCAACCGTTTGAATAAATGTCAGAAATTCACTTCTCAAAACCTTTGATGACCCAACGAAATTTGTTCCGTTGTCCGAGTACTTTGGACAACCTCGACGGGACACAAAACGGGAAAAAGCTGCCAAAAAAGTAGCTGACGATAAGTCGCTTACCGCTTCTAGATGGATGGCACGTGTGGCAAAACACACAAAAAGGCACACATACCCTTTGGTAATTAAACAAGCTCGACCTGTATAATTCTTTATATCATAGGGGCCAGCAAAATCCACCCCAGTTCGAGTGAAAGGTCTATCGAGTATAGTCCTAGAAAGCGGCAATGAGGCCATCAGTTGACTTCGAGTCCGTTTGGCCATTATGGTACAAACACGGCACCGACCAATGGACCATCGAATTAAATTCTTTGCTCTCGGTATCCAAAATTCTGTTCTTAGAACCCGAAGCATCAGTTGATTACCGCCATGCAAAGTCACTTGGTGAATAAAATTAATAAGAAGCCGTGACATTTTACAATTATAAGGCAAAATAAGTGGATGCCTTTCGCTAGGAGGCAACTCCGTAGCATTTGACAGCCGGCCACCAACGCACATTAAACCCTTTGAGTCAATAAAGGGATTTAAGCTAAGTAAACTACTTTTCGAAGAAAGTTCTTTGTCATTCGATAAGGAATGATACTCATCAATGTAGTAAACCTGTTGAGCAATCATTACTAAACGTTCTTTTGTCCTTTGGATCTCTTCGGAACCAATCAATTTTTTGGAAAAACTTTTTTCCCCCTTGAGTCGATCAACAAAACGGAACACATACGACATAAGACGCAAAGCGTTTGCATACGATGAAAATTGGTGCAGAATATCATCATAACCTTTGATGAAAGTAGGGAATACTTTAACCTTTCTCCCTTCTTCCTGCGTATCGAAATGACCAATGTCTTCTTCCCACTGGCTACTCGAATCTTTAAGCCATGAGGGTCCATACCACCAGAGCGGCTCATCTACAAGAGTTTGAGGTCGAATACCTCTACTGATCAGGTCTGCAGGATTAAATTCTGATCGAACATGCCTCCAATTGTGTTTTCCAACCTTATCAACAATTTTCGACACTCTGTTAGCAACAAAGGTGTTCCATGAACTTGGTGGTTTTTGTAGCCACGCGAGTACGACCATGGAATCAGACCAACAATAAAATTTAGTGTTCTTCTCATCAAGACACAAATCGGTTCTTACAGATCCCATCAATTCTGATAACAAAAGAGCCCCGCGTAGTTCCAACCTAGGCAATGAAACAACTTTCAACGGAGCCACTCTTGATTTTGCCAACAACAAATGAGTTTGCACTGATCCATCATCAGATGCAACCCTCACATAAACACAAGCCCCATAAGCTTTCTCAGAAGCGTCTGAAAAACCATGAATTTCAACTTGAGCGCTTGGTTGAAAACCAACCCATCTAGGGATTTTAATATTGTTCAACGAAAGATAGTCAGCAACGAATTGTTCCCACTTATGGAGTATTTTCGCGGGCACTACTTCATCCCATCCAATTCCTTCACTCCAGATCTCTTGCATCAACATTTTTGCCACGACGATCACAGGGCCTAACCAACCTGCGGGATCAAACAAACTGGCAATAATAGACAAAACTTCCCTTTTTGTAAAATTCGACTTCATCTGGATGGGCTTGACGGAGAAATAGAAAAAATCACTCTTGGCATTCCATCTAATGCCTAGGGTTTTGGCGTTACTCTCATCCTCAATCTCTAAAAACTTTTCAGACAGAAGATGATCTGGTGGTAACCCTTGCAAAATTTGCTCTTCGTTAGAAGTCCACTTCCTCATAGAAAACCCAGCAGAAGATAGAGCACAAAAAAAGCTGCCAAAAAAGTAGCTGACGATAAGTCGCTTACCGCTTCTAGATGGATGGCACGTGTGGCAAAACACACAAAAAGGCACACATACCCTTTGGTAATTAAACAAGCTCGACCTGTATAATTCTTTATATCATAGGGGCCAGCAAAATCCACCCCAGTTCGAGTGAAAGGTCTATCGAGTATAGTCCTAGAAAGCGGCAATGAGGCCATCAGTTGACTTCGAGTCCGTTTGGCCATTATGGTACAAACACGGCACCGACAAATGGACCATCGAATTAAATTCTTTGCTCTCGGTATCCAAAATTCTGTTCTTAGAACCCGAAGCATCAGTTGATTACCGCCATGCAAAGTCACTTGGTGAATAAAATTAATAAGAAGCCGTGACATTTTACAATTATAAGGCAAAATAAGTGGATGCCTTTCGCTAGGAGGCAACTCCGTAGCATTTGACAGCCGGCCACCAACGCGCATTAAACCCTTTGAGTCAATAAAGGGATTTAAGCTAAGTAAACTACTTTTCGAAGAAAGTTCTTTGTCATTCGATAAGGAATGATACTCATCAATGTAGTAAACCTGTTGAGCAATCATTACTAAACGTTCTTTTGTCCTTTGGATCTCTTCGGAACCAATCAATTTTTTGGAAAAACTTTTTTCCCCCTTGAGTCGATCAACAAAACGGAACACATACGACATAAGACGCAAAGCTTTTGCATACGATGGAAATTGGTGCAGAATATCATCATAACCTTTGATGAAAGCAGGGAATACTTTAGCCTTTCTCCCTTCTTCCTGCGTATCGAAATGACCAATGTCTTCTTCCCACTGGCTACTCGAATCTTTAAGCCATGAGGGTCCATACCACCAGAGCGGCTCATCTACAAGAGTTTGAGGTCGAATACCTCTACTGATCAGGTCTGCAGGATTAAATTCTGATCGAACATGCCTCCAATTGTGTTTTCCAACCTTATCAACAATTTTCGACACTCTGTTAGCAACAAAGGTGTTCCATGAACTTGGTGGTTTTTGTAGCCACGCGAGTACGACCATGGAATCAGACCAACAATAAAATTTAGTGTTCTTCTCATCAAGACACAAATCGGTTCTTACAGATCCCATCAATTCTGATAACAAAAGAGCCCCGCATAGTTCCAACCTAGGCAATGAAACAACTTTCAACGGAGCCACTCTTGATTTTGCCAACAACAAATGAGTTTGCACTGATCCATCATCAGATGCAACCCTCACATAAACACAAGCCCCATAAGCTTTCTCAGAAGCGTCTGAAAAACCATGAATTTCAACTTGAGCGCTTGGTTGAAAACCAACCCATCTAGGGATTTTAATATTGTTCAACGAAAGATAGTCAGCAACGAATTGTTCCCACTTATGGAGTATTTTCGCGGGCACTACTTCATCCCATCCAATTCCTTCACTCCAGATCTCTTGCATTAACATTTTTGCCACGACGATCACAGGGCCTAACCAACCTGCGGGATCAAACAAACTGGCAATAATAGACAAAACTTCCCTTTTTGTAAAATTCGACTTCATCTGGATGGGCTTGACGGAGAAATAGAAAAAATCACTCTTGGCATTCCATCTAATGCCTAGGGTTTTGGCGTTACTCCCATCCTCAATCTCTAAAAACTTTTCAGACAGAAGATGATCTGGTGGTAACCCTTGCAAAATTTGCTCTTCGTTAGAAGTCCACTTCCTCATAGAAAACCCAGCAGAAGATAGAGCACAAACCAATTGATCCCTAGCTTCTATTGCTACTTCTAATTCATGAGCACCTGCTAGGGCATCATCCACGTACATCATTCGACGCAAAATTTTGGCCGCTAAAGGCAAGTCCTTTTCAACATCTGACGCTAACTGAAGCAAAGTTCTAATGGCCAAAAAAGGTGCACAATTTACACCAAACGTGACTGTCTTCAATTCAAAATTCTTTAAAGAGGCTTTAGGATCCGTACGAAAAACCAATCTTTGAAACCTTGTATGATCCTCATTTAACCAAATCTGTCGATACATTTTCTCAACATCACCATTGAAGACATAACGATAAAAACGCCAACGAATTATCAGTAACATCAAGTCGTTTTGCAAAATCGGACCCGGATATAGAGTATCATTCAAACTCAAACCTGTAGTGGACCTACTGGAGGCATTAAAAACCACTCTAACCTTGGTTGAAGAACTTTCCGGTTTAATGACAGCATGATGTGGCAGATAAAAAGAACTGGAGCCCTCATCATCTTGTGTCACCTCAGTCATATGACCCAAAGACTCATACTCTTCCAACACGTTATCGTATATAACTTTGAATTCCGGTTTCTTGCACAATGATGATTCGTTTCGAAAAAACTGTCTACAAGCTCTCATTCTTGACAGACCTAGACCCTTTCCATTCTCATACTGAGGTTTAAAAGGCAAGGAAACGACATAACGACCATCTGATAATCTTCTCGTGGTCTTTTGGTATACAACCTCACAATATTCTTCTTCTGGACTGTATTCTGAAATTTTCGGTGGTTCCTCTAACTTCCAAAATTTCTCTAACAATTTGTCCATTTCGACTGCCGTACAAAAAGAGACACAGGTCGTAAATGACCCCGTGTTCGCGCTAGCAATCGGACCTGTCAGAACCCAACCGAAAATAGTCTCTTGGGCCAAAAGCGACCCTAGCACATTTTGTTGCATGCCACCCAACAAAATCTGTGGATAAATATCTCCACCCAATAGAATGTCGACCTGGTCACTCTTAGCAAATTTGGGATCAGCTAAAGGCGCAATGCCCAACGAATAAATATCTGGAATGTCCAGAGTGTAACTAGGTAGTTTTCCAGTCAATCTTGGCAAAACCAAACTAGAAACTTGGACTTCAAAACTATCACTATGAGGCGATTTCAACAAAAACGTACATTGCTTTTCAGTAGATCCCGCTAATGCATCATTAAGACCAGAAATTCTTGCGTTTACTTTCTTAATTGGAAGGTTAAGTCGTCGCTGAAGCTTCTCGGAAATAAATGTTGGCTGAGATCCCGAATCAATCAAAGCTCTGGCAGTAAAAATAACACCATTGACGTCAATTTGGACAATGGCCGTTCCCAATAGAACCTGTTTCCGAGTAGCAACAAAACAATTCTGCACCCTGGACTCAGTATTATTTATGGCCTGTGCAGCCTGTCGACTAGTACTAGGTTGCGCATCAGAATCGGTAATCACAGCTGAATTCCTCTGCTTAGAATCTCTATGCAAAAGAGTATGATGCTTTAAATTACATTTTGAACAACTCATCTTCTTTGCACATTGATTCAACTTATGATTGTTGCTGAAGCAGTTTAAACAAAGATTATTTCGTTTTATTACAAGAAATCGTTGTTCCTGGTTCATCTTCAAAAATTTCGGACAAGACTTCAACCAGTGATCTTGAGAACAAACAAAGCAAACATTTTTATTTGTATTCGTCTGATACGACTTCACTCCTTTGCTCGGACGAGAAACATCATGAGAACTTTTGGATCCAGAAGACCTAACATCTTGCGAACGCGTTAAGTCATACACTGTCTCTAATGACTGAAATCTGGCTGTCAAAAACTCATCAAGCTCAGACCACTTAGATACCTCAGTTTTATTTCTGACAGTCTGCTCCCAAAGCGATAAGGTATTTGTGGGCAATTTGATGGAACATAAAAATACAAAAATTGGATCCCAACTATCAATGATTGATGTAACTTCAGGGCCGTGATGCAATTGTTAACGTCCCTTTGGAGTCGTTTAATTTCTCCAGCTGACTCATTTTTTACTGTTCCCAAAATAAATAGGATCTTTAATTGACTATTCACTAAGATCCGCTTGTTCTCGTATCTATCTTTTAGATTTGACCAAGCATTCGTAAAACCATCGTTTGTCAAAGGTGATTTTTTAACAATCTCCAAAGCCTCACCCTGAGTACTTTGGCGTAAATAAAATAATTTTTCCACCGGAGTTATAGATTTACAATTAATGTATACAGCGGTGAACATGTCTCTAAAAGACGGCCACGACAATTAATCACCATAAAAGATCTCCGTCGTGCAAGGAGGTAAACGCAAACGATGGTCGGCAACATTGCCTTCCGAAAAATTTGTTCGATGCCTCGGGCTAGCCATAGTGGACGACAAAGTAGAGTTGTCAACAAAGGTTTGGGATAATTCACCCATTAGCGCTGAACAACTCATAAAGGCTTCTCTACATTGTCTATAGAGAATAGCTGCTTCATCTTTGGATCCACTATTCTCAATGCAAACATGTTCATAGGTAGAGTTAATTCTACCCCATAACCGTTTCAATTCAGCCTTTCGAGGCTCAACATCAAACAGAGTCACACTACTCTTTGTTGCATTAAACTCTGTTTCAAATTCTAATAGCAAGGCAGCAAGAGCTTTAAATTTAAGAAAAACTTTCGATTCTGCCATAATTTTCTTTCAAAATCTCAAAAATTAAATATCAGGAACACAACAATTTCACTAATTTTGCTCGAAAGTTGGATTATTTGCAGCAAAATATATGTATGAACAACAAACACTGTTGAAAAACAGATATAACCACCACAATTGGGCGTTTTTTGATAACCAGCACACCGATAATATGTTATTGTTAAGTGAAGGACGACTCACCTTGTTATTACAAGTCTCCTTCTAGCATAAACTGCACCTGTCAATAGCAATGGGCAACAACAAACAGCCCAGACAAATTTGCATAGAAAAACCCCAAAACTTGATATTTCAATTAAAAGCAAAAATACACGAACGGAATTTTTCTTTGTTTTTTAAAATAGGTAGCAGTCACGCACTTTTTATAATGAACAATATTTGGCAAAAATTCAACCGAATTATTATTCACAGACTTTGACAGATGTCCGTCCGTCTGTTTCAATTCCAAATATTCTTTTATCTCTTAACAACAACACACTGGCGATCACTTTCACACAATTATACAGATGTAACTTTTTATTATTCCTTAATTTTGCTATTTCACTTTTTCAAAAAATATTTTAATTCAATAAAATAATAAAAATGATTTGCAAATTATAACAAGAAGGAAAAATGCAAGAAAAGAAAAAACCAAAACACACAAATCAACTAACAAGAAGAAGAATAACGAGTAACCCACTGTTAGTTGTTGGTGTTTTTTCTGTGTTTATCTGTCAAAAAACGGCGATCAGCTGTGACGGCGTTGCCAGATCAACACTTTTTGGACCAAAAATGGGGTACTCCAAAAATTTTTGGGAATTGTTGCAAATAATTTTTTATTAACAAAAATGTTAATTTTATATAAAAATTAAACAAATTATATGCAAAAACGATATCGTTACCTGAATTTCGCCAATATCCAATAAAAGGAAAAAAAATTGAACCTCGTACTCGCGATCCGGCTCGAAGGACGATGTTTTGTTCCGAAACAAAACTGAGGGCAAATCCCAAAAACAACAAAATAAAAACACCGGTGGAGCACACTTGGAACCAACAAAGGCGAAAACCAGGCACTTTAAAAGATAAATAAAACACTTTTATTTTCCGCACTTGCGATTTTCAACAAAAGAAAACACTTTCCTTTTTTTATTGAATTTAAAAAATAAGGTGTTCAAATTCGATTTAAAAACAAGTACGATTTATTTTATTGCGCTATTCGGACGTCTATTCCGTTCAACGAAAAAACAACGAGTGAATTCAAAAAACAATAAAAAAGCTAAATATTCGCTCCATCAAATTCCAACGAGTGCGCCATCTTAGCAACCAGTGAAAAATATCCCATGCTTCAGACAGAGTGGCCAGATCAACCCTTGATGTGATGGTTTGACACAACCGATAGGGATTCCAAACTTCGATCCTTCACGAACGTGAACAACACTAATGAAGCGATGTAACGTAGGTTGCCGTATGTTTTTTTTTTTTCATTTTTATACCCGCCACAATAATATCGAAGGTATAATTAAATTTGTCATTCCGTTTGTAACACATCGAAATATTCGTCCTAGACCCTATAATGTATATATATTCTTGATCAGCATGAAATTCTATATCGATATAATCCTGTCCGTCCGTCCATCTTTTGAAATCAATAGAGATAGTTTGGTACTCCCAGAATGTTTGGTAATGAAAATGGGTTTCATCGGTCTACGTTTCTAGAACGGTACCGCCCGATTTTCGGTATTTTGAAGGTTTTAGCCTCATTATTCCACCAAAATGGCTTGAATTTTCGGTATTTTGAGGGTTTTAGCCTAGTTATGCTTCGTTGGGGGTATAAAACTTGCCACCTGAAATTTGTCGGTATAGGTCTAAGTCTTCATATAGCCCCCATAGGACGGTACCCCACGATTTTCGGCATTTTTAGGTTTTAGCCGCATTATCGCACCGAAATGGCTGAAATTTGACACTTAGACTTCGTTGGGGGTATACAACTTGCCACCTGTAATTTATATAGCCCCATAGAACGGTACCTCTCGGTTTTCGGTATTTTAAAAGTTGTAGCCTCAATATATAGCCGAAATAGCTGAAACTTGGTATTTAGTCTTCGTAGGGGGTATAAAACTTTCGACCTGAAATTGTGTTAGAATAGGCCACGTTTTCGTATAGCCCCCATATAGGTCCACGTCTTTATGTAGGCCCCACAGAACGCTACCTCCCGATTTTCGGAATTTTTAAGGTTTAGCCTCAATATCCTACCGAAATGGCTGAAATATGGTATTTAGTCTTAGTTGGAGATATACAGCTTTTCACCTGAAATTTGTCGGCATTGATCAACGTCCTCACATAGCCCCCATAGAACGGTAGCTCCCGATTTTTTGTATTTTGAAGGTTTTAGCCTCATTACCCAACGAAATGGCTGAAATTTGGTACTTAGACTTCGTTGGGGGTATAAAACTTTCCACCTGGAATTTGTCGGTATAGGCCAGCATCTTCATATAGCTCCCATAGAACGGTACACCCCGATTTTCAGCATTTTGAAGGTTTTAGCCGCATTATCCCACCAAAATGGCTGAAATTTGCTACTTAGACTTCGTTGGGGGTATACAACTTCTCAACTGAAATTTGTCGGTATAAGTCCACGTCTTCATATAGCCCGCATAGAACGGTACCTCCCGGTTATCGGTATTTTAAAAGTTGTACAACCGAAATGGCTGAAACTTGGTATTTAGTCTTCGTTGAGGGTATAAAAATGTCTACCTGAAATTTTGTTGGTATAGGCCCACGTTCTCGTGTTACCCCCATATAGGTCCACGTCTTTATGTAGCCCCATAGAACGGTACTCCTAGGATGTTTGGTATTGAAAATGGGTTACATCGGTCTACGTTTTGCTATATCCCCCAAAGAACGATACCTCCAGATTTTCGGAATTTTGAAGGTTTTAGCCTCATTATCCCACCCAAATGACTGAAATTTGGTACTTAGACTTCATTGGGGGTATAAAACTTTCCACCTGGAATTTGTCGATATAGTCCAACGTCTTCATATTGCCTCCCTGTTTTCGGTATTTTCAAAGTTTTAGCCTCAATAAATAACCCAAATAGCTGAAACTTGGTATTTAGTCTTAGACGAAATTTTGTTAGTATTGGCCCACGCCTTCATATAGCCACCATATAGGTCGACGTCTTAATATAGCCCCCACTGAACGGTACCTCCCGATTTTCGGAATTTTTAAGCGTTTGGTATTTAGTTTGGTGATATAAAACTTTCCACCTAAAATTTGTCGGTCGGTTCCTCCCGATTTTCAGTATTTTGAAGATTTTGCTCAATATGCCACTCAAATTTGTATTTCGTCTTCGTTGGGCGTATACAATGTTCCACCAAACATTTGTCGGTATAGGTCTTCATATAGCCCCCATAAAACGGCACTCGCGGATTTTCTATATTTGGAAGTTTTAGCTCGGGGTACAAAACATTATAGCAGAGCACACCGTCAATGAAAAAAGAAAATATCACCTTTAGGTTGGCATAGGTAGTCAAACAAAGGAGATATTGCAATAGTCGGTAATACATCCCATTTTTCATTTTTCTTGATTTGAATTTTAATGCTGAATATTTCATCTTTGCACCGACGTAGCCAGGGGCGGCCCTGGCTTTTTTATTACTTTGGTTTGGCCCTAAGCCACCGAAATGGCTGAAATTTGACACTTAGACTTCGTTGGGGGTATACAACTTGCCACCTGTAATTTATATAGCCCCATAGAACGGTACCTCTCGGTTTTCGGTATTTTAAAAGTTGTAGCCTCAATATATAGCCGAAATAGCTGAAACTTGGTATTTAGTCTTCGTAGGGGGTATAAAACTTTCGACCTGAAATTGTGTTAGAATAGGCCACGTTTTCGTATAGCCCCCATATAGGTCCACGTCTTTATGTAGGCCCCACAGAACGCTACCTCCCGATTTTCGGAATTTTTAAGGTTTAGCCTCAATATCCTACCGAAATGGCTGAAATATGGTATTTAGTCTTAGTTGGAGATATACAGCTACCTGAAATTTGTCGGCATTGATCAACGTCCTCACATAGCCCCCATAGAACGGTAGCTCCCGATTTTTTGTATTTTGAAGGTTTTAGCCTCATTACCCAACGAAATGGCTGAAATTTGGTACTTAGACTTCGTTGGGGGTATAAAACTTTCCACCTGGAATTTGTCGGTATAGGCCAGCATCTTCATATAGCTCCCATAGAACGGTACACCCCGATTTTCAGCATTTTGAAGGTTTTAGCCGCATTATCCCACCAAAATGGCTGAAATTTGCTACTTAGACTTCGTTGGGGGTATACAACTTCTCAACTGAAATTTGTCGGTATAAGTCCACGTCTTCATATAGCCCGCATAGAACGGTACCTCCCGGTTATCGGTATTTTAAAAGTTGTACAACCGAAATGGCTGAAACTTGGTATTTAGTCTTCGTTGAGGGTATAAAAATGTCTACCTGAAATTTTGTTGGTATAGGCCCACGTTCTCGTGTTACCCCCATATAGGTCCACGTCTTTATGTAGCCCCATAGAACGGTACTCCTAGGATGTTTGGTATTGAAAATGGGTTACATCGGTCTACGTTTTGCTATATCCCCCAAAGAACGATACCTCCAGATTTTCGGAATTTTGAAGGTTTTAGCCTCATTATCCCACCCAAATGACTGAAATTTGGTACTTAGACTTCATTGGGGGTATAAAACTTTCCACCTGGAATTTGTCGATATAGTCCAACGTCTTCATATTGCCCCCATAGAACCGTACCCCACGATTTTCGGTATTTTGAAGGTTTTAGTCGCATTATCACACCGAAATGCCTGAAATTTGGTTTTATTCTTAGTTTGGGGTATAAAACATTCCCCGTGATATTTGTCGGTGTAGGTCATCGTCGTCATATAGCCTCCATAGAACGGTACCTCCCTGTTTTCGGTATTTTCAAAGTTTTAGCCTCAATAAATAACCCAAATAGCTGAAACTTGGTATTTAGTCTTAGACGAAATTTTGTTAGTATTGGCCCACGCCTTCATATAGCCACCATATAGGTCGACGTCTTAATATAGCCCCCACTGAACGGTACCTCCCGATTTTCGGAATTTTTAAGCGTTTGGTATTTAGTTTGGTGATATAAAACTTTCCACCTAAAATTTGTCGGTCGGTTGAGGGATTCAATAAGACAAGTCTGCATTGTCCCTGTCACTCCAATGCATGCGGATCTTTGTGTTGCTTTCTCGTGGTAAACTAGTAGATTTGAAAAGCTACAGAGTTTAATTTGACCGTGAATTGGTGTATTCTTATTAAAATTATTTTAATTTGTCGTCAATTTGTTAGGCTTTCTCTCACCAAATCCCAAATCTCAAATTACTTTCCCCAACAGTGGCAACACTGCCTCTGCTGTATATAGTAAAATCGTTAGTATTAAAAAAAAACTTAGACTAACTCATCCCTGTCATTAGTTTCGGTGTTATTCAACAAGGTAAGTCTTGCGTTAATATCGCAGTCAATTTTGATGGTTTTGAAAGGTACTCCAGACCTCACTTGGTAGTGCTTCTTTCGAGTGGGCCATGTAGCAAGAGGAGATAAGGAACTGGTTAGGATTCTCCAGTTTCACTCTTGTCACGGTGAAGTCCGCTGTGCTAAACTGGGGAAATGAGAAAGCATTAAGGTGTTTTTAACAATTATATACAATCTAGGCTTACCGTTGCCCTCTATGCATATTTTTTGCATGCTGTTGTTGTTGGGTTGTTCAGTGGCGATTACGGAACACTCGATTGGAACATCCCTGTTTGTCTTCGCCAGATCTTTCTGTCTTATGCAACCAAACTCTGTCAAGAGGTCTCATTGGGATTTCCTAAGCCGGGATAAGCCTTTGACTGATATCGCCCCAAGCATCACAGAGCATTTTCCAGATATCTCTTTTAGAATTCGTCCATGGATTTAATGATTCCGTAAGCACTATGCACCTCGCAGGAGACGAAATGGGGTAAATTATTAATGATTTAAATCTATATATATAAAAATGGTGTAAAAAATGTATAGTAATTCATAAAATGAGAACGGCTAGGCCGATTTCTGTAAAATTTTTTGTCAGTTATTCGTATTTTCGAGGAGAAGGTCTTTACGGAAGAAAATTGTGGAAAATCTATCTGGAAAAGTCGGAAAATTGGAAAAATCGAAAATTGAGTTTTTGTATGAAATTTTATTCCTTAATAGCGAGACGAAGTTCGCCGGGTCCGCTAGTTTATTTTAAAAATTTATAATAACTTTGATTTTGAAGAAAAATATATTTTTTCCTTTAATTGCACTGTGTGCAATTTTTTGAGTCATGTTTTATTAACCATATTCTGACTCCACAGTGTGATAGAACACCACAAAAAAAAAGACACGTGTCTCGCCGTTTTTCCCTATCTCATCAATTTTCGCGGTTATAGGCCTCCAAAGGTTTGAGGCTTTGATGTAAACCGGGTCATTTAGTCAGTACTACATCTTCCAAACCTTTAGGAAATTTGAATTTATCTCAGAGGCATAGTTGTCTTAAAGAACAAAAATTGTGAACACATATAACCCATCAAACTTCATCTGCAAGGTCAAAATCGCCATGGTCAAATTTCTTTTAAAATTTTTCTCAAGTTTTGTTATACAGCTATCAAACCAATCAAATTTGAAACAAACAACCAACTACAAAAATGTACCTCAGATCTCAATAAACATCTTTCTAGAATACACGATCCCTGAAGGAACAGGTCTTAATGGTCAAAATAGCAAAACAATTGCGATTTTTAATCCTCTTTTCTCGGCTTCTGCTCCATAGATATTAAACCGTTCAAAATTGAAGAAAACAATCAACCCCAATAGTGTAGCAAAGGCTTCAATAATCAACTTTCTGGAATATGCGAATGTCTATGAACGGTTCTTAATGGTAAAAATAGCAAGAATCTTTTCAAAATATCCAATTTTTATACTTTTGCTACGACTCTGGTCCAAAAATACGCAACCGCCCAAAAATTAAGGATACAGTCAACTACAAAAATGTACCTTAGATTTCAGCAAACAAGTTTCTAGAACAAATGAAGATCCTAGGAACGATTCTTCAAGCTCAAAATTCGATTATTTTAAATCATTCTTTCCTGTTCAGGTCCGTAAATAAAAAACCTTTCAAATTTCATTGAGTTTTTAACAATTTGTTATTTCCAAACCTGAGCAGGGGGAATGTTAAAAAAACTTAATTGTTCGTGAATTTCAGCCCTAAGAATCATTCCTAGAATCTTCATATGTTCTAAAAAGTTGTTTATTGAAATCTTAGGTACATTTTAGTGGTTGACGGTATCCTTAATTTTTAGGAGGTTGCCTATATTTGGACCAGAGTCGGAGAAAAAAGTATAAAAATTGGATATTCTGAAAAGATTTTTGCTATTTTTACCATTAAGAACCGTTCATAGGCATTTCGCATATTCCAGAAAGTTGTTTATTGATGCCTTTGCATAATAATCCTCATTCGATTTCACATGTCATCTCAAAAATAAGCTAAAGCAACAGTGAACACAGATATAAACCTAATTCCTGATGGCTTACAGGGTCTCTAGCAAAAACTTCATCACGCCATAACGCGGAAATTCGACTCACGGTGGATCTGTCTTAAGGGTTCTTAATATACAGACCAAGGGCTTTCATCACCAAAAGAAATTATTTCTGCCCCAAAATTTGTGTTCACGGTGTTATCTGTTCACGCACGGCTTTATTTTTTTCTGGCACAACGGCCGTTTTTGGACGACCTTCGTTTTTTAGGTAGTGTTGGCCACGATTGAATTCATTAAACCTGTTTTTCATAGTGCTATAAAATCGTCCTTTATCGACATACAAAGATTAAATTTGATCAATGAACTCTTGCCGTGAGTATCCACGTCGAAAGTTGTGAAAAATAATTGGACGAAAAGGTTAACAAGTAAATTCCACTTTTTTTGAAAGTGATTTTTTCAAGTCGCTGTAAACAACACAACACATGGTCGTATCTCAAACTGTCCTGAGTACGTGTAGGCTAAAAACTGTCTAACTTAAAAAAATGTGAAATGACCTCTGGCAACACGACGTGTTGCCTAGGCCAAAAACTTTTCTAGTTTCCCTTGTATAAGAAATCCCAAATAATATCGTCACCTCAAAAAATTCAGAAATCTCGAGTTCCGAGATCCCCTACAAAAATTCAAAATTTTGCTTGCAAAAAGTAATATTGGTTCTGGTCCATTCTGTCAATTTTTAAAATGACAGGATAGCCAAGAAAAATGTGACTTTTTGGAAGAAAAATCTTCGAAAGATGTATGACAATTCTTCTCTTCATCTCTGCAGACATCACAGTTTACAACAGACATCAACAGGTCTGGAATACTCATAAGATTTAAACAATTTAAAGTAAATTATTTTACCCCAGCTAATAATGTGATACTCTCTCACCACCGATTTGAGACAGCTTGTGCCCACCATTTTTTTTGTTAGTTTACCATAGATAGTTGCTGTAATTAACTTAAAATTGGAATATAATTGATTTCAACTCGAAAAAAGTTTTGCAGTTTCATTGCATATTATTTAGACAAAATTTTTCTGCAAAACGAACAGGTGTTCTAACACAACATTTGTTTCCTAAGTCTTTTCATTGCAAGCCAAACCTCAGATGGGGTAAATTCCTACTAAATAAGTATTTGCAAGTAGAAAATTACTACATCATATCGTATTATAAACATTTCTCTAACATTTCCTTTTTGTTCCATCGCAATACACGCTTAGATGCTACCGCTTAACTATTGGGTGGAGCATTGTAATGGATAACTGTTGTTTTAATAAGGCAATGAAATTTAATTTCTGAAACTAAATTCACAAATAAAAATATGGTTTCATTGATTTCCTCATAAAATCTCGAAAAAATTATAAATTTTATGGGCCAGTAACTACAAAAACATCAAGACCAGTATCACTTAAACTTTATTACATATTTACTCTACAGTGGCTGCCACTTTATTTTTTGCAAGTCGACATAAGCGTGCCACATTAAAAGTAACTCTTAAATCCAGACTTGTTACACACACTCTTCTAACAGCCAGGCAGGTAATCAACTACTTAGGAGGCAATTTTCCTCAAACATCCACCATAGCAATTAACATTTCAGCAAAAAGAGGAGGGTTTCTCTGGACTTGACATGACATGGCAGCAAAATTGACCAAAAACATGTTAAATGCATTACAAATGCAAAAAAGAAAAACAGAAGACCAACAAAAATGTTGATTTGAAAATAATGCCACCTAAGAAACAAGCATCGCAGCTAGAAGTTTGCTTTGTGCAGGAAGCTAAACTGACTTCACACATACTTCAAATGTCATGTCATAAAACTGCGAGATATGTTTATAACTTTGGGATATGATCTGTGAGAATGTGGTGATGCCAATTCATGTAGCGGACTAAGCTGCAAGATATTCAAATGCAGATGCATATAAGCTTGGTGTTTTGTGGTACAGCAGTCTGATGGCCTTTGTATTGCTGGACTTAATCTAATACGCAGTAGACAAATGGTCTACTATAAAGATTTTGATGTGTTGGAAGTGACATGAGTATTCCATTAGATCACTGTGTGGGTGTTTTTGTTAAATGCTTGAAGACAGGGCTATGCCCTGCAAACATTTTTTCAAATTTTTAATCGCTTAAAGATAATCTGCGATTCGCGGGGAAGATCAATTTAATCGCGGAAGAGCGCGCCTAATGATAACCTGCGAATCGCCGACATAAAGTAACTGTGTCCGGGAAGCGAATCGCGAGGAAGAATCGCAGATTAATCATCTGGAAGATCTTCAGAAGATCAACATGTAAAGAAAAATTAAAAAAAGAATAGAACAATTGTTTTTTTGTTTCTTTCATTTGTTGTTTATTTTTTGCTTTGTTATGGTTTTTAATTATTCCTTTATGTTGTGGTTATTTGTTATAGGCACTGTGTACTCAGTACTGTTTCCTCAGTCAATATGTTGTCTTTTGGTTAAACTTTGCAAAACCTGGACATGTGTGGTTTGTCAATACTCATAATATTATACGTGCCATTTATATCAAAGTTCTGAAGAAAGTGTATATGAGAATTATATGCAACAAAATCAAAAATTTTAGTAACAATCATCTGTTGCTCTTCCAGAAGAGTCTTCTGTGATTCCCAACGGCGATCATTTGAAAAATGTAAGAAAAAAATGTAAACAATCACCCAATGATCGCCGTGGGGAATCACAGAAGATTAATCTAAGCGAACAATCTTCCAAAAATTGAAAAAATGTTGGCAGGGTGGTAAAACATCATAACATCACTGAATTAATATTTTATACCATGCATAGTAGGAATAATAGACCCTTTTGAAAACCGTTGTGATATGCTGACAATTATATCCAGCCTAATAAACTGAGAAATCTCACATGGTCTCCCAGATCCGAAATTGAATTTCTGTTCACTTTGGTGGTGGAAGATATCATTTTTAAAAATTCACATTGGTCCTGCGACTAAGGACTTCGTAAGTTAGCTAGAAAAGGGCCATATGATCGCTAGACCATTTGCTTTTTTGTTACCAACAAGTCCCATATGACCTGGGAACCACGTAAGAACTAGTCTAGTCTTTGATGTTGCACTGTTTTATTTAAATGCTATGAGCGATGTTTGACTATCGACAATAATATCTAAATATTTCTTTATGGCCAGTATAGCCGTTAGAAAAAAATTAGATAAATCGTTTTTTATCTCTCCTAAAAAATTAAAATTTTTAAGATACTAAGTTGTGGAAGTAATACCTCGATATGTCTACGGTGAAAATCAAGCCTCCCGATTTTGACTTGAAGTTTTTTTATACACGTTTTTTGGATATTTTGGCATATAACAGAGATTTTCGATGCAACACTAAGACAACAATTGTAGCCAAGACAACAATAAACTACTCTCTAGTACATCGCGAAAGCATTCAGGCTGTTTTGGCTCCTTCAGGCAGTTTTGGCCTTCAAACAGTGTAAATTTTTCGTAAATGTCGATAAATGACACTGTACTACAAAAGTTGACCAGAAAAATATTCAAGCGTTCTGATGCAAAAATTCTATCGTATTGGGGTTCGTGGGCAAGAAAATACCTTTGGTTCCTTTGGGTCGGTTCTCTTTTTTGTTCTATAACGGTAAATGTAGTGAAAACCGGTGTTTCTAGGATTTTCAAGTTGAAACGGGCGTAACTTTTTTTTCGAGGAACTTCTATTGATCCTTTTGCCTTTTAAAGGGGTGAATAATATCTTTTGAACAAGCTATACTTTTTTAAATCTGTTACAAATGGCTAAGATATAATGGCTAAGGCATAATGGTTGAAGTGTGAAAAAACGCACAAAAAACTTTAACTGAACTTCTCATAATTTTCAAAATTAATATTGAACATAACAAAAAACATTATATTTTTATATATTTGAGATTTTTGATGTTTTAGCTACGTTTTCAAATCGAATTAGATATAATTTGGCACTTAGGTTTCTTAAAAAATTTAGCTAAAAACTTCAAAATATCGTTATACGGGGGCTATACCAAACGTGGGCCGATATCGCCCATCTTCGAACTTGACAGGCCCTCAAACAAAATACCGTTTTTTTTTAAATTTCAGCATCCTATATCAATTTTTGTGGATGATATCACTCTATCATCCACAAAAATTGATATAGCACAATCTGAAAACCTCCTAGATACATATACGCAGGAAAAAAGGTCGCTCTAACATATGTCTCAAACATATTTTGCAGCAAACATATATTTGTTTGCAACAAGTCCCAAACATAACATATGTTTAGGTCCTGCAAACAAATTTATGTTGGGTGCAAAAAAATATTTTTAGATATATAAATACAAACCCAAAAGCCACAAAAAAAACAAACAAACACATGCACCAGTGGGCGCTTACTGAGAGCAAGGTAGCGTAAATTTCAATGTAAAACACATTGAAATGTATGCTCACTTGCTTTCAGTAAGCGCTCACTGGCTATCTCTAACATATACACACATTTATAAATGGTGGTGGTTTATTGAAATACATAGAAATACCAAACACAAAAGCAACAACAGACACATAGGTACATAAAAAATTCCAAAGAAAAAAACGGAATAAAATAAACGGAATAAAATAATTTATAAACAGTTACACTTTAAAAAATAAAAAAAATATATAGAAACATCGTTTAACGCTTCTCCTTAGTTGTGAAATAAAGCTCATTTTCATCAATGTAGAAATCATCAGCGGGAAATCGGCATCTGGAATCAAATGATTATATAATGTAATTAATAGGTACATCAATATTTCAAATATACATATCGCTCGTTTACTCAAAGAGTGACACATTTCGAAAAATCAAGTTTCGAGAAAAATGCGTTTTAAGTTGGCGACTGAAATTTGACTTCCCAACATAAAAAGGTTATTAAACAAAAACTAAAATATCTACTTGGACCATATTTCGCAACCACACAGTACGCGCATTTGTCAAAATAAATTTTTGCTGATTTTCCTATTTTCTGGGTATCTATATCCGCGGTTTTAGATGGATTCGATCGCGGATGGGCACGTTAGATCCGTTGCGTAAAAAAACTAAATTCACGCGGGGTACAAAGGAAATTGAATGCCACTTGTAAATTTTTAACGCAAAAAATAGGTTTTTTAAAAAAATTCACGCATCAAATATTGGCCTTTAGACTCCAATTACTAGGATGCTGTACAGAGCACACTCATGAGATATGTATTAAACGACCTAAAATCAGCAGTTCTATAATCCTATTATGAGTTTTGAATATTATCTTGTTGCGCGTCCGAATTATTAAAACAATTCAAAAAATCCCGAAATTCCGGCTTCAAAATGTCGGCATAAATTTTAGGTGAATGCAGTGGATATATCGAAAAATGATACACTAGTATCATATTGCCCATGAAGTATTCTGTGAGTCTTTTTTTGGGCATATGTCTATAAATTGTTAGGTTAGGTCAGAAATCGGAAGGGAGCATAAAAAAACTTGTTGGCTTCAACCCATTTTTACCTATTTTTCTACATTGATGCCAGCACAGCTTCCTTACTTACTTACTTACTTAGCTGGCCCATTACAGAACATTTGTTCTATAGGCCGAACTAAGAAGAGATCTCCATTCCTCTCTATTTGTTGCTTTGCACACTGGAATACCGCGCCTTGTCATCTCATCATCCACTTGTTTGCGCCATCTATTCCTTGGCCTGCCAATTCTGCGTGCACCGCCATGTGGCATGTATTCATACGCCTTTTTAGCGGGTTCATCATCGCTCATTCTTATGATATGGCCTAGCCAACGCAATCGCTGCATCTCGATACGTTTAACAATATTCATGTCGTTGTATAGCAGATACAGCTCGTGGTTCATGCGACGTCGATATTCACCGTCAACGCAGATTGGTCCATAGATCTTTCGAAGAATTTTTCTCTCAAACACACCAAGCACTGCCATGTCTGCTTGCGCAAGTACCCAGGCTTCGGAGCCATACATCAGCACGGGTAGTATCAGTGTTTTGTAGAGCGTTATTTTTGTTTGACGAGATGTGGCTTTGTTTTTAAACTGCTTACTTAATCCAAAGTAGCATCTGTTGGCCAATACAATTCTTCTTTTTATTTCACAACTGATGTCGTTTGTTGCGTTGACGGAGGTGCCGAGGTAGACGAAGTCTTTTACTACCTCAATATTATAGGAACCAACTTCCACAGTCGGTCCGAGCTCAATGGACGCATTGCGCGTCGACACCATCAACTTGGTCTTCTCACCGTTTACCGCCAGACCCACTTTAGCAGATTCTCCTTCGACCTTTATAAAGGTATCAGTTACTTCTTTTACTGATCGACCCATGATGTCTATATCATCAGCATAAGCAAGTAACATGTGACTGTTGGTGTAGATTGTGCCACTTCTTTTGACGTTTGCCTCTCGTATAACCTTTTCTAGCAGGATGTTGAAGAGGTCACACGAAAGGCTGTCTCCTTGTCTGAAACGTCTTTTGGTACCAAACTCTTCGGAGAGGTTCTTTCCTATTTTAACTGAGGACCTCGTGTCAGTTAAAGTCATTTTACAAAACCGGATGAGCTTTGCAGGAATACCAAATTCAGACATGGCTTGGAATACCTTTGAGCGCAGCGGACTGTCGAAGGCTGCTTTATAATCGACAAAAAGGTGGTAGGTGTCGATCTGCATCTCTTGGGTCTTCTCCAGGATTTGCCGCAGGGTAAATATCTGGTCAATGGTGGACTTGCCAGGTCTAAAGCCGCATTGGTATGGTCCAATAATCTCGTTGACCATTGGCTTTAGTCGTTCGCACAATATCCCTGACACGATCTTGTAGGCAATAGGGAGTAGACTTATGCCCCTATAGTTAGAGCATACAGTCTTATCTCCCTTCTTGTGGACGGGGCACAGGATACTCAGGTTCCAATCGTCGGGTACTCGTTCTTCCTGCCAGATGGTGCTAACTAGCTGATGAATACACCTTATCAGCGTGTCGCCTCCGGTTTTGAACAGCTCGGCTGGTAAGCCATCGGCCCCTGCTGCCTTATTATTCTTCAGCCGATTTATTGCTGTCTTTACCTCATCTTGGCTGGGCGGTATACATTCAATACCATCTTCTGGGATTGGGACTGTGGTATCTTCGTCGTCTTCGCTGCTATTGGATACCAACAGATTTGAAAAATGTTCTTTCCATATCCTGAGTACACTATCTGTATCAGTTACCAAATTACCTTGCTGGTCTCTACAGGAGGATGTGCCTGTACCAAAGCCATCAGTTTGATGCTTGACTCTTTGGTAAAATTTTCGGACTTCATTCTGGCTCCTGTACATCTCGATTTTTTCACACTCCCGCTTTTCCATCTCTCTCTTTTTCCTGCGGAAAAGACGTTTCTCCTCTCTCCTTTTCTCCCTGTATCTCTCTCGTGCGCTACGTGTTACTACGGATTGTAAAGTAGCCTTATATGCCGCATTTTTCTCTTCGGTGGCAGCACGACACTCCTCATCATACCATGGATTCCTTGGTGGAGGTCTCTGGTATCCAAGTATGGATTTTGCGGCTGTTTGCATGGAGTGGGCAATGCTCTGCCATTGCGCTGATATGTTATCGGGATGAGGAGGGCTTTGATTAAGCAATTGGGCTAGTTGAGTGGAATATGCTGTGGCTATCTGTTGTGATTGCAGCTTACCGATGTCTAACTTTCGTGTTGTGTCTGTTCGTACTTTGTTTGCTACGTTTAAGCGGGTGCGTACCTTTGCTGCAACAAGGTAGTGGTCCGAATCAATGTTTGCGCCTCGGAACGATCGTACATCCAACACGCTCGATGAATGTCTTCCATCTATCACAACATGATCAATTTGGTTTCTTGTTTTCTGATCTGGAGACAGCCAGGTGCCCTTATGAATATCGAGATGATTAAATCTGGTACTGCTAACCACCATGTTTTTTGCAGCTGCAAAGTCTATCAGTCTCATACCATTGTCAGATGTTTCACTGTGGAGACTGAATTTCCCGACTGTTGGGCCAAAGATATTCTCCCTTCCAATTTTGGCATTAAAATCGCCTAGAATGATTTTAATGTCATGGGCAGGGCAACGGTCATATGTTTCTTCTAAGCGCTCGTAAAATATATCCTTGGTCTGTTCATCCTTTTCCTCAGTGGGAGCATGAGCGCAGATAAAGCTGATGTTGAAGAATTTAGCTTTTATTCGAATTGCAGCAAGTCTTTCATTCACTGGAGTGAAGCTGGATACAAGATGTTTTAGTCTCCGACTAACTACGAATCCACAACCAAACTCATGCTTTACGTCATGGCAGCTATAATACAGTGCGTCACCTTTAGGTGTTGTTGTGACGCCTTTCCCAATCCATCGTATTTCCTGTATGGCAGTAATATCGGTCTTGTACTTTTCAAGTACGTCTGCCAATGCGAAGACTGCACCTTCTCTATAAAGAGTGCGAACATTCCAGGTGCAGATTCGCAGATCATGGTCCTTAAAACGTTTGCGGGGTTCGTCAACTTTAGAGGGGTTTGTTTTTCTTTTCTTTCGTTTTTTCATAGTAGGCTGTTTTTTCTAGGGGAGGGTTACTAACCCGACGCCCAAACCCAAGTTTTTAACGTTCTTATGGGTGAACGCGCGGCACATGTTAGCTCACTACCTTTAACGGGTGTTAAAGGCAGTTCCCCAGGTGACACCACGGGGAGGTCAGTGTCCACTTGGGATGAAAGAGGGACCAAGATAAATCCTGGGCTTTGCCATGTTAAAACCGGTCAGGACCGTTCCTTGGTATCTTCCATCCCCTACGTCACCCCAGCACAGCTTCCACGCAAATTAATTTTAATGGTCGACCTTATGGGATTCCTCCTAAAACACTTCATTTTAAAGAATGCATATCATACTATATAGAATATGTTAACAGTTCGCGAATTCTGCAAGAACTTAACTTAAGAAAAATGTAAAATTTGGGATTGATCGTACATCGTTCGAGTACTCCCAATCGCGAGTATTTTTCACTTGGGAGTAAAATCGATCAAGTCGGAGCTCTGGTTACTAGTTATGTATGCAGTTGGCTAACTAGTTCTCCCTTGAAGAAGTAGGATATTCTTTCAACTATTTTTTTGTTGATTTTGAAAGAGTAAAAATAGTTTCATATATAAATATACCCGCCAACTCAAAGTTAGTCTTCGTGTTCCACTTTTAATTAAACAAGTTCAGGATGAGTGGCACCGTGGTGCCTGGGTTTAATACAGCGGTGTCAAATATTGACATAAATTTTCCGAAATTTTCAGTCATTTACATCCCTAACACAAGCACTTCACGGGGAATCATGCTATATCCACTATTTATATTTTGAACTCCCCCAAAGCCAATCCCAAGCCCGTTTGAACAACTAAACCCTCAAACTACAACCCTAGTGCAGTTTGTTTTTATACCCTCAGCATTTATGCTAACGAGTGTTATACGCATTCATACGGGCAAAATGTGCTTCATCGAAATAATGGCTTTAGACTCCAAGTATGTTTGGACGATATCCGTTCCAGACAATTTGGAGTTGATTTAGCCGTGTCCGTCTGTCTGGAGCCCACGATATCTCTGAAACGGATCAGTCGATTCAATCCAAAATTTGGCCGGAAAAATTGTGCACACGATAACTTTTGAAGGGAGTTACCGATTTGGATATTGCACATCGTGAAATTTCTACCAGACGTAGATGAGGTGTCAATATGGACTCTATTGGTCCCCTCCTTCAGTTACCTCCTACACAAAATTTCTGATTTTTGTTGTAACAACTTATACTAATTACCCCCATTACGACGATACCAGTTGTTTCAGGGGCAGTTCAAAAAATTTCGGTAAAATAATGGGCACGAAAACTATTGAAGGTAGTAACCAATTTGGTCCATGGTCCAAACTTTTGATCTTTTAATATCCTTAGGGTACCACCCCCACAAAGTTCAAAATTTTTTTTAAGTGCAGTTTAGTGTCTGTTCGAAGATCTTTTAGAAATTTATACCGATGCTACTCGTTGTAGTCTCAGCGATAATAGATTTTCAGTAGGCAAGTCCTGACATAGTGGTACAAAAGCTCTAAGTTATACGGTGCCAAACTGAAATGACTAGTGTGTGCCACATCTATCGAACACTTTTTAGCTTTAATCTTAATCCTTATTTTTGTCGGCAAAATGGGCAACAAAATTCAGAAAACTCCCTAAATACATAATTTTTGGGGAAAAGGATTTTAGTTTTTGATCTGTCCGTAGGTGAAAGTTTCGATCACATAGGCTAAGGGCTGATACTGATACTTTTTACTTGTTCCAAAACATTTGACATAAGATTGGAGGAACGTGTACATACATTAAACGCTCTCTTCCAGAACCTGCAAGAAGCTACTATTTTTTACTACGATAACATTTTTTCCTTTATGTTATCGGAAAAAATAGTAAAAAATTGTAGATTCTTGCCGTTCCGGAACAGACCAAATATTTCATAATAACCAATATTAATTTTTTTTCTTCCTTGGCAAATAAAATATTTCCATTCACCTTTCAATTACAACATTTCCAACTATAAAATGTATTCGGCATTTAATTTAAACACAGAACACTGATTTATTCATTCACTTTACCGACTTTACTCAACGATTGTATACAGAAAACTGAAGAAAAAAGAACAATAAATTCATATTTTTTCCCTCTTGGCTTGCTACGTTGGTTAACAACAACAAAGCACGAAACACACGTGTTTTGCCGCATACACTCCACCAAAAAAACAATTTTTTTTTTACTCTCTCGTCTTCGCTTCTACTTCTTCTATTACAGCATACACACAGCTCTTTATTATAAAACAGCATTCCGCAGCCGCGAGAGCCCTGTTGTTACTCTCTTTGACAAAAATCCTCTCTCCACCCATAAAAAATAAGCTCTAACATAAAAAATATGTTGGTACCCAAACAAATAAAATTGAGATATTTTACAAAAGGTTGCAAACATATATTTGTTTGGACACAAAGAATATATTTGTTTGCAACCAGTCCTAAACAAATATTTGTTTGGATCCAAACATTTTTTCTAACATATATTTTTCTGCATGTAATTATTGGGGAAAAGGATTTTGATTTCGTAACCGGTATTCGATATTGTTAATAGATGAAAGTTTAAATTCACACAGGCTGATGATAGCTCTGTCGGCAAAGCCGACTGATACTTTTTTACTTGTTCTTTTTTCTCTTTCATAGAACGAGTTTATTATAGGGATGTGTAACTAGCCCGACACCCGGCCCAAGTTGTTATCGTTTATATGGGTGAACGCGCCGCACATGTTAGCTCACTAAAGGCGGCTCCCTATGTGACACTAAAGGCAGATCAGGATACACGTCAGATGACATGAAACTATTAAGTTTAAATATTGTTGTATCAAATCCGCCAATAGGCCTAGTTGATTATAAAGTTTGCTGTACAGAAGTAATTTTATTGCTCGACCCTTGATTGTACACGTATATTTTTGTCACTTATTTGTAATTATAACAATGTGTTTTGACAGCAAGAGAAGATATCAGCTGGTAGCGACTCAATTTCTGATAGTTTATCATAACATCGAATCGATTTGATTCGATTTGCCGTGCGTTTTCGTGTTTCCTCAGGGTCGTTTTTTAACTTGATGCTATTGTGGCCACCTCGCCACCTTACAGAAATTCGAATAGAATTACTTACATGGTATCATAATAATAACAATTTAAAAAGCTTATTAAACAGCGCAATGTGTATTCAATTAAAAACTCATAATAATAAAATAGGAATTATTTTAATTTTCTAAAAATATTTAAAACTATGTCATGCTGTCCACATGCAAAATATAAAGAACACAATGAAATCGTGGAAAAATAAGTAAAACTTTCCACCTATTTAATACACGTCGTTGCATTTTGTTGAAGCTTTGTATTTAAATATAATTTTAAGCCGACAGTTAGCAGCTTGAGGCGGTAAAGGTCATGGTTGCCTTATTTTTTTTTTTTTGCCAATGAAAGTGTTACATCAAAGTAAAAATAAAGTTTTAGACAAAACATTTAAATTGTGGCTTCATTTTCATTTCCAAGTACTGGACATGTGCGCTCGCAACTCTATAATTTACTCAATAAAAAACTCTAGACATTTAGTGGACTCGACACAATGTTTTACAGTCACATACACAGCCATTGCACTTTTTCTTCTTCTACTTCTACAAATCACAGCTCTAGATTGTAGTTGGACAACATTCAACACTTTTAAACAATTGCATTATTTGAAAACATCAATTTAAAAATTAAGAGCATATAAATAAAATTGTAACAAAAAATGGAAAAATGTCTTCCTGGACTTTGCCGCGCCGCACTAACAACAACTTTCCTTGCAACATTTTTTAACTTCGACCAATAAAAACAACGACAATCATAAACCTGTCCATAAAATAATGGACGACATATTTTTCTTTTGCAAACCATAACAAAATAAATGCTCCATTAATTTTTTTCTAATCATGAGGTTGGTACTGAAAAAAATAGAATAATTTCAACATGTTTACGAGATCAAGCGTTAAAGATGACATAAATTATGCGAACAAACCACTACGAGCAAGAATGAGACTAAAAAAACTATTCAACTTGTTGACGATATCATTAATTATGAATTGCATGGCGAATTGTGTTGCCGAAGTGGTTTGTAGTGACGTGAGGTGAACGTTATTGAGCTTAGTAAAGGGATCAGTGGAATTGTCCCAGCAAAACTTAACATAAGCATCACATTCATTGGACTTTCCGTAATCTACATATAAAAAACAGTCAATCAGTCACTCACCTGACGCCCAGGTGAAACTGCTGAAGCTAGAAACTTAAAATTTTGGGTTATTGTTGGTGTGTAGGGGTAAGATAAGGTCGGGTTTTGGAAATTCGAAGGGTACTAGAAGTACTAAAAGGTACTAAATAGGGTACCCTTTGTATTAGACAAACGGGAAAAGCAAGAATTCTGAAATTTGGACTAATGGTCACTGATGGGGAGTTAGAAAGATGTACCAAATGGTTTTTGAAAATTCGACCTTTGAGTTTACGAAAAGTACTTAAAGTTACTAAATTTAGTATTGTATATTTGAACGGATACAGATAAAATTTGGTATTGGAATCAAGGTTGGTAAGTGGTGCAGATATAAGGAAATTGTTTTGGAAATTCGTATTTATCCAGCAAAATGTTCGATGCCATTCAATCATGCGTGCAAGTGATCTGACATGTCATATTTTTAGCATCTTCATCGATGAATTTTATATGAGCGTGGACCCTTCACTTTACTTACTTACTCTTACTCGTTTCGTCTACCATCTTGTGGATCTCCATTATTTAAAATTTCCACGACGGTTGTATTTGTTTACTGCTGCTAGCGGACTCGAGGTCTGAGTCGCTAAATGTTTCCGAAGTCGTTATCGGGCTGGAACTTTCGCATAGTTTCTCAGCCTCCTCCTCCTCCTCTTTTGATTTGCTCAATACCTTCGACCACAGAGGTAAGGAAATAGAAAATATACCGACAATTTTAAATATTGTTTTATACCCCTACCACATTTCTGCTACATCGGTAGTATAATGTGCCATTATGGCTGTATCAAAACGAAGACCTATACTGACAATTCTCTTCAAGAGTGTTTCATACCGCCAATGAAAACTAAATTTCAGACATTATGGTGTGATATTGAGGCTAAAATCTACAAAATACCGAAAATAAGGAGATACCGTTCTATCGAGGCTTTATCAAAACGTGTACCTGTTCTGACAAATTTCTTGGGCAAAGTTTTGTAGCCTAAAGAAGACTAAATACCAATTTGCAGCCATTTGGGTATGATAATGAGGTTAAAATCCTGAAAAATCGGAAGGTACCGTTCCATGGGGGCTATATCGAGACGTGGACCTGTACATACAAATTTCTGAGAAAAAAAATTGTAGCCCCAAAGACAACTAAATACAAATTTTCAGCCATTTAGGTAAGATAATGAGTCTAAAACCTTCAAAATAGCCTAAATCCGGAGGTACCTTTCTATGGGGTTTATATCAATACGTGAATGACCATGCCCACTCTTTTTAATACATTATACTTCCAAAACTACTGACCGTAATTTCATGAAATTTTCAGAAAATGTTCAGGACTGTCTCGTGGTGACAAAAGGCACACCAATTCATATTGGCTCAATGATATGGGGCCTACTTTTTATTGCCGAGTCCGAACTGCGTGTCTTAAGACACCACTTGTAGAGACGTTTTTCATGTCTTAAATACTCAGGAAATGTCGCCAACATTACTGAGGGGTATTTTGACCCCGTTGAAAATTTGATGTTGCCTGGTCTGGGAACCGAACCGCAGACCTTTAGCGTGCAAAGCGGGTGTGCATACCATTGCACCACGGTGGATATTGACAATACCAAATCCAATAACGGTTACGCAGATTTTGTGGCTCTTTTTGGAAATACGAACGACAACAAATATTTTTGGTTTGAAGCTCAAAAGTGTTGCGGAGGATTTACTGAAAGGAATGGACCAACATGGCCAATTTTGGATCTTATTTTGGGAGTCAATGCTTTCGATAGATATTGTGCCCATCAGTCATTTCAGTTGGTCACCGTATAACTTAGAGGTTTTGGACCACTATGTCAGGAAGCATGGACTTGCCCACAAAAAACGTAATATCGCTTAAATAGGACCACAAGGAGTAGCATCGGTATAATTTTCCAAAGGATTCCAATCCGAATATAAAAAATGTTGAACTTTTCTGGGGGACGTACCCTAAGGAGAAGACCGATATGGACAAATTCGGAAGTAAAATTACATTTGGACAAAATATAAGGAGATCCCAAGTTTGGACGGTTGCTACATTCAACAACTTGAGCGCGTGGGAGGTGGAAGGCCGGATCGCTTTTTAAATTAATCGCGATCAAAGTTCACATTTATAGGGTTTTTTAGGTTTTCACGATCTTGCTTGGAAACCGCAAGTCTTCTTGGAATGGGATTGGAGCTAATATTGTAGCTGTCAAAATTCTCTACAAGATTGACCTTTATGACTTTTTCCTAGGTTTTACCATTTTTGAAATAAAGAAGTTGATTTGGGACAATGAACTGACTGTATCTCCTCTTTACAAAACAATGTCATTCACGGTGCGCCTTAACTACCTTTAAGTGGAAGGTGCTTACAGCTGGGAAGTTTCAAAACTCTTTTTCTGTTAGACAGATAACACAATCAGTTTTCAGCTGAGTTATAAGCGGACAAATTTTGTCTGGTAGTTGCAGAGAAATTCAAGGTCAAAATTAAACTTTTGAGGTTTTTTATTATTTTTCATCAAAATATGAGTGTTTTTGTGTTTTTTTTATATCTTCCTATTTGTTAAAGATGGTCAAACACCAATAAATAAACTATAACAAGTATTAGTCGGCTTTGCCGACAGAGATATACCCTCAGCCTATGTGAATTGAAACTTTCATTTACGGACAGAGTCAGGGTCTTTTCAGAATTTTGTGGCCCTTTTTGGACATTTAATCTAGCCGACAAAAATGTGGATTATGGCTAAAGTTCAAAAGTGTTGCCTAGGAAGTACTTAAGGGAATGGACCGACATAGTCCATTATTGAAGTGGATCTTATTTTGGGAGTCATATCTTTTCGATAGATATCGCGCCCACTAGTCATTTCAGTGGGAATTCATATAACCTTTGGACCAGTTTTCCAGGAAGCATGGACTTGCCCACGGAAAACATAACATCACTGTAGACAGGACCACAACGAACAGCATTTTCAGACCCTAAACTGTACTCTAAGGAGAGGACTGATATGGGCCATTTTAGAAGTTAAACTAAATTTGGACAAAATATTAGGAGATCCAAAGTTTGGACCAAATCGGTTGCCCCGTTCAAGGAATATCGTCCATACCATTTTAGTGACATTTTAATATATTGGGGCCTGGTACCGGAAGTTGTGGACCGATATTGCCCATTTTCAAACTGAAACTAAGTTTGGACAAAATATGACGAAGGACCGAATCGGTTGATCAGTTCGAGAGTTATCGTGCTCTCCAGCCAGTACATATGGTGGCATAGGGGCTTTTACATCTTTCGAGCTGTTCTCTCAAGAAGTATGGAGTTGCCCCGGAAAAAACTTTAACGTCGTAATTTGGGCAGCGAATGCAAGTTGCTTCAACAACTGAAGTGGACTTATCCGAAATTTTGTGTGGGAGGTACATGATATAGTCCATATTCGAACCTGATCTCTATCTGGCAGATGTGTAAAGTATGGACCAAATCGCTCACTCACTTCAAAAGTTATCGTGTGCTTAATTTTTCCGAACATGTTTGAACTTTTGTGGGGGAGAAACCGAAAAGAGTGGACCGATATGGCTTATCTTCGAAATTAAACTATGCTTTAATAAAATATAACGACGGCCAAAGTTTGGACCGAATCGGCAGATCCGTTCGAGAGTTATCTTGCGTTCCAACCACTACACACGGTGTCATAGGGGCTTTTTGCATCTTTCAGGCTATTTTCTCAGGAAGTATGGACTTGCCCCTGATGAAACTTGTACCGTCGTCTGGGGGGCAGTGAATACAAGTTGTTGCAACAAAAATCAAAGCGATTCGAAATTTTGTGTGGGAGGTACCCGAAGGAGTGGACCGATTGAGTCCATATTGGAACCTTATAACGGATGGTTTTATCTGGGGCTGAGGTAGGCTCAGTCGCTGCCAGGGTCGACCTAAGGACCCACAAACCTTAAGTGAAACACGAGTGGTTACAAGTTTAATCTTTATTGTGAACTCCTGGTGTTTGATGAACGAATAATATATGTGTGTGGGGAAAGTGGATGCAATATTAGTTATTATTTCAGTTCGTTTCTGTGTTATTCGGCGGCTGTTGCATCGGCAGTGGCTCAGTAATCGTCTGATGTTGCCCGGCTCCACACTAATCGGTTTGCTGTCGACTCGGGGCAGTCGGGTGGCTTTCGGCTCGGCAGCTGTAGGGTGTGGCTCGGCTCTACAGTACTCGGGTTGCTGTCGGCTCCGGGCAATCGGTTGCTTTCGGCTAGGCAGTTGTCGGGTGGGCTCGGCTCTACACGACTCGGCTCTGAGCAATCGGGCGGCTGTCAGTTCGGCAGTTGTCGGATGTGGTTCGGTTATGCTTTCGGGTGGCTGCCGGCTCGGCGGTCGTCCAATGTATGACTCGACTCGAGTTGCTGTGGGGAAAAGACGTCGGTCAATATTTAGGAGCTGGCTATGAGCGTGGAGCTGGATATGAGCGTCAAGTTGGCTATGAGCGTTGAGCTTGCTAAGAGCTTGGCTCTTACTAAGAGGCGTGGAGCTGACAAAGAGCTTGGAGCTTGCTAAGAGTCTGGAGTTTGCTAAGAGACTTGCAGCTTGCTAAGAGCTTGGAGCTTACTAAGAGCATGGAGCTTGCTAAGAGCTTGGAGCTTGCTGAGAGACTGGAGCTTGCTAAGAGACTTGGAGCTTACTAGAAGCGTGTTCGAATCGTAGCTAACGAGTAACGAGACTGCGGACGAGCCACACGTCTTGTCGTACTTTGTCGGCTGGTGATCGACGTCTTCGGTGAATAAAACTGAAATATATGTATGTACCATGGCACAATTACCCAGGTAGTGGCATCGTAAAATTTTGAATATGTTATGTCAAAACTTTCTTTATGTTGTTGGGGAAATTACAACAAAAATATTTTTTTTACAAAGGGATTTGACTTTTCATATTCGATCAGCTGGTGTGATACCACTACCTGGTAGTTCTGCCATGGTATGTACATTCGGGAGAGAATGAGAATTATTGTGCAGCAGTGATTATCGTTAATTAGACCGAAGTATAACTTGTCCACTATGCTGACTGTGTAGTGGTGGTTGATGGTAATGGTCTGGTAGAAATTCCAAAGTATGGATCAAATCGGTTACTTCCTTCCATCGTGCACACAAATTCTCTAAACATTTTCGAACTTTTGTGGGGAGTTACCGGAAGGAGAGGGCCGATATAGCCCATCTTTGAACTTAAACTAAGTTTGGGCAAAATATTACAAAAGCCAAATTTTGGACCGAATCGGTCCAGCCAGCCAGACAGACAGACGGACGGACATTGCTAAATCAACTCCAAATTGTCTGAAACAGATTTCGTCTAAACATGCTTGGGGTCTAAAACCATTATTTCGATGAGGCACATTTTGCCCGTATGAAAGTGTATATACCCTCGTTAGCATAAATGCTGAGGTTATAAAAAAGGAATGACAAAGTTAATTTTACGCTCCATATTATGGTGAAGGATATAAAAATTTGTGCATGCTTGCTCCATTCCGCAAAAATGCATATTTCTCAAATAAAACAGATATGAGTAATTAAATTTATGGTTTCCAATTGAAAATAATAGATTTAATAATGGAGGCGTACATCAGCTTTAATCTTGATCAGATCTAGCGCTTTTTGTGCATTATTTAAGTGAAATCGGGCGACCGTATACACGTGAAGTGAAATCGGGCGACCGTATATCCAATTTTCATCATTTTTCAGAGAGTTATTTTTGTAATATGAATGTTTTTATTATTGATGCAAAAAATGTATATTTCAATTTCTTCTACGTTTACGCTTATGGTAGTATAAACAATACTTCAGTGGTAATAGTATTAGTGTTATAAATGTTGGCAATATCTCTAACATTCGCTGAAATGTGAACCCAAGATGCCATTTGTATACAATGTGAATAAACAAGAAGACTTAATATCAAATCGAATACTTTTGATTAGCTTTCAATTATTGACTGACACAGCAAGTCTGAATTCTATGTATATATGTCTGTATGAAATAGATGCGATGGTAAGTAACTTTTTCTCATATTCTAAGACTCAATAAATGTTCACCACTTTCCACACATACTAAGAATATTTTTCAATTAAACTTCCATCACAGCTAAGAATCCTAATACAAAGCAGTAATCAGCGGCACAATTCAATGGAAGTTCTACCAACTGTGTTTCTTACCTCTTACAATCAATTATTGAGTATTTTCCCAAATTCGAAGCCATGGAGCATGAAGTCTTCAGCATAGAGAACCAGCGATCATTTGTCGATTAATAGATAAGTGGTGGTAATGTTTGGTTGTAATGGGGTTATTAAACGTTTAATAGCCGGCCAATAAAAATATGATGAGGTGTATTAAAACGGTTCTGTTTATTAGAAGCGATTAATAATGTGTGTTTAATTGTTAACATAGTTTCATTTTTCTTATATTTTCCAAGAAATGTATAGTGCAGGTGTTACTTCTTTAAAAGATGTTTTATGAAAATCAAAGTAATTTTATTTTTATATACATCTTTGGAGGCTTAGCACCATTTGGAAATTTGGTTGTTTGCAATTGAATTTTGCATTGAATTTTATTTTGATCCTAAATCTGAGATAAATTAAACACCGTATACGAATAACAGGTTGTGAATTTGTTGAAACTGGAGATTCGATGATGAGATTCCTAACACCTTGTCACATAAATAAAGATTTTTTACTGCTTATGGGCATAACTGCAGATCATTTACAGCTGATATTTATCTCTGATAGGTAAAGGTCATTCAAGGCCAACGAAAGATGATATTTCAAACACCTCATAATTTTAATTATCCTAAAATTTTATGAGGAGTTGTTTTGAAACACAAGTTAAATACGAACTCTTAACTAAGCAACAACTAGCAACGTTGCATGTTTATCAGACTGGAGAAATTAAATCCCATAACGCCTCCTCAGCAACAAAAACAACAACATTTATTTAAAATCTACAACAAAAACATACTCGTACACATCGTCTTCATCACCAATATTTCCAGCGCATCCCATGGCTTGTCATGACCATCACCCGTTTGTAGCCGTTTGTTTGTTTGTTTGTTTAGCATATCACCTTGACGGAATCTAAGTGAAAAACAGAGAAAACATTTTTCGTAACCTCCGGTAGTAATGTCAATCCCAGAGATTTTTAAGCTATACAGATGGATTTTTTGTGATACAAAGAAAACCGTAAAGGGAGTGTAGTAGGCAGACAATACAGCATTTAACTCACCGTTGTTCAGTCATTGCCACCAACACAATTGTCCCATTTTAACATCCATCCAACAAACAACGTTCAATGTTACAAAGGAAAAGTTATGGAGCCCAGGAGAACATGTAGTTAACTTAACGAAAATACTTTTTAACACCATAATTTTAAAATTGGCACAGTGGTAAACGTTCAATGTTGGCCAAACCGTATTTTTATACCCTCAGCCTTTAGGCTAAAAAGGGTATATACACTTTCCTATACTATGTTTACATTTACGAAATCCACTCGATTTCATCTGTCAATTCCTTTGTGTATACGTCAAATGAAAACTCATCTGAAATCGATTGGATTTCATTTGACGTTTGAGCAATGGAATTGACAGTTGAAATCGATTGGATTTCGTAAATGTAAACATAGTACTACGACAAAAAATGTGAATCATTGAAATAACGGTTTTAGACCCCAAGTATGTTTGGACGAAATTCGTTTCAAACAATTTGGAGTCGATTTAGCCATGTCCGTCCGTCTGTCTGTCTGCCCGACTGTCTGTCTGGCTGGTGCGCACGATAACTCTCGAACGGATCAACGGATTCGAACCAAATTTTGGGTATGGTATAATTTTGTCCAATCTTAGTTTAAGTACGAAGATGGGCCATATCGGTCCACTCCCCCACAAAAGTTCAACATTTTCCTGTAAAACGGTGTGAAGTATAACTCTCGATAGGTGCTATTGATTTGGTCCAAACTTTGCACATCGCATTATTCCTTCCAGACAACGATCGGGTTCGAACACGGACTATATCGGTCCACTCCTTCTGGTACCTCCCACACAAAATTCTGCAAAAGTGAAGTTCAGAGCTCCTCTCAGATCGTTCTGACTTTTTTCAGTAGGTTCTTCTTGCGGCTCCCTTTACGACGGTACACTTTTTTTCTAACGCAAATCTATACTTCCTGAGATATTGGCCTAAAAACTCCAAAAAACCCAGGCGGCACCAAAATGGCAAATCCGAAAGAAAATTCTCGCAGGGAGTTTCTGATTGGTGTAGACTTTGCACATCATATTATTCCATCACTCCTTCGTGTAACTCCCACACCAAATTCGACAAAAGTGAAGTTTAAGAGCTCCTCTCGCATCGTTTTGATTCTTTTTTCAGTAGGTTGTTCTAGCGGCCTCATTTACAACGGTACGATTTTTTTCTAGAGTAAGTCAATACTTCCTGAGATAATGACCCAAAAAATCCAAAACCTAAAACTTTTTCAAAAATGTCTTCCAAACATAGTTTAAGGTAATTTACTATTTCGAGTCCTTTATGAAGAAGTTTGGTATATGCAAATGATTTGATATAGCCCCACATTACGGTACCTACAGATTTTAAAGACCTTCAAAATACCGAAATTCGGTAGGTTTTATCGAAAACCTTCAAAATACCGAAAATCAGGAGGTACGCTTCTATGGGGGATATAGGAACCCGCAGACCAATACTGATAATTCTCTTGTAGAATATTTTATAACCCAATGGAAGACTAAATTACAAATTTCAGTCTATCGGTGGAATATTGACGTAACAACCTACAGAATTACGAAAATCGGGAGGTACCGTTCTCTGGGGGCTATATCGAAACGTGGACCTATACCGACGAACTTCAGTCAGAAAGGCTTTTACCTCTAACATAGACTAAATACCAAATTTCAGCCATTTCGATGGTTTGCTGTGGCCACAACCTTCAAAATACCGAAAATCGGGAGATACCGTTTTATGGGGATATATGAATTCGTGGACCTAGACCGACAAATTTCATATGGAACGTTTAATACCCCAAATGAATACCAAATACCAAATTTCAGCCATTTCGGTGGAATATTGAGGCCACAACCTCTAAAATACCGAAAACAGGGAGGTACCGTTTTATGGGGGCGTGGACCTGTACCGACAAATTTATGGGAGAAAGTTTTATACCCCCAACGGAGACTAAATACTAAATTTCAGCCATTTCGTCGGATTATTATGGCCACAACCTTCAAAATACCGGAAATAGGGAAGTACCGACCTATGGGAGCTATATGAAGGCGTGGACCTATACCGACACATTCAATATGGAACGTTAAATACCCCAAATGAAGACCAAATACAAAATTTCAGTCATTTCGGTGAAATATTGAGGCCACAACCTCCAAAATACCGGAAATACGGAGGTACCTTTCGGAGTGATAATAAGGCTAAAACCTTCAAAATAATACAAACTTTTACGCCAATTTTCAAGGCTCTATCTTAAAAATTGCGAGTTGTATCTTGATTTCAACAGACGGACGTGGACATATCGACATAGAATTTTAACCTGATCCAGAATATATATACTTTATAAGGTCTCCGATGAATATTTCGATGTCTTACAAACGTAATGACAAATTTGATTATTTCCTCCATATTATAGTGGAGGGTATAAAAAAAGCAATTACGACATTTTTATGATTCTCAGAATTAAAGAAAATTAGTGAGTAACAAATGTTATGTCAGTTTGCTTATCTCATGTGGCTCTAAAGTTTACATTCAATTATATATCGGCTTTTAGTGACTTCACAAAATTGTCCATAAATTTTGAAAGCATTTTGTGCGTGAAGTTTTTTCACTGAATCACGTTATAATTAAGATGTTATGTAATCTTATGTAGAAACTCATCACACAGTATCACCCCAGCAAAATGTTCGGTGCCAAAGATGCCATTCAATCATGGCATGTCATCTTTTTAGCATCTTCATCGATGAATTTTATATGAGCGTTGACCCCAAAAGATGCTATTCATTTTTTGATCCAAAGCATGTCATTTACACCAATGCTTTCACATGTCATTTTCACCAATGCTTTGGCATGTCATTTCCACCAATGCTTTGGCATGTCATTTCCACCAATGCTTTGGCATATCATTTTCACCCACCCTTTGCAATGACATTATCATTACGACGAGAGTTTTAACAGCTTTTTTGTGATTTCGAGTCTCCGAATTGTAAATAATTAATAATATATATTAGAAAAATTTGTATAAATCAAAACATAAAATTCATCTCTATTGGATCGATGGAATGGGTTCAAATGCTGATGAAAAGATTGGATCCATCACAACTTCCTTTGCATGGCTTCAAATGGTAATGAAAATATGGGATCTTTCACGACTTCGTTTGAAGCAATGCAAAAGATGCCATGAAATCACGTCATCGCATGGAACCCCTTCCTTAAAATTTTGCTGGGACAGTATTGCCCAATTTTATGCATTTCGGGATATTTTTTGTTAAATATTCTAACCGAGATTACTGTAATTTGGTACCGCGTGTTGTCAGAGGATACAAAGACTTAATTCAGAAAATTGTTAATATTGTTTTGGAAAGAACAAAGTTGACGCATTATGTGAGCTCTTTAAAAAAAAAAAACTTTGCTAGCTTTTTCTTCTAATGTGGATATAATTTGGTATTTTATGTAATGCAGAATGAGCTTTAAGAGCACTGTTTACCACACTGTACCACCGCTCATAGTTCAAAACAAACCCAGCATCATGGTCAGGGCTATTTAGCGCCATCACACACACGCAAAAAATGCCGCATGTCGCTCCATCAAGTCTTGCAGCCAAAAACCATGATATGCCACCACACACATGTGTGCGAGTGGTTACTGGTGGCTTGCTAGGTTATGACCACGGTCGATTGGTCTAGTCACGTTTTTATTTATTACAAATGGTCAATGTCGATTTGGAAGTGTCCAAGAAGTGTAAGCTGAGCGTAAATGCCACAAAAGTTGTCCATTGTTCGAGCAAATAAATTTGCCATCACATCATGACCATGTAGGAGTCTATAAGTGGTGAATCTTCTTGGAGGATTGTCTTGGATATTTTTCATCGTTTGTTGTTTCGCCACTACAATGTTGATGTATGGATGGATATGGGCATTGAGCGTTCCATAGATGATTTTGTGGACAAATGTAATGTTTTCGATAGCAGGTTTTGCTGCTGCTTCTTCAGCTTTTTCATCCAATGTTGTATCGGGCTTATTGATGACAGTCATTGTGGTCTATTGTTTAAAAAATATGAGAATAAATTCTCTATAATTTTTTTGTTTATTTCGAATTGATCATTTCGTCGCACACTTTACATGGTCAATGAAATTTGGTTGCAGGCCTAAAACGATTTTGCAAGGCATTCATTAGAATGTTCGAAAAAAAAAATACAAAAATAAATTATTTATACCATCTTCAAAGACATTCTTTGTCATGGCTCATCTTCCCATTTATGGAATGGCAGAGATAAACATGTGTAGGTAATCTTAAATTACAGACATCAAAACCACACAGTAGAATATTGGGAACGGGAGTGTTTGAATAAAAATAAAAATGACCAATAAATCCAAAAGCCATTTTAGAATCAAACTTGAAAAACAATGACAGATTTTCTGGATATTTCTGACCCAATTTGGTATTGCACTGAAAGAAAATCACATCGATATTACGTAAGAAGATTTAAAACTTCATCATGAATGAGTTTATCATGGTTATTGAACAAATTGATGCACGATTATATGGACTGAAATAAATAAACACGACGAACTATATCTAGCAAGCCTGTCCAGTAGGGACAACTGGAGTCTTCAAAGAGCAAAGTCCGATTCTATTTTAGCTTAATGATATGAAAACTATAAAAATTGCCTAATTAAAGATTTACATGGCTAAAATATTCGGGAAATGTAAGCCGACAGTACGCTGAAGGGGTTAACAATGGAAGAAAAATTATGATTGCCGGGGGCTCGAACACACGACTTTCTGTGGACAAGGCGGTCATGCCAATAAATATTGATGTGGCCTAAAATATTATTTTCGAGAATTTTTTTATAGACCAAGGTTCTCATTATATTCAAGCATTGCCTTTAAAAGCTAAAAGCAAATAAACCAAATATTTCCTTAATCAATTGTTGGCATATCAATTATTTCTCTATGTAAAGCAAAACAACCTGCCTTCGGCGTTTCCATGTACAGATAAAATGTTTCCACTTGTTGGTGCTGCATACAGTAACATGTCTTGTTTAACAACAACACCAACAACCAGAGTAGTTGTTTTAAACTGAAATTAATTGGTCATCCAATTATTGGAAAAACAAGCACCGCGATTACATAAAAACTCTAAAAAGAGATACGAACAATTATTTGTGCCAAATTCTTTCAGGTGGAAGTTGCCACAATAAAATCATTTGAGAAAAATGTGAAAGCTGCAAACGCATTTTCAGTGAAAAACCAAAAATAGTTTTTAATAAAAATACCAATCAATTGTACGGCATTTGATATCTTATATTTTTACAAAGATATGAGATTTTAGATAATTTTTTTTCGTATGGGATTTTAAAGTTTTTTAGGAAATCATCCCCAACTTGAATTGATGAAAAAAATCTAATGAAGCGAACTCAATTGCTCTGAATTTTTGCATAAGGAAAAAACTCAAAGTTTAACAGAACGAATGATAAATGAAGGGTGCATACACCTGGAAAGTTTTTGCGGATTCTGAAACTGCAATGTTCAAGATGAGAAAAATAAAAAAACAAAAAACGACGTAGGTATTTTTAAATAAATCGCGGCCAAGGTCACATTTTTAGTTTTTTTTTCGGTTTTTATTTTTTGGGTTTTTTAAGTTTTCAGGATTTTGAAGTTGTGACTAGAGATGGAAGCGTGCCTCAAAAATTGAGGACGGGCATGCACTCATTAACATTTTTATGCCCTTCCACGCACTAAGACGGCGGTTAAAAAAGCATCGTTCTTTCGCGCACAAAAACTTTCTTTGAAAAAAAATGTTGGTATAATTTTTATTTTACATCTTAAATATACAGTGACAGCCAGCTAAGTAGGGACAATAAATTCAGTTAGTAGATTACTCGATTTCTTTAAAAAATGTGAAGATTTTTATGAAATATATTTTGTATATATGGTATTGGTATTAGCACTATCGAGTGACGTCAAAACATTCTGAGATCCCCCATATGTGGGGGAAGGACATCCCACTTTTATAAAAATGTTCCGTATTAGTCTGGCTGGTTAATCAGGGACATTAGTAGTAATATAAATTTTAATGTTAATACAACACACTTTTATACCAAAATTGCTTGTATTTAGTTAGTTAATAGTGTATTCAGATCATTTCATGCTTCAACCCCACCGCATGTCCCTTAAAAGACCGAAGTATTATTATAATCTATAATAATGTGCTTTTGGCCTTATTTTCCATTAATGCACCACGAATATGCAGATTTAATTGGCTCTTTAAACAAAAATGATATTTCAAGTAACCCCAGGCGTCATGCCGAACCATACACTGCAATTACCGCTATATACTGGGTGTACATTTATCCTTAAATTACTTATTAACCATTTTCGATTTCTAGTGTGAACATTCTATTTTAAGGATATGAGGCTTTTTTAAATCAAAAAATATGGCAATCTGATCATTACCATGGAGACACAATCTTCTTCTTTATTTGCCTATTCGTTTTACGAATTTATGGTGATCAATGCAGTTACATAAAATGTATTACAGTATATTCGGTATATATATGTATTTATAAGTTGTTGATTATTTCAGCAAAAGATTGTCGATTTCTGCACTCGCTGAGTAGAGTTGCAACATCATTTATAACGGTCCATTCCTAAATATTGTTTATCCAAGACTTCTCTTTTCTTCCCCTGGACTGTCTTCCCTCTATTTTGCATCGGATAATGTCTTGGAATAGTTTGTATTTGTTGTTTCGCATGATGTGTCCAAGATATGCTGGTTTTTGTTTCTTTATTGTACGTATAAGCTCTTTTTCTTGATGTATTCTTTGCAGCACTTCATTGTTCGTTACAAACTTGGTCCATGGTATTTTTAGAATTCGTCTGTAGGTCCACATCTCGAATGCTTCAAGCTTCTTCATGTCGGCTGCCTTCAGGGTCCACATTTCGACTCCATATAGCAAAACTGACCATACATATGTTTTCAGATATCTTAATTTTGACTTTATATTGAAATCATGACTTACAAAAATTTTCTTGTATTTTATGAAAGCTTCTCTCGCCATTTCAATTCTGCTTCTTATTTCGTTTGAAATGCTCCACTTGTCATTTATTGTGGCACCAAGGTATTTAAAACTATGTACTCTTTCGACGTCGATATTTTTTATTTTTAAAGGCGTTTGATTACCCATACTCTCTTTGGAAATAACCATGTACTTAGTCTTTTTAATGTTTATCTTTAAACCTTAGCTTTCACTGTGTGCTGCCAGTCTATGTAGTAGGTATTGGAGTCCTGCAAAGCTTGTGCGGTCTGCATATCTAATATTGTTGAGAAAAGTACCATTTATAAGAATTCCTTTTTTGATATCGTTGATTGATTCTTGGAATATTCTTTCGGAGTAGACATTGAACAATAGGGGGATAATATGCATCCTTGTCTCACACCTTTAGATATTACTATGTCTTCTGTACATTCTCCATTTACATCCACATGTGCAGTCTGGTGCCAATACAAGCTTTTTATGCATCGAATTTCATTCTGTCCAATACCAATGGACGTTAGAACCTCTATCAATTTATCATGTTGTACTGTGTCAAAAGCCTTCTCGTAATCTATAAAGCATATGTATACATCTTTTTGAACAGTTTTGCATTTTGGACTAGGATTTGTAGGGATGAAAGAGCTTCGCGTGTTCCCATGCTTCTTTAAAACCAAATTGGGATGCACCCATGAATTATTTTTAGAAAAATCTTTAAAGCATGGCTCATTAAGCTGATAAGTCTATAGTCACTGCATTGTTTCGGTTGTTTTTTCTTTGGAATCGTTATAAACGTTGATCTCAGCCAATCATTTGGGTATTCTCCGGTCTCATATATATAGTTGAATAGGTTGATCAGGATATTAATGTTATCTCCCTCTATTAACTTTAGTATTTCCGATGGAATCTCGTCAGGACCACTTGCTTTTTTAACTTTTAAGGATTTTATCGCTGACTCAATTTTTGCTTGGTTATAGATGTTCCTTCTGGCGGTTCATTTCTCATCATCGCATAAGTAGATCGGTTCTGGTCGGTAAAAAGGAGCTTTATGTAATCTTTCCATATTGCCATCTTTTACGATAAATCAAAAATAGTTTCATTTTCAATATTGTATAAAATTTTTGGTATTTATTTGTGGTATACGCCTACCATTTCTTTGATTTTCTTGTGAAGATTGAAATCGTCATTTAACTGTTGCAATCTTTCAATCTCCTGGCATTGTCTGTTTATGAGATTATTTTTCGCATTTCTGATTGCAGATTGTATTTCTCTATTTAATTCGTAGTATATTTCGTAGTTTCGATTTTTAGGTTTTCGACGTTCCTCTATCAGATCTAGTATCTCCTTTGTCATCCATTCATTCTTTTGTGGTTTTTTTATGATTCCTAGATTATTGTCCGCTATGTTTTAAAAATATTTTGCATTTATTTCAATGACTGGAGTTTTTCGACAGGGAGGAAAACTTGTGTGTGCCATTTTAAAACTATACAATTAAACTTTTTGTTTATAGACACCGGATAATTTTTTCAGCCATATAAACTTTTTTTCCTCAAAAATGAGTAGTATCGATTGGTTTCGATGTGAAAATGTACTTTGTTCCATACAAAAGCTAACAAAAGGATCCCTGGGGCTTCCATCAATGTTGGGTGTTTTTCATCCTTTGTAAAAATTGTGCATGTAAATGATCCCTCATCTAAATGTTGGTCAACTAATATGTTATGTTTGGGACTGCTGGCAAACAAATATATGTTTGCTGCAAAATATGTTTGGGACAAATGTTGGAGAGGCCTTTTCTTCTGTGTGAACATATTCATAATCAGCATAAAATACTAAATCGACTGCTGATATGAAGATAAGGCTCACAACATTTAAGATAGAGCTTTCAAAGAACATTATATAACTCCTAGGACTTTTGGTATCAAAGATGGATTATATCGGTCCATGATTTGAAATAGAGCTCTAGAACGACACGGCAATATTTTGCTATTTTGGTGCTACTGGTTCTTTTGTGGAGGTACAAACCTTTCTTGCATAAATTTTCCGGTAAAGCTCCACGTTTTGATAAATAAAAAGACATTGCACGATATTCTGCATTTGTATGGATAAAGCCGCCAAAAATATTGTATTTTTTCTCAGAAAATTGTTGATCTAGTTTTCCCACAAACTCTTCTAAACAGTTGAATTTTCTGGTTCGCGGGACTGGAATATGTGAACATACAACAACATAAAATACATTTTTGTCATTACTTACGGTTACAACATATGAAATTAACACCAAAATTATTTTAGTTTCCCAATAAACCACCAAAAACGGTGCATTAGCCTAAACAACTAATATTCTTTCGCAATATACAAATTACATTTTTAATTTATTTTAAATTATTTCAATGCAAATTAAATTTATTGTTGTAAATAAAATATTTTTAACTTTCAAATATTGATATAGGCACATTTTTCGTTAAAAAATTATATAAAAGTAATGCAAAAACACAAATCAACAATAAAAGATCCAAAGAAATGTGCGGAGACCATTAATCTTCTAAAAAAATTTGCAAATTTTCGCGGATTTTTCGCGATTTTTTTAAGTTTTATCCTTTCTGCCATGAGAATATTCCGAATTAATAAAATCAGTTCAGCCGTTTTTTTAATTATAAGCGTAGTAACTAACACCATTTGCTTTTATATGTATGTACTAGCTGAACCCGGTGCGCTTTGCTGCCCCGACTACGATAAAATAAAATGGAATGCCAGAATTATTTTAACGTTTTTAATATTTTAACGAATAAATATAGGAGATATGAAGACGTTATATATCTATTCAGGGTTGTTATGGAGCTACTATGGTATTTTTGTATGTTTCAGGAGGTAACACTCCTCCGAAAGTCTTTCCGCATATAAGTATTCCTAATGATTTAGATATAACATAATAAAACATAAATCTTAAGAAGTCTCTCAAAGACATGATACTTAATAGCTGTAGCCTTGGTCAAAGTCTTCAAAGTTTCATTGAAATTGAACATACGTAACAAAAACATGAAATCGACCGAAAATATATATGGGTAGCTATATTCCTATATGAACCGCTCTCGATATAATTTGTCATATTTATTTTTAGACCAAATCCCGTCTCACATTCACATTTTGTACATAAAATACAGAAAATCAGCCGAAAGTATACATGGGAGCTATATTCTAATCTGAACCGATTTCGGTATAATTAGTCCCATTTATTTCTAGAACGAATTGCGTCACGCTTTCCAAATTTCAGTGAAATTGGACATATGTAGTGTGTCCAAATCTGAACCGGTCTCGATATAATTTGGCACATTTATATTTGGAACAAATTCCGTCAGAAATCCCAAATTTCAGCGACATTGGACACATATAGCGTGTTTAGAGCATCAAATACAGAAAATCGGCCTAAAATATAGATAGGACCAATATCCAAATCTGAACCGATTTCGATATGATTTGGCACATTTATGTCTAGACCAAATCCCGTTACGCATTCCAAATTTCACCGAAATTGGACATAAAGGAAATCGGCCGAAAATATATACAGAAGCTATATCCAAATCTGAACAGATTTCGATATAATTTGGCACATTTATTTCTAGACCAAGTTCTGTAACACATTCCAAATTTCAGCGAAATTGGACATATATAGCGTGCTTGGTGCATAAACTACAGGAAATCGGCCGAAAATATATATGGGAGCTATATTCAAATCTGAACCGATCTCTATATAAGTTAGCACATTTATTTCTGGAACAAATTCCGTCAGACCCTCCAAATTTCAGCGAAATTGAGCATATACAGCGTGTTTGGTGCATAAAATGTGGAAAATCGGCCGAAAATATATATTGGAGCTATATCCAAATCTGAACCGTTTTCTATATAATTCAGCACATTTATGCCTAGAACAAATTCCGTTACACATTCCAAATTTCAGCGAAATTGGACGTATATAGCGTGTTTGGTGCATCAAATGCGGAAAATCGGCCGAAAATATATATGGGAGCTTTATCCAAATCTGCACCGATTTCGATATAATTTAGCACGTTTATTTCTAGAACAAATTCCGTCAAACCCTCCAAATTTCAGCGAAATTGGACATATATAACGTATTTGGTGCATAAAATAAGGAAATCGGCCGAAAATATATGTGTATGGGAGCTTTATCCAAATCTGAACCAATCTCAATATAATCTGGCACATTTATTTCTAGAACAAATTCCGTGAGAAATTCAAAATTTCAGCGAAATTGGACATATATAGCGTGTTTGGTGCATAAAATAAGGAAGTCGGCCGAAAATATATGTGTATGGGAGCTATATCCAAATCTGAACCGTTTTTCATATAATTTGGCACGTTTATTTCCAGACCTAGTTCCGTCATACATTCCAAATTTCATCGAAATTGGACATAAATAGCATGTTTGGTACATAAAATAAGGAAATCGGCCAAAAATGTATGTATGTGGGAGCTATATCCAAATCTGAACCGATTTGAATATAATTTGGTAAATTTATTTCTACATCAAATTCCGTCAAGCATACAAAATTTGGAGATTGTATCTGTAACAGTTCTAAAGATATTTGCATACAAAATCAAAATTTTTTGGAGGTACCTCCGGTTTTAATGCTATATCTCCAGATCAACGCGAAATTTCAAAAATGATATAGCCTATTTTCATTCCAGGCCATGTAGCAATGTACCCTAAACATTTCAGTAAGATCTGTTCAGCGGTTTTCGAGTCTATAAGGCACAAACAAACAGACAAACAAATTTCAATTTTATATATATAGATATAGATGTCTATAGATTCTTATATAGAAATATTATTTTGTCCAAGTTAGAACTTAAAAGTCTTGTCGTCTTTCCAGATGTGAAAAAAATCTCTCGCTCGTTGCTGAACCAAAATTTATCTAACGATTTGTCTCGAACTTTTACACCATCTGCCATGAAATATTTTGATTTTTTTAGCGGAGAAGTTTTTTTCAACATTTTAATTTTATTAAATGTAGCTAAACATTAAAATCCAGAAAATATTAGGCCCTTTTAACGTTTCATTAGGGAATAAATGAAGACTGCCAAAATAACCCAAAATTTTACGCGTCAAAATATAGTTTACACTTTTGCCAAACGCAAGAATTTTTTATTTCTTTAGTAAAATGAAGGGATATTTTGATATTTTTATAGCCTGCAAGGTATAGGCCACATCGGTCAGTCCCTTCAAGAGTTATCGTGCGCACAATTTTAACCGAACATTTTTGAACTTTTGTGGGGGAGGTACCTGAAGGAGTGGACGGATGTAGCTTATCTTCACAGTAAGACTAAGTTTGGAAAAAGTATTACGAAAGCCAATTTTTGGATCGAATTGGCAGACCCGTTCGAGAGTTATCTTGCACTCCAAACACTACACGCGGTCTTATAGGGGTTTTTTGCAACTTTCCATCTATTTTCACAGGAAGTATGGACATGCCCCTAATAAAACTTGTACCGTCGTATGGAGGGCAGTGAATACAAGTTGTTACAACAAAAATCGAAACGATTCGAGAGCGGGTGGGAGGTACCCGAAGGAGTGGGCCGATCGAGTCCATTTTGGAACCTCATCTAAGTCTGGTAGAAATTTCACGATGTGCAAAGTATGGACCAAATCGGGTACTCCCTTCTAAAGTTATCATGCAATTTTTCCAAAGATTTTCGAACTTTTGTGTGGAGGTATCTGAGGAAGTGGACGGATATGCCCCATCTTCGAACTTAAACTAAGTTTTGACAATATGTAATATATTGCCCAAAATTTGGTTCCTATCGGTTGATCCGCTCGAGAATCATCGTGCGAACCAGTCAGCCAGACGGACATTGCTAAATCGACTCCAAATTGTTTGAAACGGATTTCGTCCAAACATACTTGGGGTCTAAACCCGTTATTTTGATGAGGCACATTTCACCTCGTTAGCATAAATGCTGAGGATATCGGTTGATCCGCTCGAGAATCATCGTGCGAACCAGTCAGCCAGACGGACATTGCTAAATCGACTCCAAATTGTCTGAAACGGATTTCGTCCAAACATACTTGGGGTCTAAACCCGTTATTTTGATGAGGCACATTTCACCTCGTTAGCATAAATGCTGAGGTTATAAAAATAATTTTATAAGAACGAATTTGTACTATTTTAGTTAAGTTTTTCGTAAATGGACTGATTTTGATGTTCTTTACATGCTAGTCATAATAATATCATTTGTATGGCATTTGTATCATTAACGCACAAAATCAATTTTGGGCGTTATATCCTCCCCGACCCCGGACGTAACGCCCAAAATCAAATTGGACGTTATGTCCGCCCCCATAACGGACATAAGTTCCATTGGGCTTAATGTCCATTTTCCGAAATTAATGATTTTTCCACTTCATAAGTAAAATTCAGATTGATTTAGAAATAAATTTAATTTATATATATGCATGTACTAAATAAAAAATAAGCTTACTGAAATCATATTTAAATGTATACGGGTTTCCAAACAATTTGTGGACAAAATGGACACAACATTACAGTACTGTGAACGTTATGTTTTTCTTGAGTTTCTTCGAAACAAGGTTTACAAGCATGCACAATTTTACAAACAAAAGAAGAGGAGAATGAGTGTCCAGTTTTCATGCGGTAAATGGTTGACCCTCATTCACAACCACCATCTTCTTCTGAGCAATTCATTAACAATAAAATCAAATTTCTTCAAATTAAAATATTTCGAAACGATTGAAAAGAATGCTGAAACGTGTCGTCAATGTAAATGCTATTTAAAATGTTGTCCGTAGCCTCGACATATGACATATGCAAAATTATGCAAAATGCATAAATTTTTGCATATGCAAACTTTATGCATTTTACATATTTTCTTATGCAACAAATATTTCAATAATAGGTACAAAAATGTTTGTGTGTACAATTTTTCTGTTTAAAATTGTCTTCAGACCTGAACCTAAACCGACAAATTTTAGGTGGAAAGTTTTTTACCCCCAAGGAAGACTTAATATGAAATTTCAGCCATTTCGGAGGGATATTGAGGGCACAACCTTCAAAATACCAGAAATCCGGAGGTACCGTTCTATGGGGGCTATATGAAGACGTGGGCCTATACCGACAAATTTCAGGTGGAAAGTTTTATACCCACAACGAAGACAAAATGCCAAATTTCAGTCATTTTGGTTTGATATTGAGGCCACAACCTTCTAAATACTGAAAATCGGGAGGTACCATTCTATGGGGGCTATATGAAGACGTGGACCTATAACGATAAATTTCAGGTGGAAAGTTTTACACCACCAACGAAGGCTTAATACGAAATTTCAGCCATTTCGGAGGGATATTGAGGGCAAAATCTTCAAAATAACAGAAATCTGGAGGAACCGTTCTATGGGGGCTATATGAAGACGTGGACCTATACCGACAAATTTCAGGTGGAAAGTTTTATACCCACAACGAAGACAAAATGCCAAATTTCATTCATTTCGGTGGAATTTTGAGGTCACAACCTTCAAAATACCCAAAATCGGGAGGTACTATTCTATTAGGGCTATATGAAGACGTGGACCTATGCCCACAAACTTCAGGTGGAATGTTTTATACGCCTAACGAAGACTAAATACCAAATTTCATTCATTTCGGTGGGATATTGAGGCTACAACTTTCAAAATACCGAATATCGGTAGGTACCGTTCTATGGGGACTACGAGTATATGAAGACGCGGATCTATGCTATGTAAAGTTGCATACCCCTAACGAGGACTTAATACCAAATTTCAGCCATTTCGGTGGGATATTTAGACCACAAATCCTTGAATATATTTTTGCATATGGTTTTGCATATGCTCATTTTATGCAGATATGTCAAAATATGCCGAAAAATGCACGATATGCAAAATATGCAAAAATTTCTGGGCCTAATTCGTTCTATTTTGTAATAAAACGAGTTTCTGTCTAATCAGATTTTCTCTACGACCATCGTAACCACATATGCATTTGCATAGGATTCCGCAGTCTACTTATAATACAAAATGTCACATTAAAGCGCTTGAAGATCCATTAAATGTCACATAACATATCAATCATTGATATGACTACGCTTAGAAATGCAACACAATACGAGATAACACGATCAATTTCTCCTGTTCGATGGGATGTTTTCATGTTGACTTATAATTGTTGTTGTAGTGGATGTTGTTGTAAGGCCATTTACAACGGACTGACCCCCAAGTACAATGGCATTGGCGGTATAAACACTTTGACAGCAATCAATTGTGACAAATGGGAAATTAATCGTTGTGAATGAGAATAGTGCAGCAATTGTTGCATGTACTTGCAATAACTTTTGTTGCAACAACAATTGTTTCAATACAACAATTGTCGGTTATTGTTTTCCAAACCTAACCTAACATTGCCATTACTATTGTTGTAGTCTCGTTTACAGTTGTTGCTATTTGTATTGTATACACGGGTAATAAAATAGTTTCAAAGCTCTCGGCGATGCAACAAATGAAGCAGCAACTACAACAACAACAGAAATGGAATTGAATTGAAATAAAACAAATAATAAAAATAACATTTTTATGCTTGATTTGGCCAAGGTATGCCACTACATCACTGGCAAGGCGGTAACTGTCCCAGCAGCATTGCAGGTATTTTAGAGTATTTGTGCAAATTGAGAAACCTACGCAATGGACGTTGGACGTTTGTAGTCATATCAGAAACAAGCCACAACAGCATAGAGTCAAAGATCTTTGGAGGATGGTTTTATGTATACCCTACATCAGGCGGAATGCTCTTACTCAGACTCTTTCAAATCTTAGAAAATAAATTTAACGTTGAATATACTCTTATATGTAAGTTACCTTCAAATAGCTATATTAAGAAACAAACTCTTATAGATTTAACTGCCAGGTCACCTGTGGAATTGGTCCATTATGTTAGGAAACATGGACTTACCCAGGAAAAACACTATATCGTTGTAACCAGGACAGAAAAAGAACACCTTTGTACAAACATCCACTAAGCTTTATCTAAACAAAATTTGTTACATTTTGTGAAGAATGTACCCAAAGGTGGACAACACATTCTTGGGACTTGTTGTACGTTTGGAAGACATTTTACAATGTGGAAAGTTTCGGCCAAATCGGATATTTAATTCGCAAGTCGAAAAATTGAGTTTATGAGCGTGGGAGTAGAGAGGAATATGAGGGGTACACACAACCCTGTACTCGCAAATTCTGAATTAAAAACTCTTGTGATGAAAAATAAATTTAACAAACAATTATCTGTAAAAATTGATAGTAAACATATTATACATACGTATGTATTTATGTATTTAATTTTTAATGAACTTTAATTTCTATAAGCAATATCGCCTTAGTATTGTCTTTGCATGATCAAACGAGAAAAAGAGTGTGAAGAAGAATCAGAAAATGTACACAAACATTATTTGGGTGTCTAAAGTAAATTTTAAAAGAAATTGAGAAGAGAATTTGCATTCCAGTTTGAACGTATAAACACGGACTAAGTTGTCGTTGTCATCGGAGATTTTAGTTGTTGCGGGCACAGTTTAAGAGCTTTTGGGGTAATATCTCAGTAAGTATGGACTTGCCCTCCAAAAAGTGTGGGAGTCTCGACGACAACTTGCTGCAAAAAAGTCAAAAGGATCCGACACATGTCCTTAAACTGTACTTTTGGAAAAGTTTTGAAATATTGTATGGAAGGTACATGAAGGAGTGCACCGGTATAGTCCATATTTGAACCAATTTATGTCTGGAAGAAATGTTATGAACCCTTTGAAAGTTATCGTGCATACAATTTTACCGAATAATTTCGAAGTTTTGTAGGGGAGTACCAGAAGCAGTTGTAGTGGAAAAAAATTACGAGCTGAAAAGTTTTAGGCAAATCGGTTGATCTGTTTAATAATTTTTGTGCACAAGCTAGACAGACGGCCGGTGAGGGCTAAATCGACTCCAAATTGTTTGAAACGGGCTTCGGGCAAACATGCTTGGGGCCCGAACCATTATTTCGATGAGGCTCATTATTTTCGTATCATAGTGTAGCCTTAAGCCTGAGGGCTGAGGGTATAATGAAAGAGATTTTTCAACGCACAAAATAAGGGGATTACAGATTTTTTTTTTTTTTTTTGCAGTTACGACAAATTTTGACAACGTCCAATTATTCCTTTCGATGGATATTGCGCCTACCAGTAATTTCAGTTGGTCACCGTATAACATAGAGGTTTTGGATCACTATATCGGGAAGAATGGACTTGCCAACGAAAGTCACAATATCCCTTCAAACAGGACCACAAGGAGTAGCATCAGTATAATTTTCCAAAGGATCTTTGAATTGATCCTAAACTGCACTTAAACAAAAATGTTGAACTTTTGTAAGGAAGGTAACTTAGGAAGAAGACCGATATGGACCATTTGTGAAGCTAAACTACATTTGAACAAAATATTAGGAGATCAAAAGCTTGAATCAAATCGGTTGACCCGTTCAACAGATATAGCGCGTATTATTTCAATGAAATTTTTGGAAAAATGTTAGAAAGCCAAATTTTAGACCGCATCGGTTGTTCCGTTGGTGCCATAGGGGGTTTTTAAAGTTTTCCGTATATTTTATCAAGAAGTATGGATTTGCTCTGAATAAACTTTCACCGTCCTAATAGGGGAAGCGAATACAAATTGTTAAAACAAAAATCAAAGTTATTCGAGAGCAGGTCTTAAACTGAACTATTCCGAAATTTTGTGTGGGAGGTACTCAAAGAGTCCATTTTTGAACCTCATCAATGTCTGGTAGAAAATATGGACAAACTTAATTTCAGTTCGAAGCTGGGCAATACGGGTCCACAACTTCTGGTACTTCCCCCCAAAATTTAAAAAGATGTCATTAAAATGGTCCAAACTTTGGATCTCCTAATATTTTGCTCAAATTTAGTTTAAATTCTAAAATGGTCCATATCGGTCCTCTCCTTGGGGAATCTCCCCCAAAAAAGTTCAATATTTAAGGTCTGTTCATAGATCATTTGGAAATGTACACCGATTTGGTTCGTTGTGGTCCTGTTTACAGCGATATTATGTTTTCCGTGGACATACTTCAATCCTAATCCAAGTTCAAATGAAAAGACCCTAAATACATTCGATCTATCCGTAGATGAAAGTTTCAATTCACATAGGTTGAAGGTATATCTCTGTCGGCAAAACCGACTGATACTTTTCTACTTGTTATATTAACGTTTCACATATGGTTTCAGGTATCAGTTGTGAGATTCTCTAACGCATTTTTTGAGTTACGGACAAATATCGGTAAAATTAAAATGCTTATAATTTAGGTAATTATCGATATTATTCGGTAAGTTAGCGACAAATAAAAAGTAGTCGTAAAGTTCTACCGATAGCAACGGTGTTGTCAACTTTTATTCGAACTTTTCTTTTATAATTTTACGATTTAATGTTACCAATTTTTGTCGGTAACTCAAAAAATGAGTTGGAGAATAGCACTATTGGTCTGATACAATATAATCTATTGAGTATTTCGCTTAGCCTGCGTAAAATCTTAACAACCGTTTCTGTTTAACGAATTGTTCCAAGTGGCTCAATTAGGGTAGTCCTTAAAAGGGGTGGTTCGTATTACAAGACGGATGAAAACGTCAACTACTTTAAAGGTCGCTGGTCTTAATCGAGCAATCCAATCGAATAAATGCATGTTGAAGGGTAGGCAATTAGGGAAATCGGATCCAAACCCCTTCAGCTAATAAGATCTAACATCACGTTTGGAAGTAAGTTCTAGAGGAAATATTCCCACGCAACTAGATGGAACTTCTTGTCAACGAAATTTTCACCTCATTCCTTAGGAGGAACCCCTAAGGATAAGGTGAAGCTCAGCTTTTCTCGGAAACAATACTGCGCGACGAATTGTCCCAAATGATTTCCGGCTAGCAAAATCATTGATAAGTCTGATCCCAATGGGTACAGGTATTCTTAGGGACATTCTCATCTCCAACGTTATGAACCAGAGCAACGTACGGCTTGGCCATACAACTATATACAATGGAGTCAAGGTCATTAGCTCCGAGAATAAGGAATGAGTAGTTATGATTCCGAATTCCTCTAAAGCATCAATTAGATTGAAGCATCAAACTTAGTGCAGACAAATCTGTATCATTGCGAAATCCGTCAAACCCACAACACAACGTCAGACATCGATATCAGGGGTACAATTTTCCCTTTGCGCAGACTTTGATGCCATGCCTACAGCAAATCACAATCAAGCTCGAAGGGCAGAGAGAATAACCGGGACCGAAGGCTTCATGTAACGAGAGTCAGGATCGTGGCGGACTTCACATTTCGGACATAAGAAGGTATTAAACTTTATTCATAGTCAGCTTAAATCGAATGACAGATGTCGCAACTATGAGTTCTTCAGGTTTGACTCATTAATTTTAATTTTACGAAGTAGGGAAATTTAGCATGAAGGTAACTCTCCTCTTCCAAGATGAAAGAAGGCTGCGAGAAACCATTAGCCAAACACTCATTTAAGCTTATCTCCCTAATTGCAGAAAGGTCTATATGATATAGGTAATATCGTTAAAGTCTGCTGGGTTCCAGATCACAGTAATATAATAGGAAACGAATTAACAAATGAACTAGGTAGAGATGATTCTAAGTCTATCGGCCTACCAGCTGATAAATCTGTACGGCCATGAATGTGCTACTACGTCGTCAAACTTCGTGAGATCTATCTCGATTGCTCTTGGAACCTGGGTGCAGGACTATATAAGTTAGGGAAGCAAAAAACGCGTTGACTGTCGAGCATCTACTTTATAGGCTTGTTTACAAGAAGACACCCACTATTATGTAAATATAACATAGATATTCTCACCTTCGCAAGAGACATAGATCACTGTATCCTTTTTAATTCTACCAAACACATATCATGGCTTGGCAAACATACATAACAACTAAATTTACTTCCTTCTATCTATTTCCAGCACAATCCATCGATTACCAACACGGAAATACTCTGGAAACTTCCTCTTCTTCATCTTCATTTTAAATCCAACATAATCTTCAAACCTATCCAGACTGTATCAAAGGTCTCCGAGTGAAGCAGTCACACTAAGGATGCGCAGCCATCCTTAAACATTAACATATCGAGTGGTCCGTGTAACAATATACTTACTTAGCTGGCCCATTACAGAACATTTGTTCCATAAGCCGATCTAAGATCTGTTTGCTGCTTCGCTTTCTGGAATATAATTGTTCCACAAACAGGACAGGCGGGACAAGGGAGACTTCTCTCATATCAATGAGTGCACCCCGATTCATATTAGCTCAATAACTTAGCTTTCTGGAATACCGCTCCTTTTCATCTCTTCTTCCACTTGCTTGCTCCATCTAAGCTTGGACCTGCCAATTATGCGTGCACCGCCATGTGGCACGTATTTATATGCCTTTTTATCGGGTTCATCATCGCTCACTCTTATGATATGGCCTAGCCAATGCAATCGTTGCATCTCGATACGTTTATCTATACGGATGTCGATGTATAGCAGATACAGCTCGTTGTTCATACGACGTCGATATTCACCGTCAACGCAGATCGGTCCGTAGATCTTTCGAAGAGTTTTTCTCTCAAACACACCATGCACTGCCTTACCTGCTTGCGCAAGTACCCAGGCTTCGAAACCATACATCAGCACGGGTAGTATCAGTGTTTGTAAAGCGTTGTTTTTGTTTGAGCCAAAGTAGCACGGGTTGGCCAATATAATTCTTCTTTTTATTTCACAACTGATGTTGTTTGTTGTGTTTACGGCGGTGCCGAGGTAGACGAAGTCTTTTACTACCTCAAAATGAAAAACCAACGTCAACAGTTGGTCCGATCTATATGGACGCATTGCGCCTCGACACAATCAACTTGGCCTTCTCGCCGTTTACCGCCAGACCCACATTAGCAGATTCCCTTTCGACTTGAAAAGGTATATAAGCTCCCTTCCCGATCGACCCATGATGTCTATGTTATCGGCATAAGCAAGAAACATATGTCTGTTTGTATATATTGTGCCACTTCATTTGACTTTCGCATCTCGTATAACCTTTTCCAGCAGAGTGTTGAATAAGTCACACGAGAGGCCGTCTCCTTGTCTGAAACCTCTTTTGGTACTAAACTGTTCGGAGAGGTTATTTCCTATTTTAGCTGAGGACCGAGTTTTAGTTAATGTCATTTTACAAAGCCCAATGAGCTTTACAGGGATACCAAATTCAGACATGGCTTGGAATACATTTGGACGTAGGGGGCTGTCAAAGGCTGCTTTGTAACCGACAAAAAGGTGGTAGCTGCCGATCTGCATCTCTTGGGTCTTCTCCAGGGTTTGCCGCAGGGTAAATATTTGGTCAATGGTGGATTTGCCAGGTCTAAAGACGCGTTGGTATGGTCCAATTATTTCATTGACAATAGGCTTTAGTCTTTCGCATAATATCCCTGACACTATCTCGTAGGAAGTAGAGAGAAGACTTATGCCCCTATATTTAGAGCACACAGTCTTATCTCCTTTCTTGTGGAGAGTGCACAGGATGAACCTGATCGTCGCGTACTCGCTCTTCCAGCCAGATGGTGCTAACTAGCTGATGAATACACCTTATCAGCGTGTCGCCTGCGGTTTCGAACAACTCGGCTGGTAAGCCATCGGTTCCTGCTGCCTTATTATTCTTCAGCCGGCTTATTGCTGTCTTTGCCTCATCTTGGCTGGGCGGTATACATTCAATACCATCTTCTGGGATTGAATCTGTGGTATCTTCGCCGTTGTCGCTACTACCGGATACAAACAGTTTTGAAAATGTTTCTTTCCATATCCATAGCACACAATCTGCATCAGTTACCAAATTACCTTGCTGGTCTCTACAGGAGGATGTGCCTGTACCAAAGCCATCAGTTTGATGTTTCACTCTTTGGTAGAACTTTCGGACTTCATTCTGGCTCCTGTACATCTCGACTTTTTCACACTCCCGCCTTTCCATTTCTCTCTTTTTCCTGCAGAAAATACGTTTTTCTTCTCTTCTTTTCTCCCAATACCTCTCTCGTGCGCTACGCGTTGCTAATGATTGTAGAGTAGCCCTATATGCCGCATTTTTTCTCTTCAGTAGCAGCACGACACTCCTGGTCATACCATGGATTCCTTGGTGGAGGTCTCATTGTGCTAATATGTTATCGGGACGAGAAGTGCTTTCATTAAGCAATTGCGCTAGTTGAGTGGAATATGATGTGGCTATCTGTTATGTTTGCAGCCTACCGATGTCCAACTTCCGCGTTGTGTCTGTTCGTGCTTTATTTGCAACGTTTAGACGGGTACGTACCTTTGCTGCAACAAAGTAGTGGTCCGAATCTATGTTTGCCCCTCGGAACGATCGTACATCCAAGTTGGATGATCCAACACGCTCGATGAATGCCTTCCATTTATCACAAAATGATCAATGTGATTACTTGCCTTTTTATCTGGAGACAGACAGGTGCTTTTATGAATATCGAGATCCTTAAATCTGGTACCGCAAACTACCATGTTTTTTGCAGCTGCAAAGTCCATCAACCTCATACCATTTTCAGATGTTTCACTGTGGGGACTGGGCCAAAGATATTCTACTTTCCAATTTTGGCATTATAATCGCCTAGAATAATTTTAATGTCATGGGCAGGGCAACGGTCATATGTTTCCTCTAAGCGCTCGTAAAATATATCTTTGGTATGTTCGTTCTTGTCTTCAGTGGGAGCATGAGCTTAAATAAAGCTGATGTTGAAGAATTTTGCTTTTAATCGAATTGTAGCGAGTCTTTCATTCACTGGGGTGAAGCTGGAGACCAGATGTTTTAACCTCCGACCAACTACAAATCCGCAACCAAACTCATGCTTTGTGTCATGGCAGCTATAATACAGTGCGTCACCTTTAGGTGTTGTTGTGACGCCTTTCCCAATCCATCGTATTTCCTGTATGGCAGTAATGTCGGTCTTGTACTTTTCAAGTACATCTGCCAATGCGTAAACTGCACCTTCTCTATAAAGTGTGCCAACATTCCAGGTGCAGATTCGCAGATCATGGTCCTTAAAACGTTTGCGGGGTTCGTCAACTTAAGAGGGTTTGTTTTTCTTTTCTTTCGTTTTTTTCAGAGTAGGCTTCTTTTTCTAGGGTTGGGTTACTTACCCAAGTTTTTAACGTTCTTATAGGTGAACGTGTGGCACATGTTAGCTCACTACGTTTAACGGGTGTTAAAGGCAGCTCCCCAGTTGACACAACGGGGAGGTCAGTGTCCACTTGAGATAAAAGAGGGACCAAGATAAATCCTGGGCTTTGCCATGTTAAAGCCGGTCAGGACCGTTCCTTGGTATCTTTCATCCCCTACGTCACCCGTGTAACAACACTTTTCTTTATTTGGTATTATCTGAAGTACCAATATTGGCGAACACTTCGGCCTCAAATATCTTTAAAATCATCGGCATAGTAGGTGAAAGAAAGCCACGAAAAGGTTTGTTTAAAATGTTCGGAAAAATTCCCGTGGTTTTGTTTTTTCATTCTAAAATTTTCCTTCTTTCCCCTAGAATGTAGGAATACATTTCCTGAATTCTCCTCACATGGTTGAGCCTCAGCCCAATTTCCTTCAATGTAATCTACAATGTGCCGTTACCGAGTAAAAAGTAACAGTTCCGTGTTGTTTGAGACCGTCGTTCGTGATGCTCCCTCGGATTTTGGATAGCTATACGACGTAATATTCTTCCTTTACAATAAATATATACTAAAATAGTGAATCAAATAGTCGACCACTATAACTACAGCTTTTGCTTATTTATTTTGAAATACTGGCAATCTTTTATGGCAATGGTGTTGTGTTGGTTTCTCAACTTCATTGCATTGTACCTAAAAATGGTCAACATTTGAAGATGAAGAAAAAAAACCCAACACAAAATGTTCCTTCCACATATTCGCAATATCAAAGACTTGTAACACACACACAAAGCGAAAACGTAAAACGTTTGGATCGGATGATGGTTGTGTTAAAGTCAGACATTAAGAATTAATTCAATTTGCTTGAGAATTGGCCAAACACTAAACTGATGATAAGTTTTGATTTATGGTTTTGGCTGCCTTACAGAAATGGATGATTGGGTGGCCAGTTAGCTAGACCAACTAGCAAGGGCCAGTTATCACATTTTGAAATAAATTGTTTAATGTCTGTGGTTTTGACAAGCGAAAAATGTACTATCTTGTTAAGTAACTATTTAGGAGGGAAGAAAAATTGTTTTCTCTCGTTTAGGCATGAAAAATCAAGAAGATAACTAGGAATGTTACTCAATTATATAATTAAAATAGAATGATAAAACGGGGAAACCGAGTGTACAAAAATAACTATAGTGCTCGAGATGTATAGACTTCTCCAAGAAAAAACTATACCATAGTAATCTTGACCACAAGGACTAACAGTTTGCAGCTAAGCGAAGATTTTGAACATTTTTGGAGATGGTACCAGAACGCCTGGACCGATATAGAGAATATTCGAACTTAGCTTAAAACTGGGAAAATAATATTTCGATGTGAAAAGTGTTTTAGTTTTAGGCGACGCATGCTGATTCAGCATTCAAATTCTGTACGAAATCAGTAAATTAAAGACGATTAAAATCGGTTCCGAAATTGCTGAGGAATTCCAGGAAAAATTCCACGTTACATTTTTTATAGTTTGTTCAAAATTTGAATATTTTTGTTTTTTTAAATTTTATTAAAAAGACAGTCAAACGGTAACACATGAACTATTTAAAAAAATAAAGAAAAATATTTTAAAAAATGTTTACGATACAATAATTTATTCCTTGTATGTAAAATATATTTACTTAGCATAATTAATTCTATACTATAACTATTATTCTTCATGGAACATTTGCAATAACTTCTATCAAAGAATTTAGATAAGGTCAGCGCCCCTTTGCGTGTTAAATGGATATTATGTAAATTCTTTCTCAATTCTGCCGCACTAAAACATTTTTGTGCTTGTGTTGACTTTTTACACTTCTAAAGTTTTTATTTATAATTTTTTGCACTGTTCCGTAGCCACATTGCTATGGCTTGGGATGAGTTTAGTTCCTGTTTTACAGGTAAATCAGTCAGTCAGTCATGTATAACCCGTTGTAATAGAATCATTTTTCTTTTTTGCAAAAAAAAAAAATATTGGCGAACAAAGAAGCTTGACTCCATGTTCACGAGTTTGGTGTTGATGTTGTTTATGTTCTGCTGTTTTTTTGTTATAATTTATAAACTATAATAAATACTGCTAAAACTTATGTTGTTGTTTTTGTTATGTTTTTTTTTTCGTTCATGATAACAGCTTGTTAGCTGTGAAAAGGTGCACCAAATCACCTCTTTATTGCGAGTCAAATACCAATACAAATTATTAGCGTAAATTTATCATCTTCTTGTGGTAAATTTTTTTCAAGTCTTTACCGGTATTTTATGAAAAGTTTTGTGGGGCAGTTAAATTGCGGCAATTGTAATCAGTGCCGATCATAAATTCTCTTAACACAATAATTAGATGGCTAATCAATTTACTTTATTGGTTTTTAATGGCAGCCCGTGCTTCTATTAGCAATAATCGAGGTTTTTGAACTTCAGATTTTAATGGATTTAATCAATTCTTGGGGTATACTACAAATTATGAATAACGGTAGTGCAAACGAGGCAATAAAGGAATGTTTAAGATTAATTCTGAACTACAAAGTCCTTAAATAACTCGAGTCCTTAAATAACCTCCACCATAATATGGAGGGTATAATTAAATTTGTCATTCCGTTTGTAACACATCGAGATATTCATGGGAGAAGCAGTCCACGCAGAGTCATGAAAAATGCAGTCCGTTCTTCACATTTTGACAATGTCCGATTTGAATCCATTTCATAAATTTTTCACATTTTAGAAATTTCAAAATTTTGCAAAAAAAAACTTAAAAAGACGAAGAACATGATTTGTTTCTTGTTAATTATAATAACAGCAATATGTTTGCATCCATAAAAAGTAATTTGTATACAAAAAATAATAAAAGTGATTTCGAAATACATCTTTGTTTGTAGCCAAAGAAGTAGTTGAATCATATGTTGTTGTGATTTATTCACTACAAAGAACTAATGCAAAATGTGTGCTTAAGAAGTAAATTAGACAGTAACCTCACTGCACCATGACTTCTTTCACGTAAAAAGATGTAGTCCGAAATCACTTGCACTCATGATTTAACTACTTCTTTGGCTACAAACATTTTGCTGGGTATATATTCGTGGTCATGGGAAAATTCTAAGTCGATACAAGTAAAAAAGTATAAGTCGGCTTTGCTTACAGAGATATACCCTCAGCCTATGTGAATTAAAACTTTCATCTACGGACAGATCGACACAATTGTTGAACTTTTGAGGGGGAGATAACATAAAAAGAAAATCGATATCGGCCATTTTAGAAGTTAAACTAAATTTGGACAAAATATTAGGAGATCCAACGTTGGGATAAATTTGGTTGCCCCGTTCAAGGAAGTACTTGAAGTTGTTGCCAATCTTCGAACTGAAACTACGTTTGCACAACTTTTGCGCTGTTTTCTCAAGGAGTATAGACTTGCCCTGAAAAAGCATTTACCGTCGTAATTGAGGCAGCGAATACAAGTTGCTTCAACAGAAGTCAAAGTGATTCAAGAGCGGGTCTTAAAGTGAATTTATCCAAAAGTTTGTGTGGGAGGTACCCGAATGAGTGGACAAATATAGCCCATATTCAAACCTGATGTACATATGACAGATGTATTAGGATGTGTAAAGTATGAACCAAATCGGTCACTCCCTTCAAGAGTTATCGTGCGCACAATTTTTCCGAACATTTTTGAACTTTTGTGGGGAAGGTGCCTGAAGGTGTGGACCGATATGGCTTATCTTCGAACTTATACTAAGTTTGGACAAAATATTACGAAGGCCAAATTTTGAACCGAGTCGGCAGATCCGTTGAAGAGCTATCTTGCGCTCCATCCACTAAACACGGTGTCATAGGTTTTTTTTTTTTTGACAAAATATTACGAAAGCCAAATTTTATTCCGAATCGGTTTTGAATTTTGTCTGTATAGGTCCACGCCTTCATATAGCTCCCGTAGATCTTACCTCCCGGTTTTCGGTATTTTGATGGTTAAGGAATTTGGTATTTAGTCTTTGTTGGGGGATTTAAAATTTCCCCTCTAAAATTTTCGATATAGGTCCAAGCCTTCATATAGACCCCATAGAACAGTACCTCCGAAGTAGCTGAAATTTGGTATTTAGTCTTCGTTGGGAATATAAAACTTTCCCCCAGAAATTTGTTGGTACACGTCCACGCCTTAATACAGCCCCATAGAACGGTGCCACCCGATTTTCGGTATTTTGAAGGTTTTAGATTGATTATCACACCGAAATGGCTGAATTTTGATACTTAGCCTTCGTTGGGGGTATAAAATTTCCACCCAGAATTTTGTTGGTAGGGTCCACCCACGTCTTCATATAGCCCCAAAGAACGGTACCTCCCGATTTCCGGTCTTTTGAAGGTTGTGGCCTCAATATTCCTCCGAAATTGCTGAAATTTGTTATTTAGTTCTCATTTGAGATACACAACTTTCCATATGAAATTTGTCGGTAAAGGTCCAGGTTTTCCTATATCCTTCATAGAAGCGTTCCTCTTGATTTACTGTATTGGTTAGGTTTTAACCACATTATCTTCCTGAAATATTGCAAATTTGGTATTTAGTCTTCTTTGAGTCTAAAAACTTCACACCCGAAATTTGTCGGCTGGGTCGACGTTTTGATATAGCCCCCATAGAACCGAACCTCCCGAATTTCGGTATTTTGACGGTTAATGACATTGTTTTACCGAAATTGCTGATATTTGGTATTAAGTCTTTTTCATAAACGAAAGGAAACTAATTGTTCCATTTTACTTAAATACCACTCGTGGTGGAAGGTATAACTTGTTTTTAATTTCATATTTCACGTGACCTTCCAATGGGATTTTGGGCTTATACTTCCAATTGTGTTATCATGCCTTGTTAGCATGTTAATTTGACTTATGGTGAACATGTTCAGTGCGATCCTTCCTAATGACAGCATCGTTCAATGCCGACAAATTTCACCTTCCGTAATCTGCTGCTGTGAGGATGACTCGGCTTATAACACGTCACCATTAACTATTTAATCAGCTACACATACATTATGTTACATGGCTGACAGCATCGATCACGTTTTGAGGATAGTCCACACTTGTCATTTGAACTTAAAAGACAGGAAAATCTCGAAGACTATCTCAAGAAATATCGAATTACGAGTTTTACGAAATGTCGTCTAGTAGAGTTGAGAGCTTTGAAAGAAAGATGTTAAAAAAAATTCGAAAATGACACCTTCTTGTGGTTAATCACTGTAACGTCCACAAAAATTAAGGTAGGACTCTGAAATTTTTGAAAAATGCTACCTTCCGACCGACCTATTGCGTTGTATGTGGTTAACAAGGTTTCTTTATCCACACCCCAAGTGCTGCCAGCTAGAGATTTGAGGACCTTGTTCCGGTTTCTCAGCTTAGGCCAGATAACTGTGGCATGCTCGGACGACTTATACATGCTATCGAATGTGAATGTGGTCGGAATAATTGCACCGTCGACCTGTTCATTCAGTGGGAGCTTCATTTGCGCCGTCCATGTGGTGAACAGTGCGGCTGTTGACTTAGTGGTGGATATTTTCATATTCCTCGCGTGGAAAAACTCTACAAGATCATTGAGATAGGAGTTTAGCCTGTCGAAAACGTAACCGATGTTGGAACCTAACGCCATGAGTGTACAATCATCCGCGTACGTAAGTATGTAACTCAATGCCGTCGGGAGGGCATGGAATTGCAGAAAGGTAGAGGTTAAACAGTTCCGGAGATATCACCCCTCCTTAAGGAACTCCCTGCTTCACTCTACGGGGTTTGGACTTCCTGTCTCTAAATTCCACGTATGACTGGCGACCACACAAATAGTTGATGGCCCAGCGTTTCAGAGAACGCCGATATCCTCGAACAGCCTAGCATGGCTGACCGTATCAAACGCTTTGATCAGATCCAATGCTACCATCACTGTTCTGTGGCATGGTTTGTCCTGGTTGAGTCCTCGTCCAATATATGTGGAAATGGCGTGCAGCGCTGTTGTGGTACTATGCTGCTTCCGGAACCCGTGTTGATGATCCGCAACTGGATAACACGTTCTGATGCTGGGGAGGTGTAACGCCTCGAGTATCTTTGCTACTGGCGATAGAAGTGCAATCGGCCTGTATGGCTCACCTTTGCTGGCATCTTTGGCAGGTTTCAGAAGCGGGACCGCCCTGCCCAACTTTTAGGCATCGGCAGCTATTAGGGTGGCTAGCGATAAGTTGAGGACCTTACTTAAATACTCGACTCCCGGGTCATCCAGCTGTTTTAGCGTCACCATTGAAATTCCGTAAGGTCTAAGCGCTTTGGATGACTTTGCGCCTCGGATAACATCTGCAACATCATCCATCGTAAATTGTTGCGGTTCTTCCTCGGCTGGAAGAGATCGCAAACGACGTAAAACACTTCGACAGCCCGGTCGCTATCGGGGTGCTCGGCAGAAATAGCCACTTCGGATCAGTCACAGCCACATCGTTAAACATGACAGATGTCCGATCGTCTCTCCTACCAGGGTTCGATAGCGCCTTAACCGTTGTCCACAATTTATTAAAACCGGCTCCAATGTTGCAGCACTTCAGATGTTCTAGCCACTTTTTCCGCCTGTGTTCACCGACTAATCTATTGACTTCCATTATCAGTCTCTGACTCTGGGATCATTAGGGTTCGTGCCGCGAAGCTCATCACTCTTATTAGCTAATACCGTCGCCTCTGCTGGGAAATTAGGTCTTATTTCAGGTATTCGACCAGCAGAAATAAAGCGAGAGGCTGCAGCGGTGTTGATGTCTCGAAATTTCCTCTTTGCTACCCGAACATCAGAGGGATTGGGCAGCTCTCTGAAACCATGCCAATCCGCATTCCCATGGTTAATGAAAGTATGACGTTCAGAGGTTATGAAGTCTGGTGGTCCAGTTATGGAGATGAGGATTGGGAGATGGTCCGCCCCAATGACGGGTTGCCATGTCTCGTCATTCGTCAGACCGGGTGACAAGATGGATATGTCAACCGAACTGTGGCAGTCCCCTCTAATTCTAGTGGGTGCGTCCTCTTTCGCAGTGCAGAATGTGGAGCTATCTATTTGCTCAGCCACATCTGTAGCTCTCTGGTCATTTCCTAGGGCTGAATGCCATAACTCATGATGCGCATTAAAATCCCATAGGACCTGCCGGTTATCACCTCGCGATCGAGATATGATGTTAGGCGGATAACGCGGGGCGCAGCCATTGACCGGCGGGATATACACATTCAGCAGTTCTATCTCGACGGTTACACACCTTACCGCTACCCCCATACACTCGAAGTATGGGTCCCTAGAGTCTAGCTGAGGCGAGATAGGTCTGTACTGGACAGACTGGTGCAGTAGGAATGCAAACCCACCACCCCATTTCTCGTACGATCCTGACGAAGAACGTTGTATCCATCACAAGTCCGAAGACTGTTGTAGTTGTTCAGTTTCTTTTCCTGAATCGCCGAGACCAATATATTTCTTCGACTCATAAAAGTCACTATCTCATTCATCTTGGTTCAAAGGCCATCGCAGTTAAACTGCAAGAATGACACATCCTCAGGAACTGGAAAAGCAATACCTTGTTTAACGGCTGCGGCTGATAATGCTGTTGGGGAAATTCCGGGGGAGTTTCATAATCCGATGGGGATCATCTTGGCAGCACGAAGCACGAAGGTAGGTCAGGCCTGAACAGTTCCTGAAATGCACCCATCCATCGCACCCATTGCATCTCACTGACACCGACCAATGGTGGATGAGACACTGACAAACGGTGCAAAACCATGGTCCGGGGTTACTCTCTATCCCGGTACGGACAAAAAGAATCCGTCTTCTCATTCTTGGTAACAAATTTTTATTTTATCTGATTTATAGCACCTTTGTTGTGTTTATGGCGGTGCCGAGGTAGACGAAGTCCTTTACTACCTCAAAATTGTAGGTACCAACATTCACAAATGGTGCGGGGTTTGTGGTAATATTACGCGTCGATACCATCAACTTGGTTTTTTCGCCGTTTACTGCCAGACCAACTTTAGCAGTTACTTCCTTTACCGATCGACCCATGATGTCAATGTCGGCGGCATAAGCCAGTAACATATGGCTGTTCGTGTATATCGTTCCATTTCTTTTGACCTTCGCGTCTCGTATGACCTTTTCCAGCATGATGTTGAATAGATCACACGACAGGCCGTCTCCTTGTCTGAAACCTCTTTTGGTAATAAACTCTTCGGAGAGGTTCTTTCCTATTTGAACTGAGGATCTCGTTTCAGTTAATATCATTCTACAAAGCCGAATGAGCTTTGCAGGAATACCAAAATCAGACATGGCTTGGAACACCTTTGAACGTATAGGGCTGTCGAATGCTGCTTTATAATCGACGAAAATATGGAAGGTGTCGATCTGCATTTCTTGGGTCTTTTCCAGGATTTGTCTCAAGGTAAATATCTGGTCAATGGTGGATTTGCCAGGTCTAAAGCCGCACTGATAGGGTCCAATAATTTCATTGACCATAGACTTTAGTCTCTCACACAATATGCCAGATACTATCTTATATGCAATAGGGAGCAGACTTATGCCCCTGTAATTGGAGCACACAGTCTCATCACCCTTCTTGTGGACTGGACATAGGATGCTCACGTTCCAATCGTCGGGTACGCGTTCTTCCTGCCAGATGGTGCAAACTAGCTGATGCATACACCTTATCAGCTTGTCGCCTCCGGTTTTGCCGCCTTATTATTCTTTAGCCGGTTTATTGCTGTCCTTACCTCATCTTGGCTGGGCGGTATACATACAATACCATCTTCTGTGATTGGATCTGTGGTATCTTCGCCGTCTTCACTGCTATCGGATACCAACAGTTTGGAAAAATGTTCTTTCCATATCCTGAGCACACTATCTGTATCAGTTACCAAATTACCTTGTTGGTCTCTACAGGAGGATATGCCTGTACCAAAGCCATCAGTTTGATGCTTCACTCTTTGGTAGAATTTTCGGACTTCGTTCTGTCTCCTGTACATCTCTATTTGTTCACACTCCCTCTTTTCCATCTCTCTCTTTTTCCTGCGGAAAAGACGTTTCTCCTCTCTCCTTTTCTCCCGATACCTCTCTCGTGCGCTACGCGTTGCTACTGATTGTAAAGTAGCCATATATGCCGCATTTTTTTCTTCGGTAGCAGCACGACACTCCTGGTCATACCATGGATTCTTTTGTGGAGGTCTCTGGTATCCAAGTACTGATTTTGCGGCAGTTTGCATGGAGTGGGCAATATTTTGCCATTGTGCTGATACGTTATCGGGACGAGAAGCGCTTTCATTAAGAAATTTGGTCAGCTGGGTGGAATATGCTGTGGCTAGCGATGTCCAACTTTCGTGTTGTGTCTGTCCGTGCTTTATTTGCAACGTTAAGACGGGTACGTACCTTTGCTGCAACGAGGTAATGGTCCGAATCTATGTTTGCTCCTCGGAACGATCGTACATCCAACACGCTCGATGAATGTCTTCCATATATCACAACGTGATCAATTTGATTTATTGTTCTTTGGTCTGGAGACAGCCAAGTGCCCTTATGAATATCGAGATGCTTAAATCTGGTACTGCTAACTACCATGTTTTTTGCCGCTGCGAAGTCTATCAGCCTCATTCCATTGTCTGATGTTTCACTATGTAGACTGAATTTCCCGACTGTTTGTCCAAAGATATTCTCCTTTCCAATTTTGGCATTAAAATCGCCTAGAACAATTTTAATGTCATGGGCAGGACAACGGTCATATGTTTCTTCTAAGCGCTCGTAGAATATATCTTTGGTCTGTTCGTCCTTGTCTTCGGTTGGAGCATGAGCGCAGAAAAAGCTGATGTTGAAGAATTTTGCTTTTAATCGAATTGTAGCAAGTCTTTCATTCACTGGGGTGAAGCTGGAGACCAGATGTTTTAACCTCTGACCAACTACAAAACCGCAACCAAACTCATGCTTTGTGTCATGGCAGCTATAATACAGTGCGTCACCTTTAGGCGTTGTTGTGACATCTTTCCCAGTCCATCGTATTTCCTGTATGGCAGTAATGTCGGCCTTGTACTTTTCAAGTACATCTGCCAGCGCGTAAACTGCACCTTCTCTATAAAGAGTGCGAACATTCCAGGTGCAGATTCGCAGATCATGGTCCTTAAAACGTTTGCGGGAGTCGTCAACTTTAGAGGGGTTTGTTTTTCTTTTCTTTCGTTTTTTCATAGTAGGCTGCTTTTTTCTAGGTGGGGGGGGGGGGGTTACTAGCCCGACGCCCAAACCCAAGTTTTTAACGTTCTTATGGGTGAACGCGCGGCACATGTTAGCTCACTACCTTTAACGGGTGTTAGAGGCTGTTCCCCAGGTGACTCCACGGGGAGGTCAGTGTCCACTTGGGATGAAAGAGGGACCAAGATAAATCCTGGGCTTTGCCATGTTAAAACCGGTCTAGAGCTGGCAAACCATCGATATTCCCAACATTAGATATGTTCGATATAATATTTTAAAATATCGATTGCTATCGATATTATCGTTAAGTTGTCAGCACCATTAATTTGGAGATAAAAATGGAGGAAACGTCAATGCTTTTCTTGACATTTTGCACATGTAGTTCACAGAAATGTAAAGGAAAATAAACAATTGCTTTTATTTTATAAAAATATTAATAAAATGCATTTTACTTTCCCGAAAAATATGTACGTGTAACTACGGACTTACTTTCTCACACACACACAAAACCGAAAAGCAGCCAAATTTCTATTTATTTCAATGAATTTTAGGTTGCGGATTTTCGTTCCGATAATATCGATAGGCAGAACTATCTATCGATATTTAATTTAAGAAAAATAATCGATTTTATCGATAGTGCCATCGATTTTTTGCCAGCTCTAAACCGGTCAGGACCGTTGCTTGGTATCTTCCATCCCCTACGGCACCGCCATAAACACAACAAATAACATCAGTTGTGAAATACGAAGAAGAATAGTGTTGGCTAACAGATGCTACTTTGGGGTGAGTAAGCAGTTTAGGAATAAAGCCACCTCTCGTCAAATAAAAGTAACACTTCACAAAACACTGATACTACCCGTGCTAATGTATGGTTCCGAAGCATGGGTACTTGCTCAAGCAGATAAGGCAGTGCTTGGTGTGTACGAGAGAAAAATTCTTCGAAAGATCTACGGGCCAATCTGTGTTGACGGCGAATATCGGCGTCGTATGAACAACGAGCTGTACCAACGATACAATGACATCAATGTAGTTGAACAAATCGAGATACAACGATTGCGATGGCTAGGGTGATGATGAACCCGCTAAAAAGGCTTATAAATACGGGCCGCATGGAGGTTCTCGCAGATCTGGAAGGCCAAAGCTTCGTTGGAGCGATCAAGTGAAATGAGATATCAGTAAGCTACATATCCCAGATTGGGAAAATACAGCAGCAAACAGAGTGGATTGGAGATTTTTTCTTAGTTCGGCTTATGGAACAAATGTTCTGTAAAAGGCCAGCTAAGTAAGTAAGATTTATAGCACCGGTTTAAAACTGGAGACAGAGGTTAAAACATCTCTGACTAGTGACTGCGTCACTTGTAGGTTATGTTGTGACGCCTTTCTCAATCCGTAGTATTTCCTGTATTACAGTAATATCGGCCTTGTAGTTTGCAAGTGCATCTGCCAATGCGTAAACCACACCTTCTCTTTAAAGAGTCCTCACATTAAAACGATTTAAGTTTGGGAATTTGTTTCTATTTCCTTTGTTTTTTTTCATGGTAAGTCCCAATTTACATTAGGCGAGTTTACTTGCGGCAATTGTCAGTTTGATGGAGAGAGAGGTGAGGTATATGGTAACCCTTTGCCTCTCAACACCCTCTCTCACCCACAAACTGACAATTGCCGCAAGTAAACTCGCCTAATGTAAATTGGGACTAATGGGGTTTTAACAGGTAAGGGTTACCAACACGTCGCCTAAAACCTCCTCCTTTCGCATCCGGGTTTGGGACCGGCAATGGCGCTTACAAGATCAGCAGTGAAAATAGAAAATAAATTCTTCGGCCCTTTAACACCAAATACAATATCATGTTATCGTTCTGAGTCTCCGTCAATCATCCCATCTGAAAAAAGAATAGAATTGAGCTTAAAAACACTTATTGGGGTTCTACTATATCATCCTTCACTGACTCTTTTCAAGTACTTCAGTACCTTATTGAATTAAAAGCCGTTGACATTTTCCTTTCAACAAAATATCTTCCAATAGATATCCTGACATATTTTTAAGCAACACAAATCTTTTAAAAAAGATTTATTTTATGTACGAAAATAACAACAACACAATGTTGGTTTAAATGCCAAGTGTCATCAGTTAAAATGACATTTTCTTTTGCTGAAACTGAATTTGTATATTTCTCTGTCACTACCACCACGCATTCATATGTCTTCTTCGTGTAAAACTCAAATATTGGCTTTGATGTGGCTAACATATCTATGTGTTCATGACTTTCGTTCACACAGCGAAAATCGTATCTTATAGCACGTTTATATTTAACCGGATTTAACAAACCCACTGGGTTTCAAATGTCAATTCCATTGCTTATATTTCAAATAAATCCTAACAAAGAAGGTTAACCCTGCAAAAGGCTATAATATAAACATGGCCTTTAATCGTTACGAATAAAATAGCCAAAGAGTCCTGTGGTCTCATACATGAAAGAAGTCAACAGCATCCAAAGCAGCAATCATTTGACAGTTCACAAGTTCCCCAGAATGGTTGGGTATTTTTATTTATTGCCGTTTGTTGTGTCGGTTTTTTTCCTCTTTTTTTCGTGCGTTCTGACATTTTAGTTAGCCACATTCATAGTACAAGTCATACTTGTATTCAATTTGGGAAAAATGTTGTAACGACAAATGACTTTGAAAAATATTCCAGACCATGGGAAAAGAAAACCTGGATTTTACAATGGGACAGAATGGAATTAAATGAAAGTGCACCATTCAAACATGTAAAAATAGTGTGAAGTGGGGAAGAGTTAATGCAATTACAGACCAATACCACCAGTCAGTGTTGGACCTTAGTGTATGCCATTATTTTCTTTATTTTTCTTAAACTCTCCAAAAAGTTACCCCACTGTAATCGGCACAAACAACTTAAAGTCAACCAACAAAAGTAAACATCCAATTTTTTTCTCCTTAAGCTGGTCACATGAATTCGCTTGATATGCGTGGCCAGCCATTGATCATATCCCATAACATGTTATGTTCCTGAGGGTTGACATTTGTCTGTGGCTGTGTGGCAATCGGGGCCGTTACTATCTCATGATTATAAAATTTACTACCAATTGTTTCATGTCACAGACAGACATGACATGACATGTGCCTCATGACATTTACAAAACATGCGTGAGCCTGTCCATCAAGGCTACTCCAAGACTTGTCCAACTTATTGTTTGTTGATCCACTTCTAATCAAAGAATAATTTCAGCAAAAATAGCAAAAAATTGGGATCATCAACATCAATTCATAAATCGCAGACATTGTCGCAGTGTTGTCATTCGGTATTGCCTAATGGAATAGTTTAATAAATTTCATAATACCGTTGGCGAGCCTGTCAGCAGCCAAAGTTTAACTGTCTGTCTGCCGGCCTTCCTCTGATTTTGTTAGACATTTTCCTCGGTATTGGTTCGCTTAATTTACGACAGCAGCATATCCTCCATCAGTCAATGATCTCAGTCGTGGAGATCAATAAATGTGCTGGCAGCCAACCGCATTATCTTAACTGGCTCCTCTCTATGCCGCAACAAAAAATGACCATTTCAACAGAACTTGACCGAGTGAATGGCTGGCTGGCTGGTTGGCTGACTTACAGGATGGTTAACTGATTGGCTTGGTATTAAATAACTGCATTAAATTCTTCATAAATTAGAACAAAATATTCTAAACACAAGTAAGTCAAACTTAAAAAAACACAACTCCTTCCTATGCTAGGAAATGTGGAAGAGCACCACTACCAGATTGTCCAGGTTGCTTGGATAAAAAACAAAACTGGTAACTACTGTTACATATGAAAATACGCTCATTTAGTTTAGTGGCCGTCAGAGGAAACAAAAATAAGCTTACAAAAAACTGTTTAATCCACTAACATTGTCTAAGACTAAGCAACAGGCCAGCAAACTGGCTGCGGCGCAATGCAATGTGGCACCACGACATGATCGCACATCTTTAGTTGTTAGTCGTAAACTAAGGCATTGTAGTTAGAAATCGCAACAAAAGAAAATAACAAAAATATTTACATAGATGTCCAGTACACAACGTATGTTCTTGCAGCCGAACTTAGGGCAGACTTCGAAGAGCACGGTATTCACCGGACTTGACCCCTGCTGACTTTTTCCTCTCCCCAACACTGAAGAAAACCATGAAAGGAAAGAGTTTTGCTACGATTGAGGAGATAAAAGAAAAATCGAAACAGATTTTAACTGGTTGGTGCACGCGATAATTCTCGAACAGATCAACCGATTTGGTTCAAAATTTTGCTCTCGTAATATTTTGCCAAACTTATTTTAAGTTCGAAGATGGGTCATATCGGTCCACTTCTTATGGTACGTCCCTTACAAAAGTTCACCATTTTTCTTTAAGTGCAGTTTAAAGTCTGTTCGAGTATTCTTTGGAAATTTTTACCGAAGGTACTTTTTGTGGTCCTCTTTACAATGATATTATGTTTTTCTTGAGCACGCCAATGCTCCTGAGACAACGGTTGAAAATCTCTAAATTATACAGTAACCAAGTTAAATGACAGGAGAGCAGGAAATCTGTCGAAAGGAATGTCTGCGAAAATAATATCCACTTCCAAAGTAGATTTCGTCGGTACATTTCTCCAATTTCCCGCCTCCGCAAAACTTTTGAGCTTTTATCCAAACCCATATTTTTGTCGGGAAGTTCGTACGTCCAAAAAGGGCCACAAAATTGTGCAATCCACCTGAATACAAAATTGTTGGTGAAAAGGATTGTTGTGTAGACGGTCTTCAATCTCAATACACACAGGCTGAGGGTAAATCTCTACCGGCAAAGCCGACTGATACTTTTTTTATTGTTTTCTTTAATTTCAGTGGAAGAGATATAACAACCGCTGACCGCTGTACTTTTCTGATCCATGTCAAATCTGGTATGTCTGTGGAACACTGTTATTATTATTTATGGAGCACCCAGAGAGTGATAGGGCGAAGAGGAGTGTGCAACGACGTATAAGAGCCGTCTCAACAGAGGAGTTACTTCCACAATTTTCGATGATCGATGTTTCAGATGTCATCCGTAACGAGAAATCATTCAAAGCGTTGGGCCTACACGGAATCTCAATAGTAATGCTTGAGCAACTGCATAAACCCGGAGTTGAAAATTTGACAAGTGTCGTCAATCTATCTTTAGCCACCAATCTTGTATTAGAAGTCTAGAATGTTGGCAGGGTGATCCCGCTACTGAAACCAAGCAACGATGTCATGGAGGTGAATAGTACAGACTGATCTGCCTTCTGTCGCCAGTAGCGAAGATTCTAGAGGCACTAATCCTCTTCATGATGAGGAGCAGATTCCCGGTTGTCCAACATCAGCATGGATTCCGGTAAATTCACAGTTACACAATAGCATAACATGTCATATCCACACAGTCGAGGACAGAACTAAAACAGTACGTGAACCGAAAGGTCATGGTGGCTTTTGACCTATCGAAGGCCTTTGATGCCGTCTACTATGCCAAGCTGTTTGAGAACATACAGAAGTCTTCCAAATTCTGGCAGGGATGTTTAAGGCGTCCGCGCAAGCCACAGTTATTAGCGACAAAATCAGAAGTAGGACCAAGCAATAGGATGTTGTCGACGCAGTACATGCTTGGATGTTACTGCCGCAAGCATGTCATGATCTAGTGGAAAGTCTTCCCCCAACCAGGCACGTCATGAAAGATCTACATGATCTCGGAATAGGGAGGTCCAAAGGTATAAACCAGAACCTCTAGATGAACGAGCATATCAGTTAGTTTTGAACACCATCCTGATGCAGTAGCGCAGGCAGTTTAAAGGTACAGCGTGATTGCCGTACTCGGAGACCATCCCCCATCCATCGCAGCAGAAGAACGCCAGCTGACAAGGCCAACACGAATGGTTTTAGCCCATTCAAGATTCGATCGATGCAGCTATCTCAATTCGTATTAGGCCCGAATTGATGTCACGATGCCCAATACATGCCCTGTATGTGAATTGGGATCTCACGATATTCTGCATAAGTTTATTTACGGAACAGTACCTGCTTGGGTGTTACCACCGCGAGCTTCCATGCTCCGAACGATTTGACAGGCTTCTCCCAACCAGATACGTCAGGAGAGATCTTCATGATGTGGAGGGAGAGGTCCAAAAGTACATTCAATAACCTCTAGATCAATGAGCCTAACAGGCAGCATCTTGATGCAGTTGCACAGGCATTAATAGGCCGTACTCGGAGACCGTTTCCCATCCATTACAGCTGAAGAACGCCAGCTGCCAAGGGCAGCACGAGTGGTTTTTGTCCAATTAAGATCCGGTCGATTCAAACGCCTCAATTCACAGTGGGCCCGAATTAATGTCACGATACCAACACATGTCCTGTATGTAAATTGGGACTACACGACATGCTACATTTGGTTAGTTGCCCAGCTAACCGCACTCACCTGTCTCCTGATTCTTCATGGACAAGGCCAGTCCGGGTTGCAGAGGACCCAGAACCAATTAACTGAATAAAATATAAGAACGAACATATTTGCGTTGCTACAACAACAGCAATTCTGATCTCTGACGTTCTGATATTATCTGTCAGTTTAGCTATGATACCTTGCATCCACGTCCGTCCTGCTAGATCCTTCGGATGTTTTCAAATTAGGACTTTTTAAGTTTTTCGAGGATTAAGCAGAACTGTGGGTTGACACAGTTCTCCACTTGTGGGTCACAAGACTGAGAACCCCATCTTATTAATTTTGCAAGTACTTAATTTGCCCCAACATTTCAGAGCCTTGGTACCCAACAAAATTTAACTACCCAACACAAGTATTCTTTAAGCCGATCTACAATTTCGAACAGTTTTAGATTTATGGCGAAGCGCCCTAATAGCTTTAGAGCAACACTCAATCCTCAAAATCAGTCACAAAACTTCTTCTGATATTCAGTTCATCACAGTACACAACAGCTCCCGTTCCTTCTTCCATTTTCGCTCTATCGGTGAAAATGGTTAGGCTGTCGTAGGATTGGTCTAAACGGGATGATTACGTCATCCAAACTTATATTTGTTTGCAACCAGTCCCAAACATATATTTGTTTGGATCCAAACATAATTCTTACATAGATTTTTCTGCGTGTATGATGTTCCTGAGTTCCCTACAGAAATATTCCCAATGTTCGAATTGATAAGTCTGCTTTTCCAGCATTCTATCAATCCAATTAACAAAATGGGGGTCAGTCAGTTCATTTAGAGCCTAGTTTATGTATTCGAGTTTCATGGTATTAAGAACTCCTTTTAAAAAGCAAAGGTGTGATCCTCCACGTTCTTTTCAGTCGACTTTCAATTTACATATTCATGTTGAGAATTGTGGCTTAAAGTTTGAACCAAATCGGTTACTCCGTTCATGCGTTATCGTACGCTCCACCTTGTCAGACAACGATTAAATCGACTCTAAATTGTGTGAAATGAATATAAATATATAAATTGTCTTTAACCATAAGGGTGAATGTAAAAAGTGATCCTTGTCTTGGCAAATAGTAGATAAATCCCAAAGAAAGTCGAGTCATCTTGCAACCTCTGTATACAGAATGTACGTTCGTTTCTGTATACAAAGGTTTCTTATGGCCACCAAAGAATTGTTAAGAAAATACTTGAGTATGGAGAGGAACACTGTTCGCTCAATCATTTGTTAAATGCAGGTGGAGTTGATTGTTAACGCTTTAAATATCCCGAGCTAATGTAACAAATAATCCATGTTCGAATGTATGTACGAGTATATGCAACAAGATTCTCAATATCAAAATACAAATAAAAATAAAAAAAGAAATAAAACCAAACCAAAAACCAATACGATTCGCCAACATAGATTCGAACGAATGTGGGTTTATTGATCTTGGCCATCTCTCGAATACAGCGCATCACATTACCGTCTCCAGACAGACAGACGGACATAGTTGCAGATTACGGTTTTATTTTAAACAGGACTGACAAGTGCCACAGTATCAAGAAAATGGTAACACATCTTCTCTTGTTCTTCTATATTGCGAAGAGCGCAACAACACTTTGGATGTAGATAGCGAAGATCAGATCAAGTTTTTTTTTTGCGAAGCAGATTGTTTGCTTACAACTCTGTTGGCTAAAGTAATGCAGAAATATTTCCAAGATTACTTCTTCTTCATATGTGAGTGTTTATTAGAAGTTTTGATATATAAATTGTATTTTATCCGACATGTTATGTTAGATCGCTTTTTGGCATTGCGTATAAATCAAAAGAAGTGTTTCGAAAATCCGACATCATGTATTGTCGGAGAATGTGAATGGCCTGTTTGATTGATGTTAAAATGCAATAATTTGATATTTAACATATTTACCTAACACATATCTAGGCGGATAGAGGGATAATTATAGCTTAAGTCGTAGTCTAAGATGTATTAGCACCGCTATTGAATACGTAATCCTAATGTTTAAATACAACAAACAACTTAGTGCATATGTGTCAAAGCGTAAACATCTAGACGATCTAACTAAAATAGGTATCGAAAACGGTTATCTCAATGATGAATTTGTTTAATAACACTGTGCTACACGAAAAATGTGCAGGTGTTCTGATGCATAAATTCGGTTCTGTGGGAGTGCATGGAAGAGGAAAATATCGTTGGTTTCTTTGGGTCACTTCGTTTTTATTTGATTTTATAACGGAAAATGTAGTGAAAAACGGGGTTTCTGGGAATTTTAGCTTTAAACGGGCATATCTTATTTTTTCCACAACGGTTTTCAACAGCAATTTCCTTGAAAGAGGATAATATTGTCTTTCGAACAAGCCATAGATTTTTAAAATCGGTTAACAAATGACGAACTTGCTGTGATTAGAGTGTGACAAAAACGCATTAAAAAACTTGAAAATGTTTTTTCTCGTGCTCTAGAGAAGATACCAAGCAAATAAATGGAAATTCAAAATAAATGAAATTTACTTGTAAACATTTTCGTCCGATAACTTTTTACAAATTTCGACTTGGATAATCACGGCAAGAGTGCATAGATCAAATTAAATCCCTGTAGGTCGATAAAGGAACTTACTTTATCACTATTAAAAACTGGTTTAATGAATTCAATCGTCACTGACACTAGCAAAACAACGAAGGCCGTGAGGGCCGCCCAAAATCGGTCGATGTGCCAGAAAAAATTAAGCCGTGCACGAACGGATAATGTAGGATCATCATGTTATGTACCGTGAGATAGAGGCATCCTTTGGCATTTCTTCCACCAAATAACATTTGATATTGCATGAACACCTGGCAGCTCGGAGCAAGACAGGAATCGACCGTTTCGGTCTTCGAAAGCGAGCCAAATCCAACGAAAGCTGTTCATGATATAAGACCTTCGAAACAAATGGTCGCGTGTTTCTTCGGCAAAACTGACCGTGTGGCGACTATACGGCTTGGGAAATGTAGGACGGTTAATTCTGAGTGTTACCCCACAATTTATTTGCCTGAAGTCTCCTGAGAAATTCGAAATAAGAACAAGAGAAGTCGAATCGTTCTGCATCATGACAATGCGAGCCCTCACACATCGATTCAAATCAGCGCTTGTTTGACCGGACAAAACGTGGAATTGATAGGTCATGCGCAGTACAGCCCTGACTGGGGTCCAATGACTTCATCTGATTCCAGCACATCGAGAAAAAAGACGTGGGCAACGATTTTCGTTGCTAGGAGATGCCGTAAAAGTGCTACTGTCCTGAGTACGCTTAGGCAAAAAACTGTCAAACTTTCCAAAAAAATGTCAAATGACTCCTGGCCACACAGCGCGTTGCCTAGGCCAGAAAGTTTTTGAGTGCCCCTCGTATACATTTTTACATGGGCAAAATGTGCCTCATCGAAATAATGGCCCACAAAAGTTGGAAAATGTTCAGAAAATTTGTGCGCACGATAACCAATTTGATCCATACTTTTCACATCATGAAGTTTCAACCAGACATACATGAGGTTGCAATATGGACTCAATCGGTCCACTAGTTCGGGTACCTCCCATACAAAATTTTGGAAAAAGTTCAGTTTAGGACCTGCTCTCGAATCGCTTTGATTTTTGTTGTAGCAACTTGAACACGATAACTCTCAGCTATGTCTGGTACAAATTTTACGATGTGTAAAGTATGGACCAAATCGGTTCCTTTAAAAGTTATCGTTCGCACAATTTTTCTGAACATTTGTGGGGGAGGTACATGAAGGAGTGGGCCGACAATGCCCATCTTCGAACTGAAATTAAGTTTGGATAAAATATTACGAATGTCAAATTTTGGACCAAATCGGTTCATCCGTTCGAGAGTTATCGTGCGCACCAGCCAGACAGACGGACATTGCTAAATCGACTCCAAATAGTCGTCCAAACATTCTTGGGGTCTGAAACCATTATTTCGATGAGGCACAGTTTGCTCGTATGATGTAGGTAATGATGTAGTGTAGTCATGGGGTTCCACAAAAAATATTTGCCTTTAGAACATTGGTAGGTATGAGTAATAGGGCAGTTCCTTCAAGAAATCAGAAGGAACCTTAAAGAGAATGAAAAGTGTTAGAAATGCTAATCAACATCCATATTTCCTTTGCGATCAAATTTCAAGTTCGCAGCTCTCTCTTTTAGATTTCAAATCCTTAAGTAAAATGTGAGTCATATATTAATTTGTATACTGTGGAACGCGGTGATAGTAGGGAAGGACATGAACCCCCCACCCGACTATAGCTGGCAGTTTCGCAGGCTCTCGCAGTCCTACCTCTGACGTTAATCCATGGTGCTAACAATTAGATTTGATTTTGTGCACCCAAAAGTCTATCCAATTTTGTTCAATACGTTACATCGCTTTAAAGTTAGCTCCCTGGTATCTTATATAAGCTACACTAATTATGATAATAACGTTTTATTCCTTCCACCCTAATGTAATGCAATTTTTTAAACAAAAAAACTCACAAACATTTGTAAAAACATGTTAAAAAGTCATTTCATTTCCCTGTCAAAATAATTGACTACATGTGGCAACAAACAATCTAAATTGCTTATGACAACTGTATCAACGTTGATGGCTGGCAAAAAAGCTTCATTGTAAAGTATAACATTTTACTTTTATTGTTATGACCAGTTAACAGCGAAGCCTTTGTTAACGCCATCAAAATCCACAAAGAAGACGAAGAAAAATCGTTAACTGTCCAACAGACACCAGGCTTTACAATTTCACGCCATAAAATAATGTAACAACAATCGGCGTTTTGTATCAATTTTTATGGCTTAAACAATTATTGTTATGACAGTGCGGGCTAGCTTAAGTTCGGAAAGTGTTAAAGCTGCAGCAATGCTCTAAACCAAGAAAGAAAACACTTTTTTGTGTATTACAGCTTTAAGTGTTTTTTTTGTTCGTTCATTTTCTTTGTACTCTTTTTTCTCCTTTGGCTTACTTGAAATATCAATAGATCTCCATTAAAACGAGCTACAAAATTCAATTGGGAACCATGGCACACAAAAGCTCTTAATGCCAGCCAGACAGGAGTTGTAACTGGAATAGATATGGAAAAATCTCTTTATTGATCGACTTTTGTTGTTGTTATAAATAGAGGGGTATGGGCATACGGTTGGCTTTTAATAAATGGGAGTTTTAGAGGTTGTCTATTCCTCCGAATTGTAACATTGCACTTGGCACGACAGAAATGAAGAAAAATATCCAGTAGTCGCTGTAATGAAATTTTGTGTCAAGAGATAACTTTGTAATGAATACGACTACTTCACTTTAATGGATTTATAATAGGTACCATTTTGTTGCTGTTGTTCCTATTGTGGACATCGTTGAGCTAATATTTGTCTTGATTTGGTTCATTAGATAGTCTAGAAATATGTCCCGCTTATTGAAACCTGACGTTACGTTTTCAAAGATAAGGGAAACTATTTGTTTTGGAATTCAAATTTGATACAACAATGCCTTTAAATGTTATTGGCAGTTTGTTTGAATAAAATTTAGATCATTTGTAATTGATTGATAGCATCGAATAATGGCAGATTGTTTGAAAATATTAAGGTGGAGTATGCACGAGGATCTGGTAAAAAAGTAAGTAGTGAATTAAGTTATGTTATAAAAATAAAAATAAAGGGTAATAAGCATTGTTACGAATGTTACTGGTAGATTTAAGTTAATTCAAGAAATTTATTTTTAATTAATAGAAAGTGAATAAGTTTTACAACAACAACGACTGTATAGAATTTTCTACAATTATAAAATTATCGCTAAGTCTCAATTTCTACTTTTTATTTTGCTACTGTTTATTTTGCACTCCCTTCCTTATTTGTTTTGATGAATCAATCTGTTTTAGCTTAATTATTCCTCTACATATTGACGTCATTCATTATTACTTCTTCTATTCTCTCATTATTCATAACTTCTCTTCCATTTCTTGTTTACATACATCCGTATGTTTGTACGTGTACTTGCAAATCGATTGCCATTCCTCTTAACCATTGTAGAACATCCTAGATTGGGGATGCTAGATCATATTTCTAGCGTGGAAAAAGACGGTAAGATCAATCAAATAGGAGTTCAGCCTTTCACAAATTGAAATTAAGAAAAGTTCCTGAGTCAAGATCGTACAAAAATCAGCATACGTAACGATCTCAATCTCTGCATGAAATGTAGAGGATAAACTGTTCCGAAGACATAAGCCTATTTTGAGGGTCTTCGACTTCTTGTTTCTGAAATCCACGTACGACTGTCGTCATCACATTTAATTGATTATAATCAATAATAATGAATAATTATTCAACGTTTTAAACAAGGCCGGATGGTGGGTGTCTGCTCGATGTCCTCCAATAACGAAGATTACTTGACAGTATCAACAAGCACTGTTCTTTCGCATGGTTTGTTCTGATTTAGTTCTCGGATAATGTGTGTGAATATGGCGTGCAGGGCTATGCTATTTACAGAGCCCATGCTGATCGACAAATGGATACGTTTTTCAGATGCTGAGGAGGAGTAAAGCCCCAAGAGTCTTTGCTACGTGCGATAAAGGCGAAATTAGGCTGTACGATTCACCTTTATTAGCATCCCTGCCTGGCTTTAGTGGTGGTCCTAATTTTCCAGACTTCGGACACGATGTGGTTGGCTAGCGACAGATGGATAAATGGTAGGCTCATCCAGCTGTTTCAGCATTACTATGGAGATACCGTCAGGGCCTAACGCTTTGGATAATTTTGCGTTCCTAATGACATTTACAACATCATCCATTGAAACTTGTGGTGGTTCCAGCTCGACAGGAATAGATCTTATGCGACGTGCTACTCTTCTTAAAAATTAAAATATCTTGCGTACCTCTTCAGATCAGTCAGCGTAATGTCGCCAAATGTGACTGAGGTCCTATATTTCGTCTTTCCAGTGTTTGAGAGTGATTTAACCGTTGTCCACAATTCACTAATTTCGGCTCCTATGATGCTACTCTTCAGATGACATAGTCTACTGTTTCGCTTGTGCTCACCGAGCAATGTGCTAACATCCAGTTTTAGCTACCTAACTCTGGCGTCACTAGGGTTGGCTCGTTGAAGCTTATCCGCTAATCCCGGGGACTCTGACCGGCTGCGGCTGTGAAGATATCCCTGAATATCTTCTTTGCTAATCAGCAGGGTTGGCAGTTCTTTGAAGCAATGATTGGTAAACTATCTTTAACTGGTTGATGGAAATTCGGCGTTCAGATTTGGTGAAGTCGGGCGGTCTAATGATGGAGACGATAATAGGGAGATGATCTGTCCTAAGAGAAGCGACAGCTTACCATCTGACGTCAGTTGTCAGACCAGTTGACACCAAGGTTATGTCTGGCGAACAATGATACTCTCAGCTAATTCGGGTAGTGGCGTCCTCATTGATCGTGCAAAATGAAGAGCAGTACGTGGTAACCATCACAACGGTGTAAGCTGCATCTGTTGTTGTTGTAACAGTTCAGCTAAACACGAGGGTTCATTCCTGAAGATTATAATTAAAAAATGGAAGAAGAAGAAATATATTATGGATATGGGCAGCAGGAGACACTGCGCCACCTCAATGGGTTTTGACCACAAATCTATGGGAGGTAGATTTGTTCGGTTGGAGCAATTGAACAAACGCAAAGTATCGTATCGTGTCGGTCTTTGAAGGCAGGAAGAATTAAGAACAGGGCATTTGCCTTTGAAGTTATTGCATCTATAGCCACTTATGGCTTCGGAGACCGCCTATTGATGCACAGTTCTCATGGATTCCGCTGTCGACACTAAATTGCCTTCACGATAGCACCTGAAGTCCTTACGGAAGTGTCGCGGAGGTGGATCTTCCATCACAGTGTGATGGCCGGGATGACACGGTAGATAGGATGCCAGCAGGAACTGCCTGGTCAGGTTTGGGTTGTTTGCAAATTTGTCCATTGGGTGCCACTGAGGAAGGAGTTCCAGACTGGAGCTGCATAGTTAAAGACGAAACGACCTATGTCTATGTACGTCGCTTCCAATTATGTTTATCACAACCACAGGAGGTGCCAGTTAGTGCTTGAAGAACTTTATTCCTGGCTTTATCTTTTTGATTAATATAGGTGACATGTAACGAGAAGTGGAGGAGATTGTCGAAGACTACCCCCAGTACTTTAGGATTATTGACTGGGGGTATATACCAGTCTCCGATGAATATATCAATTTCTAGGTTTACCTCTCGCGTCCTGGAAATGAAGAATGACACAGATGATTTTGTCGTTAGATAGTAGGAAATATGATCACTTACGTCGTAAGTGCAGCACTCCCATTTTGATCTTACGATATTTGGACTTTTGGTCTAGGAATTCGACAAAGGCATGCCTACCATTTAGATAATTCATGATGTAAAAATGAGCTATGAGTGATCGACCGCATCGAACACCTTGTACAGGTCTAGAGATGCCACATTGATCCCTTCTGATTAAGGTCATTTGCAATCTGCAGTTGTTGTCGATCTTAGCTGGGAGGCCATTGCAATTAAATGACAAAAATTATGCAACGACTGATTTTAAGAGGGCTGCGGCAGAGTCTCTTTTTCTGATGACTCACTGGGGGCTATGTTTTCGTAGCATGTAGAAACATAATCCCTGTCGAAGTCCAACACAGGGGGAGTCCTGAGCAATCCCTAAAATGCACCAAGTTCCGAAATCTATTGTATATCACCGAAGTATCAGTGTGGTGGATGCGGATATGTCAAACCGAACACATTTAAATTGCCCTGGATTTTCTTCCGTCCCGGAAAAACAATTCGGATAATACGAATACAAAACATATGTACACTGAGGTGACAGAAGCACAATGTTAGTTGGTCACCATAGGATTTTTTGAGCTTTTGGGTCATGATGTCAGGGAGCATAGATATCAAATCGAAAAAAAATATATATCGTACATGGATTTTCTTCGATGAAATGTTCAAACAATCCTCGAACAGCCCTTAAACTACACTTAAACAAAGGTTTAAACTCTTGGGAGGGAGGCATCCAAAGTTTTCGTCCGATCTGTGCCTCCTTGGACCCTTGTGTACGTTTGGAAGATAGTTTACGATATGCAAAGTTTCGGCCAAATCGGATACTCAAATCGTAAGCAGTCGAGCTCATTAGTAATTTCAGTTGGTGCCGGAAGGGTAATTTTAGAGATTTTGGGTCATTATCTCAGGAAGTATTTACTGTCTTAAAAAAGGCGCGAGCACAACCTGATTCATAAAAATTCCGAGACACGTTCCTTAAGTACTTATTTGCAAATTTTTAACATTTTGTGAGGGTGGTACCCGAAGAAGTGGACCGATATAGTCAATATTCTAACCTTAGCTATGTGTAGAATAAATATTGCGATGTGCAAAGTTTGAACCATTTCTATCACTCGCTTCCGCGGTCGAACATGTCGTCCTCAAAAAATTTGCGGGGTCGCCAATATTAGTGGGTTCTTCGGTATTTTTTCTTCGCTAAAGAATTTTTCTTAAGGGCAGGTCACTAAACCAAAGGTTATTTGTCCGATTATTTTTCCCTCTGATGGCATATGTTACCTCACTACTTTTAGCGGTTATTAACGGTAGCTCTTATTTCTCCATCTAATGGTATAAGTTCCCTCACTACCCTTTAGCGATTATTAACGCTAGCTCACAGTTGACCTTAAGGAAACCCGCCTCTTTAAGGCAATTAACTTAGATTTTCTTTACTTGGAGTACTTACAAAAGTTTTGTTTTATCACAAAGTGTGCCATGCCATTAGAAGCAAAAGATTTAACACAACAGCATATTTTGTTATACCACCTACCTTCCAATACAGCAATATTTCAATCCTTCCTTATTTTATCGCCAAAAGAAATAACAAGTCATCCACAAGACCACATAAACTGCAACCGGAATGGGATGACAACAATGCCGGTCGAACGAACAACATGCAAATGGGTGTAGTCTACATAAATACTTGGCTGCCAAATATGAAAAAAATCTTGGTCCAATTTTTTAAAATAACATGCCAAGTAGCATCGGCTGGCTGCAGCCTTTGGTGATTGTTTATTCAAGATATACTACGATTTGCTACTAATGAATATTTGCATACTTACTTGTCCACCGCCAGTAGCCCACTAGCATTCCTGGATATGCAAAGATATGATACCGCTGTAGTTAGTCAGCATTTCTCTATTTACCATAGCTGGACAACCGTTTAGCATTGGTTCCATTGTTCAGTTCATGGGGTGTGATTTCCGTACGCATGCGTGCGTGTTGCACAATAACTGTAGCCACACTTCGTTGCATTGTTTCTTTTTCTTTCTGGTTATGAGAAGAACAAAAATGAAAAGAGAATGGACATTCTTTTTCATTCATCCAATACGCATTTAATTGTTTAATCTTTTTTATGCGTGGATAGTATTGAACCTTTCCATTTTTTCCTATCTTCTTCTTAGGAACGTTTTCAGGTTCTTTGTGGCGGGATAGCCGCCTTGGGGCGAATGTCAATGGAGTGTGAGTTAGAGCGCTTTTTGCGTTAATGCCTTTTATACATGAAAACCTCCTCCTGGTGTGTTTAATAAAAGCCATTGCATGCTTGAAAAGCGTAACGCGAGGCAACAATTATTATTGTGGGAAATTTATAGAATATTTTCCTTATGTTGGCAATAAAGACATGGAAATATGATCAAGGGAATCAATGCAAAGATTTGTTGACCCTTAGTTTTGATGGAACGTATTGTGGAATAAGAAATTTATTATATTTGCCAATAAAGGTTGAAAGTCTATCTATAAAACAATCCATAGATATTATTTGTACAATAAATTCTTGCTGTTAAGTGGTAATCCCTAGTTGTGCAGAACGAACAAAACGTTTTTCCTGATTTTTTTTTTTTTTTTTTCAAAAAAAAACTACCAATATTTTTAAGTGGTTCTATCTTTCATCTGAAAGACCAAAGTTTAAACTACTTTTTGTACCCTCCACCATAATATAGAGGGTATAATTAAATTTGTCATTCCGTTTGTAACACATCGAAATATTCATCGGAGGCCCTATAAAGTATATATGTATATATATCAGGGTAAAATTCTAAGTCGATATAACAATGTCCGTCTGTCCGTCCGTCTGTTGAAATCGAGATACAGCTCGCAATTTTTAAGATTGAGCTTTGTAATTTGGTGTAGATGTTTCTATTACTCCTAGGATGTTTGGTATTGCAAATGGGGTATATCGGCCCACGTTTTGATATAGTCCCCATAGAACGGTACCACCCGATTTTCGGTATTTTGAAGGTTTTAGCTTCATTATCACACCGAAATGGCTGAAATTTGGAACTTCGTCTTCGTTGGGGGTATTAAACTTTCCCCCAGAATTTTGTTGGTATGGGTCCACGCCTTTATACAGCCCCCATAGAACGGTATCTCCGATTTTCGGTATTTTGAAGGTTATGACCTCAATATTCCTTCGATATGGCTGAAATTTGGTATTTAGTCTTCGTTGGGGGTACGGAACTTTATCCCAGAAATTTGTCGGTACAGATCCACGTCTTTATATAGCCCCCATAGAACGGTACCTACCGAATTTCCGTTTTTTTTTGAAGGTTATGACCACAATAATCTATTAAAATAGCTTAAACTTGGTATTTAGTCTTCGTTGGGGGTATACAACTTTCCCCTCTAAAATTTGCGGTATACATAGGTACACGCCTTCACGCCAACGGTACCCCCAATTTTCCGTATTTTGCAAGTTGTGGCATCAATATTCATCCGAAGTGGCTGAAATTTGGTATTTAGTTTTCGATGGGGGTATAAAACAGTACCACCCGATTTTCGGTATTTTGCAGGTTTTAGCTTCATTGCCACACCGAAATGGCTGAAATTTGGTACTTAGCCTTCGTTGGGGGTATACAATTTCACCCCAGAATTTTTTTGGTATGGGTCCACGCCTTCTTATATCCCCCAAAGAACGGTACCTCCCGATTTCCGGTATTTTGAATGTTGTGGCCTCAATATTCCTCTTAAATTGCTGAAATTTGGTATTTAGTTCTCATTTGAGGTATTAAACTTTCCATATGAAATTTGTCGGTATAGGTCCACACCTTCATATAGCCCCCATAGAACGGTACCTCCCGCTTTTCGGTATTTTGAAGGTTGTGGCCACAACAACCCACCGAAATGGCTGAGACTTGGTATTTAGTCTACGTTGGAAGTAACCCTTTCCGACTGAATTTCGTCGGTACATGTCCACGTTTTGATAAAGCCCCCATAGAACGGTACCTCCCGATTTGCGTAATTGTGAAAGATGTGACGTCAATATCCCACCGAAATGACTGAAATTTGTTATTTAGTCTTTCATGGGGTTATAAAATGTTCCAGAAAAGAATTATCAGTAAAAGAACACGTCTTCCTATATCCCCCCTAGAAGCGTACCTCTTGATTTACCATATTTTTTAGGTTTTAACCACATGGCCACAATTAATGTCCAATCGATGAGAAAATTTTACCAGTTTAGTTGTATGGCTAAAAGTAATAATCCTTAAATAGGATGGATTTTAATAAAAGGCTATATTATAGTCCCAAATGTCCTAAAAATGGTCAAATATACTAATGGAGCAATATTAAAATCTTACCCTATTTATATATATATTTTATAGGATTAGTTTTATAGCCACAGCAACTGGTAAAAACTTCTCATCGATTGGATAGTAAATGTGGTCTTTAAAGCAATTTCGTCAAAATTCACCTTTGGTCCCAGTTAGAGGGTTTAACTCAAACTTTGGCAAAAAATCTTAAAATCTAACAAAACCAAACATTTTAGGGGAGGTGCCGCCTAAAAAGTCCAACATTGATTTTTCAAACTCACTTAAGTGTTCCGCGGACATACTGTGGCATTCGTTGAGAGTTATGTCCGTGAAGCAAAGCGGACATGACTCCCAAAAAAATCGGGGCATAACTCCCAACGATTTTTTTTCTTAATTTCAATTGTTTTTCATTATTTGTTTGCCTAATTTTGAAATTTATAACTAGAATGTACTCGGAGTTATACATTTGAGAAGGCTTAATGCCCGTAATTTCTAGCCCTAGGTAAGCGGGTAGGTAGCTACCTATTAGTTATATTTGTAGCGGCTCTGTAGGTCGCAATGGTAGTCTGATCGGCTCGAAATTTTATGTAAGGCTGGTGTTTACGACAAAGAAGTAGCTTGCAATTTAACGTGACAATCAGATAATATTTAGCGGGTTAAAGGGAACAGAACTTTTGTGTGAAAAGAAGATATTTAGAAGAGGAACTCTTGAAAATCACATACATTTTAAAAACGGACTTAACTCCCTTTGGGACTAATGTCCGGTAGAGGAGGTCGGACATACATAGTTCCCAAAATCGTTTGGGAGTTACGTCCGTTGGGAGATATGTCACGGTACCAAGATTTTTATGTATGTAATAAGATCTCCAAAATATATGTAGATCAGTCCATTCTTTTTCGAGCTATCGTTGGGAACGCATTTTTTTTAAATTTTTTGAAAGTGATAAGCAGCGGTGACCCCTTACAATATGAAAGTTTGGTTTGTTTCAGTCTCTTCACATCTTTACATAGCCTGCGGTACTCAATGTTATGGGTTTCCCACTGGAAGTCTCGTCTTGCCAATGCATCAACTATCTCGTTTCCTTCAATATTGTCGAGCCCTGGTACCAAAAAAACCTTAACGGCTATCCATGTATAATGTGACTACACTACCTGCAACCTTTGTCATGTCCACTTGAAGCTATAAGGCTTTCAACACTGTAAAGACATCTGCAGTTGCTGCTAATTTTATACGAGCGTATGATGTTCACCTCTTCACACTACTCACCGGCTCCCGTGCCTTCTTCGATTTTCGAACCATAAGTCAAGATGAATAGAATGCCCGAAAACGGTCAGTCCTACTCATTCCTGCCTGGGATTATTCCGTCAGCTGTGTGACAGTCCAAATTTGGCGAAATATAATCGATTTTACACCCCGAGCCACTTAGTCTAAATTGGCTACCGGTCCGCTATTGGATGCTTGCATTCCCAAGCCATGAGTAACGTCACATGCTTATCTCCCTGAGCTTCAAAGCAACTTTGGATGCTTGATACTGATCTCGAATATCCATGGCTTGAATATTCAGTACAACATTCAATGCTGCCTGAGGTGTGCTTTTTACTGCTCCAGTAATGAAAACAGACATAGGGCAAGATGGGGTAGATCACTGTCCTATACAACCAATGTATTACATGTGGTCTCAGACCCCAACTTTTACTTATGGAGTTCTTGCAAGTATATACTGCATTAAAACCTCTTCTTCGTCAGCAATATTTATTTTCCTGGTAAATAGTACCATATCTGTCTTTGTTGAATTCACCCCTATGTCATTGTGATGAGCCCATCGAGAGAGTTTTAATAGAACTCCTTGCATCAGTTCAGACAGCTTAGACAACAATTTCTCAATAATTAGGATGACTCCTCATCTGCATAGGCAAATGCCCTAGTTCCTAGTCTATCAAATTCCTTGAGGAGACTCCTCCCAGTGGGGTGCCCCTAGTGACTGACTTCCTTAAAGAAGTCTCCCCAATATTTGAGTTGAGTCTGCTTTCCAGCATTCTATCAATCCAATTAGTTGGAATAGAGGTTAACTCTAAAGCAGAATAGATGGATTCGAGTTTCACATTATTGAACGATCCTTCGATGTCTAGAAAGGCAGTCAAGCTGTCGTCCGAGTCGTCAATATTCTTTTCTATATAACCCACAAAATCGTTTAACGTTGTTTCTGTAGATTTCTCGTTGACATAAGCAAGTTGCAGGTTTATTTATGTAAGATCTTGTTTCCAAGTCTAAAGTGTTCATTAGAAAATAGTAGAGCCTACATGGTCTATAGTCCTGCGGTAACAAGTGACTTAGCTTTCTAGCCTTGGGAATGTATGTCACCGTCACCTATTTCCATAGTATCGCATATACCGGATAATAAAACCTGAATATTGAAGTATCGCCGGAATGATACCATCCGGTCCAGGAGATTTATGCGTTTGAAAAGTATTGACCGCCCATGAAATCCTTGGATTGCTTATTAACCCATTAACAAGTAATCTCTCTTCAAAGAATAAGGGCCTATTCGTATTGACATCCTTGCACTCCAGAAAGTGATTATTTCCTAGTAGGCCTAGAGTTTCTAGAGCGGAGCTAGTCCCCTTGCCATAATTTCGCCTAATGCTACCAATAGGTTTGGGATCCTTTGAGATCATCCTGTGAAAGCAGCTGCATTAACTCTCTCTATTGCCTCACTAAAGTTAATCCAAGAATTCCTCCTTCCTGTATAGGTTCCAATCTGTTTTGAGTTTTATCCTGCTAGTCTTGTTGTATGCCCTCCTGCTGAGGATATGTTAACTCACATCAACTTGTCTGTCAACTTCTTCTAGAATTTCACTCAGCCTTGAAGAAGCCAGAGAGTTGAATTTCTCCCATTTGTTCCTTCCTGTGAGGCAGTTGCCTTTTACTTCAATCAGCAACTTGAAAGTGTATCGTTCTTTGATCCAAAAAGGAACATACCTCCGATACCCTCCAGTCTGTGATGGTCTTATGGTCTTTCTGTCGTCCACATCCGTCCACATCATCCTTCCTTAGACGACTTTCTATAAGCAACCAATGATCCTCACTGATGCTGCCTTCAGGATCCGACTTATCAATGTTTGCTACCTGAAGATAATCTGGGGGGCGATCATACAGGCGGGCTTGGATGGCTCATGTGTCTTTCACCAAATAGTTTTGGGAGCTTTCATCTGAAGGCGGGTTTTGGCCCGACTTAAACTCCAGCATTCTCTTGGTATCTGCTGTAGATCCTCTGAAGATGGAGTTTGATGGACCCTCACTCGCCTCAGCATGTACAGCTTTCCCAGAAGAGCTTGATTTTTTATGAGCTGGCGACCTTGCAGTCTTAGTCTCCTTTCCACCTACATCTTAAGGACATCGCAGATGAAGCGGTCCCACTGGTTGTGATCTTGTTTGAGGCTGATTCATCAATGGCGTTGTTTTCGAGGCCGATGGAGTCAGGTGGCCGCAGACACCACTGATGTCCACATGGGATTCGAGCATCTTGAAAACACCGGATTTTCGTTTCTAACTGGTGTCGGTTCAGTCATCGGAACTGGTGCGCTAGTGGCTGCCACCCTACAAGAGATCGGATAAATCGAGAGAGAACATTTCTCAGTGTGAAAATATTTTCTTTCGAAATGTCTTACAAATCTCCCGAAATTCCGCTTGAGAGTACACTTTGTGCAGTACTGCACTGCCCTTTTGTATGAGTGTCAATCTTTCATCTACCTGCCTCACCCTGCAGAGTTTTTATCAAAGGTGCGTTATTTTGTGTTGGGGTGTTTTTTGTGTTTATTTTTGTATTTTTTAGGGAATCTCTTTTGGATAGGATTTCACTACCTCCTATATATGTCGGTTATACGAACGATTTAGCATTGTCCGCCTATCTGTGTGGCTGGCTGGAGCTCACGATAACTCTAGAACGGATCAACGAATTTGGTCCAAAATTTGATTCTCGTAATATTTTGTCCAAACTTAGATCAAGTTCGAAGATGGGTCATATCGGTTCACTCCTTTGGGTACCTCCCTCACAAAAGTTCAACATTTTTAGCTAACACGGTATGCACCCGATTCTCGAAGGGAGAACCCGATTTGGTCCAAACTTTGCACATCGTGATATTTCTTCAAGAAGTAGATCAGCTTCGAATATTGACCATATCGGTCCACTCCTTCGGCTACCTCCCACAGAAAATTTCAAAATTTTTGGCACAAGTGCAGTTTAGGTACTCTTCTCGGATCTCCATGGAACTTTTTGAAGCAAGTTGTGCTCGCGACCTTTTTTCACGGTACAATTTTTTCATAATTTCTGAGATAATGACCCAAAATCTCTAGATAACCCTTCCGGCACCAACTCATGTGAATCGTTAGCTCGAAAAGATACAATTTCAGTATGCGATGTTGGAGTATAGGATCGAGGTAGTTTGGAAATTCGTACTTATGTGTACGAAAAGTACTAAGCGGTACTAAATTTGGTACAATTTGGAGTTGGAAGTATGAATAGAGGTGGAAGCCTGAAATTTAAAATAATGATTACTGTTGGAGTACAGGATTGAGTTAGTTGTAGAAATTGTTACTTACTCGTATGTGTACGAAAAGTATTTAGCGTAATTAAATATAGTACAGTTTGGATTCGGGTGAATGGATAGAGGGGAATCTTGAAATTTGGAATTAAGATTACTGTTGGAGTGGAGGTAGGCCATATCATAAGAATGAGCGATAATGAACCCACTAAAAAGGCGTATGAATACATGCCACATGGCGATGCACGCAAAATCGGCAGGCCAAGCTTCGATGGAGCATACAAGTGGATGAAGAAATGAAAAGGCGCGGTATTCCAGAAAGCGAAGCAAAATACAGAGAGAATTGGAGATCCTTTCTTAGTTCGGTCTATGGAACAAATGTTCAGTAATGGGCCACCTAAGTATGTAAGTGTACGACAAGTACTAAATGGTTCTAAAAGTGATACAACTTAGATTTGGTGAACGCATCGTGCTAAAATTCAGAAATATCGAATTGGGATATTTGAAATTCGTACTTTCGTATGAAAAGTATTAAATGGTACTAAATTTGGTATATGAATAGAGGTGGAATTCTGTTGTTAAACGAAAATTGTGAAATTCGTTATTAGGATAGCAGTTGGCGTTTAGAGTGGAGATAAGGAGGCGGTATGTATACGAAAAGTGCTAAACACTACTGTAATTCCTTTTGTGAGAACGCATAGAGCCGTAAATGTGTATCGCGGTTGGTATATAGTTTTGGATGGAGGGATGTAATTTTCGGTGTTGGTGTTTAGATAAGGAGTTTTTGGAATGTATGCAACTTCTGAAATTAGGTGTGGAGGTCGCTGAGGACTGAATTATTGAGTTAGTGTTGGAAATACGAAAAGCACAAAATATACTAAATTTGGTGTTGGGTGAAGCTAGAATTATATAATTAGTAGACATCGGATTTTGCATATTTGCATTTTTTTTAATAATAGAGATACGAAGATTCTGATTGGACCAAAATTCGTTTCAAAGAAATCTAAATTCAATGGCAGGGTCATATTTTGTATTTATTTTGCATATTTTGCATATGCACAAAATATGCAAAAAATATGCAAAACATGCAAAAAATATGCAAAATATGCAAAAATATGCAAAATATGCAAAAATTATGCAAAATATGCAAAAAATATGCAAAATATGCAAACAGTTTTTGGCCGAAAATCGTCATAAAAGTCGTAAAATTGACAATTAAAGTTGGGAAAAACCATCAAAATGTCCTAAATTAAAATTTTTGGCCATTTACGTCGCTTTTTTAGCAGATTATTATGCTATTGAGACCCCTTACCACAGTGTGGATATAAAAATATGGTTATATGTATATTGTAATACCATTTTTTATTATTAACATATTAAAAAATATAAAATTTGTGAAATTGTCAAATATTTTATTTAAATTTCAATATTTTCTTTGTCTTAATTTGTTGCATTAGTCTGGTTTTAACTCAAAGGGAAAACATCGATGTCGGATTTTTTATGCGGCACTCCCCTAAAGTGTTTAGTTTGGTTAGATTTTAAGATTGTTAAAGTTTAAGCACAATTGGAATATGTTAACACATGCCACTGGGTCCTCGTAGTTATGAAAATCTCGAATTTTTGGCTATTTGACGACTTCAGCTACCCATGTTATGCATTAAATTAAATGCCATACTATTCTTAATATTTCTTGCCGAATAACAAAATACGTAACTAATACTGAATTCAAGATAATGTCCCGAAAACGCCTTAGGGTGAAAATGGAGTCTATTGTGAAAAAAACCTTTTTACAGTGTTTAATTTAACTTGCTTTTGTGTCTGTTTAGTTCAAATCTAGTAACTTATTTTCCACACAGTTGTAGTTGACCAATCGAATTAAAACTTTGCACACTTTTCAGACTTGGATGACAATACATGAATATGAAACCAAAACCAATATGGGTCCATTTTTTTCTTAGAGCCCCCATATAGCGGTACCACCCGATTTAAAGTATTTTAAGGATTCTGGTTAAATTTTTAGGCCGAATTGGCTATAACTTGGCATTTGGGGTTCCCAATGGTACAGAAACTTTCTCACTAAAAATGTTGGACTCAGGTCAAGGTTTTGGTATAGCCCCTATGTAACGGTACAACATGATTTCAGGTATTTTAAAGATTTTGTCTACATTTTCGGCCTAAATTGGCTATAATTTTGTTATGAGGTTTCCAGTGGTCAAAAAAATTAAATGCTGAAAAGTTAAAATAAAAAAAAATTAAAAAAATAAGTTACAGTGTTTTATTTACAAATGCACTTAAAACTAGAAATAATTTTTTAATGGTTAAATCTCTCAAATAAAACGCTTGCATTTGAATTAAAAATTGTGGCAATATTAAACGGCCACCAGCGTTTTATTTGAGAGAATCCATCATTAATAATTATGTTCTAGTTTTAAGTGCTTTTATAAATAAAACATTGTAACTTAATTTTTGAAATTATTTTTTATTTCTTCCCATATTATCAATTTTTGGGAATAAAAACAAATGTCTTTTACATTTTGTTCATATTTAAATTTATTTAAGGGGCTGACATAATGTGATTTTGGAGACATCTGGGTAAAAATGACTACTTCGTGATGAACTCGACTCCTTGCTCTGCTATGCACGGTGCTCTTGAATCAAATTTAAATGGAAGGTGCTTACACCTGGGAAGTTTTTGCGGATTCTGAAACTACAATGTTCATAGATGAGAAAAATCAAAAAATTAAAAAAATCGCCGGAGCGCTTTTTATATAAATCGCGATTCAAGTTAACATTTTTAGGGGTTGTTTAGGTTTTTGCGATTTTGCTTGGAAAACGCAAGTCCTATCAAAATGGGAATAAAGAAAATGTTGTAGCTATCAAAATTCTCTACATGATTGACCTTAATGGTATTTTCGTAGGTTTTACCATTTTTGAGATGTAGAAGTTCAAATTGAGACAATTCAATTATGTATCGTCCCCTTATAAAACAATGTCATGACTGCAATTTCCCAACGTAAACTTATATATCTATAAAATGGTACAACCTATGAAAAATTACATAAGCCAGTCTTGTAGAGAATTTTCACAGCTATAAGATTTTCTCAGGTACCATGCCGATAAGACTTGCCGTATTCAAGCAAAATCGCGAAACCCTAACAAAAAAACCTAAAAATGTAAACTGAGCTTCTTGATCTCAAAAATGGTATAGCATAAGAACAAATCATAAACGTCAATCCTGTAGAGAATTTTCACAGCTACAACATTTTCTTTAGCTCCATTTCGATTGGACTTGCGGTTTCCAAGCAAAATTGTTAAAACCTAAAAAACACCTAAAAATTTGAATTTTTGACCGCGATTTATTTAAAAATCCCTACAGCGATTTTATCTTGTTTTTGGATTTTTCTCATCTATGAACATTGCTGTTTCAGAATTCACGAAAACTACCTCTGTGTAAGCGGTTTTCATTAAAAGTTAGTTAAGGCGCACCCTTCATGACATTGTTTTTTAAGGGGGCGATACAGTCAGTGCATTGTCCCAATTTGAACTTCAATATCTGAAAAATGGTAAAACATGTATTCATCTATCTTGTAGAGAATTTTCATAGCTACAACATTTTCTTTATTCCCATTTTGATAGGAGTTGCGGTTTCAAAGCAAAATTGCAAAAACCTAAACAACCCCTAAAAATGTCAACTTGAATCGCGATTTATTTAAAAAGCGCTTCGGCGATTTTTTTAGTTTTTTGATTTTTCTCATCTATGAACATTGTAGTTTCAGAATCCGCAAAAACTTCCCAGGTGTAAGCACCTTCCATTTAAATTTGATTCAAGAGCACCGTGTATGTCGTTCACAACTTTCAAGTTGTTTAACATCCTTTACCCTTCCTGATAATTGATGTTCTGCGGTCAAGTTACAGGATCTTTTTCAAGAAATTCGGAGTTAATGCTTAATCTCTTGAACAACAAGTAAGTATACCCTGTAATTACGCCTGGTAGACTTTTTCTGGAAATTTCGGCAGTTGTTCTGTTGTTATACCCCGGTTACACTTAGCCGGATTAACCCAGTGGGTTTGGATTTCAAATGTCACTTCCATAGAGCGTCAAATAAATCCTCTCGAAGTGGGTTAACCCGACAAAAAAACTCTAGTGTAACCGTACTATTAGTTTGGTTTTTTCCATCTTCTTCTGCTTACTTTGTTAAGATTTTTGTCACATTTGGCTCTATACGGTGGTTTGAACTATCAGATCAGGGCAACAAGTTCAGGACTAAGATACCACAGATGATATATCATTTTGTTATTTCCTTTATCTGATATTTGTTTCGTATTTCAATAAATCTTAAATGTAGTTTAGGTCTTTTTTTTGGCCTAAAAATTTCTGAATTTCGCTTTCACTATTTGTTGTATTAAACTCAATCTATTGTCTCTAATCCTTTTAAACCTATTGATTATGTTTACCCAATCCATCCAATATTATATCTACATAACCATTATCTTGTTCATTATACGTTTTGTAAAATCAATAACCCACACTCTCATTTATAACACTCAGTTGTTGTCCTTTGATACAAAATAAGAAACGTTCTGGGCGCGTTAAACCGGGCTCGAAAGATGAAAACACAAAGTGCTTCTACGACCTCTTGTTCTTGGGAAGTCAGCTGGGAAGTAGTTTTAAAACATTCTCGCCTACATCGAACATGGATTTGTCAATCGCAGACTATTCTTATAGAAATCGCGTGAATATGTTTGTTTGATGTCAGGATGTGCTGCCAAACTTGCAGTCAAAAATCCCTCTCAACAATACTTCTTATAAATCTGTACGCAGCTACAGAAGCTCTCGACTTAACATCTGCTCAAGCTGGTAAGACCCCATTATTCTAGGCATTCGTACACTGCTAAGACTTGTTTCTCCCCTGAGCTACTGTCAGTTTCAGGAACGCCCAGGGGTTGTTCTTTACCCCCCATATCAGATGATACCAGAACAGCAACCCGTTCTTTATGCACTGTTTTGGGAATACCTGGTAATAGTTTTCCATGCCAGTGCACGCAAATAGCCTTGTTTTGGGGTATCTTCCTTGAAGTTGTTGCTAGTATTTTCACTGTTTATTCTCCGGAATAAACGGATAAAGCTTCTAAAGATCATATATTTGTTGGGGTCCTCTCCGAGAGCTTCTACTGTAGAAAAAATGATACGACTAACGTTCCTATAGGACACTTTACGGGGATCCAGCAGCAATGACAATTTCATGGTTAGGAGTTTTTGTTGAAGCTAAAACAATGCGTTCTCCAAGTAGTCGGCTATACCCAGATAGGCTCCATTTTCGCCCTAAGGCGTACGTAGTCACGTTAATCGGGACACTGGCTGTCTATCTCGAATTCAGTAATACTTACGCATTTTGTTTTTGAATATAAAATAAACAGAATGGCCTTTAATTTAATGCATAATACGGGCAAATAGCTTTAACCGTTCCACAGATATGGGCCGCCGAGAGAGACGAGATTTTCATAACTTTGAGGCTCCAGTAGCACGTGTTAACTTATTCCAATGGTGCTCAATTGGCAATCTATCTAAAATCTAATCTAAGTAAACAGTTTAGGCGGCACCCCCGCCTAAAAAAATCAGACATCGATTTCTTCCCTTTGAGTTAAAACCAGCCTAAAGCTACAAATTAAGACAAAGAAAATATTAAATTTACATAAACAGTTTAACATAAATAGTTTAACAATAAAAATAGTATTACAATACCATATACCCTACACCGTACCGTCGTAAGAGGTATCAATAACACAATAATCTGCTAAAAACTGTTTGCATATTTTGCATATTTTTTGCATATTCTGCATATTTTTTGCATATTTTGCATATTTTTTTGCATATTTTGCATATTTTTTGCATATTTTGCATATTTTTTGCATATTTTGCATAATTTTTGGCATATTTTTGGCATATATTTTGCATATTTTTTGCATATTTTTGATATGACCCCAAATATCAAAAAATTGACCCTCAAAACGCCTAGATCCAAAATTTGAGTCCAATCGGATGAGAAATAAAAAACATGCAAAAATCCGATGTCTAATAATTAGTATGCGAAAATTACGAAAGTGCAACAAATTTGGTATTGGGCTACGGAATAGAAGTTGAATTGTGATTTATTATTTATTTGTCAGGTTCACTGTTATAGGTGGTAGTACAATAAGGGTATTAGAAGTATTAAATAATACTAAATATTGAAGCACTGGTATTGAGTGAACCGGTAAATGAATTTTGTTATGAGGATCACTGTTGAGATTGGATTAGAATATTTATTAAAATCCGCCTTAAAAATGTATGAAATGTTCCTACATGTAAAACCATGGATTTTAAAAATTTTAGTGAATGGTATACTATTGCTTTCATGTTTACGCGAGTGCGGTTTCTAAATAATGCACTGAAATAAAACAGTCAAAGATACGTTGAACAAAGTTGTTTTTTTATTCTGAACGTATTAATAATATAATAATAATAATAATAATAATAATAATAATAATAATAATAATAATAATAATAATAATAATAATAATAATAATAATAATAATAATAATAATAATAATAATAATAATAATAATAATAATAATAATAATAATAATAATAATAATAATAATAATAATAATAATAATAATAATAATAATAATAATAATAATAATAATAATAATAATAATAATAATAATAATAATAATAATAATAATAATAATAATAATAATAATAATAATAATAATAATAATAATAATAATAATAATAATAATAATAATAATAATAATAATAATAATAATAATAATAATAATAATAATAATAATAATAATAATAATAATAATAATAATAATAATAATAATAATAATAATAATAATAATAATAATAATAATAATAATAATAATAATAATAATAATAATAATAATAATAATAATAATAATAATAATAATAATAATAATAATAATAATAATAATAATAATAATAATAATAATAATAATAATAATAATAATAATAATAATAATAATAATAATAATAATAATAATAATAATAATAATAATAATAATAATAATAATAATAATAATAATAATAATAATAATAATAATAATAATAATAATAATAATAATAATAATAATAATAATAATAATAATAATAATAATAATAATAATAATAATAATAATAATAATAATAATAATAATAATAATAATAATAATAATAATAATAATAATAATAATAATAATAATAATAATAATAATAATAATAATAATAATAATAATAATAATAATAATAATAATAATAATAATAATAATAATAATAATAATAATAATAATAATAATAATAATAATAATAATAATAATAATAATAATAATAATAATAATAATAATAATAATAATAATAATAATAATAATAATAATAATAATAATAATAATAATAATAATAATAATAATAATAATAATAATAATAATAATAATAATAATTGTTCCACAAACATCCCATACGGCACAGGGGAGACTTCTCTCATACCAATGAGTGGGGCTAAGGGGGCTATATGAAGGCGTGGACTGATACCGATAAAATTCTGGGGGAAAGTTGTATACCCCTAAAGAAGAAGGATAATGAAGCTAAAACCTTAAAAATACCGAAAAATCGGGAGGTACCGTTCTATGGGGGCTATATCAAAACGTGGACCGATATATCCCATTTTCAATACCAACCATCCTGCAAGTAATAAAAACTTGTGTACCAAATATTGACCCCCTATCTTTAAACTTGCGAGCTGTATCTTGATTTCAACAGACAGACGGACATGGTTAAATCGACAGAATTGTATGCTGATCAATAATGTGATGTTTATATTAGAGCTTTTTGCAGGGTTAACCTTCTTTATAAAGATTTGTTTGAAATATAAGCAATGGAATTGACATTTAAAACCCAGTCGGTTTGTTAAATCTGGTTATATATAAACGGGGTTTAATATACATATCACCAATATTTTTGAAAATTTAACATAGCTGAAGCCAAGGTTTACCCTTTCAGAACACGCGACTTGTGTTTGTATATTATACAAATTAAATATATTTGGATAAAATGAAATGTTTTTGGACGTGGCAAAAAATATTGGCCTTAAAAGATAATTTGCGTGGAAGCTGTGGCTATATTTATGTCAAAAAATGGGTAAAAATGGGTTGAAGCCAACATGTCTTTTTTTGTTTTCTCTCGATTTGTGAGTAAACCGCACATCTCTCGATTTTCCTGTCAAAGTAAAAGCAAACTAAATAAGGATAATTTCACTAATGTATTACTTTTCAAAATTTGAACTGCTTCTACCATTAAATGATGCTGACATTTTGAAGCCAGATTTACAGTGTTTTTTGAAAATTTCTTCTTATTTCATTCCGCAAACAGGTTTTTCAAAAAATCATATATAGGATTGTGGTACTTGCGATTCTGAGTTATTTGATACGTATATTGTGAATGTAGTCTGCACAGCTTCATAGAAATCTGCATCCAAATAGGGAAATTTTGTGTGAACATTTTTCTAAAAATCATATTTTTCGGCCCTAATTTTTACAATTGTCATTCGAATTCCTCGTACTTGATTGCACATTTTAGTTTTTTACGTTCCGGATCCAATAAATCATTCCCCGTGAAAATCCATCTACTAAAACGCGAGTTACGATAAATTCCAAAGTAGAAAAATCACCTAAAAATGTTTTTGAAAATATCGCGTATTTTATCGCGTTTTCTGCGGTTCGTTTCCACTGCAATGAAACAAATAGTACAGCATCTTCGTTTTAGCGGAAACAGAGATTTGAAAGCTTCAATGATAAGGGAGCTACATTCATTTTATCCCAAAAAATAGTGCCGTGAAGTTTTGCTCCCATACAAATTTTTTCGTAGTTTTATAGCGGGTAAATGGACCTTTATTTTGAAAAAAGTTGACTTACATTCAATAATTTATCAATTTATTATACATTTCGCGAGTACTGAGTAACATTTAACAAATACTATGCAATCTACTAACTCAAGCCACTTCCAGATAACCTTTTAGTAGCAATTGCTCGCGGTAAAATAATTAGCGTTTTTATAATAATTTTTTCTTTAAAACGAAAATAAAACCGCCATAACTTTCGTCCGCCTCAACAAAAAACTGGCTCGCGAGCGGATTCGTACTGGGAATTTGTTTCTTAACCTATGTACCAAAAATCTTTGATGTAGCGCGAAAAAAAATTTAAAAATTTTTTTTAAATGGAATATGAAATATTTGACAACATTCGTGATATATACTTTATAGGCTCTCCGACGAATATTTCGATGTGTTACAAACGAAATGACAAATTTAATTATACCCTCCATATGTTGGAGGGTATAAAAATACCCTTCAAATAACCTGATGATGTTTGGGTGTGCGAAATGAAAATTCGAACTAAAGGTATACGAACAGTACTAAAATGAAATTAAATATCAATTAAAATAGGTATTAGTACATCAAAAATGTCAGTGTCCACCATTTTCATATTAAGTTTTGTTTATTTGTATGTTATTTCCTTTCCGCATTTTGCTAGTATTATATAAATGAAATCTAAAATTTGGAGTACCATTCAATACTGAATACCAGCAAAATACAATTAGTACAGTACAATTAATTCAAATCTGTCACACTGTCGTAAAGGAAATTATAAAGAAATTCTTAATCCTCTTAGATGACACTGAACTTAATAACCAGCAGAACTAATTTAAAACCAACTCTTTGTTCCATTTTCGCCATTTGTAATAACTGGTTCCCCTACTCGTAGCACCAAAAGCTAGAACTTTCGTATTTTTTGTGAAATTAAATTCATAATTTAATGCCTTTATTAAAATTTCAAAGCTTAACAGAAGCTATTTAAGACTGGCAGAAGCTGCCACCATCGGCCTCATGCAAGAAAGAAAACAAAAAAGACGACATGTGCTAGACAATCACATCCGTGAGAGTTCAAACTGCACGTGCTGCATTTCTAGTAATACACGCTTTAATGCTTACAAATCCAAACGTTCTGAAGGCTGGAAGATTTTGAGGTGATGGTGTTGTTCTTCGCTTCGCTCTTATGGTCATGAAAATAATTAACACCGGTTAGTCATCTTCATCATGACTAAGTTTATCATCATCATCAGTGTCAGCATTAAATGCGGACTAGAGCTGCGTTGTCCAGTAGTAAATTCTGAATTGCAGCAGGCAGGGTTTACAGTTAGACGTGTGTGTGTGCATGAGATTGTCTAATAAACGCTTCGCTGGTCATAAGAATGAACGGATATTTTGTTTTTATTTGTTGCAGATGTAACTTTTGTTGTTGGTAAATTTTTTCACTCTTTTTAGTTACATATCTGGTATTAATTAAATGTACCCTCGTTGGTTAGTTATTTCATTCCTCTGCTTTGATTCGCTCATTTTGTCCAATTGCATTTGGATTGGCAATGAATGGACAAGTTGTAGAAAAAACAAAACAACAACACTTACAAACACCATCCGAACATTGTTTCAGCCAATGCTTAACAGCGCATAAGCAGAAATGTTGTACACATAGCAAACTGTATTCTCGGCGAAACGCATAAAGAAAATGTTGCGCATGTGCCCCATGCGGAGATACCGTTGCACTTTAACATCCAAGTGATGTACAGTGGTTAAGTTTACTTAATCTACGTGGCAATTAAAAGGAAATGTCGATAACATTAGAAACAAATGTATCTAAAAATGTCTTCAAATTGCTGGCACCTTTACATGGGGGCCATACCAAAACATGGACCTCTGATGACAATTTATAATAACAAAATTTTTTTGCGGCTCAGATGGGAAAATGCTTCTGCGCATTCACGGTGAATCGTCACTCATCGTGGTATGTCGGACTCGATCTTTATACCGACTAAAAACCCACCTGATCACCTCTGGGAGCTACGTCCACCTCGGCACCACTTTCGTATTACTTCGAGGTGGCTTCCAGACCATTGGCCTTCTTCTCCTTCTTTCTTGCGTCCAAGCGCTGCCGTTTGCTTACTCTAAAGCATTATCCAGATCCACTTTTTATACCCTCAGCATTTATGCAAACGAGGGTATATACACTTTCATACGGGCAAAATGTGCCTCACCGAAATAATGGTTTTAGACCCCAAGTATGTTTGGACGAAATGTGTTTCAGACAATTTGGAGTCGATTGAGCAATGTCCGTCCGTCTGTCTGGCTTGAGCGCACGATAACTCTCGAATGGATGAACCGATTCGGTTCAAATTTTGGCTTTCGTAATATTTTGATCAAGCTTAGTATAAGTTCGAAGATGGGCTATATCGGTCCACTCCTTCCGGTACCTCCCCCACAAAAGTTCGAAAATGTTCGGAAAATTTGTGCGCACGATAACTCTTGAAGGGAGTAACCGATTTGGTCCATACTTTGCCCATCGTAAAATGTTTACCAGACTTAGATAATGTTTCAATATAGACTCAATCGGCCCACTCCTTCGGGTACCTCCAACACAAAATTTCGGAAAAGTTCAGTTTAGGGCCATCTCTCGAATCGCTCTGATTTTTATTTTAGCACCTTGTATTCACTGCCCTCCATACGACGGTACAAGTTTCATTAGGGGCAAGTCCATACTTCCTGAGAAAATAGCCTGAAAGTTGCAAAAAAACCCCTATGACACCGTGTGAGGTGGTTGGAGCGCAAGATAACTCTAGAACGGATCAGCCGATTCGGTCCAAAATTTGGCCTCAGTAATATTTTGTCCAAACATAGTTTAAATTTGAAGATAAGTCATATCGGTCCACTCCTTCAGGTACCTCCCCCACAAAAGTTCGAAAATGTTCGGAAAATGTGTTCATACGGTAACTCTTGAAGGGTGTGGCCGAATTGGTCCATACTTTACACATCCTAATATATCTACTAGATATAGATCAGCTTCAAATATGGACGCATAAGTTCACTTTAAGACCTGACATCGAATCACTTTGATTTTTGTTGAAGCAGCTTGCATTCGCTGCCACAATTACGATGGCAAACGTTCTTTCAGGTGCAAGTCCATAATTCTTGAGCAAACATCCCGAAAGGGTGTAAAAGTCCCCTACGGCACCATATGTAGTGGCTGGAGATCCACTTCCATAATGGTCAATGTAGATCCATTCCTTTTAGTATCTCCTCAGCAAAACTTTTGATCTCTAATCCTAATGAACATTTTTGTCGGTTCAAATTCCCAACTTTTTTAAAAACCACTAAATATATACGTTTTTTGAGAAAAAATTTTTTCAATATATACAGGCTGAGGGTATATCTCTGTCGACAAAGCCGACTGATACTTTTTTACTTGTTTCTTTCGCAGAAGCTCTTCGCAGTACATTGCGATTGCGTTCCAATGTTCTTCATCTCTTATCATTTTTTCGACAACATTTTCGGCCGAGATATCCCCTGTTACTCGTGCTGGTTCTGCCCGGGGTTCGAGCCATCGACTGCACGAAAAGAACGTGTGCTCTGCATTGTCTACTATTTCTTCTTCCTCGTGTAAGCAGAATGGAGAACTGCACTTTCCACGTTTGAACAAGTACTTCCGGAAATATCCATGTCCAGATAGCATCTGCGTGATGTAATAGTTTCCACGTTTTCTGCTAACCCATCTTCTTATATTTGGGATAAGCTTCGCAGTCCATCTGTCATAGGTTTCTAGATCCCAGCGCCTTTGCCATTTTTCATGCGTCTTTTCCTTCACTTGCTCCGAATTCGCAGACAAATTTTGCATCGAACAGTTTCGAGCGCTCTTCTGCCACCAGGTCAATGGGTATCATTCCCGCTATTATTTGAACAGCCGGTCCTGATACCGTGCGATATGCAGAAGCAACTCGCAATGCCGCTGTTCGTTGTACTGCTACCCAGCAAACCAATCGTACCGACTTCGTAACGAAATCGGAACAAAATGTCGGACGTATCGTCCGAAATCGTAACGATATCTTAACGAAAGTTGTATGAAGTGGTTGACATAATTTCGGAACAAAATGTCGCAGCGACATCGGATCGATTTCGGTCCGATTTCGTAACGAAATCTAAAGAAAATCCTTAAGAAATTCGGAAAGGAAATTTCTATCCGACATTCGTTCCGAAATCTGAACGAAATCGGTACAAAATCTGAACTATTTCCTCTCCGAAAAATCGTTTAGAAATCGGAACGAAATCTGAACGACTTTGCTTCCGAAATTGTTCAGACGTGTCGGACATCAGACATTTGGTTTGCTGGGTAGTTACTTGACTTTTTGTGCAGTTGACAATCTCCGTACCCAAATTTTGACATTTGCCATCAATTTGCTGAGTTGGGCTGTTAAATGCGTAGCTTTTACAGTTGCACATTTCATCTGCGACGAAAAAGACATTTTATCGTCTAGTCGTATTCCCAGGTATGTGACAGCTTCCTGTGTGCGAATGACTATAGGTCTGTCTGGTTACCTACCCAGCAAGAATTGTCCAGCAAGAACTTTCTCATGGAGTAAGGAGTTTTTATTCTCTTTTGCAAGAAAATTGTAAAAAGTAAAAAGACACCTTCCCAGCAAAAACCAGCAAGCAATCAGCTAACTTGCCAAAACAGAACAATTTGTCCGACAATAAAGGAAAAAGAGAGCAAAAATTTTGTATTTTATTTAAAATAAAAAAGCAATGACACAAAAAAGGAATTTTTCCACATTGCAACTTTGTTCTCCGAAGAAACAATACAATTAGGCTTGCTATTTCCACAATAAAATTGTTTTTAATTTTCACAAACATAAATCACCGAATAATTAAAAAACAGCTGATTGATTGTTTTCAGGAAGAAGAAGAGTTACTAGTGCTTTCTAGAATAAATTTGTCCAGCAAAAATTTGTCCAGCAACAATTGGTACAAATTGTTACAAGTTTTAGGGTTACCAGACAGACCTTATGTTGTGTATTTCCATGTCGACCTCAGTTTTGTACATGGTCAGCTCTAATCCGTGTGATTCCAACCCTGCTCTGGTTCGGATCATTACCTGTGTGAGCCTGCGTTGTGCCTCCTCCTTTGTGTTTCTGGCCTTGATAACTGCGGCTATATCATCTACGTACCCCACTAGGAATGTGATTTCGGGCATATCTATTTTGAGAATCTCATCATAGCTGATGTTCCAACGATCAGGGCCTAGGAAGGAACCCTGTGCGGCGCCAGATGTTATATATACATTTTTTGTACCCTCGCTGGTTTTGTATATTAATATTCATTCGCTTAAGTAACTCCTAATTATCTTCATGAGGTATCATCAAAGTTTGCCTCCATGACATGTATAACATATCTCCATCTTAGGCTGTTGAATGCGTTTTTTTACATCAAGAGTGGCTAATAAAACCACAGACCTACTGTAGTTGTTTCGCTGCTGTGCGGCGAAGAAAACATCAACCACTTCCTTTGTTGCCTCAATGGTGGACTTTCCAGGTCTGAAACCATGTTGCCGTGCAGATAAGCCGCCGTTCAAGCGTATTGCATCTTGTATTATTTGTTTTAGTAACCTCTCACAGATTTTTCCAGTCGTATTGAGCATGCATAGTGGCCTGTAGGAAGATGGGGCTGTTGGGTCTCATTTACCTTTACTAATGAGTACAAGATGTTGCTCTTTCCACGGTTTGGAAAAAATACCCGCCAATAAGCAATGGTTACGAGTATACATGTCCAGTAATATGTTTGGACATACATCAGCTATCTCTTTGAGAATTTCGCTGGGACTCCGTCAGGTCCAGGAGCCTTATTATTTCTTAATTTGCTAGCTGCCGTTTTCAGGTCATCTATAGTGAAGATTGGTGGAGTGGTTAATGCCTCATAAATTTGGTCTTCTGTTCTGATTGGGTGTGTAGGGAACAGTGTGCTCACGATAATCCCTATTGTTTCGTCATCCATTTCTTCTATTGGGGATTGGGCACTTAGTTTTTTCATCACCAGCTTATATACAAGTCCGAAGGGATTTCGGTTTATGTCATTTCTTTGCTCTTCCCATTTACTCTCTTGTATGGCGATTTGAAGGGCTTTTTTGGCATCTTTATACAGAGCATGTTCCACGTTTGCCGAGCCTCTGCGTTTAGCTCTCGTGAATTTCCGCCTTTGCTTAAGACAGTTTTGTCGCAGCTCCGCAACTTGCTCATTCCACCAATATACCGGACATCTTCCGGAGCCCATGTCTTTAATTTTTGGCATAGGTTTATTGCACCCCTTGGTTATAATTTCCATGATTCTGCTAACAATCTCCGCGGCATTTTCATTTAACGGCGGCATTCGGGTTTGTCTGTCTATTTCAGAAATAAGAGCAGTCTTATCTAATCGCTTAATATTCCATTTTCAGGTGCCTTTTCGTTTATTCCGTGTTGATGTTGCTCTAGCTGTTTGTATAGAGTATGAGATATATTGATGATCACTTGCAGTGTATAACTCAAGGACATTCCACTTTATAACTCTGCCTGCAATGTTTTCGAATACCAAAGTAATATCTGGTATGGTGCCATTACAGCCAGTTCGCCATTACAGCCACGTTCGCGACAGCGAGTCCTAATCTGGCGATCATGTCCATCACCCTTCTACCCCGTGGATTTGTTTCCTGCGAGCCCCATTCGATTGAGCGAGAATTGATGTCGCCTGCTACGATTATTTTTCCATCGGTGTTTCTGGCTACATCTTCTATTGAGATTAGTTTTGACTGGAATTCTTCTATGGAGTCGCTAGGGGTAAGGTATCACAACGAATGCATATACCCAGAGCTTTCCTGTCCGGACCGTTGCATTCGTATTGCTTATGTCCGGCACCAAAGCATTTAAAACAGCGTTTAGTATCTTCCCTGTACTTTACTTTGCTGTCTGTCATACCAACATTTAGCAGTCTTGTTTCTAGGGTATCGTGACAAAGGCTTTTCTCTGTTCCCGATAGTTTGGGCTGTTAAGTGTACTGCGATGTCAGTTACAGCTATTTTTGTGGTGGTATGTACTGCGAGTTGTACTTCTTCTGGTGTGGTCAATGCGTAGAGATCTTGTATTTCGACCGTGGCATTGGGTTTTCTTTCCTCTGAGTCCTTTAGAGTAACTTTTATGGCATCACAGAAATTTCTCTCGCTCAACACCTCTGCCCATAACCAATAGGACTGCTCCTGTTTTGGTTTTGCTTTTCGATCTTATGGCTACATCTGCTTCCTAAGGTTTGACATTCTGCCTGATCTTTTTGAGTACATCGGAGTAGCTGTGCCCTGCGTTTGGTTTAATGATGACAGCATCAGGACTACTTTTTGGAGGTTTCTTCTTTTTCTTGCCCTCGGATTTCCATTTTGACTCATCATCCGGTTGTTATACCCTCCACCATATGGAGGGTATAATTAAATTTGTCATTCCGTTTGTAACACATCGAAATATTCGTCGGAGACCCTATAAAGTATCTATATTATTGATCAGCATAAAATTATATGTCGATTTGACCATGTCCGTCAGTCCGTCCGTCTGTCTGTTGAAATCAAGATACAGCTCGCAATTTTAAAGATAGACAGTCAACATTTGGTACAGAAGGATGGTTGGTATTGAAAATGGGATATATCGGTCCACGTTTTGATATAGCCCCCATAGAACGCTACCTCCCGATTTTCGGTATTTTTAGGGTTTTAGCTTCATTATCCTACCAAAATGGCTGAAATTTGGTACGTAGTCTTCTTTAGGGGTACAAAACTTTCCCCCAGAATTTTGTCGCTAGTTGTCCACACCTTCATATAGCCCCCATAGAACGGTAACTCCCGATTTTCGGTATTTTGAAGGTTTTAGCTTCATTATTCTACCAAAATGGCTGAAGTTTGTTACGTGGTCTTCTTTAGGGGTACAAAACTTTCCCCCAGAATTTTGTCGCTAGTTGTCCACACCTTCATATAGCCCCCATAGAACGGTACCTCCCGATTTTCGGTATTTTTTAGGCATTAGCTTCATTATCACACCGAGATGGCTGAAATTTGATACTTAGTCTACGTCGGTGGTATAAAACTTTCCCACAGAACTTTGTCGGTATCGGTCCATGCCTTCATATAGCCCCCATAGAACGGTACCTCCCGATTTTCGGTATTTTGAACGTTGTGGCCTCAACATTCCACCGAAATGGCTGAAATTTGGTATTTAGACTTCGTTGGGGGTACTCAAACTTCCACTTTAAATTTGTCGGTATGGGTCCACGCCTTCATATAGCCCCCATGGAAAGGTACCTCCCGATTTTTCGTATTTTGAAGGTTCTGTCTTAAATATTCCACCATTTGGTGGTATTTACCCCCTGTTTTTGTAGCTAATTTTTGTTAGTCCGTCCATATTCGTAATAATTTAGGCATCCATAGCTCAGCCACCAGAAGACATACATACCTAATTCTCCGTATACCCGTTCCATATATCGTTAAGAATTCCTCATTTAAAAATCATCGCTATACATTTGCGCTAAAGCGAGTAAATCGGTCTACAAAATTTGACAATTCGTGTGAAAAGAATAAATTTTTTTACAAAAACAGGGGGTTAGTCTTCAATATGATATAAAACTCTTCGCCAGAAATTTGTCTGTACAGGTCCACGCTTTCACATTGCCCCATTTCCGACTAAAACTCGTCGGTATAGGTCCATTTTCCATTTTCGTAATACTGAAGATTGTGACGTCAATATCCAACCGAAATGGCTGAAATTCGTTATTTTGTCTTCCAAGAGTTATAAAATATTCCAGAAGAGTATTATCAGTATGGGTCCACGTCTTCCTATAACCCCATAGAATCGTACTTCTTGATTTTCGGTATTTTCTAAGTTTTAGTCACATTCTCTTACCGAAATATAGGAAATTTGGTATTTAGTCTTCTTTTAGCCTAAAAACTTTCCGTCAGAAATTTGTCGGTATAGATCGATGTTTTGAAATAGCCCCCACAGAATGGTGCCTCACATTGTTTTACCGAAATTGCTGAAATTTAGTATTAAGACTTCTTCATACACGAAAGGAAGCTAATTATTCCATTTTACTTCTATACAACTTGTGGTGGAGGGTATAACAAGTTCGGCCCGGCCGAACTTAACGCCGTTCTTACTTGTTTTCTTATCGGTTTTTCTTTGGGAGTTTCTGTCGCTTTCTTTTTATGCCCCTTCCCAGTTTCGCCTGGGCTTGGCGCGCTTCTCTTGTGTTGACTCGCTTGGGGTGTCTGTGCGGGTAAGCGCTCTTCTGGCTCTGCTCTGGTTTTATTTGCAATCCTTTTTCTGTCGGCTGCTTGTTTTTTTCTGTTCGGCTGTTTTTCAATTCCTTCTGTAGCCGCAATTACATCGAGTAGCTCGTCTAATTCAGAAACACCATTTTGGACATCTCTGCTAATGTTCCTCTGCTTATTGATTACCTCTTTCATATTTAGAAGCACGTTATGGCATTCTGCCAAGGCTTCCTCTTCCGATGTCATTTGGAGTACATATATGTTAAAGGGTCTCCGATGAACATGTATTTCAATGTGTTACAAACGGAATGACAAATATAACTATACCCTCCATCAGTTTTGTTGGACCGTGTGTAATATGCTTTACAGTCATTTTCCTTTTGTGACATAATCGATTGTGTCAAAATTAGTATGCCTATAACTTCATATTTCCCCTATGCACATGGCCATACATGACAGCAAAGCGCTTTTTCAAATCGGAGTTTGAATTGAAGACAACACAAGATGCCAACGAAATATCTTCTATATGTTTTGGCATAGACACTGTATCAATGTGCAATACACATACTATTGGAAGACTTTGCAATGTTTCCTTCAGATTTTATACTATTTAAAAAAAAATATCCCATTTATAAAGAAATAACCCTGTGGATAGATTATGATGCCGATAAGCGTTTTATCGAAGCTATCCACTGTTCACATATTAGCAGCAGCGAGGTGTAGAGCAAATTGTGTAAACACAAAATACTACCCAACATCCACTTGACCATTTCCACGACAAGCCATGTTAAGATGTTATACCATGTTGAGATCTCTTGCTGAGGCTTTGTAGCAATCAGAGTGACATTCATAGCTGTACGCTGCAGTCTGTATGTCAGTCATACGCATGCGTGCAACAACGAGTTGATGTTATGTTTCTGTTTTTTCTTCTTCTTTGTCTTTGGCAATTTCTTGCCTTATGTGGAGTGAAATAATTCTATAATTGCAACTTGTTTAAAATTATAAAGAAAAGACGCAGACAAGAAAGACATTAAATATTTGTTTATTTCAGAAGAGAGTGGATTGGCAAACAGCAATTGGACATCATTTCCACTAGCCAACTGACTCTTGGAGGTAGAGAAGTGTATACAAACCCGAAACAAATGCCATCTTTATATCCAGTTAGTCTTCCCCATGGCTTACCTAGAGAGGATGAGCCTACTGTGTGGATAATGTTGCTGATGATGATGATGACGATTATGGCATCATTTTCCATGTAATCAACAAACAGTAAAGTGCGTGTTTCCACTTCACCAAATCGTTTGTTGTTCGTTTTTGTGGCTGTGCCAAACCAAACCAAAAATTCATCAGCGATTTCTTTGGAAGACCAAAGACACAAAAACACACCACAGGGAATAGGTTACTAATGTCTACTACCATTAACTTGACCATGAAGAATTAATGCCTGGGTTCCAGCCCCTATGCTAGCAGCTGTGCATTTGTTCAAAAAAGAAGATATTTAAATAGAGGTGATCTGGGTGGCCAATAGAGTTTTGCTGCAGCGGCTGCCAACATACCAATGATGGGAAAATGCAAAAGAAACATTTTTCATAGAGGATGATAGGCAATATTTTTGGCAATGACTTTCTCCGGGATGGCTACTTTTACAATGGTATTTGGGTGACAGTACCGTATTGTGGCAAATGGAAATAGGTCAAAGGCCAATGTAGGCAGCTAATATTTAAGAACTAAGATTTAAATAAATACTATCATTGAATAAATTGACCTATTTATTTGGCATAAGTAGGATAGGGGAAGTGGGGGATCGTACAACACTGTACTCAACGATAGAAATCACTTTGTGACATTAGCAGTCTGTAGTAAAGTGGTACGAGCACCTATCTCTGGAAACAAATATTTAAAAAGGAAAAATTAAAAAAGTTACAGTTCAGGGCTTAAATAATCGGCGGGGACAAGTGATCTGCTTGCGTGTCACACCTCCTCCTCATCAAGCGATCATGATCAAACATATTCCACAGATGTAGGTGTCTCGACATCTATGGTGCAAGGTACTGCTGCAAGCACACAAGCTAATTGAAAACGGGAGGAGATGCTAAGGAATGTTAGGGAGAGATTTAATTTCACCCAACCATCAGAGACTGGGACTGGGAGACAGTAGATGAAGTAAGCGAGAGTATCACAAAGCTTACAACGACGAAGTTTGAAGAGAATCAGGCGCGACTAAATAGAGAAAAGCGGGATACTCCAAAAGATGTCAACAATACCCCCTCCACTTTCTCGGAAACGGCGAAGAGGATTTGGGGGTGTTACCCTAAAACAAAAATAAAAATAGGTAAAAAAAACTTTTTAAGTTAAACGGTTTTATGTTAAGCTTACATTGCAATGTTTAAGATAAATATACTAAAAACCAAAAAAATAATAAAATAGATACAGTCGTGGGAATTATAAACATATGCATAGACTAGACTAAAATAAAACCGTGGGGCACGTCAATTGTCTACAAATTATCGACTTAATGGGCGATAGAAGAATCGTTTAATTCGTCGTTAGGCAGTTGGCCCGCAGACGGTGAGGAAATTACTTACTATTTTCTTGCTCATGGAAATTCCAATAGTTATACACTCCATGTAAATAAAAGAGATGTTTTAACTAGTTTATCGTTGGACATTCACACTGCTGGCTGGAGAGGAATCGTTTCACTGCTCGTAGTTTGTCTTTAATCGACAAAGTACTACTCGCTCACCACTATGAAACCCTAAAACTCGCTTATAATCGAGCTTGCTAGCTTGTTTCCACATTCTAGCCCTACTTATCACACGTCCATCGTTGTCGGTTGAACAACTGCCTAATTATAGTGTAACATTACAAAACAAACATTTTAATCAACGATTGTAGGCAATTGACGTGCCCCACGGTTTTATTTTAGTCTAGTCTATGCATATGTTTATAATTCCCACGACTGTATCTATTTTATTATTTTTGGTTTTTAGTACATTTATCTTAAACATTGCAATGTATGCTTAACATAAAACCGTTTAACTTAAAAAGTTTTTTTTACCTATTTTCTAGTTTTTAGTTTTTATTTCGCATTCTGTTTAATTCATTTAGTGCTTCATTATTGCAAGTTTTCTTGCCCGTTAGTTTATTGCAGTCCAACTCTTCTATACGTAGTCCCTGCAAAGATCTTACTCTACTAAGAGCCACGTAGGCTTGACCTTCTTCAAACAGATTCGCACCTAAGGATACGACTGCGTGATCCACAGTGCTGGCCTGCATTTTATGTATTGTAGAAGCCCATAATAGTATTTAAGGCAACAAACATCTGTGTGCATCGCTCCAGTTGTTTTGTTAACCTGGCTTCATATTCTTCAGGCGTTTCTGACGCTATCATCTGTGTGTATCGCTCACGTTGCTTTGTTAACCTGGCTTCATATTCTTCAGGCGTTTCTGACGCCGTCATTTGTGTATATCGCTGACGTTGCTTTTTTAACCTGGCCTCATATTGCTCAGGTGTTTTTGATGCTAATTGTTCCCGTCGTTTCTGTAATTGACTATTTCTATCACCTTCACTTTCTTTAGCTCGTTTTGCTTTATACTTTTCTTTCGCTTTTTGAAGCCTTCGTTTACGTTGTGTTGCAGTTTCTGTTTTATTTGTGTTTGTATTTTTTACCATTTTGTTCCCACGAGTAATGGACATTTAAACGGTCGACCAGCCCAGAGGTCCAATAAAGGGGCAAGGCTATGTACAACAAGATGCGCCTGAGTCTTGAAGGGAAAACGCTAACGACATATAATTTTTATCCACCCTAATGCCATACAGTTCTCGGCGCGTTTTAACCTTTCACCTTAACTTGGGTGGTGTACCGCTAACGACGTATCATTTTTAGCCACCCTAACGCCACACAGTCCTCAACACGATAAAAAATCTTGACTTGGGTGGCGGATTCAGGCTGGATTAATCAGATACATAAATTACAGATTCAATTTCTAAATTTAAATCTTAATTATACGCCATTTAGTGGCTGCGCCCATCTTAAATATTGAGGTTGTATAGTGCACTGTATTCTTTTTGTCAAGCCCTTTTATTTGATATCCATATTGGTGGGATTGATAAAAAATTGTTATCAGCCATTTGGTAGCGGCGGCCATCTTAGATTTCAATTTTGCATAGTAAATTGTATTCTACTTGTAGAGACCTTTCATTTGATACCCATGTTGATGGGATTGATAAAACCTAAGTTATCTATCCGCCATTTTGTAGAGGCCGCCATCTTGGATTTTAATTTTATATAGTACATTGTATTCTACTGGTTGAGTACTTTCATTTGATACCCATATTGATGGGATTGATAAAACCTACGTTATCCGCCATTTTGTAGCGGCCGCCATCTTGGATTTCAATTTTTTATAGTATATTGTATTCTGCTTGTTGAGCCTTTTCATTTGATACCCATATTGATGGGATTGATAAAACCTACGTTATCCGGCATTTTGTAGCGGCCGCCATCTTGGATTTCAATTGTTTATAGTATATTGTATTCTGCTTGTTGAGCCCTTTCATTTGATACCCATATTGATGGGATTGATAAAACCTACGTTATCCGTCATTTTGTAGCGGCGGCCATCTTGAATTTATAATGATAATGAATAAACATAATTGTATACCAAAATCCAAAGTGTATACAAAATTTCAGATTAATCGGTTGACAGGAAGAGGGTGAAATTTGAATTACTAAATTTGACCCAAGAATAAATAATAATAAATAATAATTAAAACAAACGGGGTGAGCTAAATAAAACCATTTAAAAAAACAGACGAAAGAAGGAAAAATTAAATAAAAGTTACGTTGCAGGGCCTAAATAACCCAGTACCTCCGCGGACTAGTGATCTGCCTACGAGTCACAACTCGTCGCCATCAAGCGATTGTAGTGGGCAAGCATATCCCAAATATGTGGGTGTCTTGACATTTGTGGTTGAAGGTTTTACTACAAGTACACAACCTTATAGAAAAAGGGAGAGGGAGACAGAGAAGCTTAGGGAGAGATTTAACTTGACCCAACCATCAGAAACTGGGAGCGACCCAGACTCCCAATCTGACAGCAACAGCAATATAAACAGCAACGTTGTGGAAACCCGCAATAAAAAGATGTCCACAAGATAGTAGATGAAGTAAGCGAGAGTATCACGAAACTTATAACGAGAAAGATGCAGTCGTCAGGTGCTCAACGTCGACGAAGTTTAATATTAATCAGGCGCGGCCAAATAGAGAACAGCGGTATGCTCCAATGGATGTCAACAACATTCTTTTCGCTTCCTCGGAAACGGCGAAAAGGAAACGATCTCCTGAGCAGCAGAAGAAAAAGAGTTTCCCACCTTCAAATGTCACGAGTAACATCGTCGTGAACCACGCAAAGGAGACTTCCCAAAGTTACCTTTATAAAGAATAATGAATTGAGCTCAGGCATAAAGAGGGTGTGGCCGACCGCAGAATGACCGGAGACTCAGAAAAGAATTCTAAGAAATTCCAAAAGAGCAAATGGCACCCGGAGACCGGTGCGAATCCGACATTTATTATGCCAAGGAAGCCAAAAGACACTACAAAAAAGAGCGATGCTATGCGTTGGTCGACACCAGTAGAGGGTCCCGAAGGCTACCCAAAAATCATCAAGTGGTCATCGAATGAATTGTCAACGACATAATATTGTAACACATATTTCAAGGACGAGGACCAATAAAAATCGTCATCAGTGACCTTAAGAGGGATCTCTTAATCCACCACTTGGTCCCGCATGCGAAACCGACCGCTCTCAGGGAGTTAGTCATCGGTATAACAACTCCGTATGAAGAAGCAAATTGATGCTGGTGAGGAAGAACGAAATACTTCTGCTGAACAAAGCGGCGGTATACGTCAAGGAGAATGGACGGAGGCCATGCTCGAGATATTTGGTAAACAAACCTCCAAAGGTGAAGAGATGGAAAGTCTTTCACAGAGAGGATAAAGAGGATGACACTCAACTTGTGGTGGGCCTTGAGGATATCTAACTAGCCAGTCTATCAAAGTCAAAGGGCAGGGGGTACTCCAACGAAGTGAGTTTCGAAAGAGGTTAAATCACCCAGCAACACCAAAAGGACAACTTACTGAAAAAAATTCAAAACGATCTGTTAGGACCTCTTAAACTTCACTTTATCCGAATTTTGTGTGGGAGGTACCCGAAGGAGTAGACCGATATAGTCCATACTCCAACCCGATCTATGTCTATGAGTTATCATTCTCACCATTGAACACAAAAATTTCGAACTTTCGTGGGGGATATATCCGAAGAGTGGACCGATATGGCCCATCTTCGAACTTAAACTAAGTTTGGACAAAATATTACGATACCCAAAATTTGGTTCGAATCGGTTGATCCTTTCGAGAGTTATCGTGCGCACCAGCCAGCCACACAGACAAACGGACGGACATGGCTAAATCTGCTCCAAAGTATCTGAAACTGATTTCGTACAAACATACAAACATGGGGTCCAAACCGTTATTTCGATGAGGCACATGTGTATATACCCCTTCTAGCCTAAAGGCTGAGGGTATAAATACAAAAAATCGAAATTATTTTCAAAAATTTTTTAAAAAAAAATTTAAATTTTGTCAGAATTAAAAAAAAATACTCCTTGTTATACCCTCCACCATATGGAGGGTATAATTAAATTTGTCATTCCGTTTGTAACACATCGAAATATTCGTCGGAGACCCTACAAAGTATATATATTATTGATCAGCATAAAATTCTATGTCGATTTGACCATGTCCGTCAGTCCGTCCGTCCGTCCGTCTGTCTGTCTGTTGAAATCAAGATACAGCTCGCAATTTTAAAGATAGAGAGTCAAAATTTGATACAGAAGGTTTTATTACTTGCAGGATGCTTGGTATTGAAAATGGGATATATCGGTCCACTTTTTGATATAGCCCCCATAGAACGGTACCTCCAGATTTTCGGTATTTTTAAGGTTTTAGCTTCATTATCCTACCAAAATGGCTGACATTTGGTACGTAGTCTTCTTTAGGGGTACCAAACTTTTCCCCAGAATTTTTTCGGTCTCGGTCCACACCTTCCTATAGCCCCCATATAACGGTACCTCCCGATTTTCGGTATTTTGAAGGTTTTAGCTTCATTATCCTACCAAAATGGCTAAAATTTGGTACGTAGTCTTCTTTAGGGCTATAAAACTTTCCCCTAGAATTTTGTCGGTATCAGTCCACACCTTCATATAGCCCCCATAGAAAGGTACCTCCGGATTTTCGGTATTTTTAAGGATTTAGCTTCATTATCCTACCAAAATGGCTGAAATTTGGTACTTAGTCTTCTTTAGGGGTACCAAACTTTTCCTCAGAATTTTGTCGGTATCGGTCCACACCTTCATATAGCCCCCATGTAACGGTACCTCCCGATTTTCGGTATTTTTAAGGTTTTAGTTTCATTATCCTACCAAAATGTGTGAAATTTGGTACGTAGTCCTCTTTAAGGCTATAAAACTTTCCCCCAGAATTTTGTCGGTATCGGTCCACACCTTCATATAGCCCCAATAGAACGTTACTTCCCGATTTTCGGTATTTTGAAGGTTTTAGCTTCATTATCACATCGAAATGGCTGAAATTTGGTACTTAGTCTACGTTGGTGGTATAAAACTTTCCCCCAGAACTTTGTCGGTATCGGTCCATGCCTTCATATAGCCCCCATAGAACGGTACCTCCCGATTTTCGGTATTTTGAACGTTGTGGCCTCAATATTCCACCGAAATGGCTGAAATTTGGTATTTAGACTTCGTTGGGGGTACTCAAACTTCCCCTTTAAATTTGTCGGTATAGGTCCACGCCTTCATATAGCCCCCATGGAAAAGAACCTTCCGATTTTTCGTATTTTGAAGGTTGTGTCTTCAATATTCCACCAAAATGGCTGAAATTTGGTATTTAGTCTTCAATGTGATATACAACTGTTCGCCAAAAATATGTCTGAACAGGTCCTCGCTTTTATATTGTCCCATTTCTGACTAAAATTCGTCGGTATAGGTCCACGTTTCTATATATCCCCCATAGAACGGTACCCCCGGATTTTCGTAATACTGAAGATTGTGACGTCAATATCCAACCGAAATGGCTGAAATTCGTTATTTCGTCTTCCAAGAGTTATAAAATATTCCAGAAGAGTATTATCAGTCTTCTTTGAGCCTAAAAACTTTCCGTCAGAAATTTGTCGGTATAGATCGACGTTATGAAATATCCCACATAGAATGGTGCCTCACATTGTTTTACCGAAATTGCTGAAATTTAGTATTGTCTTCTTCATACACGAAAGGAAACTAATTATTCCATTTTACTTCAATACAACTTGTGGTGGAGGGTATAACAAGTTCGGCCCGGCCGAACTTAACGCCGTTCTTACTTGTTTTTCCATAAATCTTATATAACTCATATACTCAAAAATGTCCATTTGTATAAAAAAGCTGTAGTTAATATGGAAAACGGCATGGAAACAAGTAAAAAAGTATCAGTCGGCTTTGCCGACAGAGATATACCCTCAGCCTATGTGAATTAAAAATTTCATCTACGGACAGATCGACACAATTGTTGAACTTTTGTGGGGGAGGTAACATAAAGAGAAGATCGATATAGGCCATTTTAGAAGTTAAACTAAATTTGGACAAAATATTATAAGATCCAACGTTTGGATAAATTTGGTTGCCCCGTTCAAGGGATATTGTGCATACAATTTTAGTGACATTTTTTAAATATTGGAGGGAAGTACAGGAAGTTGTTGGCAATCTCTGAACCGAAACTACGTTTGGACACCTTTTTTCGCTGTTTTCTCAAGAAGTGTGGACTAGCCCCTGAAAAAGCATTTACCGTCGTAATTGAGGCAGCGAATGCAAGTTGCTTCAACAGAAAGTGATTCGATAGTAGGTCTTAAAGTGAATTTATCCATAATTTTGTGTGCGAGGTACCCGAATGAGTGGACAAATATAGTCCATATTCAAACCTGATACACATATGGCAGATGTATTAGGATGTGTAAAGTATGGACCAAATCGGTCACTCCCTTCAAGAGTTATAGTGCGCACAATTTTTCCGAACATTTTTGAACTTTTGTGGGGGAGGTACCTGAAGGTGTGGACCGATATGGCTTATCTTCGAACTTATACAATACTTCGAACTGGACAAAATATTATGAATGCCAAATTTTGAACCGAGTCTGCAGATCCGTTGAAGCGTTATCTAGCGCTCCAACCACTAAACACTAGAGTTGTGCCAAAGGAACTATATGGAAATATCTGGTTTACTTCACCGTTCCGATGGCCCACATTTTTTCTTTAAACAAACTGTGTAAACTTAATATGACACGTTACTTTTCTTGATGTTACTTATACGTTTTTGAACTAGTACAAGGAACTAGGAACTACATTATTTAACTCTACTAAACCCGGTTTCATAGGGGTTTTTTACTTTTCAGGCTATTTGCTCAGGAAGTATGACTTGCCCACGACGAAACTTGTATCGTCGTATGGGGGGCGGTGAGTACAAGTTGTTGCAACAAAATCAAAGCGATTCGAGAGCAGGTCCTAAACTGAATCTTCCGAACTTTTGTGAGGGAGGTACCCGAAAAAGTGGACCTATTGAGTCCATATTGGAACGTCATCTAAGTCTGGTAGAAATTTCACGATGTGCAAAGTATGGGCCACATGACAAAAATTTTGAAAGTTCATGTTAGCGAAAATTTCTTATTTAGCAATTTTAGACATATATTACCGATGAAAAAATTTGCATTACTATTTTTAATTAAAATGACGTAAGACTTCTTGGCCAATTTACCCTTGTTTTCAGAACTTTTTTGACAATATAATAATATGTTCAAAACAGTGGATATATTAATAATCGCATATATTTTTGGGTGCATCATTTATCAAATAACTCACAACTACAGTGAATGTTATGTAATTCAGTGAAGAAAGATTATATTATCAGAAAGTCTTAGAAATATCTTAACATTTATTTTTTTTTGTTTACATGGAATGTTGAGGACATTTCCTCTGTTTCCTACTTCACAACAGTTCAAAATCACGGCTTCAATTTTCCAAATTTTATTGATTAATTTATGGATGGATAATGGGATTAGTAGAGAATTGATTTATGCAGAGGAACGTTGGATATCATGGCGTTATCCACTAGCATTTTTCATATTTACAGGTAGAATTTAGAAGGAAACAAGTGAGAAAAGGCTATAGTCGGTACGGGGCCGACTATGTGATACCCTACACCACTACCTATGTGCATAATCTTTTCACTCGAAAACATTTCTTTTATGGAGATACGAAAGTTATCACCTATCTGGCTTTTATATCAAATGACTTAAGGCGAACTGAACCAAAATAATCTTCTATGGAATCTTCTATGTTCATAGTCAGGCTTTGCTTTTGGAAAGTCCCCAGCCAAAATTGTGATATTCGTCATTATAATTAAAATCGCAAAAATGAAAATTTGGATTTTATTTGCGACTATTGTGATATCTTCGTTGTTTGATCACCTACGAGAACCTACTTTACACCGTTAGAAAGGTGATATTTTCTACTTTCATTGTCTTTTGGTATTCCCCATATAGAAACTGAGATATTCGCTTTGGAAACAAACGTTGTCTTTTTATCCACATAAGTTTTTTGCTCATTCCGACCCCTAAATATTACCCGCTAACACCATAATCAATAGGCTTCTTCCCCTCCGGGACCCCCATCAACATCCAAAATTTCGTGACGATCCGATCAAAATTGCGACCTGCAGCGTGATTACAAGGTTTAGATGGACAGACGGACGGACGGACACACATAGCATAGTATGGGTCTACGACCATTATTTCGATGCGTTACAAACTTTCTGGCCAAAACCAACTTATAATACCCTCCCCATATAGTGGTGTAGGGTATAAAAACTACGAGGCGCGTGTCTTCTTTTTTTGGTCTCCTATCACGCTGCGATGTCAGAATATGCTCAATTTTTCAATTGGTGTCAGGCACACTCGTTGTTATTGTCATAAAGAAATTATAATTATTTCCCTAAAGATATGTTGGTGTCCAATCGTAGATCTTATCACAAAGAATTTCTGAAGGCCGATAGTGGTTTTCTTGATAGAGAAATAATGCTGAGCAATAGTGAATGTATCCATGATGAAATTCTACCACCCAATCGCGAGTATGTAAATGACAAATTCTGTCGCCCAATCGTGCATCTGTCAATAGACTAATTTCGGCGTCCAATCGTCGGACTTCTCTTATAGAAATTCTGGTTTCCTATTGAAATTGATCAAGAACTAGGAAAACTCTGACAAACAGTCTTGAATTCGTTTAAACTGAAATTCTGGCGCCCAATCCAAGTTCTATATATGTATACATTCTTTTAGCAAAAATCCACAAACACAGTTTTTCCCAATCAATATTTTTTATACCCTCAAGCTTTAGTCCTCATCGAAATAATGGTTTTAGGGCCAAAGTGTTTTTGGAAGAAATCTATTTCAGAAAACTTGGAGTCGACTTAGCTATGTTCGTCCGTCTGGGTAGCTGCCTGGAGAACACGTAATTCTCGAACATATCAACCGATTCGGTCCAAAATTTGGCCTTTGTGATATTTGGTCAAAATGTTGATCAATTTCGATCGACTATCGATCCACTCTTTCGGTAACCTTCCACAGAGTATTTCAAAAATTTTCACAGAAGTGCAGTTTAAGACCTCTCTGGATAATTAGTAAATATATCTGTGTAAGCTTAAGACCTCAGTAGTCATGGCTTCACTTCCTTTATGATAATAATTTAGTATAAGTAGAAATATGAAATAAATAAATTAATAAATAAAAATACCTCTCTGGAAAGGTTTTGCTTTTTTGCAACAAGTGTTCTCGGTGCCCCTATTACTATAGTACTATAGTTTTTTCAAGGGCAACAATAGTTTTTTGTCAGTGGCCAGTTTATACTTCCAGAGAAAATGGCCCGAAAGCTGTAAAGAACACCTACGGCCATCATGTGTAGTGGCTGGTGCGCACGACAACGTTCGAATCGGATACTGCGTTGGTCCAAACTTTGTTTATCACAATATTTCTGCGAGCCTTATATAAAGTTCGATGATGGTGATTTTCCCAAAAATTTCAAGAATTTTAGTGAAAGTGGTATGTACGATTGTTCTTGAACGGAGCAACAGATTTGGTTCAAACTTTGGATTTAGTCGGAATCAACTATGTCGGTCCGGTCCATTTCTTCGGGTACCTCCACAGCAGTACTTGTGGTCAATGATAAAATCCATATTTTGTTGGCAAGTTCATACGTGCGAAAATCACTACACAATTCTGAAAATCTCCTAATAGATAGCTTTGGGTTAAAGGAGTACTTTCGAAATATTGGAAATAACATGCAATAAATAAAATATAAGCATTGACCTCAATCTCAATAACCATGATTTTAGTAACATTCGAAAGGTCGAACAAAACATAAAAATACGACAGAAAAATCCTTTTTTATACAATAGACATTTACTAATTTGTAGCAAGAAACCATTTTCAAATAATCTCAATGGACGACACTGCGTTGGAACAGAAATTATATCATACAAAATTGTTGATATAGTTTTTTTTTTGCAAATTTCAAACATAATAAAGAATTTGTAATTGTTATGATGTCCAAAATAGTTCATTACAAAAACGTGTTAGAGACTCTATATAAAAATGTAAAACCGATCTTTTATTGGTCTTATCAAAAATTTCAAAAGCAAAAGATCTGAAGAATTTTTTTTCCAGATGCTGTTTTTAAGCCAATGTATTGGACGTAATATGCTGCAAACGTTCAATAAATACAAATAAACGTCTTGTTCTGAACTCAGTAACACTTACAGTCAGACTAAAATAACGATTAAACGCTTAAACAACACCTTAAAACTTAACAACAACTATGCAGAAAATTGCTCAAAAAGCCTAACGTGTTCCTTATTTTTATACTTTCAAATATGTTGGACAATAATGTATAGCAATGTAGTTAAATAATTCTCAGTAATACTTCCTCCAAATACTTTACATATTTCTTGAAAAATTTAAAACAGTTTAACATTTTACTCAAAATTTAAAAAATGTGTAAGATAAGCTAATATCCTATGGGCCGGGGGCCCCTGGCTACGTCGGTGTCGACACATGAACCCATGCTTCCTACAGGGAAGTTTGTCATTCCGTTTGTAACTCATCGAATTCTTGATCAGCGTAAAATTCTAATTCGATTTAACCATGTCCGTTCGTCTGTTGTAATCACGCTATCTTCCGAATGAGTCGAGCTACAAAGCTGAAATTTTGTTTTGGTATAGCCCCCATATCACGGTACCGCCCGATTTCATATACTATGAAGAATTTAGTCCTATTATCAGACCGAATTAGCTATAATTTGACATTTTTGGTTCCAAATGACCAAGAAACTTCTCCACCAAAAATTAAGGATATAGGTCCACGTTTTCTTATAGCCCCCATATTACGGTACATCCCTATTTCCGGTATTTTTACGTTTTTAGTAACATATTCTGGCCAAATTTGCTATAATGTGGCATTTAGGGCTCCCAGTAATCAAGAAACGTCTCCACCAAGAATTATGGTCATAGATCTACGTTTTGTTACAGCCCCCATATAGCAGTACCGCCCGATTTCAGCTATTTTGACGTTTTTGGCCCCATTTTCAGACCGAAATAACTATAATTTGACATTTAGGGTTCCCAGTAATTCGGTTAAATCCTCAAAATAAAGAAAATCGGGAGGCAGCGTTATATGGAAGCTATACCAAAACATGGACCTATGTTGACAGTTTTTGGTGGATATGAAACTCGACTGTCAAATTACAGGTAGTTCAGTCAAAAATTGTTGCTAAAATCCTCCAAATAAAGAAAGTCGGTGGGTACCGTTATATAGGGACTATACTAAAATATGGACCTATGTTGGTGGTTTTTGGTGGAGATATTTTGTGACTACTGGGAGCCTCAAATGTAAAATTACAGGTAGTTTGGTAAAAATATAACCAAAATACCCAAAATACAGAAAATCGGGAGGTACACATATATAGGGGCTACACTAAAACATGGACCTATGTTGACGGTTTTTGGTGGAGATGTTTTGTGACCACTGGAAACTTTAAATGTTAAATTGCAGGTAGTTCGATCAAAAATTTTACCTAAAATCCCCAAAATACCGAAAATTGGGAGGTACCGTTATATGGGGGCTATACCAAAACGTGGGCCGATATAGCCCATCTTCGAACTTGACCTGCCTATGGAAAAAAGATAGTCGGTTGGAAAAATATAGCGCTCTAGTTCATTTGCGGACGTTAGAGTGATTACAACAGACGTACATGGCTAGATCGTCATAGAATTTTATCTTGATCAAGAATATATCTACATAATTTATAGGGTCGCAAATGATTAGTTCGATGTGTTACAAACAGAAAAACAAACTTAATATACCCACCATACTATGGTGGAGGTAAATAAAAATGGAATACCACATTGTGGGTATACGACGAATATTTCCTGGTGTTACATGAATTTTAGCAAAACAAAGTTATAATACCCTTCCCACATTGTTGAGCAGGGTATAATAATTCCATATTTGCTCAAAGTATTTCATGGTGGAGGGTATAAAAAGTTCGGCCCTGCCGAAATTAAAGCTTTTTAACTTATTTCTGTTGTATTTGCAACGTTATCTCTGGGCTTGGCATGTTTTCGTGAGGATCATAAATATTTTATAATGTATATTTTACTTGTTTGACATTTATTTATTTGTTCCATAGGTTCCATACATGTGGTTTTGATATAAGGGATTTCCCCAAACATTTCCATTGGTCGATTGACGATGCAAGAAAAATTTGTACCCTCGACAAAACTACACATCTGTAGGCCTGTGTAAATAAACACTTGCTGCTCTATGACTTGTCCATCAGTTAATTTAAATACACATACTCTCAGCGTACAGAAGAGAACCAGTCAGTCTGGGTTTCAATGCCAAACAAGCAAGAACTGCATCATCATGAAATTCGTAATTTCTTTAATTTATTTATTTGTTTACATTTCAATGTGTTCGACAGCTGCTATGTTAAGTATTAGCGAACATCCCGGTAAGAATAAAAATATATTAATGACGGATAGCTATAAAAGGAGTATATTTTATTCAGATTATCCCGGTAAATGCTATGATTACGTATATGGAATAGGTCCCTTATCTTGGGGTCAAGAAATCAATGACCCGAAAAAATGTCTGCATTTGATGTGTCGCAATGGAAGTTGGCTCGAAAGTTATTCGTAAGTTTCTATAATATACAAAAACAAAAATATTACTACTATTTTATACATATTAATGTATTATCCATTTTTTGTAGATGCGGAGTATATGGTGTACCACCTGGCTGCGAATTAAGTAAACCTATTGTAGCTGCGTATCCGAAATGCTGTCATCGTGAAATTATTTGTAATAATGTTATGGAAAATAATTAAAAACGTGTAATAAAAGTATTTATTGCAAATTCCAATATAGTAAAAAGGAATTATATCAGGTTTTTGAGCAACGAAAATGTGAATTATCTCCAGTGTGACTTCAAAAATCGTGTAAGTCTTAAAGAGCACTACAAACTGGGGATTTAAACCTTGCCAGAAAATGCCTTAGCTCCACCGATAGCTAACATATGTATATCTGATTTGAAGAAGAGATTGTGAACAATGAAAATAGTCCACCTCGGGTGGTATGAGGGATATACAAAATCTGCACTGACAAATTTTCTGAAGAAAGTTTCGTAGCTCCAACAAAGACCAAATTTCGGACCAAATAACAAATTTTGGCCATTTAAATTACCGAAAATCGGGAAGTACCGTTATATGGGGGGTATATACCAAACATCCAAATAGTAATAGAAACAACCGTACAATATTAAAAATCTCTTTCTTAAAAATTGACTAGACAACCGGACGGACATGGTTATATCCAGTTAGAATTTTAGACTGATCAATAATATACATAAATACTTTATGGGGTCTCAAATATTTCGATGCGTAACAAACGTAATAACATAGTTTATTATACCCTCTATTTTATGGTGGAGGGTATAAAAAGGAGTATAACCCAACAGGCATTTCAAGGCGCTTTGATATAAGCTCAAAGCTATCGTCCCTCAAAGCAGCAACTGTGTTCCACAAGCTTTCCGCTGAAGGCATTGCAATCCCAACCCCATGTCAGGAAACCACAAAGCTATCTGCAAGGAGGCAGCTCGCGGAAAAGAGTACTTAGTTAGCACACTTTATCTGGACAAGTGTGTCCACTTTGACGACAAACACCTTGAGGCTTGGAATATCAGAACATGGTCCTCACAAATAAATCTAAAGAAATTATGTTGGCTGCCCTCAAATTGAAAGATGGGAAAGTTAAACAAAAATCAGAAGGACTTCAGGATGTGTTAGATGAGTTCAACCTGTAGGGATGGATCAATTATGAAGATGGTTCGACTGCAGAAAATGTTCGAACCAAGGTTCATTTGTTGCCAGAATCATGTTCTGAATCGCACCACTTCACTCCGAGAAGTGATATTGCTTTTATAAAATAAACAAAAAAGTCTTGTACCATTCTATCTCTTCTTGCGTTTATTCTGATGCCTGAAACCTGGAAAGGGCTGCGTAAAATCTGTTCATTCATTTCTTTCTCATAGTTTGATCATTGGTTCAGTAGTCAATTCTTCCGCGCTGAAAACTTTGAAGAACTTTCGGTAGCTCTGAAAGTCTGTAAAAAAATCGTTTTGTCGAAATATGAGTCAACAATCACAGTACCAGTATGAGCCAGAACTTCGGCCAGAAATTGAGACTTATCTATGGACAGATCGAATACTGACTATTAAGGGTGTCGAACGGGACAGGATTCGGGATTTTTTTGTTGCAAATTTCGAGACTGCGGCATTTGTCGATACTTGTCACTATGAATAATCTGTAAAATAAACAGCTAAAAAGCGTTAAGTTCGGCCGTGCCGAATTTTTTATACCATCCACCATAAGATATTAATTAGTCAGTTTTCTTTTCTGTCCACAATTTTTGGTGGAGATAATTTGTGAACATGCCTACCAAAATGCCTAACAGCCTGTTTCACTATGTTGAACGAAAATGAAAACGAAAGAAAAACAACTAAACTCATGTATGATATTTAAATTTTGTAGTTGTTTTGTTTGTTTTTGCCTATTAGGGTGAAGATCATTTTTATACCCTCAGCATTTATGCTAACGTGAGTATATACACTTTCATACGGGCAAAATGTGCCTCATCGAAATAATGGTTTTAAACCCCAAGTATGTTTGGACGAAATGTGTTTCAGACAATTTGGAGTCGATTTAGCAATGTCCGTCCGTCTGTCTGTCTGTCTGGCTGGTACGCACGATAACTCTCGAACGGATGAATTATTTGGTCCAAAATTTGTCTTTCTCAATATTTTGTCCAAACTTAGTTTAAGTTCGAAGATGGGTTTTATCGGTCCACTCCTTCCGGTACCTCCCCCACAAAAGTTCGAAAATGTTCAGAAAATTTGTGGGCACGATAACTCTTGAAGGAAGTAACCGATTTGGTCCATACTTTGCACATCGTGAATCTACCAAACTTAGATGAGGATCCAATATGGACTCAATCGGTCCATGCCTTCGGGTACCACCCACACAAAATTTCGGAAAAGTTCACTTTAGGACCTGCTCTCGAATCGTTTTGATTTTTGTTGTAATTACTTGTATTCACGGCCCCCCATACGGAGGTACAAGTTTTATCGGGGGCAAAACCTTACTTCCTGAGAAAATAGCCTGAAAGGTTCAAAAAACCCCTATGACACCGTGTGTAGTGGTTGGAGCTCAAGAGCTCTCGAAAGGATCTGCCGATTCGATATAAAATTTCGCTTTCATAATATTTTGTCCAAACTTAGTTTAAGTTCGAAGATAAGCCATAACGGTTCACTCCTTCAGGTACCTCACCCACAAAAGTTCAAAAATGTTCGGAAAAATTGTGCGCACGATAACTCTTGAAGGAAGGGGACGATTTGGTCCATACTTTACGCATCCTAATATATCTACCAGATATAGATCAGGTTTGCATATGGATTATATTTGTCCATTCCTTTGGGTACCTCTCACACAAAATTTCGGATAAGTTCACTTTAAGACCTGCTCTTGATTAACTTTGATTTCTGTTTAAGCAACTTTTATTCGCTGTCTCAATAACGACGGTAAACGTTTTTTCAGTGGCAAGTCCATACATCTTGCCCCAATGTTGTAAAAACCCCTATGGCACCATATGTAGTAGCTGGAGAGCACAATAACTCTCAAACTGATAAACTGATTTGGTCCAAAATTTGGCCTTCGTCATACTTTGTCCAAACTTAGTTTAACTTCTAAAATGGCCCATATTGGTCCTCTCCTTAGGATATCTCCCCCACAAAAGTTCAACATTAGTGTCCAAGTGCAGTTTAGTGTCTGTTCGGAGATCCTTTGGAAATTTATACCGATGATGTTCTTTGTGGTCCTGTTTACAGCCCTATTATGGTTTTCTTGGACAAGTCCATATTTCCTGGCATACTTGTCCAACAGGTGTACGATAACCCACTGAAATGACTAGTGGGCACGATATCTATCGAAAAGATATGACTCTCAAAAGAAGATCCACTTCCGTAATGCACTATTTCGGTCCATTCCCTCCTGCGCAAAACTTTTGAACTTTAATCCTAATCCACATTTTTGTCGGCAAGTTCAAATGTCCAAAAAGTGCCACAAAATTCTGAAATGACCCTAAATACATTCGATCTGTCCGTAGATGAAAGTTCCAATTTACATAGGCTGAATTGGAACTTTCGGCAAAGCAGACTGATACTTTTTTACTTGTTAATATTAATTTTTAATTATTTTCTCGTTGAAATCGAGCTTAATGACCGTTTATTTTTGCAAGTGAAAAAGGGAAGCCGAAGATTTGAACCCCCACAACCACCACTATGTGACGAAATATCGCCAGAAAATGGATCAAATGTATTCAATCGGGCGGCTTCTTTATATGGGGGCTATATAAAAGTGTGACATTTTTTCGTGGAGAAGTTTTGTGAACACTGGAAACTCCTCCAAAATTTGCAGTAGTGAGGTGTTGTGACCGCCAGGATCCTCAAATGGAAAATTATGGCTAGTTCGGTAATAATTGTAGCTAAAATCCTCAAAATAACGAAAATCTGGAAGAGCCGTTATTTGGGGGCAATACCAAAACATGGACATATGTTGACAATTTTTGGTAGAGATGTTTTGTGACCACTGGGAACCTCAAATGTGAAGTTAGATGTAGTTCGGCCCAGAAAATTTTAAAATACCGAAAATCGGGTGGTACCGCAATAAGCATGGGCGATGTTTACAATTTTTGGTGAAGATTTTTGTGACCATTGGCAACCTCAAATATGAAATTACAGGAAGTTCGGTCCAAAAATGTAGCTAAAATCCTCAAAATACCGAAAATCGGGAGGTACCGTTATATGGGGCTATACCAAAACATGGACATGGACCACCACATGGATCTATGTTGACAATTTTTTGTGGATGTGTTGTGTGACCACTGGTACATACAAGTACTTAGGTGAAAAAAATTAGCTAAATACCTCGAAATACAAAAAATCAGGAGATACGTTAGGGGCCATACCAAAACATGGATCCATGGATCATGGAGATATATTGTGACTACTGGGAACCTCAAATGTGAAATTACATGTAGTTCGGTCTAAAAATGTAACTAAAATCCGAAAAATATCGAAAATCGGGAGGTACCGTAATATGGGGGCTATACCAAAACTTGGACCTATGTGGATACCCAAACGTGGGCCGATATAGCCCATCTTCGAACTTGCCTGCCTATAGAAAAGAGAAAATCGGGTGCAAAATATAGCGTTCTAGCTCAATTATTGCGGACGCTAGAATGATTACAGTAGACGGACATGGCTATATCGGAAAAACAAACTTAATATGCTCTCCATACTATGGTGGAGGATATAAAAAATCATTGAAAAATGAAATAAATTGAAACAAATAAAATAAGAAAATATTATTGTAATAAAAATAAAGTAATAACATCAAAAATATACCTGTAAAATTTGTGTTATTTTCGAAAAAGCGTGGTTTCCCAATTAATACGCATTTTCGATGTATGTACGTCATACAATTTTCGATGTTGCGTTACTCTAGGTTCTAATAAAGGGCGTTTGGCACTAACGTTTGCATCGATCATTCAATAAAAATCTCTAAAGAATGAATTCTAACCCAAAAGAATACGATCGACTTATTACAACAACGAATATGGACTCATCAGTCTACAATTAATTTTATTTCATCCTATTCTTTTTATTAATTTTTGTATGTGTATAGAAAAATTTCATATTATTTCTGATATTAAAATGATAATTTTTTTTCTTTTTTAATAAATATAACTTTCTTAACCATTTATTCATTTTGCGTCATTTCACCATGAGTCGCAATTTTTGGAACATATTAACGACGCGAAGTCTGGGGGTATAACTTGAATAGTATTATCGGGTGTCTTTGATGTAAAAAGCTTTTTCCTCGGAGTACAAAATATCGTTTTTCTTTTCTTTTTCCAAAATTTGCTTGAAAAATAATATTTTTCCATATGTGGATAAAACCCCATTATAAAGTAACTTCAAAAATCCCTAGACCCCGAAGAAATAAATACCAGAATTCGGGATTTGAGAAATCCCGTTTAAACCTGGGTTTTCGGAATCGCCATCCCTACTGACAATACAATCCAATTTTTTTTTTTTCAATTTTTCTTTTTATTTCAGAATTCTGTGAATTTTTCGGTGAATTATGCACTTGCCGTAAAAATATAAGGCTTTTCGGAATTTTGGGGCCTTCATAAGAACAATTGTGGACGTTCTCGGATAATTCCTGTTCACAGAGAGCTTGAAACTATGAATACAGTAAATTTGGTTTGAAATTAGGCCAACGGAGTCTACTTTAAAATATTGTCCAATTTAATCGTAATTCGTCTGAAATATTTGGTTAAAACATTAAAACGTGGTTAACATCTTCAAAGTAAGAAAACGAAAGTCGATTTCGATTAATTGATTAGTCAACGTTTTGGTTTGAAAAGTTTAAAAATCGATGTTGACTTTTGCTATAGAGAAAATCGAACTTCGAAATTGACTTTCGATTTTCTTACTCACAATTTTTATATGATAAGTTTTTAAAGGACACCCTCTGTAAACAACAATATGTATCAACAAGTAAAAACGGCGTTAAGTTCGGCAAGGCCAAAATTGTTATACCCTCCACCATGAGTTGTATTGAAGTAAAATTTAATAATTAGTTTCCTTTCGTTTATGAAGAAGACTAAATGCCAATTTTGGCGAAAAGCTTTCCGATATTTCGATAAAACCTTCAAAATACCGAAAATCAAGACGTACGCTTCTATGGGGATATAGGAACCCGCGGACCTCTATTGATAATTCTCTTCTTAAATATTTTATAACCCCAAGGAACACTAAATAACCAATTTCACCCTATCGCACAGAGGGGAAACTTGTGTTAGAAGTTGATCAAAAGCCCTAGAAAGCTCATTTATAGACGGATTGATATAAAATTTTGCACAAAGCATATCTTCTGTACAAGGATTAATCCTATAGAAAATAATGAAAATCGGTCCAGATTTGGATGCAGCTTCCATATATATTCGCATCTGGTATGAGATAAAAATGCACCAAAATCACTGAAATTTGACACATGCAACCTGAACTAGCCTAAAAAACATTGAGCCAATTTTCAAACAAATCGGTTCAGATGTATATAATGTCCCATATACATATATTTCATTCCAAATTTTATTTTTTGAAACTTACTTAAATTAAATTTTTCTCAATTCACATGAGAAAAGTCGTCAATGTTTCTGAATAATGCAAACATATTTGATAGGTGTTGGTTTTGTCTGATAAATAAGAGTCCCGGATATAAGGCGGAACAAAATTTAGTGTGAGAAAACCTTGCAATTCCATATAAAAATATTTAATATTTTAGTTGAGAAAAATTAGATTTTTTCGGAATGGCGCAAATATGCACAATTTTTTATTATTGAATCTGATATTTGAGATTCAAGCGCATAAAATATTAGAAGAAACTATAGTCGGGAAACGACGGGGAAATGGACTTTTTCGCTATTGAAATTGTTGTAATCTTAAAAATTATCATAAAAAATTTTCATAAAGAGGATATGTATCACCATTATCAAAGAGCAAAAATGTGAAATCAACCTGAAAATTTTAAATGCTAATCTTGTTCGGAGACTGTACAAAAACAATAAATCTTGAAAAATATAAATATTCGCGAAAATAACGTAATTTTAATGTTCACCTAATTTCTTAGTTTTCGAAAATTTACTTTTTGTTTTCAGTATGGCTGAGTTCGATCGACTGCTGCATTGGATTGCTTTATCTTGCAAAGTCGAGGATGGTTATAGCAAATGTAGAAAGGAGTCTGTTTGCCGTTTATCAACATTTTTTCATAAAAAACGAATTTCATATTTTGAGTTTTGAGCAACTTTAGGCCTATGTTTCCCCTCTGTGTATCGGTGGGATATTGACGTCACAACCTTCTTACTTACTTACTTAGTTGGCCCATTACAGAACATTTGTTCTATAGACCGAACTAAGAAAAGATCTCCATTCCTCTCTGTTTTTCGCTTGACTTTTTGGAATACCGCGCCTTTTCATTTCTTTATCCACTTGTATGCTCCATCGAAGCTTAGGCCTGCCGATTCTGCGTGCACCGCCATGTGGCATGTATTCATACGCCTTTTTAGCGGGTTCATCATCGCTCATTCTCATGATATGCCCTAGCCAACGCAATCGTTGCATCTCGATATGTTTAACTATATTCATTTCTTTGTATAGCTCATATAGCTCGTGGTTCATACGACGTCGATATTCACCGTCAAAGCAAATCGGCCGGTAGATCTTTCGAAGAATTTTCCTCTCAAAAACGCCAAGCACTGCCTTATCTTCTTGCGTTTTGTATAGCGTTTTGTATAGTATTATTTTTGTTTGCCGAGATGTGGCTTTGTTTTTATAGTATATAGTAGCATCTGTTGGCCAATACAATTCTTCTTCTTATTTCACAACTGATGTTGTTTGTTGTGTTTATGGCAGTGGCGAGGTAGACGAAGTCTTTAACTACCTCAAAATTTTAGGTACCAACTTCCACAGTTGGTCCGAGCTCTATGGACGCTTTGCGCGTCGACACCATCAATTTGGTCATTTCGCCGTTTACCGCCAGACCCACTTTCACAGATTCTGCTTCCACCTTCTTAAAGGTATCAGTTACTTCATTTACTGATAGTCCCATGATGTCTATGTCATCAGCGTAGGCAAGTAACATGTGGCTATTGGTGTAAATTGTGCCATTTCTTTTGACATTTGCATCTCGTATTACCTTTTCCAGCAAAATTTTGAATAGGTCACACGAAAGGCTGTCTCCTTGTCTGAAACCTCTTTTGATACGAAATTCTTCGGAGAGGTTCTTTCCAATTATAACTGAGGACCTAGTATCAGTTAAAGTCATCTTACAAAGCCGGATGAGCTTTGCGGGGATACCAAATTCAGACATTGCATGGAATACCTTTGATCGGAGGGGACTGTCGAATGCTGCTTTATAATCGACAAAAAGGTGAAATGTGCCGATCTGTATCTCTTGGGTCTTCTCTAGGATTTGCCGCAGGGTAAATATCTGGTCAATGGTGGACTTGCCAGGTCTCAAGCACAACAGAACCTTAAGAATTACGAAAATCGGGAGGTACCGTTATATGGGAGCCATATGAAGACATGGACCTATACCGAAAATTTTCTGCGAGAAAGTTTTATACCCCCAACGAAGACTAACTTTTAATACCCCAAAGGAAAACCAAATACCAAATTTCAGTCATTTAGTTGGATTATTGTGGCCACAACCTTCAAAATACCGAAAATCGGGAGGTACCGTTCTACACAGAAAAAACAAAAGTATGAATTTGTTTACTAATTCCGTTCATAATTTTTTTTGTCCATAATTTGAACGCACCTCTTTTAAGGTGAATGAACAAATTTTTGTATTCATGTACACAATACTATTTTTGCAAAAGTATGAATGCTTTTCTAAAATATAAAAATAAATTTTTTAGTTTCCCCGACATTCACCATTATTTTTTTTTTTTTTTTGCAAAAACCGGTTTCTGTTCTTTGCCTATAAAGATGTGGTGGTTTTGCTTCTATTGTTTTTATCTTTCCTCCCCTCCATCGTATCTACACGCACATTGACTCCAACAGACTAAAAAAACCACCACTAACAAATCAAACCTACCACAACAACAAAGCCACCACGTATAGATTTCGTTTGTTGTCGGAAAACACTCATTATAGCAATAGCATTATTTCGCATATACATTTTTTGAATTTCTTTAATATAAATGCAACATCTAATAAATCAAGCTAGTGCTGATGGACTCAATATGTAGGTACATATGATTCACATTGTTCTGATTTACAAGACAACATAATTCATTAGGAACAATCAATTAGAAAGAGACACGTTTAAAGAACAAATAATATAAATACACATAATACAAAATTAAATAAAAAAGTAGAAAAAAAACTAAAGAAGCGAATTTCAATATAAAATAAAAAACAAATTTTATATAGAAAAAATAAATTTATAAAAAATATAAACAGAGTTTTGAATATTAGTAACTTTTTCTTGCTTTAAAGAAGATTATTTTGAAATGTATGAATTGGTTCATATTTTGAAAAAAAAAAATATACATATACCCCATGTTTATGTTTCATTCAAAAAAGAAACCAGTATTTATTGCTTTATGAACTAGGTTCATAAAATACAAAAATCTGAACATTGGAAATTTTTTTTGAACACTATTCATATATTGAATGATTTTTTTTTTTCTGTGTATGGGGGCTATATGATGGCGTGGACCTATACCGACAAATTTCTGCTGGAAAGTTTTATACCCCCAATCAAGACCAGGTACCAAATTTCAGCCATTTTAGTGTGATAATGAGGCTAAAACCTTCAAAATACCGAAAATCGGGTGGTACCGTTCTACACAGAAAAAACAAAAGTATGAATTTTTTTACTAATTCCGTTCATAATTGTTGTTGTCCATAATTTGAACGTACCTCTTTTAAAGTGAATGGACAAATATTTTTACTCATGCACACAATACTATTTTTGCAAAAGTATGAATGCTTTTCTAAAATACAAAAATAAATTTCATAGTTTCTCCTACGTTAACCACTATTTTCTGGCAAAACCGGTTTTTGTGCTTTGCCTACAAAGATATGGTGGATTTGCTTCTATTGTTTTTGTCTTTCCTCCCCTCCATCGTATCTAGACGCACATTGACTGCGTGTCAACAAAGCACCACAGCCTAAACAACCACCACTACTCACCGCTACCACACTAACTAACCACCATCGATTTCGTTTGTTTTCGGAAGACACTCACCATATCAATAGCATTAATTCGCAAATACAATTTTTGAATTACTTTAATATAAATGCAACATCTAAAAATTCAAGCTAGTGCTGATGGACTCAGTATGTATGTACGTATGGTTCACATTGTTCTGATTTACAAGCAGCGTGACCGTTGTGCCACTAAAGTATCAATTTTGATACTTTTTATCGGCATTGATACTTTTGTGCCACCTTTTTATATTGATACCAAATGTGCCACTTTTTGATTTTTTGTGCTACTTTTTCATACCTTGTGCCACTTTTTAAACTACATACATTGTAATGTAAACTTCCCGGCAAGCATTGATGAATGCGATTGTCGAAATCTTATTCAAAATGATGAAGCCCACGGGAAGAACTGTGCTACAATCATATGAGTGGCTCAGTGGGCTTGATCATTTTGGATAAGATTTCGACAATCACATTCATTGATCCTTGACGGGTTCTTAGTCAAATAACAATGACTCGTAGGTGGTCTCTAAGTGTGTGTTGCTGTATGTGTGTGCGTTCGGCTATTAAAATTTTTCATTAAACGCCTTTTAGACCAGGGATAGGCGAGCACACAAATGTAACAATCTTTACACTTATACGGCGATGTTATCCCGATTTATTTGACATATACTGTATGAAAATAACAATTTAAATCGTTTGGATTTGCTAAATCCAGCATAGACTTAATGTACTATTACCAACATTAATGTGATCAAATTTTATCAAGAATTAAATTAATTAAAATTATCAGAATGGAAGTCAAATATATAGAAAAGAAGTGTTTTTTGTAACCTCAATAAATTTATCCCACTAAATATTTGCTTATCGGTGCTTAATAGAACCCCTTAACAATAGTAAAAAACTGTGCCACTTTTTGTGCTACTTTTTCAAAAAACTTGTGCCACTTTTTTCCAGAAATGATACTTTTTGTGATACTTTTTCAAAATTTCCAGCGGTCACACTGTTTACAAGATACATAATTAATCAGGAAAATCAATTAGAAGAGAACCCTTTAAAAAGAACAGGAATTACAAAATTAAATAAAAAACAACTAATTTGAAAATAAAATAAACAAATAGTTTCAAAATAAAATAAAAAAAACAAAAATTTGCATAGAAAAAACAAATTAATGAATTTGTTCATAATAGAATACATATATTACATGTTTATGATTCATTCAAAATAGAAACCGGTATTTATTGCCTTATGAACTAGGTTCATAAAATACAAAAATCTGAACATTGGAAAATTTTTTTGAACACTATTCATATATTGAATGATTTTTTTTCTGTGTATGGGGGTTATATCAAAACGTGGACGGATATAGCCCATTTGCAATACCAAACATCCTAGGAGTAATAGAAACTTCTATACCAAATTACAAGACATGGTTATATCGACTTAGAAATTTACCCTAATCAAGAATATATCACCAATATTTTTGAAAATTTAACATAGCTGAAGCCAAGGTTTACCCTTTTAGAAAACGCGACTCGGGATTGTATATTATACAAATTAAATACTTTTGGATAAAATGAAATGTTTTTGGACGTTGCAAAAAATATTGGCTTTAAAAGATAATTTGCGAGGAAGCTGTGGCTATATTTACGTTAAAAAATTGGTGAAAATGGGTTGAAGCCACCATGTCTTTTTTTGTTATCTCTCTATTTGTGAGTAAACCACACTTCTCTCGAGTTTACTGTCAAAGTAAAAGCAGAAGCAAACTAAATAAGGATCATCTCACTAATGTATTACTTTTCAAAATTCCGTCTGCTTCTACCATTAAATGATGCTGACATTTTGAAGACAGATTTACAGCGTTTTTTGAAATTTTCTTCTAATTTCATTCCGCAAACAGGTTTTTATAAAAACCATATATAGGATTGTAGTACTTGTGATTATGAGTTATTTGGTAGGAATATTGTGAATGTGGTCTGCACAGCTTCATAGAAATCTGCATCCAAATGCGAAAATTTTGTGCGAACATTTTTCTAAAAATCATATTTTTTGGGCCTAATTTTAACAATTGTTATTCGATTTCTTCTTACTTGATTGCACATTTTAGTTTTTTACGTTCCTGATCCAATAAATCATTCCCCGTGAAAATCCATCTACTAAAACGCGAGTTACAAAAAATTCCAAAGTAGAAAAATCGTCTAAAATTGTTTTTGAAAATATCGCGTATTTTATCGAATTTTCTGCGGTTTGTTTCCACTGCAATGAAACAACCAGTACAGCATCTTCGTTTTAGCGGAAACAGAGATTTGAAAACTTCACTGATAAGGGAGCTACATTCATTTTATCCCAAAAAATAGTGTGTGATGCTACATTCACGGTTCTTGATTAATCGCCTTGAAATAGATATATTTCGATATAGATTTTCATGGTGAACAATGAAATCGGATGCGGACAAAAATTGTATGCAATTTGCGCAAATTAGAGATATTTTATAGGTTTTTTAATGCTAGGATGCAGCCGATGCTACATCTTAGCCACCAAATTAAATTTCGAAAACTATATTTAAATTAAAAGATACGGTATTGCTGTACATAAAAATCACATGCGGACAAAATGATTTTAATAATTACGCGATTTACACGTATTTTAAAATGCATATAAATTAAAATGGGTTATTTGACCTCAGTTTCCATTTCAGAAGCTTTGAGATATATCCTCCTCAACCCAATTACCTTCCCTAATGGGAAAGCTTTAATATGAATGTCAATAAAGCAAAATCCGTCTATTTTATTGGGAGATTTAATCAAAACGAAAAAAATATTCCTATAGATTATTCCAATATTTTCTACTACATAATGCATGTGAAAAAATATTTTGTCAAATAAAAAATTCTTATTTTAACAAAATATGTGCTTATTTTGGCTGTAACATCAAAACTATAACACCAATCTGAACGATTGTTGTCTCATTTGATTCGCCGTGAAGTTTAGATCCACAACAAGTTTTAATGTAATTTTATGACCACTAAATTAGCCTTAATTTTGAAAAAAAGTTGACTTATATGCAATATTTTATCAATTTTATGTACATTCCGGGAATTCTGTGTAACATTTTGCAGGTATTATGCAATCTACTCGCTGAAATCACTTCGAGAGAACTTTTTTGTAACAATGGTGCTCATTAAAATAATTAGCGTTTTTATAATATTTTCTTTCTTAAAAAGCGAAATAAAAGCGTCCGCAACAACCAAAACTTGGCTCGCGACCAGATTCGTACTGGCAATTTTTTTCTTAACCTACACATCAAAAATCGTTTATGTAGCGTGAAAAAAAATTATCCTTTTTTTCTGAAATGGAATATGAAATAATTGACAATATTCCTGATATATACTTTATGGGGTCTCCGATGAATATTTCAATGTGTTGCAAACGGAATGACAAATTTATTTATGCCCTCCATGTTATGGTGGAGGGTATGAGAAAGCCTGAAAATCGTTTAAAAATTTGATTTTAGCCGACTTTTACCACAACAGAAAGATCAAACAATCGACTTTTAAGTTGAAGGTAAAAATCAAAAAGTCGACTTTTCACATTTCCGTACGTGAAATCCGAAATTACCGTTATATGGGTGTTATACCGAACTGTGGTGGTCAATCTTCGATTATAAACTGAGTTTGGAAGAAATATTAGACTGTACATAATTTGGATCGAATCGGTTGTTAAAAAGTTTATTGCAAATTGAAAACGTTTTTATACCCTCCACCATAATATGGAAATATCGAAATATTCGTCGGAGACCCTATAAAGTATATTTTTGATCAGCATAAAATTCAAAGTCGATATAACCACGTTAAGATAAAGCTTTATAATTCTAGAATGTTTGATTTAGCTCCTTAGAGCTGTACCTCCCGATTTTTGGCATTTTGAAAGTTTTCGCATCATAAAGGGTGTTTTTTTAAGCGCAATAGAACTTGAAATTGTAAAAAATAACACAAAAAATTAAATTGTAATCAAAATTTTTTTTTATTCGAAAGATCAATCCGTGACATTAACATTTAAAAATGATTTCGGGCATACGGGCACCGCGGCTGTTCTTGACGAAGTGCATTCTGGACGTCCAATTTTTGGCCACTTTTTCGAGCACTGCTGGCCGTATGTCACGAATAACACGAACAATGCTGGCCTCCAAGGCATCAATTGTTGCTGGTTTATCAGCATAAACCAGTGACTTCACGTAGCCCCACAGGAAATAATCGATAGGTGTCAAATCGCACGACCTTGGAGGCCAATTGACAGGTCCACTTCTCGAAATCAACTTATCGCCAAATTTTGATTTCTATAAGTCGATGGTTGCGTTCGCCGTATGGCACGTAGCGCCATCCTGTTGAAACCACATCTCCTCCGGATCAATGTCATCCATATTTTCAAACAAAAAATCATTGATCATGGTGCGGTAACGATCTCCATTAACCGTAACGCGAGCTCCGGCCTCATTTTTGAAGAAATAAGGTCCGCACCATACGGTGCATTTTTCTGGATGTAATGGAGTCTGTAGGGTCTTGTGGATTGGTCTCACTCCATATGCGGCAATTTTGCTTATTAACAAACCCGTTAAGCCAAAAATGCGCCTCATCGCTGAACGCCATACAAATGACGAAGTCGTCTATAAGTTGCGCGAATCGACGACTGATTTTCAAAGTAAATTTGGATAATTTGGTAGCGTTGTTCAAGCGTGAGTCTATTCAGGATGATTTGTCAGAGTATACTGAAACAAATAAAAAAAGTTTCATCAAAATTTAATTTTTTGTGTTTTTTAAAAAAAAAACCCTTTATCACATCAAAATAGCTGAAATTTGGGACTTTGTAGTCCAATTTTAGGTATTTTGAAGGTTTTAATCTCACTACCACACCGAAAGGGCTATAATGGGCCATGCAGAGCCCGGATATTTCAGTTGCAGATTATCTTAACTTTGCGGGGGTTATACATTAGGGGGGTTGATGGTTTCATTACTCTTATTTACACTACGTTTATCCTAGGGTTGAAAGTGGCATTGGAAGTTTAAGCGTCGGCAAAAACTCCGTCGAATCAGGGAGCTGGCAAACGATCGATCGATAGTTCGACTATCGTTGTGATTGTTGTCGTAAAACAAAAGTTTCGTCGGACACCAAAACAAGTTATTTGGGTTATCTGTATTATTTAAAATATTATTAAGTCTGATAGTCCGACTATCGATAGTTTGCTCTAAGGACCATAAGTACTCGACCTTTTGTTTCCATATTTAGTTTGGCATCCGTCCCTACAATATTGATACGATTAAGCAGGGTACAAAATTACGGAAATTACCTCTCAGGGACTTTCTATACCAAACTATGATTCAGACAAGGTGACAACCGATCACATGACCTATCAAACATCCTATGTAAAAGACCATTTCGCATTTTGGTTTCTTTGGGAAATCATATTTTTGGACGAATCTTCATCATGCTTTTTTAAATGGAATTATTTTTATCTAAGTTAAACATTGGAATTTCCAGTGGAGAGTCAACGTTGCGTGTATTTAAAAAAAAATACATTGCATTTGGGATTTTTCATACAACCGTATATACATATATGAATGTGTTTACGTCTTATATGCAGGTTGTATTACACTTGAAGAAAATATAACTTTAAAGTATACTTTTGTGAAAAAAGTTCTAAACTACGTTGTTGTATGAAAACCCTAATCATTTGGTTGGAAACTTCGGTTTGGCTGTTCCATAACACCTTCGGATCATTAATAAATCACCTATAACCAGACCGCTTTCAACTTGGACACTGTGAATCGATGGGTTCCCCATCACTAACAAAGGTAATCGGGTTGTTAGTGGTTGAGAACTCAGCTGCAAACACCAAACATTCGAGATGCCGATCATCGCCCCAAAACCCGAAAATTGAGATTCAGAGATTTTCTTCCCTTTTTTACTGAAGACCATGTATCAGTAATGTCCTCGATAATACATTTGGAAATATGAAATTCAGACAGAGCTTGGGGACCCATTCTCTTTAGTTGAGGCCACCTATAAGAAACTCGGGACTTATATTAGTTTTGTTCTGATATTCTTGTTTAAATATTTTATTTATAAGAACTGCACAGAATCGGTTTTAAGGCTTCCCCAAACAATTCTGAACATTTTCTATAAATACTTCAGTTTTTTTATACTACAATGTAGTATTTGAATGAGTTTTTTTTTTGCAGTGTTGTGTATCCATTTATCCCCTCCACCATAAACCAGTATTTGTTAATTAAAAGTACAAACGTTTAAAAACTTTTTGCAAGACCAACCTGAATGCCAGTATCGTTTCGTAGCTCATCCGAACAACAACAAGCCATGAATTGGTTATTTTTGTCACAAATTGCATTGCTTTGCATAAGTTTATCAATGGCAGCAGTAGCCCGTGGTACTTACAATGACCCAGGTAAATTGAGACCGGCATTCGGAAACCTGTTTATAAAAAAATATATAAAAATACACCACATTATACGTTTATCTGTTAATATTGTTTAGAGTATCCCGATAAATGTGTCATCACAGAATTGAATTTAATTCTATCACCTGGAGATTTAGTACCGCATCCCACACCCGGCATTTGTATACGTCTTGAATGTTTGAAGGATAGTTTGGCAATATTTTATAGGTAAGTATTATGAAGCGATGATCTTCTTTTTTATGGTGTGAATATAACAATGGTAATAACTGCCTTATTTATTTTAGTTGTGGTGTTATTGGTGCTCCGGATGGCTGCATTGTGGGTCCACCCTTAAATGCCACTGCACCCTATCCTCTATGTTGTAGCAAACGAATTATTTGTAATACTATCGACAATGATAAAACTGAAAAGTAATTTTTTAAAAGAAAATTGAGAGTTTCTCTATTGGATCAATGGAAATAAATCGGGCAACAATTTGCCATTATAACACAAGTGGTAAGGGAGTATAGTGTGATGGTGTCCACCAAAATAACATACATCAATACTCGATGTGTAGCTCAAATTCGCTAAATGTACTATGGATCAAGTATTCAAGGAATAAACAAGTGAGCAAAGGCTATAGTCGGGACGAGGCCGACTATGTAATATCCTACACCAGCGTTAGGCAATCTCTTGGGAGCGTTAATTTATTCATGTATACAACATGTGGAGAAAACAAAACAATATAGTCTCAGCTCGTTTTTTGTATATGCGTCCACTTAGCGAAATAACTACCCAGCAAACCAAATGTCTGATGTCCGACACGTCTGAAAAATTTCGGAAGCAAAGTCGTTCAGATTTCGTTCCGATTTCTAAACGATTTTTCGGATAGGAAATAGTTCAGATTTTGTACTGATTTCGTTCCGATTTCGGAACGAATGTCGGAAAGAAATTTCCTTTCCGAATTTCCAAAGGATTTTCTTCAGATTTCGTTACGAAATCGGACCGAAATCGATCCGATGTCGCTAAGACATTTCGTTCCGAAATTATGTCAACCACTTCATACAACTTTCGTTAAGATATCTTTACGATTTCGGATCAGATATCGGACGTATCGTCCGAATTTTGTTCCGATTTCGTTACGATGTCGGTACGATTGGTTTACAGGGTATTGAGCATGTTATGTGTCCAATACTAATGCAAACAACGCAATGTCCATTGGTATGGGTTGCCTGATGCTGTCCTACACCACTACCGCAATCCTTAGGTTCTTCATTGGTAAACATTTATTTTACGGAGATACTAAAATGTTCACCCACCCTGGCTATTATACCAAAATACTTAGGGCTAACTGAACCAAACTAATTAACTAACAATAGTTTGTACTAAAGCTCAGATGATCTAGTTCAGCATCAGAAGAATATGAATAATATATACGAATATGTTCAGTCCATCAACATTACCCGCTTGCAAGATGAACTAGTTCAGCATCGGGAACTCGTCGACTCTTAGAGTTACAGTAACTAGTTCCACTTTAGACCCCTCACAGTGTAATCAACTGTAAACTTTTACGAGTCGATGTCCGTCAAAGTAATCAATTGGCTCTCTATGCATTACCCGTAGATGATTCTATGCTAAAGTTTACAGTCATATACAGTTCGTCTGTTGTTTTTTAAAAAAGTGGTGTACTTTATTTAAGAGTAAATTAGTCGCACCTGACGCCTGCCGTTTACTCTCTCTATAAAGAGAAGAAGAGACCAAGTTTTATATTTCCTTCGTGTTCCTTTTTATACCAAGACAATATAAATAATAAGTAAGGTTATGTTCAGTCCATCAACACTAGCTTCTGTTATTGGATGCAGCATTTATATGTAAGTTATTAAGAAAATGCAAATGTGAATTATATTTACAACTCGTCGTTTATGTTAAAAAATGGTGGATTTAATTTAGTCGCAACTGACGCCTCGTCGTTTACTTGGAGATAAAAAGGTGTCAATTGGTTCCCTTCGCATTACTTAGGGGTCAGTTGAATTTTTCAGCGCTAGCGGGTGATTATTAATTATAGCAATGCATTAGTGCACACGATGTTTGTGGAGAGAGCGAAATTTTCGCTCTCGGTGTACTATGCGTGATACCGCACGCAATTCAATTAGGTAGTGGTGCCGATACATGGTATAGTTTCACTATCAAGATCCCCCGTTGGAATATGCCCAATAGGGTTATGACTTTTTTACAACCTCGTTTCCCTGTATGATACTTTAATGCGTTTTTACCTAAGATTGCATAAAATCTCATTTATTTTCTTTGATTTTTACCCCTTTTGTATTTTTCTGATTTGTTATAATTTTTTTTAAATGGTTTTATTTAGCTCACCCCGTTTGTTTTATTTATTATTTATTCTTGGGTCAAATTTAGTAATTCAAATTTCACCCTCTTCCTGTCAACCGATTAATCTGAAATTTTGTATACTCTTTGGATTTTGGTGAAAATACAATTATATTTATTCATTATCATTATAAATTCAAGATGGCGGCCGCTACAAAATGGCGGATAACGTAGGTTTTATCAATCACATCAATATGGGTATCAAATGAATGGGCTCAACAAGCTCAACAACGATATACTATAAAAAATTTCAATCCAAGATGGCGGCCGCTACAAAATGGCGGATAACGTAGGTTTTATCAATCCCATCAATATGGGTATCAAATGAAAGTGATCAGCAAGCAGAATACAATATACTATAAAAAGTTGAAATCCAAGATGGCGGCCGCTACAAAATGGCGGATAACGTAGGTTTTATCAATCCCATCAATATGGGTATCAAATGAAAGGGCTCAACAAGCAGAATACAATATACTATAAAAAATTGAAATCCAAGATGGCGGCCGCTACAAAATGGCGGATAACGTAGGTTTTATCAATCCCATCAATATGGGTGTCAAATGAAAGTGCTCAACCAGTAGAATACAATGTACTATATAAAGTTAAAATCCAAGATGGCGGGCTCTACAAAATGGCGTATAACTTAGGTTTTATCAATCCCCTCAAAATGGGTATCAAATGAAAGGGCTCAACAAGCAGAATACAATTTACTATGCAAAATTTAAATCTAATATGACCGCAGCTACCAAATGGCTGATAACAATTTTTTATCAATCCCACCAATATGGGTATCAAATAAAAGGGCTTGACAAGAAGAATACAGTGCACTATACAGTACATCTTATACACCCGAAAGCCATACAGTTTCTAGCTAAGTACAATTACGGGACGGCTGAAAGAAGAATGTTGCCTTTACTACTATCATGGGCTTCTACAATACATAAAATGCAGGGCAGCACTGTGGATCACGCAGTCGTATACTTAGGTGCGAAACTGTTTGAATAAGGTCAAGCCTACGTGGCTCTTAGTAGAGTAAGATCTTTGCAGGGACTACGTATAGAGGAGTTGGACTGCAATAAACTAACAGGCAAGAAACCTTGCAATAATGAAACACTAAACGAATTAAACAGAATGCGAAATAAAAACTAAAAACTAGAAAATGAAAATAGGTAAAAAAACTTTTTAAGTTGAACGGTTTTATGTTAAACATACATTGCAATGTTTAAGATAAATGTACTAAAAACCAAAAAATAAAAGTCGTGGGAATTATAAACATATGCATAGACTAGACTAAAATAAAACCGTGGGACACGTCAATTGTCTACAAATTATCGACTTAATGTGCGATAGAAGAATCGTTTAATTCGTCGTTAGGCAGTTGGCCCGCAGACGGTGAGGAAATTAGTTACTATTTCTTGCTCATGGAAATTCCAATAGTTATACACTCCATGTAAATAAAAGAGATGTTTCAACTAGTTTATCGTTGGACATTCACACTGTTGCCTGGCGAGGAAGCGTTTCACTGCTCGTAGTTTGTCTTTAATCGACAAAGTACTACTCGCTCACCACTATGAAACCCTAAAACTCGCTTATAATCGAGCTTGCTAGCTTGTTTCCACATTCTAGCCCTACTTATCACACGTCCATCGTTGTCGGTTGAACAACTGCCTAATTATAGTGTAACATTACAAAACAAACATTTTAATCAACGATTGTAGACAATTGACGTGCCCCACGGTTTTATTTTAGTCTAGTCTATGCATATGTTTATAATTCCCACGACTGTATCTATTTTATTATTTTTTGGTTTTTAGTGCATTTATCTTAAACATTGCAATGTATGTTTAACATAAAACCGTTTAACTTAAAAAGTTTTTTTTACCCATTTTTATTAATTATTCCTTATGTTGTAGTGGTTGTATACTGGTTCTTATTCACTTTCTTCATTTTACTTGGCCATGTGTTGTGTTTGTCAATACTCACGATATTATTCGTGCCATTTATATCAAAGTTATGTAGAATGTGTATATTAGAATTATATGCAACCAAATCAAACATTTTAGAAACAATCGCGTGATCGGGCTTCGGAAGAATAATATATTATTCGTCTGCACTAACAACAGCGAAACGTCCTAGCAAACCAATCGTACCGACATCTTAACGAAATCGGAACAAAATTCGGACGATACGTCTGATGTCTGATCCGAAATCGTAACGATATCTTAACGAAAGTTGTATGAAGTGGTTGACATAATTTCGGAACGAAATTTCGGAGCGACATCGTATCGATTTCTATCCGATTTCGTAACGAAATCAGAAGAAAATCTTTGGGAAATTCGGAAAGGAAATTTCTTTCCGACATTCGTTCCGAAATCGGAACGAAATCGGTACAAAATCTGAACTATTTCCACTCCGAAAAATCGTTTAGAAATCGGAACGAAATCTGAACGACGTTGCTTCCGAAATTGTTCAGACGTGTCGGACATCCGACATTTGGTTTGCTGGGGTAATACAAATTCGAGAAAAGATCGCCGAGAAGCATACCAGAAGATTTGTCGTAGCGATTGAATATAAATAATAATTTTTGAGAATCGTCTACGAATGGCAAATTACTCGCGTGGGTGAATTTTATATAACAATTTCGCTAAAAGATCACCGGAAAGAAGCGCAGAAGAATAATCTGATCAAAAAATTGACCAAAAGTCTTCCAAATGTTTGCAGGGTTGAGTCTCAACGTTGGCGTTTTTTATTTGGGATGATGTCTTCTATTTTGGTTTACAAAATAGTCAGGCTTCATCCCAACACAATAGAAGTCATTATCCCAATAAAAAAATAATATCTTGAGATTTTGAAACATTCCCAGCTGCAAATGTTTTGAGCAGGGCCAAAAGCAAGTCCGAGCTTTGTTTTGCATATTTTTGCAAAATAAGTGCTATTATTGCCAATTATTGTTTTAAATATTTAACAAGTACAAAATCGTTAAGTTCGGCCGGGCCGAACTCTTCATAGCCTCCACCAAAAAATATTCTGAACTAAAAGGGAATAACTTTAAGTGGGTACCTAAAAATGTCAGATAATGTACCTAAAATGTCTTCATTCGGGTGGCACTTTTATATGGTTCCTACTTTTGGAGGAGCCTATGGTGGAGGAGTTTTGTGACAACTGGGAACCGCAAATGACAAATTACATCTAGTTCAGCTAAAACCCTCAGAACACGAACGAGTTTTGTGATAACTGGGAACCGCAAATGACAAATTACATCTAGTTCAGCTAAAACCCTCAGAACACGAACAATCTGGAGGTACCGTTATATAGGGGTTTTAACAAAACATAGACCTATGTTGCCCCACGCAGAAAAAATACAGCAAACATATAATATGTTTGGATACAAACATAAAATATGTTTGGGTCCAAACATATTATATGTTTGCAACAGTCCCTAACATAACATATGTTTGGATTCAAACATATTTTATGTTATAACATATATTTTTATGTTAGAACATATATATGTTTGCTCCAAAATATGTTAAAGAGACCGTTTTTTTTCCTCTGTGCAGTTTTTGATGGAGAAGTTTTTTGACCACTGGGAATCTCAAATGTCAAATTACTGGTAGTTTGGTTGAAAATGTAGGACAAATTCTAGCTAGTTCGGTTAAAAATTGTAGCTGAAGTACTTAAAATATCGAATCTAGGGAGATACCGTTATATGAGGGCTATACCAAACACGGACCCACATACATATGTTGACAATTTTTAGTGGATTGTTCATAATAAAATACGGAAAATAATACCTTACGTTTCCAGTATTGACGGCGTATATATGTATATCAACTTATGTATGTATGACCGGACAGCTAAAATATGTCGCAATCATATAAAAGAAATTCCTTGGAAAAAGTGCCCAGGAGTAGTGGAGTAGGGTATCACATGGTCGGTCCTGTCCGACTATAACCCACTCTTAATTGTTTTTTTTTTTTTTTTTGTTTTTTGTAATTTGATTTTCCTCACCCGCAAAAACTTCCTAGGTGCAAGCACCTTCCATTTAAAAGTGGTCCAAGCGCACCGTTAATAGCTTGATGGAGTAGACTCCCCTAGGCATCTAATGATAAATAATGGAATGATTCAACAGTGCAGCGTCTGTTGGGTTATGCTTCATTTTGTTTATTGATGCTGCATTGTCATCCATCCTCCCAAGGACTATTTGCACTGCTATCGGATGAGTTGGTGCTACTTTTGAAAAAATCAAGTATCGCTGAGCTCGTAAGCGTGGATACAGTCGCATTCTTATTTTATGTAGATAGTGTCAAAAAGTTCCTTCACTAAATCAATGTTTTGTTTTTCTCCTTTCGCCCTTCAATTTGAAGCCAAACAGAGTAGCTACTATAAAATAACCCGAAAAGCAATTCAGCATAAATTTAGGAAATCGACTTATAGTATTCATTTAATTTTCTCATTCTTTTTAAAAATGTTCAAATCAAAACATTTATCATCAAGTATTCATTGAATTCAGTATACTTACTCCCAACCAATTAAATAATACAACTATTAGCCGCAAAGCAAATAATATCCCACGCTACTTGCATGTAAGATAAGAATCGTATTAACCGTAGTTTTTTTTTTCAATTGCGCTTCCAAACATCACGAATCGGTTTGCATAATAAATAAATGATGAAGCTGAAAAAATGGGGTTTAATTTTGTAAATAATATCTGATTCTACTATTAGTCGTATCACTTATCTAAGGGGTATACACTGACCCCATCGCTAAAGAGACTTCATAAAGTTATTTATAGATGTAAAAAAAACTGTAAAATTCTTAAGAACTACTATTCATTTTTTATTATTATTTTTTCTTCTGTCCCACTACAAAAAACAATTCACTGTGCTTAAAATTACCCTCTAAATAAAACGTAACTTATGTCTGCTACACCACCCACCCCCATCATATGACCAACAAATTTTCTACATGTTAGACAGTGTAGACAAATGTAATCGTTTTTAATTTATCGACCAGAAATTTTAATTTTATTTTTGGTTGGATTTTGTTGCAGAATTAATGTAATATTTGCAGTGAACCTTGGACAATAAAACAAGTTGAGTTATAATTCACAAAGAGTTTTATTTATAATTATTTAATTATGTGGGAGACTTCAATGTTACCCTGCTGACAGCCAAACAATAAAAGGGAAGTTTTTAAAGACGGAAATGCAAAGGTTGACAATACGCAATTTTCTAAAGATTATCTTTAAGATAATGTCATTAATTTATGTAGTTGCCATATGAACATAATTTATGAAAAGCGCTAAATTCAACACTCCCTCTCGCTTTAATAAATTATATAAACTATACAATATTATAATACTATTTTTAATTCATGTTCTTAATTATTGTTTGTTCATATTCATTTCATTAATAAAGTGGTTAAATTTATCTTTAGACAATGGCTTTGTTAATATGTCAGCTAATTGTTTGCCTGTTTCTACATACTGGACATCAATATCGCCTTCTCGTTGAAGATCGCAGGTGTAAAAATATCTCACATCAATGTGCCTTGTTCGCTTCATCGACTGGGGACTGTGTACCAAAGTAATTGCCCGTTGATTGTCACACTGTATTGGGGTTGGGCCTGTTTGACTTGCATTGATATCTGCTGTTAATTTTCTTAACCATTTGACTGCTTTTGCTGCTGCACACAATGAAATAAACTCTGCTTCTGTCGTAGACGTTGCTGTTACTGTTTGCTTTTTATACCCTCCACCATAGGATGGGGGTATATTATGTTTGTCACTACGTTTGTAACTACTCGAAATAATCATTGTAGACCCCACAAAGTATATATATTCTTGATCAGCGTGCAATTCTACATCGATATAGCCATGTCCGTCCGTCTGTCCGTCTGTCCGTCTGTGGAAATCACTCTAGCGTCCGAACGGATTGACGTAGGTTGATGAAACTTTGGGAAAATATGTTATATTTACGTAGGACTTTTGGTATTGAAAGCGGGCTATGTAGGTCCACGCTTTCGTATAGCCCCCATACAAAATGACGCGTGACGCGTCGTCGTTTTAAGGAGTTTTTAAGATATTTGTCCCATTTTACCACCGAATTGGTTGTAATGTGGTACTTTGTGTCTCCAGAGGCCAAAAAACATTCCTACCAAAGTTGGGTTATATAGGTCCACGTTTTGGTATAGCCCCCATATAAGGCCCCATATAAAGTACGCGTCATTTTAGTATATTTTGAATGTATTAGACCCATTTGACCACAGAATTGGTTGTAATTTGGTATTTTGTGTCTCCAGAGGGCAAAAAACATTCCTACCAAAGTTGGGTTATATAGGTCCACGTTTTGGTATAGCCCCCATATAAGGCACCATATAAAGTACGCGTCATTTTAGTATATTTTGAACGTATTAGACCCATTTGACCGCGGAATTGGTTGTAATTTGGTACTTTGTGTCTTCAGAGGCCAGAAAACATTCCTACCAAAGTTGGGTTATATAGGTCCACGTTTTGGTATAGCCCCCACATAAGGCCCCCTTTATGTTACGCGTCATTTTAATATATTTTGAATGTATCCGACCCATTTGACCAAAGTGTCGGTTGTAACTTTGTATTTGTGTTTCCAGAGACTAAGAAACATTTCTACTATAAAATTTTTATATAGGTCCACGTGTTGATATAGCCCCCATAATACGATATCTCCCAATTTTCGATATTTTGAAGGTTTTAGCCTCATTATCACACCGAGATGGCTGAAATTTGGTATTTAGTCTTCTTTAGGCTTATAAAACTTTCCCCCAGAAATTTTTAGGTATAGGTCCACGCCGTCATATAGCCCCCATAGAACGGTACCTTCCGGATTTCGGTTTTTTGAAGGTTGTGGTCACATTAATCCACCGAAATGGCTGAAATTTGTGGTGGAGGGTATAAAAAGTTCGGCCCGGCCGAACTTAACTCTTTTCTTACTTGTTAGAACTCCTGTAGTACTTCGTCGTGTATCGAGATCACCGGCAAAATCTGAATCACAATACATAATTACCTTCTTATTTCCACTGCCGATATTAAAAGTTAAGCCTAGGTTGTCCGTCCCTTTTATGTATTTAAAAACTCGTTTCACGCCTTTCCAATGTTGGTCGGTGGGATTTTCAACAAATCTGCTTAGCACTCCCACAATATAGGCTAAGTCAGGACGTGTACATACCATCAAATACATCAAGGATCCGATTGCCTCTCTGTAGGGAAAATTAACTTGGTTTGGCTCCATACTTTGAATAAATTGCATACCAGGCTCGGCAGGGGTAGACACTGTAGAACAATTAATATGATTAAAACGTTGTAAAATTTTCTGTATATAAATGTTCTGAAAGATTTTGATTTTCTTTCTAGTTTGATCAATATTAATTTGTATACCAACGAAAAACTCTGCTTCTTTATATGTGATTTCAAATTCTGTGTGTAAGTCTCGCAGAAGTTTGTCAATGACTGGCTCACTATTTCCACAGATCAGTCCGTCGTCCACATAAAGCGCCAAGTACACCTTATCCGCATTCTTTGCATAAACAAAAACACACAAGTCAGCTGTTGATTGTTTGAATCCAAATTTCACAAGAAACTCCACAATTCGCTTGTTCCACTGATGAGATGCCTGCTTCAAACCATACAAACTCTTTCTTAAACGACACACCCGATCATCTTTCTCGAAACCAAAGGGCTGCTCCATAAAAATATTTTCTTCTATTATTCCGTGCAAAAAGGCCGTCTTCACATCAAACTGCAAAATACTCATATTTTCCGCTGCAGCAATACTCAGGATAACTCTTACTGACTCGTATCTAACCACTGGAGAGTACACTTCGTTGTAATCTACGCCTGCCTTTTGGAAGCATCCACGAACCACCAATCTTGCTTTGTATTTTTCAATTTCTCCACTTGATGTGTACTTACGTTTAAACACCCACTGATTTGTCAAAACATTCATTTCTTTTGTTCTCTCCACTAAAGTCCACGTTTCGTTTTTATTTAACGCCGTAATTTCCTCGTCAATAGCTTCCATCCACTTGTGACAATCCGCACTGTTTAATATTTCTTCTAATGATGTTGGCTCCAATTCTGCAATACCCAATTCACTATCGCCGCTAATTGTATTTTCTATTTTATTTTTAGCTCCACTTCTGGTGTTGTATGGGCTGCGTTTTATTGGGGAGGCAGAATTCATTTGTTTATTTTTGTTATTTTCTTCTTTGTTTTGATTATTTTTGCACTCCTTTATTTCCACCACTTCATTAGCCTTTTCTTTTGTTTCTTTTATTTTGACATCTCTTCTTATCAAAATGTTTCTGTTTGTTGGATCGTAAATTCGATATGCCTTACTCTCATCATTGTAACCTACCATCATTCCTTTGAAAGAGTTTCGTTCCCATTTCGTTCTCTGCTCTTTTGGTACGTGTACATATGCGTCGCTGCCAAATATTTTGAGGTGACCAACTGAAGGTTTCTTGTTCCACCACAATTCGTATGGTGTTTTACCATTTAAAACGACGGATGCTGTACGATTTTTAACGTAGACTGCAGTATTTGTTGCTTCTGCCCAAAGATAATGGGATAAATTACGTTCATGCAGCATAGCTTTGGCACTCTCAACCACTGTGCGATTTTGTCTTTCGATAAAGCCATTCTGCTCTGGGGCTCTTGGTGTTGTTACCTCATGCTTGATGCACATTTTTAACAGGAATTTGTTTACCTCTTCGTTGCAGAATTCGGATCCACCATCAGTTTGGAGTCGTTTTATTTTATGACCATTTGCTTGTACTTCTGTACAAAACTGCATTAATTTCTCCAGAACTTCTGTTTTATTTTTAAGAAAATACACAAAACAATATCTCGAAAAATCGTCTTTCAATAGTAAGAAATAATTAGATTTTCCAATAGAAGGCACACTCATCTTACCGCAAAGATCTGCATGAAAAACTTCGCCTGGTGCTTTTGCTCGATTTGGCCCTTGCTTTGGAAAACTCTTACGATGCTGTTTACCATAAGCACACCCTTCACAAAATGGGATTTCAGCAGGAATATTTTCGATGTGCATGTCCAATGTTGCCTTTTTGTTGTTCATTTCTTGCAATGTTTTATAGTTGACATGTCCAAGACGTTCATGCCAAACGGTTATTGAATTTGCTGCGTAATGCTCTGTGTTGACAACAGGAATTAAATTCATTTTGTACAATTTGTCGTTGCGCGTACCATCCACAATTATGTTGTCACCTTTCATGAAGCTAACCTTTTCAGCGCCCTCTTCAAACACGATCTTCATTCCTTTTTCGGCACACTTACAAACAGATATTAAATTTCTGTCCAATTCTGGAACTAATAGCACGCTCTTGATTGTGTGTACCACTCTGCTGTTGGGAACCCTTACTTCTATGTCTCCAACACCTGTAACACATAGCCTGCGCCCATCACCAACTTTAACCTGACAGTCGCCTTTATTGAATTCCTTAAACACTTTGAAAAACTCCCTCTGAAATGACATATGGTCGGTGGCACCAGAATCTGCATAGAAAATATTGCGATATTTGTGCTCCGAGTTATTTGAATGCACTACAAACAAATGCGCTCTCTCATTATGGTCTGTTTTGTTTCGATTCCAACCGTTCTCCGTAGTAAGAGATAATGAGTTGTGTTGATTTGGCATTTTGTTTTGTTGGTCCCTTTGCCTTTTAAAACACTCTCTTGCCCAATGACCAGGTTTATGACAGTAGTTACACTTTCCACTCTTCTTTCTTGATTGTCCACTAAATTTACCGTTTCGTTGTTGCTTACTCACTGCAAATGCTGTTTTATTTGTTTTGCTTTCACTAATTTCGGTGGATCGTAAATTTAGCAATCGTTCTTCGTTGACAAGGTGGTCTGTTAATTTATCGATGTTTTGGTCGGACCGGGGTACTGCATACCATGCCGTTCTCACATGGTCATATTTGGATGGCAGGCTACTTAATATTTTTGCAATTACCATTTGTTCCTTTTGTTCTAAATTCATATCTTTTAGGCGTTGTATCAGTGAAGTAATAGTGGCAATGAAATTCATTACATTGTCGTCTTCTTCCATTTTCAAATTAATAAATTTCTCCAACAACACCTGTGCGGACTGTTCGCTCTTCTCTGCATGTATCGTTTTCAACCTGCTCCACATTTGAGCTGCAGTTGTACAATCGGTTAAATATTTTAGTTGTTGTAGTTCAAGTCCTCTCATTATAAACGCTTGAGCCTCGGCATCTTTCTCTTCCCATGCTTGACTACCTGTTGTTGGTTTTACGGCGGTGCCCAAAATATATGGATTCAGCTTATTTTCTGTCATATAAATTTCCATTTGCCGTTTCCACAATTGATGATTTTGCCCATTGAAACGATGTAGTTGATAGACTTTTGTTTCAGCCATTTTAGGAGAATCGGACGAATTGTATTCTGCTTCCTCTGGTAGAATTTCTTCCATGTGAATTTAATTTGTAGATTTTCGCAAGCTATTTTATTGCCAAGGCTCTGGGCCCATAACCTGTTGCAGAATTAATGTAATATTTGCAGTGAACCTTGGACAATAAAACAAGTTGAGTTATAATTCACAAAGAGTTTTATTTATAATTATTTAATTATGTGGGAGACTTCAATGTTACCCTGCTGACAGCCAAACAATAAAAGGGAAGTTTTTAAAGACGGAAATGCAAAGGTTGACAATATGCAATTTTCTAAAGATTATCTTTAAGATAATGTCATTAATTTATGTAGTTGCCATATGAACATAATTTATGAAAAGCGCTAAATTCAACAGATTTTCTATCTGAGGGTTTCTATTTTTATTCCCTCCGCCAAATTTTGGCGGGTATATTAAGTTTGTTTTTCTGTTTGTAACAAATCTAATTAATTATTTCGTGAGCATATAAAGTATATTCAGGATCAGGATAAAATTCTAAGACAATCTAGCCACGTCCGCCTGTCTTTTGTAATCACTCTAGCGTCCGCAATAATTGAGATAGAACGCTAAAAGTTTGCACCCGAGTTTTTACCATAGGCAGGCCAAGTTCAAAGATGGGCTATATATGTAGGTCCACATTTTGGTATATCCCCCATATAACAGTACCAACCGATTTAAGGTATTTTGAAGATTTTACCTAAATTTTTGACCGAACGAGGTGGAATTTGATAATTGAGGTTCCCAACGGCCAATAAATGTCTTCACTAAAAATTTTCAGTATAGGTCTACGTTTCCCGATGTAAGGTATTTTGAAGATTTTCCTCCCAAATTGCCTCCCATTTGGTACTTGGAGTTTTGAAGGGTAAAACAATTTCTGCACCAAAAATGGTATGGATAGGTTCACATTATGGTACAGGCTCCATATAACGGTACCTCCCGATTTAATGTATTTTGAGGCTTTTACCTACATTTTCTGACCGAATTAGCTGTAATTTCACAATTGAGGTTTTCAGTGGTCCCGAAACTTTTCCACCAAAAATTTTCAATTTAGGTCTATGTTTTGGAATAGCCCCCATATAACGGTACCCCGATTTTCGGTATTTTGAGGATTTTAGCTAAACTTTCTGACCCATTAAGCTTAAATGTGATATTTGATGCCCCCAATGACTAAAAAACTTCTTTACAAACATATATCCAGATGGACCCACATTATGGTACAGGCCCCATATAACGGTACCTTCCGATTTAATGTATTTTGAGGCTTTTAGCTACATTTTCTGACCGAATTAGTTGTAATTTCACAATTGAGGTTTTCAGTGGTCCCGAAACTTTTCCATCAAAAACTTCAATAAAGGTCCATGATTTCGTCCACGTTTTGATATAGCCCCCATAGAACGATATTTTCCGATTTCAGGTATTTTGAAGGTTTTAGCCTCATTACCACACCGAAATGACTGAAATTTGCCGTTAAGACTTCATTGAATATATAAAACTTTCCCGACGAAATTTGTCGGTATAGGTCCACGCCTTCATACAACCCCCATCTAACGCTACCTCCCGATTTTCAGTATTTTGAAGTTTGTGGCCTTAATATCCCACCGAAATGGTTGAAATTTGGTATTTAATCTTCATTGGGTGTACAAAACTTTCCGGCTCTGCGAATAGTGGCCCCAAACAAAAAATGCAAAATGACCACCAATAAATGTATGGGTTACAACAACACGAAAATTGGGACAATTTTTCACCTTTTTTTGGGATATTTCTGCATAATTTTTTGGTGCATAATTACATTTCAATGAAAATGAAGAATTGCCCCAAAACCTGAAAGTGCAATATCACCCCAAATTTGCGTTTTCAATGAATCGAATCGATTTGATTTTTGTTGTAGCAACTTGTACGCACTGCTCCCCATACGACGCTATAAGTTTCATCAGGGGCAAGTCCATACTTCCTGAGAAAATAGCCTGAAAGGACCAAAAACTCCTATGACACCGTGAGTAGTGGTTGGATCCTTTGGACATTTTTACCCAAGGTTTTCCTAGTGGCTCTGTTTACAGCGATATTATGTTTTTCGTAAGCCCTATCTAACGTTATCCCCGCAAATTTTTGAGCTTTAATCCTATCCATACTTTTGTCGGTTCATACGCCCAAAATTTTGAAAACCCCCATAAATACATAAGTTTTTTGTTGGGAAACAGTAAAAAGGTATCAATCAGCTGTGCTGATGAAGATATACCAAAAAACGTATGTATTTAGGGGGTTTTAAAAATGTTGGGCGTTTGGACCGATAAAAATGTTGATTATGATTAAAGATCAAAAGTTTTGCGTAGGAGATACTAAAAGGAATGGATCGACATTGACCATTATGGAAGTAGATCTCCAGCCACTACATATGGTACCTATGGGGTTTTTATACCCTTCGGGCTGTTTGCTCAAGAAGTATGAACTTGCCCCTGAAAAAAACTTTTACCATCGCAATTGAGGCAGCGAATGCAAGTTGCTTCAACAATAATCAAAGTGATTCGATATCAGGTCTTAAAGTGAACTTATCCGAAATTTTGTGTGGGAGGTACCGGATGGAGTGGTCAAATATAGTCCATATTTGAACCTGATCTATATCTGGTAGATATATTAGGATGTGTAAAGTATGGACCAATTCGGCCACTCCCTTCAAGAGTTACCGTACGAAAAATTTTTCCGAACATTTTTGAACTTTTCTGGGGGAGGTACCTGAAGGAGTGGAGCGATATGGCTTATCTTTAAACTTAAACTATGATTGGACAAAATATTACTAAGGCCAAATTTTGGACCGAATCGACAGATCCGTTCGAGAGTTATCTTGCGCTCCAACTATTACACACAGTGTCAAAGGGATTTTTTGCAACTTTCAGGTTATTTTCTCAGGAAGTATGGACTTGCCCCCGATGAAACTTGTACCGTCGTATGGGGGCAGTGAATACAAGTTGCTAAAACAAAAATCAAAGCGATTCGAGAGATGGCCCTAAACTGAACTTTTCCGAAATTTTGTGTTGGGAGGTACCCGAAGAAGTGGACCGATTGAGTCAATGTTGAAACCTTATCTAAGTCTGGTACACATTTCAGGATGTGCAAAGTATGGACCAAATCGGTTGCTCCCTTCAAGAGTTATGGTGCGAACAAATTTTCCGAACATTTTCGAACTTTTGTGTGGGAGGTACCGGAAGGAGTGGACGGATCTTTGAACTTAAACTAATTTTGGGCAAAATATTACGAAAGCCAAAATTTGAACCGAATCGGTTCATCCGTTCGAGAGTTATCGTGCGCTCTAGACAGACAGACAGACGGACGGACATTGCTCAATCGACTCCAAATTGTCTGAAACATATTTCGTCCAAACATACTTGGGGTCTAAAACCATTATTTCGATGAGGCACATTTTGCCCGTATGAAAGTGTATATACTATACCCTCGGTAGCATAAATGCTGAGTGTATGAAAAGTATTTCAATCCACACAGGCTGAGGCTATATCTCTGTCGGCAAAGCCAACTGACAATTTTTAGGTTTAACCTTAGTCAGGTCAGATACAGATGTTTACGCTATTATTGCGAAAGAGGTCAGCATGGGAAATCAAAAATTGTGGAATTTTTTATTTCCCATGCCGACATTTTTCACCAAAATCACGAAAAAATCATTTAGAATCCATATCCATATAATTTAATTAGTTATAATATTTTTATGAATAAAACGGTATGGAGTTTAGCGTCAGGATGGTTGAAGGAATCGGTAGAGTTAATGAAAAATCGCGCGATTTTTTCATTTCGTTCACCCAAATCAAATTGTACCAAATTTAGTACTCTTCATACCCATAAGTACGAACTTTCTAAACTTCATCATTCATACAGGCCAACAGTAATCGTAATTTCAAATTTCAGGATTCCAGCGATATCCGTTCACCCATATCCAAATTGTACGAAATTTTGTACCATTTTGTACTTTTTGTACCCATAAGTACGAATTTCCAGAACATCCTCAATCCTAATTCCAGGATTGCAGCTCAATACGTTCACTCAAATCCACATTTTACCAAATTTAGTACTTTTCGTACCATAAGAACCAATTTCCAAAACTTCGTTAATCCTACACTCCAACAGTAATCTTAATTCCAAATTTCAGGGTTACAGCTTTATCTGTTCTTACAGTAAAACTTACTTACTTACTTAGCTGGCCCATTACAGAACATTTGTTCTATAGACCGAACTAAGAAGAGACCTCCATTCCTCTCTGTTTGTTGCTTCGCACTCTGGAATATCGCGCCTTTTCATCTCATCATCCACTTGTTTGCGCCATCTATTCTTTGGCCTGCCAATCCTGCGTGCACCGCCAAGCGGTCCGTATTTATACGCCTTTTTAGCGGGTTCATCATCGCTCATTCTTATGATATGGCCTAGCCAACGCAATCGCTGCATCTCGATACGTTTAACTATATTGATGTCGTTGTATAGCAGATACAGCTCGTGGTTCATGCGACGTCGATATTCACCGTCAACGCAGATTGGTCCGTAGATCTTTCGAAGAATTTTTCTCTCAAACACACCAAGCACTGCCATGTCTGCTTGCGCAAGTACCCAGGCTTCGGAGCCATACATCAGCACGGGTAGTATCAGTGTTTTGTAGAGCGTTATTTTTGTTTGACGAGATGTGGCTTTGTTTTTAAACTGCTTACTTAAACCAAAGAAGCATCTGTTGGCCAATACAATTCTTCTTTTTATTTCACAACTGATGTCGTTTGTTGTGTTTACGGAGGTGCGAGGTAGACGAAGCCTTTTACTACCTCAATATTATAGGAACTAACTTCCACAGTCGGTCCGAGCTCAATGGACGCATTGCGCGTCGACACCATCAACTTGGTCTTCTCACCGTTTACCGCCAGACCCACTTTAGCAGATTCTCCTTCGATCTTTATAAAGGTATCAGTTACTTATTTTACTGATCGGCCCATGATGTCTATATCATCAGCATAAGCAAGTAACATGTGACTATTGGTGTAGATTGTGCCACTTCTTTTGACGTTTGCCTCTCGTATAACCTTTTCTAGCAGGATGTTGAAGAGGTCACACGAAAGACTGTCTCCTTGTCTGAAACCTCTTTTGGTACCAAACTCTTCGGAGAGGTTCTTTCCTATTTTAACTGAGGACCTCGTGTCAGTTAAAGTCATTTTACAAAGCCGGATGAGCTTTGCGGGGATACCAAATTCAGACATGGCTTGGAATACCTTTGAACGCAGCGGGCTGTCGAAGGCTGCTTTATAATCGACAAAAAGGTGGTAGGTGTCGATCTGCATCTCTTGGGTCTTCCCAGGATTTGCCGCAGGGTAAATATCTGGTCAATGGTGGACTTGCCAGGTCTAAAGGCGCATTGGTATGGTCCAATTATCTCGTTGACCATAGGCTTTAGTCGTTCGCACAATATCCCTGATACGATCTTGTAGGCAAAAGGGAGTAGACTTATGCCCCTATAGTTAGAGCATACAGTCTTATCTCCCTTCTTGTGGACGGGGCACAGGATACTCAGGTTCCAATCGTCGGGTACTCGTTCTTCCTGCCAGATGGTGCTAACAAGCTGATGAATACACCTTATCAGCGTGTCGCCTCCGGTTTTGAACAGCTCGGCTGGTAAGCCATCGGCCCCTGCTGCCTTATTATTCTTCAGCCGATTTATTGCTGTCTTTACCTCATCTTGGCTGGGCGGTATACATTCAATACCATCTTCTGGGATTGGGACTGTGGTATCTTCGTCGTCTTCGCTGCTATTGGATACCAACAGATTTGAAAAATGTTCTTTCCATATCCTGAGTACACTATCTGTATCAGTTACCAAATTACCTTGCTGGTCTCTACAGGAGGATGTGCCTGTACCAAAGCCATCAGTTTGATGCTTGACTCTTTGGTAGAATTTTCGGACTTCATTCTGGCTCCTGTACATCTCGATTTTTTCACACTCCCGCTTTTCCATCTCTCTCTTTTTCCTGCGGAAAAGACGTTTCTCCTCTCTCCTTTTCTCCCTGTATTTCTCTCGTGCGCTACGCGTTGCTACGGATTGTAAAGTAGCCCTATATGCCGCATTTTTCTCTTCGGTGGCAGCACGACACTCCTGATCATACCATGGATTCCTTGGTGGAGGTCTCTGGTATCCAAGTTTGGATTTTGCGGCTGTTGCATGGAGTGGGCAATGCTTTGCCATTGCGCTGATATGTTATCGGGATGAGGAGTGCTTTGATTAAGCAATTGGGCTAGTTGAGTGGAATATGCTGTGGCTATCTGTTGTGATTGCAGCTTACCGATGTCTAACTTTCCTGTTGTGTCTGTTCGTACTTTGTTTGCTACGTTTAAGCGGGTGCGTACCTTTGCTGCAACAAGGTAGTGGTCCGAATCAATGTTTGCGCCTCGGAACGATCGTACATCCAACACGCTCGATGAATGTCTTCCATCTATCACAACATGATCAATTTGGTTTCTTGTTTTCTGATCTGGAGACAGCCAGGTGCCCTTATGAATATCGAGATGATTAAATCTGTTACTGCTGACTACCATGTTTTTTGCAGCTGCAAAGTCTATCAGCCTCATACCATTGTCAGATGTTTCACTGTGGAGGCTGAATTTCCCGACTGTTGGGCCAAAGATATTCTTCTTTCCAATTTTGGCATTAAAATCGCCTAGAATGATTTTAATGTCATGGGCAGGGCAACGGTCATATGTTTCTTCTAAGCGCTCGTAAAATATATCTTTGGTCTGTTCGTCCTTTTCTTCAGTGGGAGCATGAGCGCAAATAAAGGTGATGTTGAAGAATTCAGCTTTTATTCGAATTGCAGCAAGTCTTTCATTCACTGGGGTGAAGCTGGATACCAGACGTTTTTAACGTTCTTATGGGTGAACGCGCGGCACATGTTAGCTCACTACCTTTAACGGGTGTTAAAGGCAGTTCCCCAGGTGACACCACGGGGAGGTCAGTGTCCACTTGGGATGAAATAGGGACCAAGATAAATCCTGGGCCTTGCCATGTTAAAACCGGTCAGGACCGTTGCTTGGTATCTTCCATCCCCTACGTCACCCTCCTACAGTAAAACAGTAAATTTAATTCCAAATTTCAGGATTTCAGCTCTACCCGTTCGTTCAAATCCAAATTGTACCAAATTTAGTACGCTTTGTCCCCTTAAGTACGAATTTCCAAAACCTCCTCAATCCTACTCTCCCACAGTAATCTTAATTCCAAATTTCAGGATTCGAGCTCTATCCGTACCATTTATTGCACGAAATTTTGTACCATTTTGTACTTTTCGTATCCATACACTCCAACAGTAATCTTAATTCCAAATTTTATGATATCATAACCAAATTGTATCAAATTTAGTACCATTTAGTACTTTCCGTACCCATAAGTACGAATTTTCATAACTACCTCAATCGTACACCCCAAAAGCAATCTTAATTCCAAATTTCAGGATTCAAGTTCTATCAGTTCACCAAAATCCAAGTTGTACTAAATTTTGTACCATTTAGTACTTTGCGTATACATAAGTTCGAATTTCCAAAACCATATCCTCATATCAATACCACTTCCCAACCTTGATTCCTATACCAAATATCAAGATTCTAGCTACAATACACAATTGATACAAAATTTAGGAACTTTTAGTACTTTTCGTACACTTGTAGTTCGAATTTCCAAAAACCCTTTAGTACATCTTTCTCATTCCAAATTTCCGAATTCTAGCTCTTCCCGTTTACCTAATACAAAGGGTACCATATTTAGTACCTCTTAGTACTTTTAGTACCCTTCTAGTTCGAATTTCCAAAAACCCAGCCTTATCTCACACCTACACATCAACAGCAACCCACACTCAAAATTTCAAGCTTCTAGCTTCAGCCGTTTCGTCTGGGCGATGGTCTGTCAGTCACTCACTCACTTATCACTTTATATAATAAGAAGATAAATTTGAAAAGTTTTGCAGGTTTTTGAATAGGCAAAATCGGATTTTTGTAGACAAAATCGATTAACACCTGAAATTTTTGCTCAAAATTTCAGAGTCTGTCTAAGTTTACTTTCTTTTCACCATCCTGACAGAAATAACAATATCAACTTATACAAATTTAATCCCAAATTAAATTATTACAAAATGGTAACACTATAACGGACACCTTAGCCAGCTAACAAAAATTCCATTAGAATTTTGTTTGTGGCCGCAAATGAATGAATTTTCTCCGTTGTTTAAAAAACGCTGGTGGAATATGTTACGCCCACCGCAATTACGTTTACATGTGGCCACAACAGGCAGTGTTGAACAAGTGTATCTATCATTGAAATGCATCGCTCGCAGTGTGATTTTTTTTTTTCTAGAATTATTATTGGAATTGTGATTACGACGTCGCTGCCTGAAAATTGTAGGTTATTTACTTTAACCATGCGGTAGATACGACTGACTAAATGGCTATTGACCATTCTAATGTTCTTCTCAAGTGTACAATTTTCAATTCGAAAAAGATGCGACTTTGATGTTGGCCATAACACTTCAGGGGGGACGTAAGCTAAGGCGTTAGTTAGTATTGGCAATACGATAATCTGCAAGTGAAAGGAGACAATTATCTTCCTTGTCGACTGGACAACAATTTTAGTTGATACGATCATTTTATTTGAAGTTGAAGGTGTATAAAATATTAAGTACTGCCATTAGAAGGATTCAAGATAATGCAATACGAATAGAATTAGTTATAGTTTCAGGGATTATTGAAAAAAAAAATAAGAACAACATCATTGAAGATTTGTTTAGAAGATTTTTAGTGGATATACTCAGACGACACAACACTGACAACAATCGTGGAAATTAAAATAAATTACAAAATCTTTTACATTACAAAAATATATTTATTCCTAAAAGCTGCCAAAGAACACAACAAACATGGCCCACAGAAGACATGAGGAGACCCCCTGTTGCTGATCTCAGGGCTGCATTCTGACGGATTTGAAAGTTTTTCTATTGTGTATCACTTACGTTGGTAAAACACACTGGCGTCGCATAGCTTACCACAGGCCGACCTATCGAGTTGTATGTGGTTAAAAAAGTTTCTTTATCTGCACCCCATGTGCTGCCGGCTAGGACCTTGTTCCTTCTTCTCGCCTTATCTTAGATAGCTGCGGCATGCGCGGACGATGTATACATTCTGTCGAATGTGACCCCCATGACTTTGGGGTAGTTGGTGGTCGGAATTATTGACCCATCGACCTTCACATTCAGTGGGAGCTTAATTTCCGTTGTCCATGAGGTAAACATTGTGGCTGTTAACTTAGTGGCCGCTATTTTCATATATCCCATATTTCTGAAAGAACTCAACAAGATCAATGAGATAGGCGTTTAGCCTGGCACAAATGCCATCGGAGATGGGTCCTGACACCATGAGCGTACAATCATCCGCGTACCTAATTAGTTCAATGACGACGTGAATGCGTGGAATTGCAGAAAGGTAGAGGTTTAACAGTTTCGGAGATATCACCCCTCCTTGGGAAACTCCCTGTTTTACTCTACGGGGTTCTGACTTCTTGTTTCCACGTATGACTGGCGACGACACATATAATTTCAAACGTTTGAAAGAAGGCAGGAGAGTAGTACTCTCGACATCCTCGAACAGCTTATCATGGCTGACCGTATCAAAAGCTTTAGTCCAATGCTACCATCCCAGTTTGGTGGCTAATATGTGTGAAAATAGCGTGCAGTGCTGTTGTGGTACTATGCTGCTTCCGGAACCTTTGTTGATGATCAGTAATTGGATAACACGCTATGGTGCTGGGGGCTTTATAGAGACGTGGACCTATGCCGACAAATTTAAGGTGGAAATACCCAACTTTAGTCACTTCGGTGGGATATTGAGGCCACAACTTATACCTAGATATCGATAGATATCGCGCCCACTATTCATTTTAGTGGGTCATCGTATAACTTTTGGACCAATATGCCAGGAATCATGGATTTGACCGCGGATAACATTATATCGCTGTAAACAGGACTACAACGAACAGCATTGGTATACATTCCCAAAGGATCTTCGAACTGACTCTAAACTGCGCTTAGACACAAATGTTGAACTTTTGTGGGGAAGGTACCCTAAGGAGAGGGCCAATATGGGTATTTTAGCAGTTAAACTTAATTTGGACAAAATATTAGGAAATCCAAAGTTTGGACCAACTTTAATGTCCCATTCAAGAGATATCGTGTATACCATTTTAGTGAAATCTTTTAAATACAGGTCGGTTGGTTGTGGAAGGAAGTGCGATAATTGTGGCCATCTTCGAACTGAAACTAAGTTTGGACAGAATATGACGAAGCCCTATATTGGACCAAATCGGTTGATCAGTTCGAGAGTTATAGTGCACTCGATCCTCTAAATATGGTGCCATAGGGTATTTTTACACCTTTCGGGCTGTTTTCTCCAGAAGTATGAACTTGCCCCAGATACAACGTTTACCGTCGTAATTGAGGCAGATAATTAAAGTTGCTTCAACAAAAACCTAAGTGATTCTAGAGCAGGTCTTAAAGTGAACTTATCCGAAATTTAGTGTTGGAAGTACCCGAAGAAGTGGACAAATATAGTCCATATTCGACAGGATCTATATCTGGTAGATATATTAGGATATGTAAAGTAGGGACCAAATCGGTAACTCCCTTCAAGAGTTATCGTGTCCCAATTTTATCGAACTTTCGTGGGGGTGGCACCTGAAGGAGTGGACCGATATGGCTTATGTTCGAAATTAAACTAAGTTTGGATAAAATATTACGAATGCTACATTTTGGACCGAGTCGGTAGATGTGTTCGAGAGTTATCGTGCTCTCCAACAACTACATATGGTGCCATAGTTGTTTTTTTTTAACTTTCGTCGTATGGGGGGTAGTAAATACAAGTTGCTACAACACAAATCAAGGCGATTCGAAAGCTGGCCCTAAACTGAACTTTTCCGAAATTTTGTGTGGGAGGTACCCGAAGGAGTGGACCGATTGAGTCCATATTAGAAACTCATTTGTGTCTGGTAGAAATTTTACGATGTGCAAAGTATGGACCAAATGGGTTACTCCCTTCAAGAGTTATCGTGCACACAAAATTTCCGAACATTTTCGATCTTTTGTGGCGGAGGTACCAGAAGGAGTGGACCGATATAACCCATCTTTGAACTTAAACTAAGTTTGGACAGAATATTACGAAATCCAAATCTTGAACCGAATCGGTTGATCCGTTCGAAAGTTATCGTGCGCACCAACCAGCCAGACGGACGGCTGGTCAACTCCAAATTATTTGAAACGGATTTCGTCCAAACATACATGGGGTCTAAAACCATTATTTCGATGAGGCACATTTTGCCCGTATGAAAGTGTATATACCCTCCCTCGTAAATGCTGAGGGTATAAAAATTCTGACAAATGGACGGACATGGTTACATCGACTTAGAACTATTCGAAGAAAATTTGCACAGTGTGTTTGGATGCAATTTTCGCGATTTAATATTTAAAATCAATTTCTATGTACTCTTCGATTTTTTTGAATTTTTTTTGTATTAAACTAGGATCAATTGCAAAAATTTTAAGTCCTATTTGGTAGTGGGATTCGAATAATTACTATTTGTTCTATCTTTTTTTATATTTATCTATAAAATTTTCCTTTACATTTCCTTTACAGCATCACCACATTAATAATAAAGAAAATAAATAAAGAAAGAAACCATATATACTTTATAGGACCTCCAACGAAAACGGAATGACAAATTTAATTATACTCTTCATATTATGGTGTAGGGTAGTAAAATGTCATGTGAAGGCGGCCCTGCCTTTGTCCTTGATTTCTATTCCCAATCTGATCACCCTATTTGATAAATTACCAACTTTTACACCGATTTAAACAATGTAATCATTTGCACGCAAAGAGTTGAGTAGGCCGAGTCCCGGGGCATTCTACACTCAAATAACAATATTATCTACTGCATGTTGAATATCTGGTGGAAACCTAAGAACACCGAAAATCGTTTCCATTGAGATAAAATCACGGATGTTCACAGAAAATATATTGACAAACAATAAAACTATTTTCAACGATAAGTTATTGCTGAGCAAAACAAGTCATAGCTTGTAGTAGGTCAAGCTTTTGGTTCCACTGTATTCTATACAAGAACTATCCTATTAATATACAATAAAAATTGATAAAATTGAATACAAGTTCATTTATCAATGGTGTTAATTGATAAATGGTCTGAATTGTTCTCCTTGTTATTGAGAAAATATTTTTGGGCAAAAGTTGATATTGTACCATTAACAAACACACGAAATAAATTGATTGTTATTGATTCTGTACTGCGTACACAGGGAACACAACAAAAACCAAATATTTTCCATTAAGCAATCAAGTAATTACAACGAGCCTCCGACCTCCGACAACCAAACAAAAAAATAATAATGTACATATGTATGTAGCAATTTCAAGTAGAATATTCTGCAATGTCGAATAAAATAGGGAGCAACACAAAAGCACTATGTTATTATTACAGTGATATTTATTGAGTATTTATGTATTTGGTTATAATAATACTTTGACGATATGTATCGTATACATGTATTATATGTGGTTAATGGGCTGTATTCTGAAGATTATTATTAGCTAAAAATTGCAGTATACCAGCATTTGAGACCTGTCGATTTTAAAGGTTTTCTTTATAAAAGTATCTACTTTTCGCAATGTTTATTGTATCACCGGTAGCGCTCACCTGTTGTGTTTATGAAAACACAAAAGAAAAATCTCAGCTATAAATGCAAAGACAAATAATGCATTATTAATGTTATTGCTGTAGTATAAATTAATTGCGATTAGATTGTTTTCACCGATAGTTGCCCATTCACGGCAAGTGTAAAAACAAGAATACGTCAGAATACCGCAAAAACAAATCGCATATTCTGTATGAATTAAAAAAATACGGAATTCAGAATGGTACACTACAGCTAGTAATGAAGACTTTGTGAATAAAATATTTAACAATGATTATCAATATTGTACTTGCTGCTGACGGAGATACCCTCAGCCAATGACAAAAAAAAAACAACTAAGCCAAACCATTGTGTTTGCCGTATATAAAATAAATTGATTTTGTATCACGAGTTTGCTTTAAAATTAGCATGTACCGTAATGTGGGGCTATACCAAATCATTGACATATACCAAACATTTTTAGTAACCAAAGTTCTTCATAAAGGACTCGAAAACGATGCGAGAGGAGCTCTTAAACTTTCCTAATTTTGTCTGGGAGGTTCCCGATAGAGTGGACCGACATAGTCTATATTCCGACCTGATACATAACTGGATGAAATAATACAATGTGCTAAATCTGCAGCAATCAGAAACGACCTGCGATTATCTTGCGGATTTGCCATTTTGGTTGGTGCCGTCTGGGTTTCTTGGAGCTCTTAGGCCAATATCTTAGGAAGTATGGACTTGCGAAAGAAAAAAATTGTACCGTCGCAAAGGAAGCCGCAAGGACAACCCACTAGAAAAACATTCAAACCGATCTGAGAGGAGCTCTTGAACTTCACTTTATCCGAATTTTGTGTGGGGGGCACCCGAAGGAGTGGAGCGATATGGCCCATCTTAAACTAAGTATGGACAAAATATTATGATACCCAAAATTTGGTTCGAATCGGTTGACCCGTTCGAGAGTTATACTGCGCATCAACAAGCCAGACGGACGGACATGGCTAAATCGCCTACACATTGTCTGAAACGAATTTCGTCCAAACATACTTGGGGTCTAAAACCATTATTTCGATGAGGCACATTTTTGGTCGTATCAAAGTGTATACGAGGGCTGCACGAATACTATCTGGCCTAGGCAACACCGCGTGTTTCATTCGAAAATTGCACATTCGAATTACTTATTTATTTATTTTAATCTTAGTTATTTAATTCCAAACCTTTCCTATAGTCCGACTTGGCTGGTAACCCTATTTTTCAATGCTTTATTACAAATACTATGGCAGTTTTTCTCCACCTTTATTTGTATTTGTCCTTCTGTATCAGAAGATTTGATCATCAATATTTGTCATCGGAAGCTTTGACAAGTTGATGGTGGCAAACGTGTCACTTGTTTAGAATCCCAGCGTGGCTCATGCTGAAATCATTTTTTGTTTTGCACTATTAAGGCAGAGGTCATTTTATGGTGATATTTGAATTAATTCGCTTTCGAGTTGAGCAGTTATGACCTAAGAGATATGTTGAAAAGTTAGGAATCCACCGAAGTCCCACACAACCATTCAACCATTATGCTCCATAGTTTGGACCAAATCCAATACTTAATTAGCGAATATTTTCGAACTTTTGTGTGGGTGGTATCAGAAGGAGGAGGAGCACCATCTTCGAATTTCATCTAATATTCGAAGAAATATTACGATATGCAAAGTGTGGACCAAAGCAGTAGGAGTAGGAGTTTTTTTACAGCTTTAGGGTCCTTTTCTGAAGAAGTATGGACTTGCCACTCAAAACACTCAAGAGGAGGTCCTAATCAGCACTTTTCCGAAATTTTGTGTGGGATGTAACCGAAGAGCAAACTATGTACCAAATCGGTAACTACCCTTTAAAGTTATCGTTCGCACCATTTTAGCGAAAAGTTTTGAACTTTTGTGGGGGAGGTACCAAAAAAAGTGGCCGATATGGCTCATCTTGGAACTTGATTAAAGTTTGGGCACAATATTATGACTGTCAAATTTAGGACCACTTCGGATTATCTGTTCGTGCGCTCCATCCACTACACATAACGGGTTCTTATACCCTTTGGGCCATTTTCTAAGGAAGTATGGACTTGCTCCTGAAAAAACTTATACCGTCGTAATGCTGGCAGCGAATACAATAACTTACAATAAAAATCAAAACGATTTGAGAGGAGGTCTTAAACTACACTTTTCTGGAATTTTGTGTGGGAGGTAACCGAAGGAGTGGACCAATGTAGTCCATATTCGAACTGGATTTATGCCTGGTAGAAATTTGGACGAAATTTATCGAGTTCATAATTTTTGCTAAAAAAATTTGAACTTTTATGGGGGATGTGGTACCCGAGGGAGTAGACCGATATAGCTCATCTTCGAACTTAAACTAAGCTTGGGCAAAATATTACGAAATCGGTTAATCCGTTCGAGAGTTATCATGCGCTCCAGCCAGACAGACGGGCATGGCTAAATCGACTCCAAATTTCCTGAAACGGATTTCGTCCAAACATACTTGAAGTCTAAAACCATTATTTCGTTGAGGCACATTTTGTCAGTATGAAAGTGTATATGGTAATATTCAAAAAAGTTTTACAATCGTTGAAGTTGAGGTTCACCATTTAATAAGTCGCGAACTGTTAATAGATTTTATAAAATATGAATACATTTATATATATTGAAGTGTTTTAGCTACGATCTCATAATATGGACCATAACAAATAATTTTCGTGGAAGCTGCGCTGGTGGTAATATAAAAAAATGGGAAAAATGTGTTGAAGTTTACAAGTTTTTTTGTGTTCTTTCTTGATTTCTGGCCAAACCACGGAAAATTCAAACCTATGCTCAAAGAAAGAACTAAAGAATACCCCTTAGGCAATATGGTTCTAGTGTATGACTTTTCGATATATACACTGTATCCCCCTAAAATCGATGCTGACATTTTGAAGTTTTGATTTCAGTGTTTTTCGAATTTTTCTTATAATTAGATGGTGCAACTAGATAATAATCGAAAGTAGTTTATAGGATTGTAGAACTCGCGATTCCACGTCGTTCGATGTATATCTCATGAGTGTGCTCCGTACAGCTTCCTAGTAATAGAAGTCCAAAGGCGAAAATTTGGTCCGTAAATTTTCTGAAAAAACCTATTTTTTGGCTTTAAAATTTACAACTGTCGTACAGGTACCCCTGAACCCCGCGTGATTTTAGTTTTTTTACGTGCCGGATCTAATGAGCTCTTCCGCGGTCAAATCCATCCACTAAAACGCCGGATATAGATACCTTGAAAGTAGGAAAATCTGCAAAAATATATTTTGACAATTCCGCGAATTGAACCGCGATTTTCTTTGATTATTTTTACATAAATGTAATCCTTTATACGCGATTATTATATTTGCCAAAAAGGTGTGTCACAAATTACAAAGATTCGGGAGTAATATCCATATTTATCCCAAAATAGAATGTGGTGGCACATCCGCAGTTCTTGACGAAACTGTCTAAAATAATTTATATTGACGTATTTTTAATAGGGGGCCATTGAAATCGGATGCACCTTATAATCATATGTACATCGCGTAATTTTTGCCCTCTTGAAGGTTTTTTGAATAGTAAGATGCAACTGATGGCACACTTTGGCCGCTGAATGAAACATGGGAAAATCCATGCATATTGATAGACATGGACTCCCTGTATCCGAAAAGCACATGCACCCCAACTGATTTCAACGGATGCGCGAATTACACGCCTTTTAATTTTTGTGTTTTTTCTTTGGTTGTAATTTCAATATTACTCTCTACTTCTTATTTCTATAGCTTATCACAGAAAGCAAATATACTTTCACGATGACTAATTACTTTTCTCGTAGAAGTTTAAGCAAAATACTTCAGGATTTGGATCGAAATTTAGCGAAATAATAGAATTACTCCCAACATTTATTTTTCAAATTTTTCGTATTTAACCAAAAATATATTTTTGAAATAATTTCCAACAATAAGTTTCCGTTCTTTGTTGTTGCTGTAATATGCAAGTTATAAACGCGATCTTTATAATTTTGGTCTCACATTTTTCTAGGCGTTGTCTAGATTCTGTACGTATTTTTAAATTATTTTTTTTAGAGATTTTTTGGACTTTGATTTAGAATAAATAAAATTTATTCCAAGATTTCTTCAATATTTTTTGATTTACCGCGAAAATAAAAATAAATTTAGCAACTATTTTAGCATCTACGGATAGATATCACATTCTGCTAACGATTCATATATATATGTTCTTATTACAACTCAATAGGAATTTTTAAATATTTTTTCTTTACAAGAGAGTAAAACCGCATATAACTTTTGAGTGCAGCATCCAATTTTGTGAACGCGAACAGATTTGAAACCACGATTTTTTTCTTAACCCATGTACCAAAAATGGCGGATGTGCTCGCCAAAAACGTTTTTAATTTTTTTTCTATGTAATTGTAAAGGAAATTTGAAATTTACCATATACCCTCGTTAGCATACTTGCTGAGGGTATAAAAATACCATATATAACGATCAACATTAGAGCTACAACTACAAAAACACCACTACCATGTGGTAGAAAAAACTGCATAACTAAACTTAAATGCAATCGGTGCGGGAATTTTTTTAACTGTAGAGAAATAGTGACTACTGGTTTGTTCATATTTTGTCAAGCTCTACACGGATATAAGGTGGTATTTTTCATATTTGCCGAAAAGTTATAACCCTAATCAACATCCGTAAACCAAATGGATGTGTTTCCATGCAAACTTCTGTTTTGTTGTTGTAGTTACTACATATACACTTACGTATACGTCTTTATTTTATTGATTCGGATCTGTTTCCAACTGCAAGGTCAGAAAAGACGTCACATAAATAGGATGAGGTCATAATGAGAGGTGCAGCTTATCATGCGGAATACGGCCCAGTAAGAATTCAAGCTGCTACACCAACCGGATCTCAGATGCGCAAAAATAACTCTCCTTATAACTAACTCTAGACAGCTGTTTTCTTTCGCTGCCACGGAGGCTGGGTGATCTCCGAAGACACCATTCATACGATAGGCTATCATAGCCTCGGCGACTGCATCAGTATCACACCTGGTTGATAATCCTGTTGATATAGAGTTTCTCCTTTGTACCTTTTGACCTCCTTCTCTAGATCATGAAGATATTTCTTGACATGCCTGTGTACTTTTCCATTGCGCATCACTCACATTGGCAAACCACACTGCTGACGCATAACTTATCACTGACCGACCTACCGCGTTGTATGTGGTTAACAAGGTTTCTTTATCTGCTCCCCAGGTGCTGCTGTTTAGGCACTTGAAAACCCAGTTCCTACTTCTCATGCTATCGCAGATAGCTTTGGCATGCGCGGACGCCTTCGGAATATGACCAGGACTTTGGCGTAATTTGTGGTCGGAATTATTGACCCATCGACTTGTACATTCAGTTGGAGCTTCATTTCCGTAGCCCATGCGGTGAACAGTATGGTTGTTGACTTAGTGGCAGATATTTTCATATTCCTTGCTTGAGAGAACTCAACAAGATCAATGATATAGGAGTTTAGCCTATCGTCTTATTTCTGAAATCCACATATGGCAGGCGACGACAGATATGTTTCCCAATGTTTTAAAAAAGGCCTTATGATAGTATTCTTAACATCTTCGAAGAACTTAACATGGCTGATCGTATCAAAAGCTTTAGTCAGGCCTGTTCTGGTTGTGGAAATGGCGTGGCGTGTTGGGGTAGTATGCTGCTTCCGGAAACCGTGTTGATAATAGACAACATGATAACACACTCTGTTGCTGGGGAGAAGTAACGCCTCATGTATCTTTGCAACTGGTGACAAAAATGTGATTCTCCTTTGCTGGCATATTTTCCAGATTTTAGTAGCGGGACCACCCTGCCCATTTTCCTGGCTTCGGGAACTATTAGGTTGGCTAACGATAGGCTTAGGACCTTGCCCAGATACTTGGCTACAAGTTCATCCAGCTGCTTTAGTATCACAATTGAAATTCCGCCAGGTACAAGCGCTTTAGTAGATTTTGCGCCTCGGATAACATCTGCATCATCAGCCATAGTAAATTGTGGTGGTTCCTATTCAGCTGGACGTGATCGCAAACGACGTGAAACACTTCTCTTTACCCGGTCGTGCTCACTAAATTGTCAACGAAAATAATCCACCTACGTGTTGGGATCTGTCGCAACCACGCCGTTAAGCATGACAGATGTCGATCATCCTTTTCACCAGATCCCCCTTTCCCAGATACTCGGCTACTACTTCATCCAGCTGCTTTAGAATCACGAATGAAATTCCGCCATGTCCGGGCGTTTTAGTTGATTTTGCGCCTCGGATAACATCAGAAACATCAGCCATCGTAAATTGTGGTGGTTCCTATTCGGCTGGACGCGATTGCAAACGACGTGAAACATTTCTCTTCGCCCGGTCGTTATGGGGTACTCAATAAATTGTCAACTAAAATAACTCACCTACCTTTTGGGATCTGTCGCAACCAAGCCGTTAAACATGACAGATGTACCTCGCTACTGGTTCATTCAGCTGCTTTAGCATCACGATTGAAAAACATGACAGATGTCCGATCATCCTTTTCACCAACTCCACCTTTCCCAGATACTCGGCTGCTTTAGAATCACGAATGAAATTCCGCCATGTCCGGGCGTTTTAGTTGATTTTGCGCCTCGGATAACATCAGAAACATCAGCCATCGTAAATTGTGGTGGTTCCTATTCGGCTGGACGCGATTGCAAACGACGTAAAACACTTCTCTTCACCAGGTCGTTATCGGGATGCTCAATAAATTTTCATCTCAAGGGAAATGAGGGGTCCCAAGTCATTCGTCAGATCTGGTGACACGATGAATATGTTAGACGAACTATGGCAGTTTCCTCTAATCCTGGTCATTTCCTCATAATATCCATAAAATCTCCTGGGACCAGAGGGTTATCATATTCAAGCAGTGGCCTAATGACAGGCGAATAACGCGGGATAATCTAATAATCGGCGGAATATACATATTTAGCAGTTCTATTTTGGCGGTTCCACACTTTCCCGGTACCGCCACACACGCATTAATACTGCAAGAATGTTATATTGTCAGGAACTGGCGGCTGTTATTTCTGTTAGGAGATTGGGGGAGAGTTCATAATCCGATGACGACGTCAAAGATTCTCTGGGGATCATGTTGGCGCATCACGAAGCAACACAATCCCTATGGTTATACTCCCTCAGTAAGGCACCCGTTCATCTCACGGACACCGATATATGGTGAATGAGATGGTGGCAAACGGAGCAAAAACATGGTCCGCGGATACTCTCTATCCCGACACGGACCTTTAAAGTCCGGAGCTGGCATTTCGAACATGTAGCTGAGTTGCTAGGGTGACGGCCCCTGTCCGAGATTATGTTTCCATGGGTTAATCCGGTACATAGAACCGATCGTCTTTGGATTGAGTGCTGCTTTGTACACGCAAAAAAATATATGTTAGAAATATGTTTTGGATCCAAACATATATTTGTTTGTGACTGGTTGTAAACATATATTTGTCAGAACATATTTTTTATGGGTGGAGAGAAGATTTTTGTCAAAGAGCGCAACAACAGGGCTCTCGCTTTTATTATAATAAAGAGCTATTTGTATGGTGCAATAGAAGACGCAAAGTCGACGACGAGAGGGTGAAAACACTGTTTTTCTGTTAGCTGTGTGTATGCGGCAAACGCTAATATTTCATTATGTGTTATTATTGCGATTTATTCTTCAGCAGAAGAGAAAAAGAAAATATGTAATGGGTTATTATTTGTTGTTATATTTGGTCGTTTTTTGCGAGAAAGGCAATTTGATTTATTTTGGCAGTCTCTTCTGGACTATCTTTCAGTGTGGGTCGCTCTAGTCCGTAAACGATTGAAATTAAAGTGAATAAATAAATCAGTGTTTTGTGTTGTCTTAAAGTAATAGTGCATTTTAGTAAATTGCTTGCTTGCACCCAAACATATATTTGTTTCCACCCAAACAAATATTTTTTTGGTTGCAAACAAATACATATTTGCTGCAAAATATTTTCGGGATATATGTAAGAGAGGTAGTTTTTTTTCCTCCATGTATATTTTTTGGTAGAAATTGTTCTTTTCTTGGAATTCTGATCACAATCAATCTAAATGCGCAAAGACAGATATCTTAGATCGTAGAAAGAGTATTTATATATATTAGGTTGTAATAAGCGAAAGCTTTTATAAATTCGTATCACAGGCATATAACAGCTAAGATTTATACTCGATAGCTTCTTTCCCAGCCACAACATTTAAAAGTCACGTTTAATGGGAAAATAGAATTCACTGCTGTCGATGCTAAAATTTTGTGAAAGACATCAGGATAGGCACCTCAAAACATGCAGCATTAAGTTTTGATTTGTATTAACAAGCTCGTCAAAGCAATCACAAAGATTTACATACGATGAGGCTCCGCGGTATCTCAATGAGCGATAAACCCAATTGAGACCTTTCTCAAATCGCCACCAATATCTAATCTTCAACAATTTGTTTTATTTATGAAGCAATTACTCTTAACAGCTAATGACCGACCACATGTTGAGAAAGCCACTCAAAACAATAAAATTCTTCAACACGTTCCCTAATTTCGTTGACATCTTTCTTCGGCATTTTTTATTTGCATTTACCAACTAAATACATAAGTAAATATTTAAATGCCTCTATCACGTACTTTGACTTTGGCAATTGAATGGCAACCGACGCAAGAAGCGGTTGGTTGCGTTTCAAGATTAAAGTCGGTGTTGTTGTCGCAAATGCCAAACCAGACACCAGACACTTGAATTTATTAAACGAAAGAAAAACAAAACGACGGAGGGAGATTAGCAAAAATTAAGCTATTTGTGGGATGGGAATAGCTGCTTATCACGTGTAATAACAAACCTGTCTTTGCTTAATTTCTTTTTGTTGTGTTTTTTTCTTTTGCAAACTAAAAGAGTTTGCTATTGTTTATTGTATTCAAATTTCAAAGAGCGCTTAAAATTTCAATTCCCATGCAAAAATTGTATAGTTGGTATAAATAATAGAAATAAAGACGACCCTATATGCACACTATGGGTTATTTAATAGTTTCAAACATATAAGACGCTACGTACAATAGGCTTTATCTACTACGGCGTAGGGAGAAGTACTTAAAAGGTCATACCATCGCATGTAATGATAAGTTTGGGAATGGAATCGGTATATAAACCTTACAATAATATCTTAGCCAATACTTGAACATATGTACATATGTATGTACTTATGCACATATCAATGACAAACTTCTACACATACTTTTGTAGGGTACCAAATTAACTTCAATCTTGATTAGAGTTGTTTTTTATTTAACTACCATGCCCAACATTGAACTTTTATTGTTAACAAATATTCAAAAAGTTGTTGACCCAATTATCAACATTGCTTTTACATACATACATATTCATTTATGTATGTTGGGAGAGCTGATAAGTGTGTATGTAACTTAACAAATGATCAAAGTTTTCCATTCGATTAGATTCTCCTACTGATAGAGAGAATGAAAGATAGTGAGATAGAGTGTATTGGTTGTCGTTGTTGCGGTCATTACGAAACATATTCAATTCTCAGCTCGCAGCATTTTAATATGGTGGGAATTTTAGACTCATTAGATGCCCTACAATTTTAAGTTTTGATTCAATCTCTATAGGTATATAAAACAAAACAAAAATGTGTTTGCTGATTTCTTTGTGGCTTATAGACTCAATCAAAACCCGCAAAGTTGGTGTTTCGTTTGTAGTGCATTGCAATAATAATTTGCTACCCTATAAACTATGAGTATACATAATCTTGACCGGTATAAAATTCTGAGTTGATCTAACCATGTCTGTCTGTTGTAACCACTCTAGCGTACGCAAGAACTACACTAGAACTTTATATTTTTGCACCCGAGTGTGTTTCTTCAAGCTCAAATTTGGACTATGTGTATTAGGGTTATGACTTTTTTACAACCTCGTATCCCTGTATTATATTTTGATGAGTTTTACCTAAGATTGCATAAAATCTTAATTATAAAGTGATTCGATAAAAAATTCCGCACAAAAAGCTTTTAAAGTTCTTATTTTTCAGAACTTTTGACAATTTTTTGAAGTCAATATAAGCAGATTCACTGAAAACAATGAATGGGGGCACACGACATAACCAAAATGACATAACCGTTTGTTTCTCACCAATTTGATCATAGTTTTATAAGATACTAGCTGACCGGGTCCGCGTTGCTTGCCCTTGTTTTATGTTACCTTTTATTAAATCATCAATTATATTTTTCTTGCATCGCTAATTAGTGACTATAAATAAAAAAATCTTCAGAAATGTTGGTGTCGGTATGCAATTTTAAAATACCGCCAAAAACTGATGACTTGAGGCATACATTTATTTCATCTGCTGCAATAGTATAACTGGAAGTGTTTGTCAGAAATCAAAACCTTCAAGAATCGATCTAAAGCTTCTAGGGAATTTTTTGAGTCATCGTACATTCGTTTCAGATGATAACTTCTATTTAATATTGCATGTGTGCCCTTAATTCAAATGAATGTCCAGTGATGAAGTTATATCTGTCGATATGTTGCCTTGTAATTTAAGTTTTTGAAGAAGTTTTTTATGAAAATCGGCTCAGTAGTTTCAAAGATATAACATATTAAAAAAGTGGTCGTGGTCGGGTCTTTAGGCCCCAAAATGAGTACCTAGGGTCGGAGACATAACCACTATTGCCTCAAAAATTAACTTTCTCACCGATACGTTCGTCAGTTTTGCTAGCGTTTTTAAAAAACATATATACATTATCTTTTATGTATAAGATTTTCACCACGGGTCCTCCCAGTAGATTATATGAAATTTTCAGGAGAATCGGTTAAGCAGTTTTTGATATATAAGCGTTTTAAAAAAGTGGACGTGGTCGGGTCTTTGGGCCCCAAACCAGTACCTAGGTTCGGATACACAACAACCATTGTCTCGGAAATTAATTTTCTCACCGATACGTTCGTCAGTTTTGTTAAAATAGAGTTCTTAAAAAAGTAGGGCATGGAGGAGGTACACCGCCACCTCCGAAATTCAACAAAATATATACCCTATTTTCACCACGGGTGCTCAGAGTAGATTATCTGAAATTTTCAGGAAAATCTGTTAAGCAGTTTTTAATATATAAGCTATTTAAAAAAGTGAGCGTGATGGGGTCTTCAGGCCCCAAATCAGTACCTAGTATCGGAGACACAACAACCATTGTCTGGCAAATTAAAAATTATTAAAAAATAGGGCACGCCCCTTCGGAATGCAAAAAAATATATAGCCTATTTTCACCACCGGTGTTCCTTGTACATTCTCGGAAATGTTCAAAAAATCGGTTAAGCAATTTTTGAGTCTATACGGAACATACTAACATACACACACTGTCTATATATCATTTAATATTATATATAACTTTATTTCATATATCATAAAAATTAAAACTGGTTTGTGCGGAACATTTTAATACCCTCAGCATTTATGCTAACGAGGTATATACACTTTCATACGGGCAAAATGTGCCTCATCGTAAAATTGGTTTTAGACCCCAAGTATGTTTGGACGAAATCCGTTTCAGACAATTTGGAGTTGATTTATCCATGTCCGTCTGCCTGTCTTTCTGGAGCGCACGATAACTCTCGAACGGATCAGCCGATTCGGTCCAAAATTTGGCTTTCGTAATATTTTGTTCAAACTTAGTTTAAGATGGGCTATATCGGTCCACTCCTTTCGGTACCTCCCCCACGAAAGTTCGAAAATGTTCGAAAAATTTGTACGCACCATAACTCTTGAAGGCAGGAACCGATTTGATCCATACTGTGCACATCATGAAATTTCTACCAGACTTAGATGAGGTTTTAATATGGACTCAATCGGTCCACTGTTTCAGGTACCTCCCACACAAAATTTCGGATAAGTTCAGTTTAGGACCTGCTCTCGAATCGTTTTGATTTTTGTTGCAACAACTTGTATTCACTGTTCTTCATACGGCGGTACAAGTTTCGTCAGGGGCGAGTCCATACTTCCTGAGAAAATAGCCTGAAAGTTGCAAAAAACCCCTATGACACCGCGTGTATTGGTTGGAGCGCAAGATAACTCTCTCTCCAAAATTTGGCTTCCGTAATATTTTGTCCAAACATAGTTTAAGTTCGAATATAAGCCGTATCGGTCCACTCCTCCAGGTACCTCCCCCATAAAAGTTCAAAAATGTTCGGAAAAATTGTGCGCACAATAACTCTTGAAGGGAGTGACCGCTTTGGTCCATACTTTACACATTCAAATTTATATACCAGATATATATCAGGTTCGAATATGGACTTTATTTGTTCACTCATTCGGGTAGCTATAACACAAAATTTGGGATAAGTTCACTTTAAGGCCTGCTTCCGAATCACTTTGATTTTTGTTGAAGCAACTTGCATTCGCTGCCTCAATTACGATGGTAAAAAATTTGTTTGTCCATACTTCTTGAGAAAACAGCCCGAAAGGTGCAAAAAACCCCTATGACACCATATGTAGTGGCTGGAGAGCACGATAACTCTAACTGATCAACCGGTTCGGTCCAACATTTGGCCTTCGTCATATTTTGTCCAAACTTCAGTTCTAGTTCGCAAATGGGCATTATAGGTCCACAGCTTCCGGCACCTCTCTCAATATTTAAAAAAATGACACTAAAATGGTATGCTCTAGGTCTCTTGAACGGGTCAACCAATTTGGTCCAAACTTTGGTTCCCTAACATTTTGTCTAAATTTAGTTGAACTTCTAAAGTCGACCATTTCGGTCCTCTCCTTGGCATACCTCCCCCACAAAAGTTTTCCCGGGTATACGGGTATTTGTGTTTTCATATAGAAGTCATATATTATTTGCCTTATAGTTATTTAATGTGGGAAATATAGTGGGGTGGCGATAATTCGTGCCACGATAATTCTATATATTTGTTGAGACCACAGAGGGGTCTCATAAATATTACGCACAAGCCAATGCACATGGTGGCCGTAGGCTTTTTTACAGCTATAGGGCCACTTTCCCAAAAAAAAAAAAACCTTTACCGTCCTAATTGGTTCCGCGGAGAGAATTGGGTACAAATTCCAAGCAATGCGAGAGCCAGTATTAATCTGTTTTTTTCCGAAAAATTTTGTGTGCGAACATGATCTACATATCGTCACCATAAATGCCAAAAGCCGTAACTAACAAAATAATAATTTTACGGGAGAAGCAAATAAAGTTATAAAATGAAAAACAGTTTATGGAATACTAGCAAAATTCCAGCTACTTCGTATGCGGAAAAGGAATAATATACATACAAATAAACAATATTTAATATGAAAATGGTGGACACCGAACTTGTCAATGTACTAATACCTAATTTAATTGATATTTAATTTCATTTTAGTACTGTTCGTATACCTTTACTTAGAATTTCCAAAAAAAAAAAGATCTTATCGCACCCCTACACATCAACAGATTATTTTTGAAGAAGTAACTGTAATTTCGGAATTTGTGTATCAAAATGGAGAAAATCCATATTCAAAAAATGTTACTGTATGTGCACGCTTTGACATGGATGCCCTCTATATAATAGTTAATTTTTGTACTACCTCCTTTTTGTACTACCTCCTCTAACAGTGAACCTGACAAATAAATAATAAATCATAATTCCACATCTATTCCTTAGCCCCAACACAAAATTTAGTACCATTCTGTACTTTTCGTATTTAAAACACAAACTAAAAAATTCTGAGAACATTTTTAGAAAGAGAACATTTTTAGAACGAACCTATTATTCAATATTTTCTTTGACATTAAATTTTTAATTTCCAAGGCATATTTATGCAAGGTAGAAGTGACAATCAGCTGCATTCTTACTTTTTTGTAAATTTAGTTTTCAAAATGTAATAGGGTCTACTCATGAAATTTGAAACATCGAAATTTGTTACCATAAAATGCTGCTTTTCATACTTAAATTAATTAAAATTACCTACCAGAGTTCTGAATGCTTTACATTTAAATTTTGATTCAAATTTTTTCTATTTTAGAGGATTTTCAAAATGTATTTATGTTTTTCCTAAAACAATTTTTTTTTTCAATATTTTCTTTGACAATTAATTTTCAATAACAACAATGTTGTTTTTGTAAATTGGTTAGTTGTTGTAATTCATGCATTTACCTTATATAAATTTGCCTTGTCAATTTCCATGTTGTTTTTGTAAATTTGTTACTTGTTGTAGTTCATGCAGCTACCTTATATAAATAAGCCTTGCCTTTGCACAATAACAAATTGAACCAAATTCTGTGGCATTTAGTAATTTTCGTTCACTTTTGGTACGTATATCCATCAACAACAACCTCAATATCTCAACCATACACAACAACAGCAACTATAATACAACAGAATTCCACCTACATTCATATACCAAACATAGTACCATTTAATAAAGTACGAATTTCAATAACTATCTCATTCCTCCACTGCAACAGTAATCTTAATTCTATATTTCACCAAATCGATGCGTTCACCAAATCTGAATTGTACCAAATTAAGTACCATTTACTACTTTTCGTACACATAAGTATGAATTTTCGAAATTTGCCTCAATCATCCACGCAACAGTAATCATTATTCCAAATATCACGATTCCAGCTCCATCCATTCACCAATATCCAAATTGTACCAAATTTAGAACCAGTTGGTACACATAATTACGAATTTCCAAAACTACCTCCATATATCAATCATCCACGCCAACAGTAATCTTAATTCCAAATATCAGTATTCCACCTCTATCCATTCACTCAAAACGAAATCGTCCCGAATTTAGTACGTTTCGTACACATATGTACAAATTTCCGAAATCTGTCTCAATCCTCCACGCAACGGTAATAGTAATTCCAAACTAGTAATTCACCAAAATACAAATTGTACCAAATTTAGTACCAGCTGGTACACATATCGTACACTGCAACAGTTATCATTATTCCAAATTTCAGGATTCCAATTCTATACGATCACCCCAAACCAATTTGTACTAAATTTAATACCATTTAGTACTTTTCGTACGCAATAAGTACGAATTTCCAAAACTATCTCAATCCTACACTGAAAGAGTAATCTTATTTCCAAATTTCAGAATTCCATCTCTTTCCGTTCAATCAAATCCAAATAATACAACAATTTTAAGTTCATTTTAAGTACGAATTTTCAAAAATACCACCATATCTAAATCCTACACTTCATCAGTAATATTTATTCCAAATGTGAGGATTCCAACTCCATCCATTCTCCAAAATCAAAATTGTACCAAATCTAGTACCATTTAGTAGTTTTAGTACACATAAGTACGAAACTCCAAAACCACCTCAATATCTCAATCCTCCACTCCAAAAGTAAACTTACTTCCAAATTTCAAGATTCCCCTCTATCCATTCACCCAAATATAAGTTGTACCAAATTTAGTCCCGTTTAGTACTTTTCGTATACATAAGTACGAATTTTCAAAACTACCTCAATTCTATACTCCAGCAGTAATCATTATTCCGAATCTTAGGTTTCCAGCTCTATCAGTTCACCCAAATCCAAATTGTAACAAATTTAGTAAAAGTATTTAGTACTTTTCGCACACATAATTACGAATTTACAAAACTTCCCTCATATCTCAATCTTACACGTCAACAGCAATCTTAATTCAAAATTTCAGGTTTCCAGCTTTAACCGTACACCCAAATCCAAATTGTACCAAATTTAGTACTTTTCGTACACATAAGTACGAATTTCCAAAAGTACCCTCATATCTCAATCCAGCACTTCAACAGTAATCTTAATTCCAAATTTAAGGTTTCTAACTCTATCCTTTTACCGAAATCAAAATTGTACTAAATTTAGTACCATTTAGTACTTTTTCGTACACATGAGTAGGTACGAATTTCCAAAACAATTTCATTTTATAAACACCACTTCCCAACCTTGATTTCCATACCAAATTCCAAGGTTGTAGCTATAGCCTTTCAAAATATACAATTGGTAATAACTTTTAGTACTTTTCGTACACTTATAGCTTCAGCCCTTTCGTATGGGCGATGATCTGTCAGTCACTCACTTATCACTAAGCTCTTTTATATATTTAGATTCTTCTACTTTTACTTTGGACAGATATCCCTAATTTAAATGGTTTAACAGCCAAACGAATAAAGACGTAAAAAACTCGTTTGCTTCATCGTGTTTTACCTATTTTTATTCATTTACGAGGTCATAGCTTCCGCGCAAATTAACTTTTATAGCAACATTTTTGAGCTTTGATCACAAACACTTCGTTTGATCCAACTATGGTCATATTTCGCGGTATACTGCAATAATACGCGAATTATAACAGTGCAAACCTTGGCTTCATTGATGTTAGATTGTTTTGACTTTTCGTCATATACCCTCCTTACCCTCGACTAGGGATACGCAGTGGAATGCAATAATCGGTTTTTCGATTATACGGTTTTCGTGAAAAACTTAAAACTCGATTAACGTCGATTATTTGAGAGTGTACCGCCGAAAACCGATTATAATCGACCATTTTCGTTGATGCGATCCATGATGTTTGTATATATGAAAAAAAAAGTACCGTCCACTACGCGGTTTTAGCACACCCAATATTCAACTACGACTAATAGTCGTCCACGATTAATAGTCGACTATGAATAATAATAGACTACGACCAATGGTCGGCTACGAATAATAGTTGACTCCGTCTTTCGAAAGTCGATTAAGAAAAATTGATTATCCGGTTTTCGCACAGTCAATATACGACTACGACTTTTAGAAATTTTGCAGCTAATAATCGATTAACCGAAATCAATTTTACGTATCCCTATGCCATAGATGTTGAGGTTATGTATACCAATTATCACAAACCAACTAAAAAGCCAACCACTAGTCACGATTTCTATGTAGCGCCACATGAGAGGCCCCAACACTAAACTGTACAATCAAACACACACCCAAGAGCGAGCCCCTCAAAACAAAAGCAACAGCCACAACAACAACTACAAGATGTAGAAAAATCGAAACAAAAACCAAAACTGAAAACAAACACTACCCCATTTGTAAATAACATCCGCATTATGAACGACGGCGTCGACTACGACATAACCAACCAACTTAACCAAAACAATAGCAACGAAAACTACGACGACGACGGACGACGGCAGTGTGTACGTTGACGTTAATGGTGTGACAACGTTTTACAATATTCAAATCATAATTTCATAAAGGCGCGCGCAGTAGTCGCGTTTTAATCTTGAAGGTTGGTTGTCGCAACGAAATTCTTAAGTGACCGACTAACAGAGTGGCTGCCGGGGCTGTTGGTTTTCATCTCAGCTTTTTTCGAGATTCCGTTGTTGTCGTCGTCGTCATAACTAAGTCAGTCTAAGATCGTTCACGGCTGATCACTTAGATATTGGTTAGTCAGTCAGTCATTCATTAGCCCTCCAAAACAAAACATCGTTCGATACGTTCCTAGTAAATCAAGACGACAGTAAGTGAGCGACTGGTGACTAGTGAAGAATTCAAATGTACCAAATCGAGCTGCTGCAATTATGCGACCCGGAAAAACAACAACGCATAGAGGCGTTGCTGAACGGTCTACAACTAACGGACGATGTATTGGAACGTATACGCCAGGTGTTTAGGGAGGAAATGGAGTTGGCATTGAAAATGCAACCCTCCTCGCTGCAAATGGAGAACACATACATACCGGAGTTACCCGATGGCACGGAGAGTGGCACCTATTTGGCCATGGATTTGGGTGGCACAAATTTACGTGTTCTACTCATGACCTTAGAACAGGGTCAGGTATTGGATGAAATTGTACAGTATTATCCATTGCCCGAGCATTTACGTATTGGAGATGGGGATGCTTTGTTCGAATACTTGGCCCAATGTGTGGATCAATTTGCCCGGGATCAGGAGCTGGATGATGATCGAATCTATTCCATGGGTTTTACATTCTCATTTCCCATGAGACAAAGTGCCTTAGACTCGGGGGTGTTGGTTACATGGACCAAGTCCTTCAATTGCCCTTCAGTGGTGGGCCAAGATGCCGTTTTGATATTACGCAAGTTCCTAAAGAAGCACGGGAGAAATAACATTGAAATTGTGGCCATATTAAATGACACCACCGGTACCCTCATGCATGGTGCCATTATGGACAAGAATACACGCATTGGCATAGTTTTGGGCACCGGTTCCAATGGCTGCTATATGGAACGTAGCTCCAAGGTGCTGCATTGGGAGCAAGAACGCCATGGTGAACGTCATGTTATTGTCGATGTGGAATGGGGTGCTTTTGGTGATAATGGTGTTTTGGATTTCATCAAAACCGATTACGATCGCCAAGTCGATGATGGTTCCTTGCTCAAGAATTCCTTTACATTTGAAAAATACATCTCTGGAAAATATCTGGGTGAACTATGCCGCTGCATTTTGACAAAATTACACAGCGAACAGTTATTCCTTACACAAGTGCCAGCTGAAGATTTGCCACAAGCTTGGACATTTGGTTCAGATAATGTTTCAATTATCGAACACGACACCCTGCGCAATGGTTGGGAAAATGTTGAAAATATTTTGAGGAAAAAATTCAATGCCATCGTTTATGAAGCCGATGATTTGCAAATAATTCGTTATGTTTGTGGTTTAATATCGAAACGGGCTGCCCAACTTGTGGCCCTTAACACTTCGGTGCTGCTGAATGGTATGCCACCCGAAGAGGGTGATAACATTACCATTGCCATAGATGGTTCGGTTTATAAACATCATCCACGTCTACGACAATGGATAATAGATTACACCGCACTCTGGACCAAAGATAAGACCACCAAGTATTTACTCGCCGATGATGGCAGTGGCAAGGGGGCAGCTGTTGTTGCTGCCATAGCCGAAAAATTACGACGTCAGAATTTGTGATTAGTGGAGAATGGAAAAATGTCTGTGTGAATGAATAATGTGTAAACAATAGTTCAAATTGTTGTTGTGATTTTTTTATTGTTTTGCTTTTCTCGTAAATAGAAAAATTATTTTGTTGCATAAAAAAGAAAGAAATACAAAAAAAACTACTAGAATAATAAATATACATACGATTATATAGTGTCATTGTTATTACAATTTTAAGTGATATAGAAATTGATTACACTGTACGACAGAAAAATAATAATAATAAAATATAAATACAAAATGCGGATACGTATAATAATCTGTTAAACAAAATATGTTTTTCGGGGAATGGAAAATGGGAAAAGTAATTACGTTATTCACCACTAAACAACATATCGCTCATTTACTCAAAGAGTGGCACATATCAAAAACTCCAGTTTCGAAAAACGCGTTTTTAGTTGGCGATTGAAATTTGACTTCCCAGCTAAAAAAGATGATTACACAAAAAATAAAATAACTACTTGGACCATATTTTGCAAACCAGACATCAGTGCTAAATTTCAACTAGTTGAATTTAGGAGATATGACACGGTGCGCCTTAGGGTGATTTTAAAAAATCGATGTCGGATTTTTTATGCGGCACCACCTTAAGTGTTTAGTTTTGTTAGATTTTAAGATTGCAAAAGTTTGAGCACAAAGCCCAAGTAATTTGTATGGGGCCAAAGGAGAATTTTCACAAAATTTCCCTAAATGCCCCATTTAATGTCCAATCGATGAGACATTTTGATCAGTTTATTGCTGTGGCTAGAAAACAAATCCTACAAAAATTTATGATAATCGGGTAAGATTTTTATATTGCTCCAATAGTATATTTGGTCAATTGGGGCCCTATAATATAGCCTAACAATAAAATCCAGTCGATTTTCACAATTTATTGTAGGATTACTTGTTTAGCCACAAAAATGAACTAGTAAAATTTCCTCATCGATTGGACAATAAATGTGGCCTTTAGCGCAATTTCGTGAAAATTCACCTGTGGCCCCATACAAATTACTATGGAAACTTTGAGGCCCCAGTGGCACGTGTCAACATAACAAACTTTGGTAATCTTAAAATCTAACAAAACTAAACACTTTAGGGGGAGCCGCATAAAAAAACTCCGACATCGATTTTTTTTTCCTTTGAGTTAAAAACAGTTTATTGCGCCTTAACTATCTTTAAATGAAAGGTGCTACAATGTTCATAGATGATTAAAATAAAAAAAAAAAAACAAGTAAAAAAGTATCAGTCGGATTGGCCGACAGAGATATACCCTCAGCCTGTGTATATTGAAACAATTTTTTCCCAAAAAAACGCATGTATTTAGGGAATTTTGGGCGTTTGAACTGACAAAAATGTTGATTAGGATTAGAGATCAAAAGTTTTGCGGAGGAGATACTAAAAAGAATGGATCTCCAGCCACTACATATGGTACCATAGGGGTTTTTTACAACTTCAGGGATGTTTGCTCAAGAAGTATGGACTTGCCCCTGAAACAACTTTTACCATCGCAATTGAGGCAGCGAATGCAAGTTGCTTCAACAAAAATCAAAGTGATTCGAAAGCAGGTCTTAAAGTGAACATGTATCCGAAATTTTGTGTGGGAGGTACCGGATGGAGTGGACAAATATAGTCCATATTTGAACCTGATCTATATCTGGTAGATATATTAAGATGTGTAAAGTATGGTCCAAATCGGCAACTCTCTTCAAGAGTTATCGTTCGCACAATTCTACCGAACATTTTTGAACTTTTGTGTGGGAGGTACCTGAAAGAGTGGACCGATATGGCTTATCTTCGAACTTAAACTATGTTTGGACAAAATATTACTAAGACCAAACTTTGGACCGAATCGGCAGACCTGTTCGAGAGTTATTTTGCCCTCCAACATCCTCACACGGTGTCATAGGGGTTTTTTGCAACATTCAGGCTATTTTCTCAGGAAGTATGGACTTGCCCCTGATGAAACTTATACCGTCGTATGGAGGGCAGTGAATACAAGTTGCTAAAGCAAAAATCAAAGCGATTCGAGAGATGGTCCTAAACTGAACTTTTCCAAATTTTTGTGTGGGAGGTACTCGACGGAGTGGGCCAATTGAGTCCATATTAAAACCTGATCTAAGTCTGGTACACGCTCCACGATGGGCAAAGTATGGACCATATCGGTTACTCCCTTCAAGAGTTATCGTGCGCACAAATTTTCCGAACATTTTCGAACTTTTGTGGGGGAGGTACCGGAAGGAGTGGACCGATATAGCTCATCTTCGAACTTAAACTAAGTTTGGGCAAAATATTACGAAAGCCAAAATTTAAACCGAATCGGTTCATCCGTTCGAGAGTTATCGTGCGCTCCAGCCAGCCAGCCAGACAGACAGACAGACGGACGGACATTGCTCAATCGACTCCAAATTGTCTAAAACACATTTCGTTCAAACATACTTGGGGTCTAAAACCATTATTTCGATGAGGCACATTTTGCCCGTATGAAAGTGTATATACCCTTCATAGCCTAAAGGCTGAGGGTATAACAAGTAAAAAATTATCAGTCGGCTTCGCCGACAGAGGTATACCCTCAGCCTGTGTGGATTAAAATACGTTTTTCCCAAAAAAAAAATTATTTAGGGGGTTTTCAAAATGTTTGGCGTATGAACCGACAAAAGTATGGATAGGATTAAAGCTCAAAAATTTGGAGATATCGATAGATAAAGCTTTTTTATCACACTAGCCTACGAAAAACATAATATCGCTGTAAACAGGGCCACTAGGAAAACCTTCGGTAAAAATGTCCAAAGGATCCTCGAACAGACCCTAAACCACACAAGGATTGGACAGATAGGGCCCAAATTGGAAAATAAACTAAGTATCGACAATATTTAGAGATAAAAATTTTGGACCAAATCGGTTGCTACGGGAAAGAGGGGACCTATAAGCACCACCTTCGAATTTCATGTAATATTCGAAGAAATATTACAATATCCAAAGTGTGGACGAACGCATTATTCGGTTCGAGATCTCTTTTTGGGCTGTTTTCTCAAGAAGTATGGATTTGCCACTGAAAAAAACTTTTACTGTCGTAATTGAGGCAGCGAATGCAAGTTGTTTCAACAAAAACCTGCTCACGAGCAGGTCTTAAAGTAAATTTATCCAAAATTTTGTGTGGGAGGTACCCGAAGGAGTGGACAAATATAGTCCATATTCGAACCTGATCTATATCTGGCATATATATTAGGATGTGTCAGGGACGTACGCAGGATTTCATTTCGGGGGGGGCCCAACTTGACCAAAAATCATGAAAATTAAAAATGTTGTGTATCGTTACGTAAAGCTATTTTTAAGGGTTTTTAGTTGATTTTATGTATATTCAACATTACCACAAAGTATATACATTCAATAGAGAGAGATCACAATATTTTAGATACAAGATTGAAATTTGGAACTGATTATAATATACTAGTCATTGGATGTTTAGAATTGAAATTGAACCATATCAGACCACGTTCGGTATAGTTTCCATACAAAAGTTTTTAACCAAATTATCCAATAGAATTGAAGCAATAACTAAAAAATCTTTAAATCGAGCACAGGGATTGCATTCGCGAATACGTCGATTAGATATATACAGTGTTTGGAGGATATAAACAGTTCGATCCGACGCCGTTTCTTCTGTAAAGTACATATATCACACACTAACTTCAGTGCCATTAAAAAAGTCTTGTATTATTGTAAGAAAATAATATTCTTTAATGTCATAAAAACACCAAAACTACTATTTAACCAGAAGTGATAGAGTCCGTGAAAGGAGCCGGGCGTTGCAATCTATGACTCATAGACTCCGAATCCAACTCGCAGTATTGTTTGAGACTACAGGGTCGAAAAAATATCTCTAAAAAGAGCTCGGCAACATTTTAGCTAAATTCTGAAGAAATAGGTTAATTCGAAAAACTCCATCTGATACATCAATGGTTGTTGTTCCCGCTTATTTCTATCTTAATTGTACGACTAGATGTTTATGGACTCGATGACCTTTAAAACTTTCCAACGACCAATCACTTCTGTCGGCACAGCGGAGACAAACTGATGAAAATTCATAACTTTTGTTTTCTGTAAAACAAGTAAAAAGTAACAGTCGGGTTTGCCTACAGAGATATACCTTCAGCCTGTATGGGTTGAGACTTTTATATATAGACAGAGCAAATACGGGCTACATAGCCAATTTTTTCTATAAATTGTGTAGCCAAGAAGTTTCAGAATTTCGTCTCCTGTTTTCGACGTATAAACTTTCCAACAATAATTTCGAAACATTTGGGGTGTATAACTTTACGATTGTTGGCGTTACGAATCAATGCTTATGTTGTGCTCAAAAATGTGACTTCTATGAAAGCGCAAAAGTTTTGCACTTTTGTGCAACCGATACCTGAAAGTGTCGACTGATATAGTCCATTTTGGAAGTGGACCTAATTTTGGAATTCAATCCTGACATACCATGGACTTACGCACTAAAAATACAATATCGCTGTAAACAAGACCGCAAGAAGTACCATTGGTCAAAAAGTGCAATGGCTCATCGAACAGCCCTTAAACTACACTAATGTTGAACTTTTGTGAGGGATGTATACGAAGATGTTGTCCCAAATAGACCCTCTTGGTACTTGATATATGTACGTAATTTTAGGATGTTTATAGTTTCGGTCAAATCGGATAATTGAAATTTAGTGTTGGAGGTATCTGAAGGAGTGAATCGATATAATCCATATTCGAACCTACTCTAGATATCGCAAAAATCGAATTGGACTTTGCTCAAGATTTAAGGGAAACATTTTGAAGTCTGGTGCCCTAATGAAGTTTGGACAAAATATTGCGCGATCCAAAATTTGGACCAAATCTGCTGATCTGTTCGAGAGTTATAATGAGCACGAGCCTGGAACTGGAATAAATCGAATCCAAATTGCTTGACGCGGGTTTCGTCAAAACATATGATTAGTATAAGAACATTTTTTCGATTAGGTAAATTTTTATCGTGATGGTTCAATATCACGGTGCTCTTGAAGCAACGTTAAATGAAAGGAGTTTACAACTGGGAAGTTTTTGAGGATTCTGAAACAGCAATGTTCATAGATGAGAAAAATCCAAAAACAAGAAAAAATCGCTGGATCGCTGGAAATAAGTTCACATTTTTAGGTATATTTTAGGTTTTCGCGATTTTGCTTGGAAACAGCTAGTCCTATCGACATGGGGCTAAAGAAAATGTTGTAACTTTGAAAATTTGTTTGATTTGTTCCTAGGTTTTACCATTTTTGAGATAAAGAAGTTCAGGTCACATTTTTGGGTTTTTGTTAGGTTTTCACGATTTGCTTCAAAACAGTAAGTCTTATCGAAATGGGAATGGGAAATGGGATCGTATAGCTGTGAAAATTCTCTACAAGATTGGGATTCGTAATTTTTTTACTCGGTTGTACCATTTCTGAGATATATAAGTTTAAGTTAGAAAATTGTAGTCATGACATTGTTTTATAAGTAGACGATACACTCAGTGAATTGTCCCAATTTGAACTTCTATATCTCAAAAATGGTACAACCCACGAAAATATCATATAAAAACAATATTGTAGAGAAATTTCACTGCTACAACATTTTCTTTACTTACATTTTGAAATGGCTTTTGGTTTCCCAACAAAACCGTCCAAACCTAAAAAAAACCTTAAAATTGCGATTTTTTATTTTCTCATCTAAGCTTCTTTCATTTAAAGTTGGTTCGAGAGCACCGTGATATACAATACAAATAACAGCATATTTTAATACAATACCATATGACCAAAGTTTAAGCATTAATTTCGTTTACGGTTGTTTGTTACTGATAGGAAAAAATTCAGATTGGCATGCTATTTATAGCAGATATTTGGTCTGTTCCTCTACTTTTGAACATGGTAAAACTGGCAAAAGTAGTAAAAGTTGTAAACTGCTCCCATATGAATTGTATGGTGTCTGAAGTAAAGGAACGCTTTTCGAGCAAAAAGTGGTAAAACTTGAAGTTTCTTGCACGTAAAGGAACAGAGCTATTATCACTTTATAATGCACAACAATACATTTTTCTCCATTATTTTATTCCACTGTTTAGCAACAAATTGGTATAAACTAGGAATACAAAATTTTGATTGAGGCAGTAAAATAATTTTCTAAATGGCAAGGCAATTCGATTAAAATTGACCGAGTTATAGCAAAATCGGGGAAAGATATGTATAGGGGCTATATCTAAATCTGAACCGATATGGACCAAAGTTGATATTTTTCATTCCTATATCCTCATAAGTACTTGTGCAAAAATGCATCAACCTAGGTCAACGCCTTCTATTTTTGTCCACATTTGTATGGAAGCGGCAACACTGTGTGTCGTACATATTGTCCAATAGACATTTCATTTTATGTACTTCTAATCCGCACAATACTGAATTTGTAATCGTTTTCAATACAAAATGAGTTTAAAGCCTCAAGACCTTTTTATTCATTACAGAATTTCAAAACACTGGCATGGCATAAAGAAGGAATCCAGTTTTACTGGAAGTTTCTCTAAAAAGAGTATTCGCACAAAAAAATTAAATATTTCTTCGACAACTTGTTGACAAAGTACATTTTCAGTACAGAACCTTCAGAACAATATCAGTTTTCATTTGAAATTTCAAAAACAAAAATTATTTTAGAGAAAAAATCGTAATAATTTGTTAAAGCAGCTAAAAAAATTTTGTCGAACCAAACCATTTCGGGGGGGCCCGGGCCCCCCGTGCCCTTCGTGCCCCCCCCCCCCCCCCTGCGTACGTCCCTGGGATGTGTAAAGTATGGGCCAAATAGATCACTCCCATAAAGAGTTATCGTGCGCACAATTTTTCCGAACATTTTTGAACTTTTGTGGGGAGGTACCTGAAAGAGAGGACCGATATGGCTTATCTTCGAACTTAAACTAAGTTTGCACAAAATATTACGAAGGCCACATTTTGGACCGAATCAGCTGATCCGTTCGAGAGTTATCTTGCGCTCCAACCACTCCACACGGTGTCATAGGGGTTTTTGTAACTTTCAGGCTATTTTCTCAGGAAATATGGACTTGCCCCTGATGAAACGTATACCGAGTATGGTATGGGCGGAGTGAATACAAGTTGCTACAACAAAAATCAAAGCGAGTCGAGAGCAGGTCCTATACTGAACTTTTTCGAAATTGTGTGTGGGAAGTACCCGAAGGAGTGGACCGATTGAGCCCATATTGGAACATCATATAAGTAGGTTAATTCATTCAAGAGTTTTCGTGCGCACAAATTTTCCGAACATTTCCGAAATTTTATGGGGGAGTTACCGAAAGGAGTGGACCGATATAACCCATCTTCGAACTTAAACTAAGTTTGGACAAAATATTACGAAAGCCAAATTTTGGACCGAATCTGTTGATCAGTTATCGTGCGCTCCAGCCAGCCAGACAGACAGACGAACGGACATTGCTAAATCAACTCCAAATTGTCTGAAACCATTATTTCGATGAGGCAAATTTTTCCCGTATGAAAGTGTGTATACTCTCGTTAGCATAAATGCTGAGGGTATAAAAAATTGCCGGAGAGATTTTTAAATAAATCTCGGTCAATGTTCACATTTGTAGGGTTTTTTATGTTTTCAGGATTTTGCTTGAAAACGGCAAGTTATATCGAAATGGGACTAGAGAAAGTGTTATAGCTAACTTAGCTTATGGAACAATGTCAAGACTGCAATGTCCCAATTTAAACTTATATATCTCAAACATGGTACAACCTTGTGAAAAAACATAAAATCCAATCTTGTAGAGAATTTTCACACCTATAAGATTTTCTCTAGTGCCATTTCAATAAGACTTGACGTTTATAAGCAAAATCGTGAAAACCTAAAAATGTGAACAGAACTTCTATATCTCAAAAATGGTAAAAAGTAAGAGAAGCTTTTAAAGGCCAATCTTGTTGAGAATTTTCACAGCTACAACATTTTCTTTCGTCTCATTTCGATCGGACTTGCCGTTAAACGTGAACTTTGACCGTGATTTATTTAAAAATCCCTACGGCGATTTTGTTTGATTTTTGTTTTGTTTTGTTGTTTCAGAATCCGCAAAATCTTCTCAGGTGTAAGCTCTTTCCATTAAAAGGTAGTTAAGGTCACCGTGTTTTATAAGCAGAGTCAGTGCAATATGTCAATTTGAGTTTCTATATCTCAAAAATGGTAGAACCAAGGCAAATGGAACAGGTGGTATCTACAATTTTTTCCCTTAATCCTGAAAACATAAAAATCCCTAATAAAATAATAATAAAAAATAATAAAAATCTAACCCAACTTAGGTTCTTTGGAAAGAAATTTTAACACTTCCACTTTTTTTTAATTTTCAATTTAATTTTTTTCTGCAAAAAACTACTGAACCGATTTTCCTGAAATTGTTAAAGAAAACAGGTTACATATTTTAATGAATTCCAAAGGGGGCGGGGCACCCGCCCTATGCGAAATTTTTAAAAAACGCTATATTTGCAAAAATTACGCATGTGTCTGTTTAAAAATGGACGGATTAATCTACAATGTAGTACTTCTTTGGGACTTAAAGACCCGACCACGCCTGTTTTTTTTTAAATGTTATATCACCAATACTACTGAACCGATTTCCATTAAATTTGCAGCAAAAACTCAATGTTTGCCGTTGTAATGTATATTTAATGAATTTCGGGGGAGGTGGGGTACTAAACATATGATTATATCGGTTTCAGCATAAATTTTGGGAGGCAATGGGGTTGTATGTACCCTAGGTACATATTTGGAGCCATAATGCCGGACCATTTTTTATATATGTTATATCTTGTTAACTGATGACAACGCCCACTCTTTTCAGTACAATATTATCCCATAACTACTGAACCTAAATTCATGCAATTTTCAGAAAATGTCCAGGACACCACATATTTATACCCTCAGCCTTTAGGCTAAAGAGGGTATTTACACTTTGATACGACCAAAAATGTGCCTCATCGAAATAATGGTACGATATCCGTTTCAGACAATTTTGAGTAGATCTAGCAATGTCCGTCCGTCTGTCTGTCTGGCTGGCTGTTGCGCACAATAACTCTCGAACGGATCAATCGATTCGGTTCAAATTTTGGGTATCGAAATATTTTGTCCAGATTCGAATTAAGTTCGAAGATGGGCCATATAGGTGCACTCCTTCAGGTACCTCCCCCACAAATGTTCACAAATTGTCGCAAAACTTGTGCGCACGATAATTCTTGTAGGGAATAACCTATTTGGTCCATACTTTGCACATCGTGTAATTTCTACCAAACTTAGATTAGGATCCAATATGGACTCAATCGGTCCACTCCTCCGGGTACCTCCCACACAAAATTTCGGAAAAGTTCAGTTTAGGACCTGGTCCCGAATCGCTTTGATTTTTGTTTACGCAAGTTGCATTCGCTGTCCTCTATACGACGCTGTAAGTTTCATTAGGGGCAAGTCCATACTTCCTGAGAAAATAGCCTGAAAGTTACAAAAAACCCTATGACACCGTGTGTAGTGGTTGGAGCGCAAGATAACTCTCGAACGGATCTGCCGATTCGGTCCAAAATTTGGCTTTCGTAATATTTTCTCCAAACTTAGTTCAAGTTCAAATATGGATTATATCGGTCCACTCATTCCGGTACCTCCCCCACAGAAGTTCGAAAATGCTCGGAAAATTTGTGCGTACGATAACTCTTGAAGGGAGTAGCCGATTTGGTCCATACTTTGCACATTATGAAATTTCTACCAGAGTTAGATGAGGTTCCAATATGGACTCAATCGGTAAACTCCTTCGAGTACCTCCCACACAAAATTTTGGAAAAGTTCAGTTTAGGACCTGCTCTCGAATCGCCTTGGTTTTTGTTGTACCATCTTGTATTCACTGTCCCCTATACGAAGGTACAAGTTTCCTCAGGGGCAAGTCCATACTTCCTGAAAAATAGCCTGAAAGTTGAAAAACAAACTTTATGACACCATGTTAGTGGGTGGAAGCGCAAGATAATTCTCGAACGGAAATGCCGGTTCCGGCCAAAATTTGGCCTTCGTAATATTGTTTCCAATCTTAGTTTAAGTTTGTAAATAAGCCATATCGGTCCACTCCTTCAGGTACCTACCCACAAAAATATTCGGAAAAATTGTGGGCACGATAACTCTTGATGGGAGTGACCGATTTGGTCCATACTTTACACATTCTCATAATATCTACCAGATATAGATCAGGTTCGAATATAGACTATATTTGTCCACTCCATCCCGTACTTCCCACACAAATTTTTGGATAAGTTCACTTTAAGACCTGCTATTGAATCACTTTGATTTTTGTTGAAGCAACTTACATTCGCTGCCTCAATTACGATGGTAAAAGTTGTTTCAGGGGCAAGTCCATACTTCTTGAGAAAACAGCCCGAAGGGTGTAAAAACCCCCTATGGCACCCCATGGTCTATGTCGGTCCATTCCTTTAAGTACTTTTTCAGCAAAGTTTTTGAACTTTAATCCTAATCAACATTTTGGTCGGTTCATACTAGACCAAAATTTTTAACCCCCTAAATACATAAGTTTTTTGTGAAAAAAAGTGTTTTAATTTCCACAGGCTGAGGGTATATCTCTGTCGGCAAAGCCGACTGATACTTTTTTACTTGTTTTTGGGATTTTTAGCTAAACGGGGAAACGAGTAGTTTAAATAAGTATGTTTAAATAAGTTTAAAACAAAATCGTATTTTCTTTTTTTGGCAATCTAAACCACCGGTAACTAAGGATTGTTGTATTACATTCTCGTAAATATGCAACCAATATATTTAAATTACATTTTGTTATATTCGTAAGCTATAACATTTACATAAAACAATATATTTTATTTAAATAAAGTCCGCAACAAGTGGAATTTTCTACTTGTGTCCCCTAAAAACAATTAGAGCACGGTCCGCCTTGGTTCACATCGACTCTAAGACGTTTACGTAACATTAAGTAAGGGTAGGCTCTTCAAGAAGTTTAAAAATGCAATTCCTCATTAAAATATTCAAAATATCTTATTTCTCGAAATAATTATAACACTGAAAACTCAAAGGCTTATTCTTATTATCTTACTAACATTAAATATAATGTAAAAAGAATCCTAAAAGTGTTTATATATTCGTGAACTCCAAAAGAAAGGCTCAAAAGTTCCCTAGTTATATGAGACAAGCAAATACCCGCTACTTCGTATGCGGAAAGGTCATAAAATATATATGAACTCTGTTCTGTTGTATTAAAACCTATTTTAAATACCAACATTTAATCGATTTAATTCCAAAAAAACATATCTGCCGTATCGCACCCCTACACAGCTACCATATTTTTTATTTCGGATTTCCAAAACTACGACCTCATATCACAGACATGCACCAACAGCGACTCATATTGCAAATTTCAGACTTGACTTCTGGTTTTACTCCTTTACTTACACAGCATTCCCTCCCAATACGAATTTCCAAACACTAAACTTTCTCTCACCCCTTCACAACAACAATAACGCACATTCACAATTCAAGGTTCTAGCTTCAGCGGTTTCGCCAAGAAACCCGAATTTCCAAAAACCTGTCTTTGTTACTCTCCATCAGTCACCCTTATTCAAAATTCCAAGATTCCTGTCCTATCCGTTCACCCAAATCCAAATTGTACTAAATTTAGTACCATTTAGTACTTTTCGTACGCTTATAGTTCGAATTTCCAAAAACCTTTCTTTGTTACTCTCCATCAGTGACCCCTCATTCCAAATTTCAGGATTCCAGCTCTATCCGTTCACCCGAATCCAAATTGTACTAAATTTAGTACTTTTGTTAATCTCCATCAGTGAACCCTCATTCCAAATTTCAAGATTCCAGCTCAATCCGTTCACTTAAATCCAAATTGTACTAAATTTAGTACCATTTAGTACTTTTCGTCACTTTTCATCAGTGCCCTTCATTACAAATTTTAGGATTCCAGCTCAATCCGTTCACTCAAATCCAAATTGTACTAAATTTAGTACCATTTAGTACTTTTCGTACCCTAATAGGTAGACTTTACAAAAACCTTTGATTGTTATTTTTCATCAGTGACCTTCATTCCAAATTTCAGTATTCCAGCTCTGTCCGTTCACCCAAATCGAAATTGTACTAAATTTAGTACCATTTAGTACTTTTCGTACCCTTATAGTTCGAATTTCCAAAAACCTTTCATCGTTATTCTTCATCAGCGACTCTCATTTCAAATTTCAGGATTCACCTCTATCCATTCACCCAAATCCAAATTGTACTAAATTTAGTACTTTTCGTGCACATACAGTTCGAATTTCCAAAAACTTTTCTTTGATGCTCTCCACCCGTGACCCTCATTCAAAATTTCAGGATTCCAGCTCAATCCGTTCACCGAAATCCAAATTGTACTAAATTTAGTACCATTTAGTACTTTTCGTACCCTTATAGTTCGAATTTCCAAAAACCTTCCATCGCTTCTCTCCATCAGTGACCCTCATTCCAAATTTCAAGATTCCAGCTCAATCCGTTCACTTAAATCCAAATTGTACTAAATTTAGTACCATTTAGTACTTTTGTTAATCTCCATCAGTGGCCCTCATTCAAAATTTCAGGATTCCAGCTCAATCCGTTCACCGAAATCCAAATTGTACTAAATTTAGTACCATTTAGTACTTTTCGTAACCTTATAGTTCGAATTTCCAAAAACCTTTCATCGCTTCTCCCCATCAGTGACACTCATTCCAAATTTCAAGATTCTAGCTCTATCCGTTCACCTAAATCCAAATAGTACTAAATTGAGTACCATTTAGTACTTTTCGTACACTAATAGATATAATTTCCAAAAACCTTTCTTTGTTACTCTCCATTAGTAACGCAATTTCAAATTTCAGGATTCCAGCTCTATCCGTTCACGCAAGTCCAAATTGTACTAAATTTAGTACAATTTAGTACTTTTCGTACCCTTATAGTTCGAATTTCCAAAAACCTTTCATCGTTATTCTTCATCAGCGACTCTCATATCAAATTTCAGGATTCCATCTATATCCGTTTACCGAAATCCAATTGTACTAAATTTAGTACCATTTAGTACTTTTAGTACCCTTATAGTTCGAATTTCCAAAAACCTTTCATCATTACTCTTCATCAGTGACCTTCATTCCAAATTTCAGGATTCATGCTCTATCTGTTCACCCAAATTTCAATTGTACTAAATTTAGTACCCTTTTGTACTTTTCGTACACTTATAGTTCGAATTCCCAAAAACCCTTTGGTACATCTTTCTAGCTCTCCATCAGTTACCCTCATTCCAAATTTCTAGCTCTTACCGTTTGCCTAATACAAAGGGTACCATATTTAGTACCTTTTAGTACTTTCCGTACACTTCTAGGTCGAATTTCCAAAACCCAGCCTTATCTCACCCCTACACCCCAACAGCAACCTACACCCAAAATTTCAACTTTCTAGCTTCAGCGGTTTCGTCTGGGAGCTGATGAATGAGTCAGTCAAATAGTCAGTCAGTCACTCACCTCACTACTCTTTTATATATATAGATTTGCTGGATTTTCTGATAGCTTCGAAATCTCAAATATGTTTGCTATTTTTTTCGAATCATCGTATACTTTCATTGGATTTAATTGTCAATATAACTTTCCTATTGAATCACTTAATCACTTTCCCTGGATTGCTTTAACGGATAAAGATGTTTTGGCGGCTGTAACTTCGTGGCGTATCTCTAACCAACCTGGACCGGATGGTGTTCCTACATCCATTTTTAAATCTTGTGCAAAGGAAATGTACGCACCTCTTACGTTACGTTATGGTAACCTGAACAGAGTTAAACAGTTCTTGTCTTGCAAACTTGCGCATTCGGCATGAGTCAATGAACCCTCTTCATTTTTACTTCCATTCCCGTAACAATAAATTTGATAGATTGGGTGAAATTAGCTGCATGGACTACAAGAAAAAAGCCAAATAGTTTTGAAATGTTGTTGTTTTGTTTTGAAAAAAAAAAACAACAGGAAAATAAATCAATTCAAAAAGTTCACTTAGTATTTTCTCCGTTGCTTTAATGCATATTTGTGAAAATATAATAAGTTTAAATGTAGCGTTGTGATTATACACATGGGATAGGTTGTAAATAAAATCAACAGATTAACTGCAACAGTGTCACGGCAAGGTTGAATTCTTATCAGATGAGCTGTTGTGCCTGATTAAATGACATATGTAAACCTTTTATTAGAGGTCACATAACTGATAATTATATAGAAACAATTTTCCGAAAACAAGGGAAAAATATTATTGTCAGCACAGTTTGACAATACAACCATGCGTTCTGTAGTTTACAGTGACTTGCAAAAATCATTTGGCAAAAAAATTAATTTACTTGTAAACATTTTCGTTCCATAATTTTCCACAACTTTCGACGTAGATAATCATGGCAAGGGTGCATCGATCCTATATCAATATGAAAAACTGGTTTAATGAATTCAATCGTGGCCGACTCTTGCTAAAAGCGAAGGTAGTGAGGGTCGTCGAAAAACGGAACGTGAACGGATAATGTTAGATCGCCATGTTATATACCGTGAGAAAGAGGCATCCTTGGTCATTTCTTCCACCAACTTACATTTGATATTGCATGAACACCTGGCCGCATGTTTTTTTTTTCTCGTCAGATCAAGCACAATTTGACAATCACTCAAAAAAGTTTCTTGTCAATTTATGTAAAGAAATTGTGAATAAGTAGTATAGGGGTGCTTCAAACGACGTTTATAAGATCGTCACAGACGATGAATCTTCGATCTATGTGTATGAGCCCGAAAGAAAACAGCAATATACAATACTGCCCTGACTTGGAACCCAATGACTTCATTTGATTCATCAAGAAAAGAAGGTATGGTCTACGATTTTCGTCGCCAGACGAGGAGTCTTAATCGGAGTGGAAAATGTGCTTGAACAATTGTTTGAGCGCATGAAACAGTGTATAAATCATTCTGGAGACTACTTAAGAAAACAATAAAACTATTTTTGATGGAAAATATTCACGTTTTCATTATTAGGCCAGAAACTTTTCTAGTTCCCCTCGTAATTTGACATTTGAGGTTCCTAACAGTCACGAAACTTCTCGAGATACAAACTGTCAACATATGTAGGTCTATGATTTAGTACTACCCCATTAGAGTGGCTCAAAAAATAAACAAAAAATATTTCCTAAGCTCCCATTTTTAAATGGTTTTATTTAGCTCACCCCGTTTGTTTTATTTATTCTTGGGTCAAATTTAGTAATTCAAATTTCACCCTCTTCCTGTCAACCGATTAATCTGAAATTTTGTATACACTTTGGATTTTGGTGACAATACAATTATATTTATTCATTATCATTATAAATTCAAGATGGCGGCCGCTACAAAATGGCGGATAACGTAGGTTTTATCAATCCCATCAATATGGGTATCAAATGAAAGGGCTCAACAAGGAGAATACAATATACTATAAAAAATTGAAATCCAAGATGGCGGCCGCTACAAAATGGCGGATAACGTAGGTTTTATCAATCCCATCAATATGGGTATCAAATGAAAGGGCTCAACAAGCAGAATACAATATACTATAAAAAATTGAAATCCAAGATGGCGGCCGCTACAAAATAGCGGATAACGTAGGTTTTATCAATCCCAACAATATGGGTATCAAATGAAAGTGCTCAACCAGTAGAATACAATGTACTATATAAAATTAAAATCCAAGATGGCGGCCTCTACAAAATGCCGGATAACTTAGGTTTTATCAATCCCATCAACATGGGTATCAAATGAAAGGTCTCTACAAGTAGAATACAATTTACTATGCAAAATTGAAATCTAAGATGGCCGCCGCTACCAAATGGCTGATAACAATTTTTATCAATCCCACCAATATGGGTATCAAATAAAAGGGCTTGACAAGAAGAATACAGTGCACTATACAACCTCAATATTTAAGATGGGCGCAGCCACTAAATGGCGTATAATTAAGATTTAAATTTAGAAATTGAATCTGTAATTTAGGTATCTGATTAATCCAGCCTGAATCCACCACCCAAGTCAAGATTTTTTATCGTGTTGAGGACTGTGTGGCGTTAGGGTGGCTAAAAATGATACTTCGTTAGCGGTACACAACCCAAGTTAAGGTGAAAGGTTAAAACGCGCCGAGAACTGTATGGCATTAGGGTGGATAAAAATGATATGTCGTTACCGTTTTCCCCTCAAGACTCAGGCGCATCTTGTTGTACATAGCCTTGTCCCTTTATTGGACCTCTGGGGGGTCGACCGTTTAAATGTCCATTACTCGTGGGAACAAAATGGTAAAAAAATATATAAAAAATAAAAACACAAACAAAACAGAAACTGCAACACAACGTAAACGAAGGCTTCAAAAAGCGAAAGAAAAGTATAAAGCAAAACGAGCTAAAGAAAGTGAAGGTGATAGAAATAGTCGATTACAGAAACGGCGGGAACAATTAGCGTCAAAAACACCTGAGCAATATGAGGCCAGGTTAAAAAGCAACGTCAGCGATATACACAAATGACGGCGTCAGAAACGCCTGAAGAATATGAAGCCAGGTTAACAAAGCAACGTGAGCGATACACACAGATGATAGCGTCAGAAACGCCTGAAGAATATGAAGCCAGGTTAACAAAACAACGGGAGCGATACACACAGATGTGTGTTGCCTTTAATACTATCATGGGCTTCTACAATACATAAAATGCAGGCCAGCACTGTGGATCACGCAGTCGTATACTTAGGTGCGAAACTGTTTGAAGAAGGTCAAGCCTACGTGGCTCTTAGTAGAGTAAGATCTTTGCAGGGACTACGTATAGAGGAGTTGGACTGCAATAAACTAACGGGCAAGAAACCTTGCAATAATGAAGCACTAAATGAATTAAACAGAATGCGAAATAAAAACTAGAAAATAAAAATAGGTAAAAAAACTTTTTAAGTTAAACTGTTTTATGTTAAACATACATTGCAATGTTTAAGATAAATGTACTAAAAACCAAAAAATAATAAAATAGATACAGTCGTGGGAATTATAAACATATGCATAGACTAGACTAAAATAAAACCGTGGGGCACGTCAATTGTCTACAATCGTTGATTAAAATGTTTGTTTTGTAATGTTACACTATAATAGGCAGTTGTTCAACGGACAACGATGGACGTGTGATAAGTAGGGCTAGAAAGTGGAAACAAGCTAGCAAGCTCAATTATAAGCGAGTTTTAGGGTTTCATAGTGGTGAGCGAGTAGTACTTTGTCAATTAAAGACAAACTACGAACAGTGAAACGATTCCTCGTCAGCCAGCAGTGTGAATGTCCAACGATAAACTAGTTGAAACATCTCTTTTATTTACATGGAGTGTATAACTATTGGAATTTCCATGAGCAAGAAAATAGTAAGTAATTTCCTTACCGTCTGCGGGCCAACTGCCTAACGACGAATTAAACGATTCTTCTATCGCACATTAAGTCGATAATTTGTAGACAATTGACGTGCCCCACGGTTTTATTTTAGTCTAGTCTATGCATATGTTTATAATTCCCACGACTGTATCTATTTTATTATTTTTTTGGTTTTTAGTACATTTATCTTAAACATTGCAATGTATGTTTAACATAAAACCGTTTAACTTAAAAAGTTTTTTTACCTATTTTTATTTTCTTTCAATCCAAAAACCATATATATGAAATTTTATGGCGATCAGGTAAAGTTAACCCCTACCAACTTAGCGATCTTTGTTTCCATAGTAATTTGTATGGTGCCAAAGGTGCATTTTTACGAAAATTCTCTAAAATCCACACTTAATGTCAAATCTATGAAAACTTTTACCACTTCATTGTTGTGGCTAAAAAACGAATCCTACAAAAAATTGTGAAAATCGGATCAGATTTCGGTATAGCTATATAGGACCAAAAATACATAAAATCGGCCTATCGGAGCTTTACCAAAATCGTATCCGATTTTCGCAACATTTAGTATGAATCGTTATTTAGCCACGTTTTTGCTTTCGTCGATCGGACCATAATTGTGGCCTTTCGAGAATTTTCGTGAAAATTCACCTTTACCTTCCGATTTTGAGGAATTTAGCTAAATTTACAGACTTAGTTAGCTATAATTTCGCATTTAAGGTTCCTAGTGGTTAAAATACCTTACATCCCCCCCTCCTCCCCCACCCCATATATCGCTACCACCCGATTTAAGGAATTTTGAAGTTTTTAGCTAAATTTTAATTTGACATTTGGGCTTCCTAGTGTTCAAAACACTTCTCCACCAGAAATTGTGGAGATTTTGGAATCTACTCTTTTCATCTACTGTAGTTTGGGCTAATTGTGGTCATAGGTTCACGTTTTGGTATTCAATTATTAAGGCTCAAGAATGATACACATATGTATGTATGTAACACAAAATAAAAAAATCCATTATGGTTAAAATAACAATAAATATGATAATGAGAAAATTTAAAAACCCATTCCATTAATTATTTCAGTAACGCCTACGGAAATAAATCTTTTTATAATTTATTTTCTTTAGAATTTATGACAAATACCACAAGTTTTGATAACTGAATTGAGGACAATTGTTGGCATTCTAAACCAAAATATTTATACTAAACTAGCAAAATGCCCGCTACTTCGTAAGCGGAAAAGGAATAATATACAAATAAACAATATTTAATATGGAGAACACTGAAAATTTTGATGCACTAAAACCTATTTGAATCGATATTTAATTTCTTTCAAGTACTGCTCGTATACGTGTTGTTCGAATTTGAAAAAAAGACCTCTACACTTCGACAGCAGCCTAAATTTTAAATTCCAGTCCATGTTTTATTAGAACGGTATGGGTATTTTGAAAATTGTATCCACATTTGCCAACCGAATTTTGAAATTTTTGATATAAAAATGTAGAAAACCATTATTCAGAAGATGTTACCCTATATAACAGTTAATTTTTGAAACATTTTATTTTAGGCCTTTTTTCTCAGTATGTAAAAACCTTCTTGTAAAACATTTGCCGCATAGATCTACCTTTTCAAATGAACTTACTATAACGTCTAGAATAGAAAACAAAGATAAAAACAATTTTGTTGAAAAGGTACGTTTGACCATTTGATTTCAGTACATTATGTAGAAACCGAATTCGTGTTAACCTAGAAACAATAGTACATTATTCAGTACAATTTTTAAAACCCAGGACCTTAGCTCAAATGTTACAATTTTAGCACCCAATGTCAATGGTATTACATGTAGAAACCTTTCATACATTTAAAGGCGGATTTAAATAAACATTCTGATAAAATCTCAACAGTTATCCTTATAACAAATTTCATTTATCGATTCACCATCCTCATAACAAATTTCATTTATCGATTCACCCAATACCAGTACTTCAATATTTAGTATCATTTAGTACTTCTAGTACACCTAATGTACAACCTCTAACAATGAACCTGACAAATCAATAATACATCAGAATTTCACTTCTATTCCTTAGCCCAATACCAAATTTATTGCAATTTTCACGCACTAATGATATATGTAATTCCATCTTCATTGCTACACCCAACGTCAAATTTAATAGCATTTAGTACATTTCGTATTTCTCAATAAATCATCCAGGCCTCAGCCTAATTTTAGAATTTGTATACATTTCAAAAAATCCGTATTTAAAAACCAACACAATCCCTCATACAACAATTCGAAATTCCACCAATGTATGTATATCCCTTCATGCAACACCAAACTGGTACCAAATTTAGTACTTATAGTATGTAGAAGTTTCAAAACCGCGATTTAGTATTTTTCGTATACATTAGTACGAATTTCCAAAACCTCCTCTCTATCTCCACTCTAAACGTCAACTGCTATACTAATACCGAATTTCACAATTTCAGCTCTACCCCTTTACACAATAACAATTTGAAGCAAATTCTGTGCCATTTAGTGATTTTTGTACACTTATTGTACGTATATCCACAACGATATCCATATCTCGACCCTACACACCAACAGGGGCTATAATACCAAATTTCCGAATTCCACCTCTATTCATATTACCATTAATACTTTTCGTATGAAATTACGAATTTCAATAACTATCTCCAACAGTAATTGCGAATTTCAGGATTCCACCTATATTCGTCCACCCAAAACTAAATTGTACCAAATGTAGTACCCATAAGTACGAATTTCCAAAACTTCATCAATCCCACACTTCAAAACTACCTCAATGCTACACTCCAAAAGTCATCTTAGTTATAAATTTCAAGATTCCAGCTCTATCTGTTCACCCAAATCCAAAATGTACCAAACTTAGTACCATTTAGTACTTCCCGTACCCATAAGTACGAATTTCCGAAACTACCTCAATCCTATACTCCATAAGTAATCTTAATTCCAAATTTCAGGATTCCAGCTCTATCGGTCCACCTAAATTTAAATTGTACCATATTTAGTAGAATTTAGTATTTTCCGTACCCATAAGTACGAATTTCCAAGACTAAGTCAATCCTACAGTCCAAAAGTAATCTTAATTCCAAATTTCTGGATTTCAGCTCTATTCGTTCCCCAAAATCCAAATTGTACCAAATTTAGTACTTATTGTACCCATAAGTACGAATTTCCAAAACTTCCTCAATCCTACACTCCAACAGTAACCTTAATTCGAAATTTCAGGATTCCAACTCTATCCGTTCACCCAAATATAAATTGTACCAAAATTAGTACATTTAGTTCTTTCCGTTCCCATAAGTATGAATTTCCAAAACTACCTCAATCCTACACTCCATCAGTAACTTTAATTCAAAATTTCAGGTTTCCATGTCTATCTAAATTCAAATTGTACCAAATTTGGTACCATTTAGTACTTTTCGTACACATAAGTATGAATTTCCAAAACTACCTCAATCCTACACTCCATAGGTAATCTTATTTCCAAATTTCAGGATTCCAACTCTATCCGTTCACCCAAATATAAATTGTACCAAATTTAGTACATTTAGTACTTTCCGTTCCCATAAGTATGAATTTCCAAAACTACCTCAATCCTACACTCCATCAGTAACCTTAATTCGAAATTTCAGGATTCCAACTCTATCCGTTCAACTAAATTTAAATTGTACCAAATTTAGTACCATTTAGTACTTTCCGTACCCATAAGTATAAATTTCCAAGACTAACTCAATCCTACACTCCAAAAGTAATTAAATTCCAAATTTCAGGATTCCAGCTCTATCCGTTCACCCAAATCCAAATTGTACCAAATTTAGTACTTTTCGTACACATAAGTACGAATTTCCAAAAATAACCCTCATATCTCAATCCTACTCTTCAACAGTAGTCTTAATTCCAAAATTCAAGTTTTCATCTTTATCCGTTCACCCAAATCCAAATTGTACTAAATTTAGTACACTTTAGTACTTTTCGTACACATGAGTACGAATTTCCTTTCATAAACACCACTTCCCAACCTTTATTTCCATACCAAATTTTAAGGTTCTAGCTATAGCCGTTCAAAATATACAACTGGTACTAAATTTTATAACTTTTAGTACTTTTCGTACACTTATAGGTCGAAATTCCAAAAACCCTTTGGTACATCTTTCTAACTCTCCACCAGTGACCCTCATTCCAAATTTCAGAATTCTAGCTCTTCCCGTTTGCCTTATACAAAGGGTACCATATTTAGTACCTTTTGGTACTTTTCGTACCCTTCCAGTTCGAATTTCCAAAAACCGAGCCTTATCTCATGCCTACATACCAACAGCAACCTACACTCCAAATTTCAAGCTTCTAGCTTCAGCCGTTTCGTCTGGGCGATGATCTGTCAGTCACTCACTCACTCACTCACTCACTTATCACTAAGTTCTTTTATATATATAGATTATGGGTTTATTAACATCAAAATGTTAGAGTTTAATATATAAATGTATATTCTCTTTTATTGTGAAAATGTCAACAAAAGATTAAAAATAAATGTTGATTTTTCTAAAAAAAAGAATAAAAATTATATTTATCACAATATTACGCTTGGCCAATGAATAATAATGGTAAACAAAATTAAAATTAAATTCTGTAAATTGTTTATGTAGTAATACGAATATGTACATATTTATTTGCGTGTATTTAAAACATACATACATATTTATGTTGTGTTTTTTTTTGCACTGATCATAGAATACGCAAATTTATCATATGCTGATGATCTAATTCAAACACGCAATGGAAATTATTGTAATTTTCATGGAAATCTCATCATCACCACAATTGTTGGCCATGCTACATAAAATAACAACACGAAGCACTCCAATAGCCATGGGAAGAGTTATAGAATTTATGAAAGCAAGATCAATGAACTTTTTCTTCGAATGTTATTTAATGTTATCACAACAACGCCGTGGCGGAATAGAACATAATAAACGAGGTCATTTTCCAGGGAGTTCATCGTTTTTTAGCTTTCCTAAATATCAAAATGCAGAGAGTTGAATTTACAAATGACATGAATAACGAAGAGAGAAGAGAACATTTTTATATTACCATAGATGTTGTACTACACACATGTGTAACTACAGATAAAGTTTTCTTCATTGTTTCTAAAAAAATACAAAACAACATTGTTTTTGTTTTGGCTCCAATCAGACTGTTTCCACAACCATTTGAGAGGGGGAGCCCGAAGTTTCTGAGACGAAATAGGACTGCGAAGACAGGCAGGGAACCGCCGTCTTATGCCAAAGTAGCCAAAAACCCAACACAAGAACAAACTCTGCTATGCATTATCGATAACAGTAGACGTTTCGGCAAGCCACGCAAATATAATTTACAAGCCATTGGGTCTTCTAATGCAGGGTGATCGAATTCTGGGCGCGAGACATAGTGCCAATATGCAAACATTGAAGTTCTCAAAGATATTGATAGCAACATAAGCCTCCCTGGACCAAGTTCCTCGACTTACTAAGATATCAGTATTTGTCAGAGGTTGGGCAGCAAGTTCGATACGGAACGCAGGGATATCCCAAATGCCTAAACCGAGCAGTATCTTCATATGGTGGCTATATCTACGTTTGGACCTCTGTTGACAATTTTTGGTGGAGAAGTGTTTTGAGCACTAGGAAGCTCAAATGCCAAATTAAAATTTAGCTAAAAACTTGAAAATACCTAAAATCGGGTGGTAGCGATATATGGGAGAGAAGTATTTTAACCACTAGAAACCCTAAATGCGAAATTGTAGCTAATTCAGTCTGTAAATTTAGCGAAAATCCTCAAAATCGAAAGGTAAAGGTGAATTTTTACCAAAATTCTCTAAATGACACAATTATGGTCCGATCAATGAAAGCACTTTACCAATTCATTGTTGTGCCTAAAAACGATTCATACAAAAAGTTCCGAAAATCGGATCAGATTTTGGTATAGCTCCGATAGACCGATTTTATGTATTTTTGGTCCTATATAGCTATAACGAAATCCTCAAATGTCAAATTACATATAGTTCGTCATCAAATAAAGGAAAATTCCTCAACATACCTAAAATCGAGAGGTATTGTTATATGTGGACTATACCAAAACATGGACCTATGTCGAAAAATTTCGGCGTAGAAGTTTTGCTACCACTGTGAATCTCAAATGTCAAATAACGGCTATCTCCGTAAAACATCTAGATAAAATTCACAAAACACCGAACATCCGGATTTAGCGTTACATGGGGCCTGTACCAAAACATGGACATATATTGGGGGTGAAGTGTTGCGACCACTAAGATCCTCAAATATCAAATTTCAGCTAGCTTGGTTAAAAATTCCACAGTCTCAAAACACCGAATATCTCGAGGTACATATGGCCTATGGAAAAATAACAAAACTGGGGACAGTTTTCCTGAATATGGTAATCAGTATTTGCAGTAAGGTTGAATATCTGGAACTAATCCTGAATAGGAAACTTAAATGGAAGAACCCTATTAGAGAACGAGGAAACAAAGCTCACAGCTCCTAATGGGTGTTCAATATTAAGATGAGAGATCCAAACGCAGAAAACCTAAAAACCGATTATTACTAAGTAAGGTAGATATGAGTAGGCTAACAGGTATCCTTACGGATCTACAAGCTCATCTGCACAAAATTAGATATCAGATAATAGCATTCGCAGGGCATGCAGAGAAGACGGTGAAACGTTGCAATATTTTCTCTATCAATGTCCTGCTTTCGCAAATATCAGATCCCAGATTTCAGGGAAGGACACCATATCAGATCTCAAAATGAAATAATTGTAAATGAACAAAAACGGTTAATGGATTTTGTTAAGGGCGCATAATTCCTGTAATAACAAGTAAGAAGGGCGTTAAGTTCGGCCGGGCCGAACTTGTTATACCCTCAACCACGAGTTGTATTGAAGTAAAATCGAGCAATTAGTTTCCTTTCGTTTATTAATAGGAATAAATACCAAATTTCAGTAAGTTCGGTAAAACAATGTGGCTAACCTTCAAAATACCGAAATTCGGGAGGTACTGTCCTATGGGGGCTATATCAAAACGTCGATTTATACCTACAAATTTCTGGCGGAAAGTTTTTAGACTCAAAGATATTGTCGCCACAACCTTCAGAACTACGAAAATCGGGAGGACCTAAACCGACGAATTTCAGTTGGAAATGTTTTTACCTCCAACGTAGACTAAATATCAAATTTCAGCCATTTCGGTGGGTTGTTGTGGCCACAACCTTCAAAATACCGAAAATCGGGAGATATCGTTCTATAGGGTCTATATGAAGGCTTGGACTATACCAACAAATTAAGAGGGGAGAGTTGAATACCCCCACTGAAGACTAAATACCAAATTTCAGCCATTTCGGTGGAATATTGAAGCCACAACCTTCAAAATACCGAAAATCGGGAGGTACACTTCTATGGGGGCAATATGAAGGCGTGCACCTTACTTACATAAGTCATAAGCTGGCCTTTTACAGAACATTTGTTCCATAAGCCGAACTAAGAAAAAATCTCCAATTCTCTCTGTTTGCTGCTGTATTTTCCCAATTTGGGATATGTAGCTTACTGATATCTCATTTCACTTGTTCGCTCCAACGAAGCTTTGGCCTTCCAGATCTGCGAGAACCTCCATGCGGCCCGTATTTATACGCGGATTCATCACTCAGTCTTATAACATGGCCTAGCCATCGCAATCGTTGTATCTCGATTTGTTCAACTACATTGATGTCATTGTATAGTTGGTACAACTCGTTGTTCATACGACGCCGATATTCGCCGTCAACACAGATTGGCCCGTAGATCTTTCGAAGAATTTTTCTCTCGAACACACCAAGCACTGCCTTATCTGCTTGAGCAAGTACCCATGCTTCGGAACCATACATTAGCACGGGTAGTATCAGTGTTTTGTAAAGTGTTACTTTTGTTTGACGAGAGGTGGCTTTATTTCTAAACTGCTTAATCAGCCCAAAGTTGCATCTGTTAGCCAACACTATTCTTCTTCGTATTTCACAACTGATGTTATTTGTTGTGTTTATGGCGGTGCCGAGGTAGACGAAGTCCTTTACTACCTCAAAATTGTAGGTACCAACATTCACAAATGGTGCGGAGTTTGTGGAAATATTACGCGTCGATACCATCAACTTGGTTTTTTCTCCGTTTACTGCCAGACCAACTTTAGCAGATTCTCTTTCGACTTTTGCAAAGGTGTCAGTTACTTCCTTTACCGATCGACCCATGATGTCAATGTCGTCGGCATAAGCCAGTAACATATGGCTGTTCGTCTATATCGTTCCATTTCTTTTGACCTTTTCCAGCAGGATGTTGAATAGATCACATGACAGGCCGTCTCCTTGTCTGAAACCTCTTTTGGTAATAAACTCTTCGGAGAGGTTCTTTCCTATTTTAACTGAAGATCTCGTCTCAGTTAATGTCATTCTACAAAGCCGAATGAGCTTCGCAGGAATACCAAAATCAGACATGGCTTGGAACACCTTTGAACGTATAGGGCTGTCGAATGCTGCTTTATAATCGACGAAGGTGTCGATCTGCATTTCTTGGGTCTTTTCCAGGATTTGTCTCAACGTAAATATCTGGTCAATGGTGGATTTGCCAGGTCTAAAGCCGCACTGATAGGGTCCAATAATTTTATTGACCATAGGCTTTAGTCTCTCACACAATATGCGAGATACTGTCTTATATGCAATAGGGAGCAGACTTATGTCCCTGTAATTGGAGCACACAGTCTTATCACCCTTCTTGTGGACTGGACATAGGATGCTCACGTTCCAATCGTCGGGTACGCGTTCTTCCTGCCAGATGGTGCTAACTACCTGATGCATACACCTTATCAACGTGTCGCCTCCGGTTTTGAACAGCTCGTCTGGTAGGCCATCTGCTCCTGCCGCTTTATTATTCTTTAGCCGGTTTATTGCTGTCCTTACCTCATCTTGGCTGGGCGGTATACATTCAATACCATCTTCTGGGATTGGATCTGTGGTATCTTCGCCGTCTTCACTGATATCGGATACCAACAGTTTCCAAACTGAAGGCGTGCACCTACACAGAAAAAATTCTGGGGGAATGTTGTATACCCCCAACGAAGACTAAGTACCGAATTTCAGCCATTTCGGTGAGATAACGAAACTAAAACCTTCAGCCGTTCTATGGGGGCTATATTAAGGCGTGGACCTGTACCGGCAAATTTCTGGTGGAAAGTTTTATACTCCAAACGAAGACTAAATACCAAATTTCAGCCATTCCGGATGAATATTAGGGCCACATCCTTTAAAATACCGACAAATTTTTGGGGGAAAGTTTTATACCCCCGAACGAAGACTAAGTACCAAAATTCAGCCATTTCAGTGTGATAATGAGACTAAAACCTCCAAAATACCGAAAATCGGGTGGTAGCGTTCTATGGGTCCTATATCAAAACGTGGACCGATATAACCCATTTGCAATACCAAACATCCTAAAATCCCATACTACAAAGATCTATCTTAAACATTGCAATCTGTATCTTGATTTCAGCAGACGAACGGACAGACGGACATGGTTATATCGATTTAGAATTTTATCCTGATCAAGAATAGGGTCTCCAATGAATATTTTGACGTGTTACACACGGAATGACAAATTTAATTATACCATGTTATGGTGGAGGATATAAAAACTGTACTGTGTCGCTTAGAGTGCACAATAGGACTACTCTGGCTTGAGTGTATGCCCACCAGGAGATGTGACGATTCTTGCCCTCTCGTTAACCTAACAGTGGATTTAATAATACTATCTATTGAATATACCTTGATGGATACGAAATAATCATTTGAACCAACGAAGTTCGAATTCCACACGCGAGTAAAACTCTTTTCGAATTTGAGCAAGTTGAGGGGGCCAACATGCCCCCTCCCCACCACCACACAAAAACGCACCCCACCCCAAAATAAACTTGCCCAAACACCACCAAAAAAAATGCACCCAAAAAAATACCACCTCCCCACAAATTTTCACTCGCGTGTAAATCGAAGTTCTGATTCTGAAACGTAGTACGTGAAACGAAATATTGAAGCAGGAATTTATAATGGTCTGGGCCTAAACGCAATTTCTCATAAGGTTTCTACCTCAACCCTTGCATGGCCTCCCGATCGCACAGACAACGATAGGACCGCAAAACATCAAACACCACATCGTACTGAGCTAAGATAACGGCCTCGATTTTAGGTCCAAAAACAATGAAGGGAACTGAAATAAACGAAATGGTGTGCACTATAACTTTGGTATGGAGTAGACCAAAGGCACATTCCAAACAAAATTTAAAAATTTTGTCTCGGATCGTTTTTCAATTTTTTGCTGCAAGTTGTCATCACGCGGTCCCTTTAACAATGGAACGAGCAATTCGTTTAGGGACCATGTCCATGCTTCCTGAGATAATTGGCAGAAACCCCTAAAAACACCTATAGGCACCAACTAAAATGACAGACGAGCCGCCACTTTGCACATCGTAAATTTTCCTTCAATCTTTCAAAATAGGCTTTCGTATATAAAATAACATTTTAAGTTTGCAACAAGTTTATCACAATTTCAAATTGATGGCGACATTTGTCATACATCGCTTTTAGTGGAATTATCGTTATCGTTTTGCAATTTAATTTTTCATTGGTGTGAAATAGAAATATTTTCTTCATTTGAGGATAATCTCGACTCATTGTTTAATTGATCAAAAAATGATAATCCCCTACTTAATCCCAATTAAATGACACAACATTTTTCAATGCCTAGAGGAACGTAACCACTAACACATATTTACTCCTAACGAAGTACCACAAGATAATCAGTCCACTTTTCCAAAGTCAAATTGGAGTATCAAATGTTATTCAAGCTATTCAAGTTCAAGATTCCTCTCCACAAGAGACCATGTTTGCTGAAATGATTAGAAAACAAGGACAAAAAAAGTTGCTCCACATGCCGATGCGTTTCTGTACAATCTCTTGCTGCGGTGATCGTTGATGCCATACAAAGCAATTGAACTTGGTTAAGAAGCATTTATTTCTTGTTCTCTTTTAAAGCTACCACCACCAGCACCATCGACAGACTGCCTTCGATTTCAAATTGCAATGTAACCGCTGATTTAGATTCCACATATTTGATATGCAGCAAAAGTCGTGTACTTTGGGGAGCTTGTTGCTTTGTCGGCTGATTGCTGCCATCCTCTCCCCCACCTCCTCTTCATTGTCGGTCGTGGTGGACAGCAACTAGGCGAATTAGATAATGCCATAGATATGTACATTACATCATTGATGTACTGGCATTCAGCTCTGCACACTCACAAAAGTACACAACAGAACTGCATTACAACGCATATTCTTAACCATGAGGAAGATCAAGGTTAGTTGTAACGTCTTTTTGTTTCCGCCATATCTTAGTCGGCACTGGAGGGAGTGAGAGAAGTTGGATGGCATAAGCTTTAGAAACGTTGTAGTCCATTGCACTAATGAATTTATGTTTGTATGTGTGTCTGTTTGTTTGCTTCGTTGCTTTATAATTGGTTTTATAGTCATCAACACTTGTTGCCATTAGGCGTAATGGGTGTTAACTTAAATACCGAACAAGTGCCTGGTGGACTTTTTTAATTAAAAGAAAATCAAAGGAATATAGACAAAATCGTACTTGAATTGTTTTAATTAAAAATAAGAATATTTTGCGGCATCATCTAAGAAATTGGGAACGGTATTGAAAATGTGTGTTGAGGTGCTGAGGAAATGAAAGGATCACTTTAGTTATATCACTGAACAAGATGGTCTTCAATCGAAATCATAAAGACCTATGGCAACAAGTTGACAAGGATTATATTCACAATTTGAATAAAAGAATGCGTACCAGTGCATAAGAAGGAAATAAATATGATATATACCAATTGTGGGTAACGTAGGGGATGAAAGATACCAAGGAACGGTCCTGACCGGCTTTAACATGGCAAAGTCCAGGATTTATCTTGGTACCTCTTCCATCTCAAGTGGACACTGACCTCCCCGTGGTGTCACCTGGGGTAGCTGCCTTTAACACCCGTTAAAGGTAGTGAGCTAAAATGTGCCGCGCGTTCACCCATAAGAACGTTAAAAACCTGGGTTTGGGCGCAGGGTTAGTAACCCTCCCCTAGAAAAAACAGCCTACTATGAAAAAACGAAAGAAAAGAAAAACAAATCCCTCTAAAGTTGACGACCCCGGAAACGTTTTAAGGACCATGATCTGCGAATCTGCACATGAAATGTTCGCACTCTTTATAGAGATGGTGCAGTTTACGCATTGGCAGATGTACTGGAAAAGTACAAGGCCGACATTACTGCCATACAGGAAATACGATGGAATGGGAAAGGCGTCACAACAACACCTAAAGGTGACGCACTGTATTATAGCTGCCATGACATAAAGCATGAGTTTGGTTGCGGATTTGTAGTTAGTCGGAGGTTAAAACACCTGGTCTCCAGCTTCACACCAGGGAATGAAAGACTTGGTACAATTCGAATAAAAGCAAAATTCTTCAACATCAGCTTTATTTGCGCTCATGCACCCACTGAAGACAAGGACGAACTGACCAAAGATATAGTTTATGAGCGCTTAGAAGAAACATATGACCGTTGTCCTGCACATGACATTAAAATTATTCTAGGCGATTTTAATGCCAAAATTGGAAAGGAAAATATCTTTGGCCCAACAGTCGGAAAATTCAGTCTCCACATAGAAACATCTGACAATGGTATGAGGCTGATAGACTTCGCAGCGGTAAACAACATGGTAGTTAGCAGCACCAGATTTCAACATCTCGACATCCTTAAAGGCACCTGGCTGTCTCCAGATCAGAAAACAAGAAATCAAATTGATCGCGTTGTGATAGATGGAAGACATTCATCGAGAGTGTTGGATGTGCGCTCGTTCCGAGAAGCAAACATAGACTCGGGCCACTACCTTGTTGCAGCAAAGGTACGCACCGGGTAAGACGTAGCAAATAAAGTACGAACAGACACAACACGAAAGTTAGACATCAGTAAGCTGTAATCACAACAGATAGCCACAGCATATTCCACTCAACTAGTCCAATTGCTTAATCAAAGCACTCCTCATCCCGATAACATATCAGCGCAATGGCAAAGTATTGTCCACTCCATGCAAACATCCGCAAAATCCATACTTGGATACCAGAGACCTCCACCAAGGAATCCATGGTATGATCAGGAGTGTCGTGCTGCTACCGAAGAGAAAATGCGGCATATAGGGCTACTTTACAATCCGTAGCAACGCGTAGCGCACGAGAGAGATATCGGAAGAAAAGGAGAGAGGATAAACGTCTTTTCCGCAGGAAAAAGAGAGAGATGGAAAAGCGGGAGTGTGAAAAAATCGAGATGTACAGGAACCAGAATGAAGTCCGAAAATTCTACCAAAGAGTCAAGCATCAAACTGATGGTTTTGGTACAGGCATATTCTCCTGTAGAGACCAGCAAGATAATTTGGTAACTGATACAGATAGTGTGCTCAGGATATGGAAAGAACATTTTTCAAAACTGTTGGTATCCAATAGCAGCGAAGACGACGAAGATACCTCAGATCCAATCCCAGAAGATGGTATTGAATGTATACCGCCCAGCCAAGATGAGGTAAAGACAGCAATAAACCGGCTGAAGAATAATAAGGCAGCAGGAGCCGATGGCTTACCAGCCGAGCTGTTCAAAACCGGAGGCGACACGCTGATAAGGTGTATTCATTAGCTAGTTAGCACCATCTGGCAGGAAGAACGAGTACCCGACGATTGGAACCTGAGTATCCTGTGCCCCGTCCACAAGAAGGGAGATAAGACTGTATGCTCTAACTATAGGGGCATAAGTCTACTCCCTATTGTCTACAAGATCGTGTCAGGGATATTGTGCGAACGACTAAAGCCTATGGTCAACGAGATAATTGGACCATACCAATGCGGCTTTAGACCTGGCAAGTCCACCATTGACCAGATATTTACCCTGCGGTCAATCCTGGAGAAGACCCAAGAGATGCAGATCGACACCTACCACCTTTTTGTCGATTATAAAGCAGCCTTCGACAGCCCGTTGCGATCAAAGGTATTCCAAGCCATGTCTGACTTTGGTATCCCCGCAAAGATCATCCGGCTTTGTAAAATAACTTTAACTGACACGAGGTCCTCAGTTAAATTAGGAAAGAACCTCTCCGAAGAGTTTAATACCTAAAGAGGTTTCAGACAAGGAGACAGCCTTTCGTGTGATCTCTTCAACATCCTGCTGGAAGAGGTTATACGAGAGGCAAACGTCAAAAGAAGTGGCTCAATCTACACCAATAGCCACATGTTACTTGCTTATGCTGATGATATATGTAGACTTCATGGGACGATCAGTAAAAGAAGTAACTGATACCTTTATGAAGGTCAAAGGAGAATCTGCTAAAGTGGGTCTGGCGGTAAACGGTGAGAAGACAAAGTTAATGGTGTCGACGCGCAATGCGTCCATTGAGCTCGGACCAACTGTGGAAGTTGGTTCCAATAATTTTGAGGTAGTAAAAGACTTCGTCTACCTCGGCACCTCCGTAAACACAACAAACGACATCAGTTGTGAAATAAAGAGAAGAATTGTATTGGCCAACAGGTTTAAGTAAGCAGTTTAAAAGCAAAGCCACATCTCGTCAAACAAAAATAACACTTTACAAAACACTAATACTACCAGTGCTGATGTATGGCTCCAAAGCCTGGGTACTTGCGCAAGCAGATAAGGCAGTGTTTGTCGTGTTTGAGAGAAAAATTCTTCGAAAGATCTACGGACCGATCTGCGTTGACGGTGAATATCGACGTCGTATGAACCACGAGCTGTATCTGCTATACAACGACATCAATATAGTTAAACGTATTGAGATGCAGCGATTGCGTTGGCTAGGCCATATAATAAGAATGAGCGATGATGAACCCGCTAAAAAGGCGTATAAATTCGAGACACATGGCGGTGCACGCAGAATGGGCAGGCCTAAGCTTCGATGCATACAAGTGGATGAAGAAATGAAAAGGCGCGGTATTCCAGAAAGCGAAGCGAAAAAACAGAGAGCATTGGAGATCTTGTCTTAGTTCGGTCTATGGAACAAATGTTCTGTAATGGGCCAGCTAAGTAAGTAAGTATATACCAACTGTACGCAAAAACAAGTAAAAACGGCGTTAAGAGTGGCCGGGCCGAACATTTATACACTCCACCACGAGCTGTATTGAAGTAAAATGGAACACTTCGTTTCCTTTCGTTTATAAAGAAGACTAAATACCAAATTTCAGCAAGTACGGTCAAACAATGTGGCTAGCTTTCAAAATAGCGAAATTCGGGAGGTACCGATCTATAGGGGGCTATCTCAAATCGTCCATTTATACATACAAATTCCTGGCGGAAAGTTTTTAGACTCAAAGAATTTTCTGATATTTCGTTAAAACCTTCAAAATACCGAAAATCAAGAGGTACGCTTCTATGGGAGATATAGGAACTCGCGGACCTATACTGATAATTTTCTTCTGGAATATTTTATAACCCCATGGAAGACTAAATAACAAATTTCAGTCTTTCGGTGGGATATTGACGTCACAAGCTTCACAATTACGAAAATCAGGAGGTATCGTTCTACGGGGGCTATATAGAAACGTGGACTTATACCGACGAATTTTAGTCGGAAAGGCATATACATACAACAAAGACTAAATACCAAATTTCAGCCATTTTAGTGGGTTGCTGTGGCCACAACCTACAAAATACCGAAAATTGGGAGGGGGCTATATGAAGGCGTGGACCTATACCGATAAATTTCTGGGAGAATGTTTTATACACTCAACGAAGAGGCTAAAACCTTCAAAATACCTAAAATCGGCGGTACCGATCTATAGGGGCTATATGAAGGCGACAAATTTCATATTGAAAGTTTAATACCCCAAATACGAAAATCGGTAAGTACCGTTCTATGGGGGCTATATGAAGGCGTGGACCTTTACCAACAAATTTCTGAGAGAATGTTTTATGCACCCAACGAAGACTAAGTACCAAATTTCAGCCATTTCGGTGTGATAATGAGGCTAAAACCTTCAAATTACCGAAAATCGGGTGGTACCGTTCTATAGGGGCTATATGAAGGCGTGGACCTATAGCGACAAATTTCATATGGAAAGTTTAATACCCCAAATACGAAAATCGGTAAGTACCGTTCTATGGGGGCTATATGAAGGCGTACACATATACCGACAAATTTCTGGGGGAAAGTTTTGTACCCGCAACGAAGACTAAGTACAAAATTTCAGCTATTTCGGTGTGATAATGAGGCTAAAACCTTCAAAATACCTGATAAAAAATCAAAAAAAAATTCTTTGCATATAGTATTACAGAATTCGACTTTTTCAAGGCGCGATATCTCTGGAACTGTTAGTCAAAAATCTGAAAATATACTGAAATATTTCCTGATGAACAGCATCAACATAGCAAACGACAAAGGAAATAAAAAAACTCTTCTTGAAAAAGTGTCCGATTTCACTCAGAAATCCCCATATATAGTCACTACGTAGTATATATTCGTAGTACACTCTCCACATTCTAGGGACCGATTCGCATTTCATGGCATTCAAATCATTGGGGGTGATCAGCATAAGTGGTTTAAAATACCAAAAATTGGGAGGTACCGTTTTATGGTCGGTATGAAAATTTGGCTAAAACTTTGAAAATACGAAAGTAGGGTGGAACCATTTTATATTAATTTCAACCGACGAACAGAGGGACATCGTTATATCGAGTTTTATGCTGATTTATAGGGTTCCAGACGAATATTTCCATATTGTGGTGGTGAGTATAAAAATAAAATAACTGTCGTTCCCTTGAAGTCTCGATCACTCGTAACAAACTTCGTTCCTTCGGATAATGAATTCTACTGTATTTACAGTACGAGGGCAGCTCGATAACTTTCTGGCCTAGTTAATTTGTGAAAATTTTCGTCTGATAATTTTTCAAAACCTTTGACATCGATAATAACGGTAAGAATGCATAGATCAAATTAAATCTTTGTATGTCGCTAAAGGAGCATCCTAAAGCGCTATGAAAAATTGGTTTAATAAATTCAATCGTGGCCGACACTCGCCAAAAAACGAAGGCCTTGAGGGATGTCCAAAAATTGTCGTTGTGTCAGAAAAAAATTAAGCCGTACATGAAGGGATAATGTAAGATCGACATGTTATATACCTACGGTGACCAACCGTACTCTATTATAGAGTACAATACTTTATTTAAGCAATCCGTGCTCTATTTTTTTTAATTAATCTATTTGTCCTCTATTTTCATTGGGCGTACTCTATACCCTCCATTTTTGATTTGTTTTACAAATACATGTGAACACCTAGGTAATCCAATGAAATGAAGAAACTCCAGGCAGAATCAGATGTCCTTGTATCGTTAGAAGACCTCCAAAAGTCTTCCATTTGCCTATAGAAGACCTCCAAAGGTTTTCTGTTGTCCATACAAGACCTCTAGAGGTTTTTCTGTTGTCTTTAGGAGACCTCCAAAGGACTTCTGTTGTCTATATAAGACCTCTAAAGGTTTTTCTGCTGTCTTTAGAAGACCTCCAGAGGTCTTCCATTGTCTTTAGAAAACCTACAAAAGTCTTCTATTATCTTAAGAAGACTTCCAAATGTCTTCCGTTGTCTTAAGAAGGCTTCCAAAGGCCTTCTGCTGTCTTAAGAAGACCTCCATATGTATTCACTTGCCATTAGAAGACCCCCCAAGGGAATTCAGTTGCCTTTAGAAGACCTCCAAATGTCTTCTGTTGTGCTTGGAAGACCTCCAAAGGTATTCAGTTTTCCTTTAGAAGACATCCAATGGTCTTCTGTTGTGTTTAGAAGAACTCAAAAGATCTGCTGTTGTGTTTAGTAGACCTCAAGAGATCTTCTGTTGTCTATAAAAGACCTCCAAAAGTATTCTGCTGTCTACAGAAGACCTCCAACGAAGACTAAGTACCAAAGGTCTTATGTTGTCTTTAGAAGACATCCAAAGGTCTTCTGTTGGCTTTAGAAGACCTCAAAAGGTCTTCTGTTGTCTTTGGAAGACCTCCAAAGGTCTTCTGTTGGCTTAAGAAGACACCCAAAGTTCTTTAGTTACCTTTATAATACCTCCCCCTTCGGGGAACCTGTAACCCCTATAGGGCGCGTCCCCAGGTGGCGGATAGGGGAATGCTTCCCAGATATGGGTGGTAGGACGGAAATCAAATACGTCCCGCGGACCAACAGGTAGCGGCGTCTGTCTTAAAGTAAGCGGCAGCAAACAGCGTCTGTACTCCAGTGGAGCGGCTGAATACGTAGAAGGAAAACAGTTAACCCTTCAGAAGGCAACGGGAAACCACTGAAGTATCTCTCCCTCGAAAACCATACAATCATGAGTGATGAAACAATTACACGGCCCTTAGTCTCCGGCAATACAAGGGTGCTAAGAATCCCCGGAGGTAAAAAACAACATTTAAACATTGCAACATGGAATATAAGGAGTCTCTATGAAGCAGGAAAACTAACCAACACCATAGCGGAAATGAATAGATTAAACATCGATATACTCGGAATAAGTGAGACCTGGTGGCCACAAAACGGTGAATTTAGCTCCCAAAACGCGAAAATATACTTCTCTGGCAATTCTACCGAACATCACAGAAACGGTGTGGGATTTATAGTAAAAAGTAACATAGCGCAAAGCGTAACGGGTTCTATTTTTAAGTCGGATCGGACTATGCTGCTTAAAATTCAATGTAAACCAATTGATATAAACATAATACAAGTATATGCACCTACTGCGGACAAAAGTAATCATGAAATTGAATCTTTTTACGAGGAAATCGACGACTTATTAAGAATGACAAAAAGCCACGAAATAACAATAATTCAAGGCGACTTCAACGCTAAAATAGGAGCAGAAAAGTGTCAAGGTATAACAGGAAAATACGGTCTTGGCGAAAGAAATGAAAGGGGTGATAGACTAATTCAGTTTTGTCAGGAACATAAAATGATGGTAACAAATACAATGTTCTGTCTTCCCCCAAGAAGACTATACACGTGGAAATCACCGCAAGATAGAAGGGACACTATTGTGAGAAATCAAATAGATTTTATATTAATTAATACCAGATACGGATCTTCGGTTATGAAATGTTCAACGTATCCAGGTGCTGATGTTCCTTCAGACCACAATCTTCTGATGATGAAGTTGCGCATAAAAATTGCCACGAGCAAAAAACGGAAGATTCGCCGTAAACTCGATGTGGCAAAGCTTGAAAATACCACATTCAAAACAAATTTCCGAGATAAAATAAATCAAGAACTGAGAAACATAAATACTGAAAACGTTGACGACTTATGGAACGCACTAAGGACTACGCTCAAGCCCCTAGCGGATAATACCCTTGGATACCACAAAATATCTAAACAGAAAGAGTGGATGACACAGGATATTCTCGACTTGATGGAAGAGAGACGAAAACATAAAAACATAAATTTTGAACGATATTGGGAACTAAATAGGGAAATCCAAACCGCTGTAAGAATAGCAAAAAACAACCACATAATTAAACAATGTCAGGAGATTGAAAGATTAAAAAGCCTTCACGACGATTTTAATCTCCATAGAAAGTTAAAAGAACTTGCTGGTGTATACCGCAAAACTCCCTCAAAAGTACTTTACAACAATAATAATGATCCTGTTTTTGACATAGAACAAAAGAAAAATATCTGGAGAGATTATATAAAACAAATTTTTACAGATGAACATAGAACAACTTTTGAAGAACAGACGCAACATCCTCTTACAGGAACACCAATATGTAGAAGAGAAGTTGAAACTGCTATAAACAGTCTGAGAGATAAGAAAGCTTGTGGGCCGGACGAGATTCCCTCGGAAATCCTAAAACTAATAGATGAAGAAAATATAGAAATTATAACAAAATTATTTAACCATGTATATGATACAGGCCGATTCCCGCAAGATTGGCTAAAATCAACATTTATTGCCATTCCGAAGAAATGCCATGCAAAATATTGTAGCGAATACAGACTTATTAGCCTTATGAGCCATGCTCTAAAAATATTTCTGCGTATTATCCACTCCAGAATATACTCGAAATGTGAAAAAGCCATGGGAACATCCCAGTTTGGATTCAAGGAAGGTATGGGAACCCGAGAAGCACTTTTTTCAATACAAACATTGGTTCAGAAATGTAAAAACGCACAAAAAGTCCTATTTGTATGCTTCATTGATTACGAAAAAGCTTTCGACACAGTGTTACACGATAAGTTGATTGACATCCTCATCTCCATTGGCCTAGATCAGAAAGAAGTACAATGTATTAAAAGTCTATATTGGAATCAAAATGCACAAATAGAAGTGAACGGGGAAATGACAAATAGTATTGATATATCCAAGGGAGTCAGACAAGGGTGCATATTATCACCTTTGCTATTTAATATCTATTCAGAAAAAAATTTTGAAGAATCGATAAACAAAATTCCAATAGGCATTCCTTTAAATGGAACATTTCTGAACAACATACGATATGCTGATGATACAACTTTACTGTCGCATAGCATATCTGGTCTCCAGAATCTTGTGAATAAGCTCACAACACACAGCGAGAAATATGGTTTGAAAATTAACATCAGTAAAACAAAATTCATGGTTATAAGCAAAAAGAATGGCCACAATAATGCAACATTGAAAATTCACAACACCAATGTGGAGAGGGTTAAAAGTTTCAAATATCTAGGAATTACAATAACTGAACAGTGGGACTGTTCAAAAGAAATACGATGCAGAATTGAACTGGCCAGAGAAGCATTCTCAAAATACAGACGAGTGTTTACGAGTCATGACATTAATCTTGAAACAAAGATTCGTTTTATCAAAACCTATGTCTGGTCAGTGCTATTGTACGCAATGGAAGTATGGACCATAAAAACAGCTGATATAAGAAGACTTGAAGCTTTTGAAATGTGGATCTATAGGAGAGTTCTGAAAATTCCTTGGACAGCCCATGTGACAAATGCCGATGTTCTAAGAAGGATGCACTGCGAAAGAGAACTTATCTCAGTTATAAAAAGACGAAAGACAGCATATTTGGGACATATAATGCGAAATCAAAAATATAAATTACTGCAAATTGTAATCCGCACAAGGATAGAAGGAAGGCCTGCTAGAGGTAGAAAGGAGACAACATGGATCGATAACATCACAGAATGGACTGGCATCCGAGACATTACAATCCTATTGTTTAAGGCTAGAGATAGAGAGGCATTTGCAGATATACTAAGCAATCTATAAACAAAAAATATTAAAAATATTGTATCCATATGTATTTATAAAAAAAATATTTGTATTGTATTGGTCGCTAACATTCGGAAAACGAATTAGCAAATAAAGAAGAAGAGAAGAATACCTCCAAAAGTCATCTGTTCTTTAGAAAACCTCCAAAGGTTTTCTGTCCTCTTGTTTGGCCTGTAACTTTTCTAGATTTGTATATGTACTCTATTTTCATTCAAATATATTGGTCACCGTATATATACCGTGAGATAAAGGCATCTTTTGGCAGTTCTTCCACCAACTAACATTTTATTTATAAAATGAGGTTTTCTTGTTAGATCCAGCACAATTTGACAATCGCTCAACAAAGGCTCTTGTCGACTGGTGCGAAAAATTGTAAATAAATATGAACGCGGTGCTTCAAACTTTTATAAGATCGTCACAGACGAATCTTGGAGCAATCGACCGTGGGATCTTTGAAGGCGAGCCAAATCCAACGAAAGTTGTTCATGGAAGAAGCACTTCGAAGCAATTGGTCGCATGATTCTTCGGCAAAACTAACCATGTGGCGACTATACCGCTTGAACAACGTAGGACGGTTAATACTGAGTGGTACACTACAATTTGTTTGCCTAAAGTATACTAAAAAATTCGAAAACCGAACAAGAGAATATAAATCATTGCGCACCATGACAATGCGAGCTCTCACACCTCGATTCAGTGGTCACAGTGGTCGCACAATGGTCGGAATAACTGATCTAGCGGAGCGAAATTAATAACATGCAAACGAATGGAGATGTGTCTCTGAAATTTTGTACAAATTCAGTATGTGTCCGTGGCTAATAATGGACTAAATATCAAAAACATCGGCTACTATTTTGGTATAGCCCCCATATAAAGGTACCTCCTGATATTCGGTATTGTGAAGATGTAAGCCACCCTTTCCTTCCAAATTAGTTGAAATTTGGTAATTAGGGTTTCTAGTGGTAACTAAACTTTTCCACCAAAAGTTGTGGACATTAGTCTACGTTTGGGTGTAGGCCCTTTTTAGGTACATCCCGATTTTCAGTATTTTGGGGATTTATTTGGTATTTTTAGGATTTTGTCCACATTTTCAGACCAAATAAGCTGAATTTTGACATTGGAGGTTATCGTTAGTTATGCATCTTCTCCACCCAAGATTATGAAAATAGGTCAAGGTTTTGATGTAGCCCCCATATAACTATACCGCCCGCATTTTGGTATTTAGGATTGAGAATTTAAGTTACATTTCCCATGCCGCTAGTTGCAATCAAAAGTTAATTATTCGGAATCTGGAGAACATTTGTAGTTACGCTGCATTTAACAAAAGTATATTACACTAAAAAACACAAGAAAAATAATAATTTTTGAAAATTTATTGCTATATAACTATGTAACTCCTGGTCAAAACAATTTTTTTTCATTCAATTTACACCCTCTCTATTAATTAAAAATAAACTTTGTTCAGTTTTATTAAGAATTTAGGCGTGGTCAACGATTTTCGTCGCTAGAAGGTACTGTTGAAGCGTTCAAAAACCATGTTTTCGAGGTGTCTGAATCGGAGTAGAAAAACGTGCTTCAATAATTGGTTTGAGCACATAAAAAAGTGTAGAAATTATGCTGGAAACTACTTGAGAAATCAATAAAACTATTTTTGATGCTAAATATTCGCGTTTTCGTTGTTAGGCCAAAAAGTCTTAGAGCAACCCTCATATAATGAAATAAATTTTTTGTAATAGTGTTATTACAAAAGAGTGCATAAATATTAATATTTCTTGTGGCACCCTGTATAGAAAAATATGCCTTTATGTATATTTTTTGTCTGGTTTATTGTGTGTCTGTTGGTGGCTTTTAATGGAGCCTATTCCCATGTCTGGTAATTATTCACTTAATAAAAGATTTATTGCTGCTTAGAAGACGAACACTACCGAACAACCAGCCAACAAACAAAAGCAAATCAACTGAAATGCATTCTTGAGTACCATCGCATAAGAGGAACGAAAGAAGAAGAACATCTACTTACATCTATAGACAAATAAACTAAGCACACAAAACGAACTTTCAAGAATAGTTTCCTATTCAACAACAACAACAACAAATAATCTAAACTGCAATTTACAAAGCAGACAAACAGATAGCAAGTCATCTAGTCGCTGAACATCGAAATGCGAGCAAGTAAACCAAGGAAGTGTAACCAGTGTTCGAAAATAAACACTATGGAATCGTACCGTACCGTTCTGTACCGTACCAAGGTGGATAGGTACGCTACGATAATATACCGTACCGGTACACAAACACTAAAAAATATTTTAGTGGTACTGTACCGGAGCACAACGAAAATCTTACTGTACCGACTGCGGTACACAACGATTTTTAGTGTACCGACTGCGGTACGCTACGATTTTTTAGTGAACCGACTGCGGTACAGTACGATTATCGTAGTGTACCACTGGTCGGTTCACTAAAACATAACGTACCGGTAATGTACCGCACGTGTGTTTTTTGTAAATTGTGATGAAAAATTATTTGTTTGATGTTTTTGAGAATAAGGGCAAGAATAGTAACTAAAATTCAAGATTATATAAATTAAATGCACGAATGTGGTAAATTCGGTCGGTATACGAATTTTGAGAAAATTAGTGTAAAATATGAAATTAGCTAAAATTTTCAACCAATACATATTTTAATAAATTCTATAAGAAGTTTTAGTGAACCACCCTCTATTATAGTATTAGGTTTAAAACCCATATTATTAATGTATGTATTTCTATTTACTCGCTTTGAGAAAATTTTATTATGGGCTCATTAGGGTCCTTGTAGTCAATGTACATATTAAAACACTGCTTTTTAAATATTATTTGTTCCCTAGTTAAATAATTAGACAGTTTTTACAAGTAAAAAGGGGTGATAATGCATGTATCATAAAACCATTTCTATGAATGGAAAAGAATAACGTTAATATGTTGGTGTCATAAGGATGTTTATTTGCGGCAAAAGTCAATTCATAAGGTTATGTTTGTTGTCCAATCCACATGAACAAAGAAAACAGCCACAGTCGGATCACTAAAGATTGAGTCTCAGCTAATATATTTTAAAATTTTAATATGTTTATTCTGTTGAAGTTTTAATGTTGATATGTTTGAATTAATTAAAATAAAATTGCATAAAACATAAAATCCGTTTGTAATAGGTAACAAAAAATGGTAAGAATCATGGCACAATTACACAGGTAGTGGCATCGTAAAAATTTGAATATGTTATGTCAAAACTTTCTTTATGTTGTTGGGGAAATTACAACAAAAATAATTTTTTTATAAAGTGATTTTACTTTTCATATTCGATCAGCTGGTGTGATACCACTACCTGGTAGTTCTGCCATGGTAAGAATATGAGAATAATGCCTCAAAAACTCAAACTTTCTGATGGTAGAATACGTTTACGTTTGTCCATAATTTAGATAAGAACAGCTATAGATTGACAAGTGTACTTCATTTATTAATATATTTAGTAAATTTCTACTTTGTACCGATTTTCGGTATTTTAAAGATTTCTACCACATTATCCCACCGAAATGGCTTAGATTTGGTATCTAGTGTCCGTTGGGATTATACATGCATTCCTATAAGAATTTTCGGTACAGGTCCACGTTTTTATATAGCCCCCATAGAACGGTTCCGCCGATATTGATTATTTTGAAGGTTGTAGCCACGTTATCCAACCGAATTAGTTGAAACTTGGCATTTAGTCTACGTTGGGAGTATAAAATATTCCGACGGAGAATTGTCTGCACAGGTTCATGTTTTGATATGACCCCCATAGAAATGTACCGCCCGAATTTTGCTAATTTTAGATAGAAAATAATAATAAAAACAATTATAAAATATTTTGTTGCACTTTGTTGCAGCTAAAACTTTACAAATTTGGTAAGAACTATATGTACTAAACATAAAATAAAAAATCTACGCGCCATCCCGCGACACTCCCTACTAAATAGCTTTAACAAAGTACAGAATTTGAAAGAAAAGCGGATGTCACGTGATTTACATATGTGTAAAATCCGAGTTACAATAAATAACATATTATATAAAATATTTTTTACTCACCTGTCTTCACGAAAAGCTTTAAAATTACTTTGTAGGAAGACTGCATACGACGATCGCAAATTTACTACTAAAATATACTATAAAAACCAGTCCATAAATTGTGAACAAAAAATTAAACGTTATTCCGCTTTGGCTGATGTAAAACAAATTATTTTAACTGTCGTTAGATTCTGTGGACACCTTAGATCAATACTGCACCAATAATTTTTACATAGGCGTATGTGATTTTTTTCAGTTTTGGCGCGCTATATCTGTATTTTTTCCACTGTTCGTTTGGCCCAAAAAACATCAATGTGACACCAACACGTGCCTTATTACTTTATACAAATATTTTGGATATACATATGTATATAACACAATTATGGGGTCAATTTATATAGTCTTCCATAATAAAACAAAAAAACCATTAAACATTTTACACTTTCTCATAATTCATAAAAACACATGTATGTTACATTACAGATATGTATATTATTTTCATTGTTCCAACAATACGAACTACGAATTTTTACTGCTTCGTCCTTTTCAGTAGTACCACAAAGTAACAGGCAAAATTCTCGTTGATCGTCCACATTACCTTGCTATGAATAGATTTTCTGTTATTGGTGCCGCCAATAATAATGATTTTGCACGAGGGGATTTTTAAACATCCTTATGACGTCAATTAGTAACCTCATACTGGTGTTATGATAAATACATTCCATATTGAAAAAATCATATTAAAATTTGTAATTTGGCTACAAATACTTTTAAATGTGTAAATAAACATAGCTTGGAAAAAAACCTTAGTGATGAACAGTACTGTTCGCTACAAACAAAATAGATGGGTATTTTTTTGTTGGTACTGGTAATATTAATGTGGATTGTATAGCAAATATTAAATTTTTCTGAATAATCTTTTTCCAAAAAATGCTAATGACATCAAAATAGTAAAATTATTCTTTACTCATTCATGTAAATGATTTTCTAATTCACGATTTTTTTAAACAACATTATATTTTCTAGTAATTTTCTCAATATTTTTAAACGATTAAAATGTAATTAATTTATACAATATTGAATTTTATTTATTATACTTGCCTTCTTTCCCAAGAAAGCATATAACAATTCATATTTCCTCATAATTAAAAAAAACACATGTGTGGTACATTACCGGTACGTTATTTTTTAGTGAACCGACCAGTGGTACACTACGATATTTTAGTGTACCGACTGCGGTACGCTACGATTTTTTAGTGTACCGACTGCGGTTCACTACGATTTTCGTTGTGCTCCGGTACGGTACGCTAAAATATTTTTTAGTGGTTGCGTACCGGTACGGTACACTAAAATATTTTTTAGTGATACCGTACCTGGTTCGGTACGTTATTTTAGTGTACTGTTTCTTTTCGAACACTGAGTGTAACACAAGAGTCACAAGTTAGACAAGTGGTTTTTGTAGTTTTTTTCAGATTTTAGCTAAAAATTGCAACACAGTGCCATGCACGGGAAAAAATCATACAACAAACTGAAAACTGAAAACGAAGAAAATAATAAATATTTCCAATTTATTGTCTTTTGTTACACTGTGCAACATTTTCAAGGTAATTTTGTGCAAACAATTTCAAATGCGGTTTTTATGAAAGTACAGACGAAATAGACAAAAACCCTCTTTGGGTTTAGTTTTGTTAGATCGGGTTCGGATTTTATGGCCCTATCTAAACATGGCTAAATATTGACTTTTTAAAGAAAATCGGTGCTATAACTTTGAAACCAATACGAATCTTTCCATGACATCCGCAGCAAACTTGTAGATAAGAACAAGAATAATGTATTTGGAAACATAATGAACACGAATAACCTCAGTTATTGACTCAATTTTTATAATATATCTAAAATTTTCGTGATTTGTATATATTTAGCAGCGTATCTCCACAACCGTAAAATTTTTCTTAATGTTATCTTTGGAAAAATATTCGCTGGGATGTAATACACAACTCTTCAGATCATATCATTGTCGTAAAATTCCTCTATCGCGTTGTTTCTATCATATTTTTCGACGACAATTTGATAAATATATCAACAATACATTGAAATTTAAAATATGAAAATAAACAGCCTGTGTGAACGTTGTTTGAAATATGTTTTGTAGAAAGTTTGATATAAAATACCGCCTAAACAACATGAAATAAGTGTTTTTCAGTTTCAGAATGTTCTGAAGAATTACTGATCACATTATTTGGAAATTTTTTGCGAAAGGTTACTTAGATCAACTTTCAATAGTTTGGCTGTTACTGACCATAATTCCAGAAATTATGTAATCTTTCCTATATTTTATCAATCTTGATGCGCTATATGTGGTTTTTCGTCTGTTCGACATATAAGTTCTACTACTTTAGGACTACAATATTGCTGAATACTGCATAGCAAAATTCTTATTAGTTTCTGAGATAAAGCACGGATTAATTGAAAAAGTGTCATTTTAGCCCGGTATGTGGCCATAAAATCCAAACCCGATCTAAACACACGAAACCCAACTAGGGGGTTTGTAGTCTTAATATGTACTTTCAGAAAATGCCCACTAGAAGTTGTTTGCATTTTCAGTGTTGCACAGTGTTATTAAAAAAGAATGAAATTTATTACGGATTTAGTAGTTTTTCTTTCGTTTTCATATTCCTTAAGAGAATCACGTCATTTCGTTTTAAAATTTAATAGAATGGTACATATGTTAGTATTGCTGAATGTCTTTATTAATTCCATCCCTTGTACTTGAGGTACACACTTTCTAAATTTTTATTACATCCCATTTATCTGAAAATAATATTGTATTCCATTCTGGCCTTGGTTACACTGTGACTACGACGGAACGAAAAAAAAATCACTTGCCACAATTTCGTTATTTTCGTTCATATCTTTTATTCTCTAAATTGGCTTTTATGAGCGATGTCACAGCGATTCATGATGATGACAGATGACAAAAGGTGACAATGTCCCAACATGCAAAATAATAAAAAAAGACCAGCAATACAAAAGACGTCCCCATAAACTAAAAGTCTACCTACAATTGGTTACACAAACATGAATTGTTCCGCAAAACAATGTTCTCAAATCACAACCCAAATAGGGAGGGAGAGTGAACAGAATGGTCAAGGCTTTACTAAGTCAAGCGCTAATTTACCAAAAAATAATATTTTTGTGTAATATTAGTTTCACAGAAATGCGTGCAATCGTAAAAACATTAATTTATAATAATAATTGAAGCACAATGAACCAACAACCAACCAACAACACAACAACAACAAATGAAATAATTGTCGAAACCCCAAAATAAAAAAGTTTCGAATGTAATGCTCTAAAAATGCAAATAATATCTGTAATCAAATCAAATTACAAATAAATAAATATACCGAACTAGATTTATGAATTATCATTAAAAATACAATTGTTTATAGATCCCCTACCACCCCTTTACCTAACTTTACTATTAGTAAAGTAATATTTTAGTCCATGCTAATTATTTATAATTGTGGTTATTAAAGTAGTGTTTCAATATTTTGCTTTTCGTAGTCACTTTATTAACTGAAAGGTTATGTTCCTTGGACGATTGGCAAACAAACCTCCCGAGAATGAAGATATAACAAGGAGTTGTAGTAGGTGCATCAATTTAGGTACACGCACACATTATTGAATTGCAATCTCCAGGACTCCCATAGAATCGTACCTCCCAATTTTCAGTATTTTGAATGTTTTAGTCATAATGATCAACCGAAATTACTGAAATTTGGTGGTTAGTCTTCAGCAGAGGTATAAAACATTCCAACTGAGAATTTTGGGTGTATGTCCACGTTTTGATATAGCCCCCATAGAACGGTACCTCCCGATTATCGGTATTTTGGAAGATTTTAGCCTCATTATTACACCGAAGTAGCTGAAATTTGGGGCATAAAACTTTCACCTTGAAATTTGTCCACGCCTTAATAAGTATCCCCCATAGGACGGTACCTCCTGATTTTCAGTATTTTGGAGTTTTTAGCCTGATTATCACACCGGAATGACTGAAAATTGGTATTAAGTCTTCGTTGGGGTCTTATAAATTTCCACGAGAAATCTGTCAGTATAGGTCCTCGTCTTCCTATAACCCCCATAGAACCGTACCTCCTCATTTTCGGTATTTTGAATGTTGTGGCCTCAATATTCAACCGAAATGACTGAAATTTGGCGTTCAGCGTTCATATTTTTTGTGAGCTTGTTGAATAGATCAAACTGCTGTCCTTTAAAAACTTTTTTGACCGATTAATAGCCAAAAACGGTCCATTTTTTGTATTTTTTTTTTGGCCTCTTCGTCTCTGGGACTCCCATCAACCACTTAAATTTCGTGACGATCCGATCAAAATTACGACCTGTAAGGTGATTACAAGGTTAAGATGGACAGACGGAGAGCTAAGCGTCTTGTTCTATATCTCTAATATTTGACCATCACGCAATTGTGATCAATTAAAAGCTCAGAATGTCTTCTTTAACATTGGTCACTTTTGTTGAAGTCACAACGAGTAAGGACGGCGTTAAGTTCGGCCAGGCCAAACTTGTTATACCCTCCACCATGAGTTGTATTGAAGTAAAATGGAACAATTAGTTTCCTTTCGTTTATGAAGAAGACTAAATATCAAATTTCAGCAAGTTCGGTAAAACAATGTGGATAACCTTCAAAATAACGAAATTCGGGTGGTACCGTTCCATTGGGGCTATATCAAAACCTCGATCTATACCTACAAATATTTGGCGGAAAGTTTTAAGACTCAAAGAAGACTAAATACCAAATTTCCAATATTTCGGTAAAACCTTCAAAATACCGAAAATCAGGAGGTACGCTTCTATGGGGTTTATATGAACCCGCGGATCTATACTGATAATTCTCTTCTGGAATGTTTTATAACCCCACGAAACAATAAATAACAAATTCCAGTCTTACGGTGAGATATTGACGTCACAACCTTCAAAATACCAAAAATCGGGAGGTACCGTTCTATACCGACAAATTTCATATGGAACGTTTAGTACCCCAAATGAAGACCAAACACCAAATTTCAGCCATTTCGGTGGAATATCGAGACCAAACCTTCAAACACCGAAATTCGAGAGGTACCGTTCTATTGGGGCTATGTCAAGGCGTGGACCTATATGGAACGTTTAACACCCCAAATGAAGACCAAGTACTAAATTTCAGCCATTTTGGTGGATAATTACCGCCACCGCCTTCAAAATACCAAAAATCGGGAGGTACCGTTTTATGGGACCAATATGAAGGCGTGGACCTATACCGACAAATTTCTGCGGGAAATTCTTATACCCCAACGAAGACTAAGTACCAAATTTTAGCCATTTCGGTGTGATAATGAGGCTAAAAACTTCAAAATACCGAAAACCGTGTGGTACCGTTCTATGAGGGCTATATCAAAACGTGGACCGATTTAGCCCATTTGCAATACCAAACATCCTAGGAGTAATAGAAACTTCTACACCAAATTACAAAGCTCTATCTTAAAAATTTCGATCTATATCTTGATTTCAACAGACGGACGGACGGACAGACATTGTTATATCGACTTAGAATTTTACCCTGATCAAGGATATACTTTATACGGTCTGCGATGAATATTTCGATGGGTTACAAACGGAATGACAAATTTAATTATACCCTCCATATTATGGTGGAGGCTATAAAAATTTAAAAATGGGATGTATTAACACCTATGCCAGCCTACTTTGCATCATTGTAAAGATGAGATCTTCTACTTTCATTGTCAGGCTTAACTTTTGAAAGGTCCCCAACCAATGCTGTGATATTCAATTCAAATCCTAACAAGTAGGAAAAGCGTTAAGTTCAGTCGGGCTGAACTTTTTATACCCTCCACCACAAATTTCAGCCATTTCGGTGGATTAATGTGGCCACAACCTTCAAAATACCGAAAATCGGAAGGTACTGTTCTATAGGGTCTATATGATGGCGTAGACCTATACCTACGAATTTCTGGGGGAAAGTTTTATACCCCAAACGAAGACTAAATTCCAAATTTCAGCCATCTCGGTGTGATAATGAGGCCAAAACCTTCAAAATACCGAAAATCGGGAGATATCGTCCTATGGGGGCTATATCAAAACGTTGACCTATATAAACATTTTATAATAGAAATATTTCTTAGCCACTGGAAATGCAAAATACAATGTTATAACCGACTCTGTTGTCAAATGGGACTAATACATTCAAAATACATTAAAATGACGCGTACTTTATATGGGGCGTTATATAGGGGTAACACCAAAACGTGGACATATATAAACCAACTTTGGTAGGAATGTTTTTTGGCCTCTGGAGACACCAAATACCAAATTACAATCAATTCGGTGGTAAAATGGGACAAATATCTTAAAAATTCCTTAAAACGACGACGCGTCACGCGTCATTTTGTATGGGAGCTATACGAAAGCGTGGACCTACATAACCCACTTTCAATACCAAAAGTCCTACGTACATATAATAGATTTTCCCAAAATTTCATCCACCTACGTCAATCCGTTCGAACGCTAGAGTGATTTCCACAGACGGACAGACGGACAGACATTGCTATATTGATGTAGAATTGCACGCTGATCAAGAATATATATAGTTTGTGGGGTCTACAATGATTATTTCGAGTAGTTACAAACGTAGTGACAAACTTAATATACCCCCATCCTATGGTGGAGGGTATAAAAATGAAAAATTGGGTTGGATCAACGACTATTGCGAATCTCCGTTGTTTGACCACCTACGCCAACCAAATTCGGATCATTGCATAGGTGAAGTCTTCTACTTTCATTGTCAAGCATTGCTTTTGAAATACTTGTAACGTGACCGTTGCATATATTCCTAAAATCTGCCATTACAATCAACTCCCACTGCACAAAACACTGGTCGGCAATGTGGGCACATTAAACTTCAATGCATTTAACAACAATCAATGTTCCACCATAATTCTCATTCACTCCGTGTTACCACCCGAATGTATATTTCAGTTTTATTCACAGAAGATGTCAATCACCAGCGGACAAAGTACGACCAGAAGTGTGGCTCGTCCGCAGTCTCGATACTCGTTAGCCACGATTCGATCAAGCTCTAAGGAAGCTCCAAGCTCATAGCAAGTTCCACGCTTTTAGCAAGCTCCAAGCTCTTAGCAAACTCCAAGTTCTCAGCAAGCTCCAAACTCATAGCCAGCTCAACGCTCATAGCCAGCTCCTACATATTATACGATCTCTTCCTTGACAGCCATCCGATTGTCCCGAGCCAACCCGAGTGCATAGCCGAGTCACACCCGACAACTGCCGAGCCGACAGCCACCCGATCGCCTCGAGCCGACACTAATCCCAGTAGTGTTTAACCGAGTAACACCCGACAATTGCCGACAGCCACCAAATTGCCCCGAGCCAACACCCATCCGAGTAGGGTAGAGCCGAATAAGAACCCACTCATCATCGAGCCGACACTAATCCCAGTAGTGTTTAACCGAGTAACACCCGACAATTGCCGAGCCGACAGCCACCAAATTGCCCCGAGCCAACACCCATCCGAGTAGGGTAGAGCCGAATAAGAACCCACTCATCATCGAGCCGACAGCAACCCCTCGATTGGCAACGAGCCGATACCAACAACCCCGATTACCGTCGAGCCGGCAACAACCACCCGTTCGTCAACAACCGACAACAGCCATCCGATTGTCAAGAAACCAACAACAAGTACTTTATCAACCCACATTCCTCATATATTATTTGTAACAGAGACACCAGAAATATTGAAATTATAAGCAATCGTGTTATACTTAAGGTTTGTGTGTCCTTAGGACGACCTTGGCAGCGACTGAGCCTACCGCAGCCCTAGACAAAACCACTCGTTATATACTCTTAATAGACGGGGAGATATTCGCGACCTGTAGCTTGATAACAAGCTTTAGATGCACAGACGAACGGACATACAAAACCAGATAAACTCAACTAGTCAAGACATTCATTTTGGTACGTATAAAATAGAATAGTAGTTGAGTATAGAGTCACAAGAAACCAAATTGCACACGTTGTAGTAAACTAGTGGATACCAGAGGGCTCAGCCATTGGAAGCCAGTGAGTATGATTGTTATTATATTTCTAATTAATACAATCATACGCACTGAGGTTCGAATGTTATGAAATACAAAACATTAATAAAAAACTAAGAGTTAAAACAAAAATAAATAAATTGAAAACTAGTAAAAAAGTATCAGTTAGCTGTGCTGTCGGAGATATACCCTAAGCCTCGGCTTAAAGAAAGTAATTAAAAAGTTCTATGTATTCACTTAAAATCATGAAAATAAAACTCAAAAAAATGTATTTTTCATGAAGAAACACGATATCATAACTATACATGTTGATGATGTATACATATTTAAATACCGACGAAGAAACAAATGACATGATTGCACCAGAATCTGTAAAAATCAAAAACACGTTTTAGGATTAATGTTGTAATTTATCTATGTTTATGCCACGTTGTCCCACAAAACATCATTCTAGATGGATGTCGTCAAATACAAAAATATTCTCCGTTTAAATTTACTATAAGTCACCGAAGAAATGCAATATATATTTACATTACCTAACAATTAAATATCTACGTCCATTTTGTCAACAAAATACAAAATATTTTTTAACGAAATTTGTTTCGTTCATTTTTCGAGATGATGCATGAAACTAACATGAAACTTAGTTTTACACAAATAGTATCAAAAGAAAAAAAATTCTACACAAAATTTCACTACAAATTTCAGAATAAACTACTTATCTAGGTATAATACTTTTTATGAAAATAACACCAGAAATGTATATATTAAAGGTAGAAATTATTTGTTTATATTTTTTAATGTTAATTTTGAATGTCTCCATAAAGAGTCAAAATCTCCCAAAATACTTCACACCTTGGGGATAGGGTCAAAAGAAGAAATTTTCCAAATCAAATTTCACTATGAGTCTCTGAACAAACATATAATATAATACCTTTAGCATCCCGTTTTTTTTACATATAGTTTAAGGTCATGTTTTACGAGTTTTGTCCTGATTTTCATTATCTTTGGATATTAGAAAAATTTTATTGTTGCTTTTTCGTTATGAATTCGGCCAGAGGGTGTTATGCACTCGGTTTAAACAGTTTTTGATATATTTTTGGTGAATATATATTTGAAAACTTGAATAGGACTTTGTAAAATGACTTATTATTAGTACTCTAAACTAAAATTACTCCTCCAGTATAAGCCATGAATTCGGAGGAAGTCTACTATTATAGTAAAGTGAAAATATATATGACATATAGGTCCTTACATACATGATTTTGACGTAACTCTAGAAATATCATGACACTATCCCCAAGGTGTGAATATTTTGGGAGATTTTTACTCTGTATGGAAACATTCGAAATTAACATTAAAAATTTAAACAAATAATTTCTACCTTTAATGTATACATTTCTGGTGTTATCTTCATAAACAGTATTATACCTAGATAAGTAGTTTATTCTGAAATTTGTAGTGAAATTTTGTGTAGAATTTTTCTTCTTTTGATACTAATTGTGGTAAACTAAGTTTCATGTTAGTTTCATGCATCATCTCGAGAAATGAACGAAACAAATTTCATTAAAAAATATGTTGTATTTTGTTGACAAAATTGATGTAGATATTTCATTGTTATGTAATGTAAATAGATATTTCATTTCTTCGGTGACTTATAGTAAAATTAAACGGAGAATATTTTTGTATTTAACGACATCCATCTAGAATGATGTTTTGTGGGACAACTTGACATAAGCATAGATAAAGTACAACATTAACCCTAAAACGTGTTTTTGATTTTTACAGATTCTGGGCTTTCAGGTAAGATTTAGAGTTCTGATATATTCTAGACCCTATAATAAAATTCCATGGCGAACATTTTGGTAGAATATTCGGATACGATTCGATGACATTTTAAAAGGGATTTAAATGGACCAAAAAGGCCTCTTTAATGACTTGCTTGAGGGTTAAATGTTGTAACCAAAAGATTCCTCGCATTGTCGGCAGTAATATTGCCAAAGGCACTATATGTCTAAGAGGCAAGGATTCCAAGGAAACCTAACTTGAATATTTCCAAGAATGTACACTGTACAAGTAATGGGAACTTCCCCCATGCATTAAGGGTACTTCCCGACGTAAACTTTCAAATAACCGATACACGTGTCTTCTATTTGTCGGTCTTCTTTCATAATTTGCCCAATTTTACCTGTAAATTGTTTTGTGTTGTACAGTGTAATATGCAATTGGTATCAAATTTAGTAAAGTTTAGTACTTTTCGTACACTTATAGGTCGAATTTCCAAAAACACTTTGGTACATCTTTCTAACTCTCTAAAAGGCAAGGATTCCAAGGAAACCTAACTTGAATATTTCCAAAATGTACATTGTACAAATGATTTTTGTTCCCATAGGTTATTAGCTTATGTTACACATTTTTTTTTAGTTTTTGAGTAAAATGATAAACTGTTTTAAATTGTTCAAGAAATATGTAAAGTATTTGGAGGAAGTATTACAGAGAATTATTTAAATACATTGGTATACTTATTGTCCAACATATTTGAAAGTATAAAAATAATGAACACGATAGGCATTTTGAGCAATTTTCCGCATAGTTGTTGTTAAGTTTTAAGGTGTTGTTTAAGCGTTTATTCGTAATTTTAGGCTGACTGCAAGTGTTACTGAGTTCAGAACAAGATGTTTATTTGTATTAGTTGAATGTTTGCTGCATATTACGTCCAATACTTTGGCTTATAAACAACAATTTTTGATAAGAGCAATTCAACAATAAAAGATAAAATCTTTGCTTAACTTTGTGATTTTAAATTTTTGTATATAGTTTCTAACACGTTTTTGTAATGAACTATTTTGAACGTCATAACAATTACAAATTCTGTATTATGTTTGAAATTTGCAAAAAAAAAAAAAAAACAATTATATCAACCATTTTTTATGATATAATTCTGTTCCACCGCAGTGTCGCCCGTTGATATTATTTGAAACTGGTCTCTTTCTCAAATTAGTAAATGCGTATTGTACAAAAAAAGGATTTTTCTGTCGTATTTTTCAGGGTGATTATGAATGTAAACTTTGATGTTGATATTCATAATTGGGCTGTTTATGTTTGGTTCGACCTTTCGAATGATAATAAAATCAAGATTATTGAGGTTAAAGTTTATATTTTATTTATTGCATATTATTTCCAATATTTCGAAATTACATTGAATTGAATTGTATTTTGGGACGTACTTTCAATGGATACACATTTCTAGAAATGTTCCTTTTTCCTTCCTCGGCAAAGGACTTTGTGACGACAAACGAAATCAAACAAGTGAGCAAAGGCTATAGACGGGACGGGGCCCACCATGTGATACCCTACACCACTACCCTGTGCATAAGCTTTTCACTGGTAAGCATTTCTTTTAGGGAATATGATCCGACTACCACCAAACATAATATGCCTCTTTCTCTCTGGGGCCCCCATAAGCAACCAAAATTTCGTGACTATCCGATCAAAATTACGACCTGTAGCGTGATTAAAAGGTTTAGATGGACAGACAGACGGACGGATGGACACACATAGCCAGATCGACTCAGTTCGTCGAGACATTAATTTTGGTATATATAAATATGGGTCTACGACCATTATTTCGATGCGTTACAAACTTTTTGGCCAAAACCAACTTATGACACCCTTCCCACATAGTGGTGTAGGGTATAAAAAACTGGTGGGAAACAGATTCTTCTTCGTCAAAATCTCAACATGTATTAGTCGGCTTTGCGGACAGGAATATACCCTGAGCCTGTGTGAACTGAAAGTTTCATCTACGGAGAGATTGAATAGCGGCTTCATAACCAAAATCCTTTAACCAGAAGCTATGTATCAGGAGATTTTCAGAATTGTGTAGCCATTTGCGGACGTATGAACTTGCCAACAAAATATGGATTTTATCATTGATCACAAGTGTTGCGAAGAAAGTACCTGAAGAAATGGACCGGAACAACATAGTTTATTTTGGAAGTAGATATAACTTTGGGGGTCATTCTTTTTAAAAAATATTGCGCCCTCCAGTCATTTCAGTTCTTCACCAATGTGGTTCATTTTCGAGCTAAAATTAAGTTTGGACAAAATATTACTAAATCCAAAGTTTGGTCCAAATCAGTTGCTCCATTCAAGAAAAATCGCACATACCGCTTTAGCTAAAATTCTCGAAATTTGAGGGGAAATACCAGAAGGAGTAGACCGAAAATCACCATCTTCGAACTTTTTATAAGGCTTGCAGAAATATGCCCATAAACAAAGTTTGGACCAACGTAGTATCCGGTTTGAAAGTTGTTGTGCACACATGGTAGGTGCCGTAGGTGTTCTTTACAGCTTTCGGGCCATTTTTTCTGGAAGTATGGACTTACCCCTGAAAAAACTTGTACTGTAGTAATAGCGGACCCGAGAACGCTTGTTGCAAAAAAGCAAAGCGTTTATTTATTTCATATTTTTACTTATAACTAAATTATTAGCATAAAGGAAGTGAAACTATATTAACTAATTATCCAGAGAGGTCTTAAACTGCGCTTCTCTGAAAATTTTAGAAATACTCTGTGGAAGGATATCGAAAGAGTGGATCGATATTGTCCATATTCGAAGTTGATCGAAATTTGGACAAAATATCACGAAGGCCAAATTTTGCACAGAATCGGTTGATCTGTTCGAGAATTATCGTGTTCTCCAGGCAGCCACCCAGATGGACGAACATAAATAAGTGGACTCCAAATTTTCTGAAACACTTTTCTTCCGATGAGGCACATTTTGACTAAATGCTAAGAGTATAAAAAAGGTAGATTGGGGAAAATTGTGTTTATGGATTTGTATACATGTATAGACCTGGGATTGGCTCCAGAATTTCATTTGAATAGAATTCAAGACTGGTTGCCAGAGTTTTCCTAGTTCCTGATCAACTTATGAGAAGATCCACGATAGGAAACCAGAATTTCTATAAGAGAAGTCCGAGGATTGTCCCGCGATTGGGTGCTAGAATTTCATCATGGATAGACTCACTATTGCTCAGCATTAGTTTTCTATCAAGAAAACCACTAAAAGCCTTCAGAAATTCTTTGCGATAAGATCTACGATTGGACACCAAAATATACTTAGGGAAATAACTACAATTAGTTTCTTTATGACAATAGCAACGATTGACTTTCCGAAATAGATCATATTCTGACACGGCAGCGTGATAAAAGACAAAAAAGAAGACACGTGTCTCGGCGTTTTTTCCCTTATTTATATAACTGCTAAATAAATATACCTGTAAATATAAAAAATACTACTGGATAACGTCATGATATCCGAACGTTCCCTCTGCATAAATCAATTCTCTACTAATCTCATTTTCCTTCCATAAATTACTCAATAAAATTGGAGTGGAAAATTATAGCCGTGATTTTGAACTTTTGTGAAGTAGGAAACAAAGGAAATGTCCTCAATATTCCATGTAAACAAAAAAGTTAAATATTAAGATATTTCTAATGGTTTCCGATTGAATACTCCTTATTTTGGTCTTACCGAAGTGATATCACTGAATTACATAACAACCCAGCAAAAATTTGGATCCGGTAGTCATTACGTAACCCTTTACAAAGTAATGTAAACAAGCTTCTTTTCGCATTACAAGTAATCTGAAAAGTAATGGGTTACTTCTTAAAAAAGTTACAAGGTAAACCTACTTACTTTACTCCTCACTAACTAATGAGGACGGTGGCACAGTGTGTGTGTGTCCGACTATAAATCCTACGGTTGTGTGTTCAACTCTCACTGTCGGCACTCGATTTTTTTAATTAAAAATAACAGTTCGTTGTGCACATGCGCACTGCACATTTAAGTTCTTAAGCAACCCTTAATATTCGTGTGCGTGGCATGGTGTCTTGGGCTAGAAATCAGAGGGTTCGTGGGTTCAGTTCGGGCAGACAACGAAATAAAATAAAGTAAAATAAAAGTAAGAAGTGTGATGAAATTAAAAACAAATTCTCTACATCAACTGTTCTAAAAATAGATTTTTTTTTCACCTTACTTTTCAACATCTAGTGGCCACAGAATAACTAGTTATTCTAGTGGTCATAAAATAACTATAAACTGAGTGCGACATGCCCTTGTAAAAATAATGGGGAAGAAAGGGGGTTTGAGAGTAGGTACGGCTGCCAAAAATCCCTTAAGAAATCCATGATTTTGGGAGTACTTTTTTTGCTGGGAATCACTGTAGTTGTGAGTTATTTGATAAATGATACACCCAAACATATATGCGATGATTAATATATCCATTGTTTTGAACATATATTAACTCTGATATATTGTCAAAAAGACAAGGGACATTGGCCAAGAAGTCTTACGTCATTTTATTTAAAATATAGTAATGAACATTATTTCATCAGTAATATAAGTCTAAAATAAGGTTTACGTCTTTGCTAAATAAGAAATGTTCGCTAACATGAACTTTCAACATTTTGTACCAAATTTAGTACTATTAGTTTTTTCGTACACATAAGTACGAATTTCTATACTTGAATTTCCCATAATCCGACAATAATCATTAATTCAAATTTCATCCATCTTTATCCGTTCAGCCAAGTCCAAATTGACCAAATTTAGTACCATTCGTACACATAAGTACGCATTTTCAAGACTAACCCCATATTTCAATCCCACACTCCAACAGTAATCTTAATTACAAATTCCAGTTTTCCAGCCCTATCCTTTCATCCAAATTGTACCAAATTTCCAAACTTACCGCCATATTTCAATCCTACACTCCAACTGTAATCATAATTCCAAATTTCAGGATTTCAGGTCTATCCGTTCACCCAAATGCAAGATGTACTAAATTTAGTACCACTTAGTACTTTTCGTTCACATACGTACGAATTTCCAAAACCATTTCCCTATATTAACACCACTTCCCAACTTCGATTCACATACCAATTTGAAAGATTTTAGCAACATTCGTTCATAATATACAATTGGTACCAAATTTACTGAAGTTTAGTATGTACTTTTCGTACACTTATAGGTCAAATTTCCAAAAACACGTTGGTACATCTTTCTAACTCTCCATCAGTGACCCTCATTCCAAATGTCGGAATGGAATCTGACAATAACTTTAAGAAATATATTTCTTTCTCAAATATTGTTGGATGAACCCCACTTTTTCTGTTAGTTCGAATCTATTACAATTCTTTCATCCCCCGGAGTCAATCTACGGACTGAGTTTCTGGTTCAACAGCATCTAGCTTATGTCTTAATGTAGAGCGTAATGTGTATTCACATTCCATGTACATATTGCAGCCTTAAAACGTTTTCGGGGTCGTCAACAATAGGGGGAAGAAGTGGTTTATCCTCTTTGGATTTTCATAGTAGAATTTTTTAGCCTTAACTTATGTTTTCATGGCGTTATTGCTTATTTTAGTGGTGTCAACAACTCTCATCGTCGATCCGGAGGTCACAGCCACTCGGCAGACACCAAAACTTTCCCGTCCAAGATCCTTTAAAAGCTAAGAAATTATTTCAACGGTACTCGTTTAAATTGCATGGCTTTTAAATTTTAATAGCATTCGTTTTATACACACCCCACCAATTAATCCCACACCTCTTGCCAACTCGTGGATACTCCCTGTGCATTGAATATGTCAAACAAATCCATCTTCATAACAGATCACTCACAGCATTGCATGACATTCTGCATTCAACTGTCATTTTATGTCAAACAAAGCGGAACTAGACGAAAAGTTAATGGCTAATGGCCGGCCAATGGATGACAACAAACAACTGCAACAAATGATAGAAATAATTTGTAAAGAATTTAGAAGAGAATTAAATGCCAGTGAATTTATTGTTATTAACTAATTGACTGATGGCTGAATGAATACTAAAGACTTGGCTATGTTTTTTGTTATATCTGGTACTGTTACCTTAGTTTTTCATGTTGTAACTGTTAGAGGTCTATGATGCGGAAGTACAAATGTATAGGTTGGGTCAATTACCAGCAATACAAAGAGCTGTAGAGCATTGATTGTTGCAACATAATCGTCAATGTAGACAAGCCAAACCAATTAAAATGAGGTCCAGGCTTAATTTGAGAAATGTAGCTAAACGCATCACAAAGTTGAAATGTGAAGAGCAAGGGATTACAGGAGTGTTCAACAAACAGGTGTATCATCAATTCTACCCAAGGTTAAAAGAATTTATAGTTTTTTTTTATAAATTCTTGTTAGTTGTAATGTTTACCATGCTTTAATAGGTGGTAAGTGAAAGAATGGTCCCATTTTAAGAATTAAACCAAAATAAGGCAAACATTTATCACAAATATTCATGTAAATTGTTCAAGTTATATTTGGTCTGTTCCAGAACTGCAGAATATACAAACTTTTACTATTTTCTTCGATATCATAAAGGTAACATTGTTATCATAGTAAAAATGTGTATATTCTTGCAGGTTATGGAACATATTATTATTAAATAAACCTGTGCTTAATAAAGAGATCTTTAAATATTTTACATTTTCAATGTAAAAATAAAATTTTAATAAAAGAAAAAAAGTACAAACATTTTTATGTTCTACACCCAAAAAAACACTCCCTCACCAAAGACAGGCAAACCTCAACGGTATCCATCGTCAACACTTGTCCATGAATAATTCTAATTCTAAAGCTACAAAACTAAAGCTTTTACTTCAATGTTTTTTTAACAATAACAATTAACAATCATAAAAAAGCAAGCAACAACAAATGCAAAACAATAAAACAACGTACAAAATTCATTCAAATGTAACCAACTTTAACTTTAGCCACAATCCAATGACTTTTTGTTGTTATTATTGTTCTTTTTTTATAGTTTTATGTTCGGTATTTATTAATGGTAGTAGCTCGCCCATTTACTGCCCCCAATAGGCTACCGTAGTGAGATAAAGAGTAAAAGAGCACACGACAAGCATAAAGATCAACGCCGGCAGCAACTGCGACAGATCGCGCACAATGTTGTGCTGCGTCATTTCATATAGCCTGATCAGGTGCCAAATGGGGGACGTTTACAATTGACAATCACTCAACAACGGCAGCTAGCCAAGTCTATGAGAACAGTAATCACCGAACACCAACGATTCAAATAAGTAGTTGTCGTACGATTTGTTTTAGGCTTGTTGTTGAAAATGTTGGGGGATATTTGAAGGGATCGGTTCTGTAATTACAAATTCAAGTTGGAGAATGGAGTAGAAAGAACAAACCGAATGTCAATCGCAAGGGAATTAATTCAACCAATGGCCTATTACCGAATCGGCTGTGAAGCCAGCCCATTTGGCCGGGCCAAACTTTTTATATTACCTGCACCACGCTAACTGTTTTTACATATTTGGATATTTGTCCACTCAATCGGTATAACTTTCACGACAGGCTTGTTCTTGAACCCACATCCTTGCAAAACATATGAAAAAAGTGTTATCACGGAGTGTTAACGTTCAGAGCCAAAACTCGTAAGTTCTAAAGGCTGCGATAAGGGAAGTCATACAGATTGAGTGGACAAATATCAACATATGTAAAAACAAATTGCATTTGAAAGAGAAAAAATTCGATGACAGAGAAGCCATTCCACGGCTGATATGTCCGATGAGCCGCTACCCACGGCGAAACCGGTCACATAATGGTTTTTGTGTGGGTTCGAATCTTCGGCTTTCCTTTTTCAATTGCAAAAAATCATCAATTAATTAAACATAATATTAAAATGATCGCCGCCCTAATAGGCAAAATGTTCAAAGAAATAATTTTTGTCAATTTTTTTCAAATTTCATAGTATTTTTTCAAAAAAAAAAATTGTAGTGGTTTGTGCGTGACCTTTTTTAATTTTTGAATAGAACAAACATAATTGTAGTCATTAATAGGCAAAAGTTTATTCATTCACACTGGCTACAGGAAAACATTTTTGAGAAAAAAAGGTCAAAGAGTCATAGCCCTAGGTACCTTCATAATGGGAACATACCAAAAGATGGACCTATATTGATCATTTCTGTGTGGTGGTTTTCTATTCCAAATACCGAGTAACAGTCACTACAGCATATTTATCCTTTTAAAGACTTCACATAGAGCGGTATCGTAGTACCTTCCAATCTGAAAACCCGCAATTTCTTTTATATGTGGGCTATATTAAAACGAGTTTCTATAGCCACAATTCTCTGTAGGAATGTTTAGTACTCATATCGAGTATCATTCTATAGGGGCTATATCAAAACGTGAACCTATACCGACAATTCTCTGCGGGAATTTTGTATATCCCCAACGAAGACTATATCTGTAGCATAATGTGGCTAAAAATTTAAGAATACCGAAAATCGGGGATATCTTCTATAGGGCCTATATTAAAAAAATGAAAATTATCTGGGGAAAAGTTTCGTAACTTCAGAAAAGACGAAATACAAAATTTCAAACATTTCGGTAAGAAAATGTAGCTAGTCTTCTCATTAATCCATACTACATGTATATATTCCCATACACATTCCCGAAAGGGCCTACTTTTTATCGTCGAGTCCGAACGGCGTGTCTTTCGACACCACTTAAAAGAATATTTACATGGCTTGTATACAAAGGAAATGTTGCCTAAATTACACAGAGGGATATTTTGCCATCGCAGGAAAGTATAATGTTTTTGCCCGGCCTGCGAATAGAACCGTAAATCCTATGAGTGCAAAGCGGCCGTGCTTCCCATTGTACAATGGTGGATAACCCTAAAAATACGGATAATCGGGAGTTGCCGTTCTATTGGGGCTACATCAAAACGTAGACATATACTGACAAATTTTTAGGAGAAAGTTTTTTTGCCTCAAAGAATACTAGATACCAAATTGCAAATATTTCGGTCACAATACCGAAAATCGGGAGTTATCGTTCTGTGGACCTATACTGAAAAAATTCTAGGGGAAATCCCAAAAAAAAAACCAAATACCAAATTTCCGCCATTTCGGTTGTCTACCAGACGGACACCTACAACCAAACCCCCTTTCCCCAGAAATAATGCATTTACCGAATTTTCAGCATTTGTTGACCCTTTCTGTTCGTATTAGAGGTGGGCGATTGTCGTGTTTCGTGGCACTAGAAAACACGACACAGCAAAGCTAAAGGGTTTAGTACTTATAGTCCGGTCAAAATAGACATGCGTATAAGGGGGAAATAGCAAAAATTCCCACAAAGCTGAATTTTGGTGGAGAGCTAGGGTTGGCCATTAGAAGGAACGTCCTAAAAGTCCCCATCGATTTCATGTGTGCAAAACAAGTTATTCGGGGTCAAAGGTCATTTTTGGAGGCATTATTCAGTTTTTTTAATTTTTCTCAAAAACGGTAATACTAAGCAAAAGCTCGCTAAAGTAAAAGTTGTACATTCAATAATTGTCTACAAGATTGGTCTTTATGATTCTTAAAAAAGACTTACCATTTTCGAGATATCTCGATCTAAAGGTCAAATAAAAAATTAGCCGCGTAAGTACATTATGAGGCGAACCGGTTAAAGTAACGGCACTATGTCTTAGATACTTTCGTAAGCTTTCAAACCATATCCACTTTGCAGTAATCGGTTCAGTAGAACCGGGTCTAACCCGGTTTTTAAATTTGGCCTTTCGGGTCTAATAACCGGCGAAGCGGATCCGTAACCGTTGAAAATTATACATTTCCGTAATCAGCGCAACAAACCCTACATTCGGACCAAACTTGAAAAAAATCGGAGAGTTTTCGTTGGGGTCGTTCCCGTTGGGCTTTCGATTATACATGTGGGTTAAATGGGCTATTTTTGCATAAAATGACTCTAACATTGAATAACTCTACTAAACACACTCCGATTTTGTTGGAATTTCTTTTAGAAGATAGCTATAATTTCGCTCTTCAAGAAAATATATATTTTTTGGGGGGACAGACCCGATTACTTCGCTTATTTTAGCCGGTTCGTCTGAATATGTGCATATTTCCCTTATAAGTGCATAAAAATCATGTGTTTTTTAGAACAGCTATATCTCAAGAATGGTTCCTTCTAAGAAAAAAATTATAAGGGCCAAACTTGTAGGTAATTTTTCTGTCTACAATATTTACTTTAGTCACTTTTTGATTAGATCAACCGTTTTCAAAAAATAAATCCGAAATCCGAAAAACCCTTAAATTTTGACCTTTAACCCCGAATAATTTTTTTTGCACACATGGGATCGATGGGGACTTTTAGGACGTTGCTTCTAATGGCAAACCCTAGCTCTCCACCAAAATTCAGCTTTGTGAGAATTTTTGTTATTTCAATGTCTATTTTGACCGGACTATTAGTCGGGTTTTATTTGCTACTATTGTGATATCTTCGTTGTTTGATCACCTACGAGCACTTACTTTACATCACTAGAAAGGTGATATTTTCTGCTTTCATTGTCAGGTTTTGCTTTTGGTATACCCCATATAGAAGCTGAGATATTGGCTTTGGAAAAAAAACGTTGTCTTTTTATCCACGTAAGTTTTTTGCCCTTTCCGACCCCTAAATATTATCCGACCATCACCAAAATCAATAGGCTTCATCCCCTCCGGGATCCCCATCAACATCTAAAATTTCGTGACGATCCGATCGAAATTGCGGCCTGTAGCGTGATTACAAGGTTTAGATGGACAGACGGACGGACTGACGGACGGACACACATAGCCAGATCGACTCAGCTCGTCGAGACATTCATTTTGATATATATAAGTATTGGTCTACGACCATTATTTCGATGCGTTACAAACTTTTTGGCCAAAACCAACTTATAATACCCTCCCCACAATATTAAACGGCAAGCGTTTTATTTGAGAGATTCCATCATGAAAAAATATTTGTTTAGTTTTAAGTGCATTTATAAATAAAACACTGTAACTTAATTTTTTTAATTATTTTTTATTTTTAACTTTTCTGTAACACTGTGCAACATTTTTAAGGTGATCTTGTGCAAACAATTCGAACTGAGGATTTTTTGAAAGTACAGACCAAAACGACAAGAAACCCTAGTTGGGTTTTTTTTGTGTCAGATCCAGCTCGGATTTTATGGCCCCATCTAAACTTGGTTAAATATTGAGTTTTTAAAGAAATTCGGGGCTATATCTCTGAAACCAATGCGAATCTTCTTCTGACCTCTGAAGCAAATTTGTAGATAAGGACAAGAATAAAATATTTGGAGAAATAATGAACTCGAAAAACTATATTTATTGCCTCAAATTTCAAAATATATGCAAAAATTCCACAATTTTTATACATTTCGCACCGTATCTCAAAAACCGTTAATTTTTTCTGAATATTTTCATTTGGAAAAATATTCCCTGGAATGTAATACACAACTCTTCAGAACACGTCATTGTTGTAAAACGCCTCTATGCCGTTGTTTTCAGTACATTTTTCAACGACGATTTAATAAAAATGTCAATAATGTAGTGAAATTCGAAATGCGGTGATAAACTGTTGGTGTGAACTGTGTTTGAAATAAGTGTTGTAAAAGATATGATGCAAAATACCGCTGAAGCAACATGAAGTAAGCTTTTTAGAGTATCAGATTGTTCTAAAGAATTGTTGGGAACTTTATTTGGAAGATTTTTGAAAAAAGGTTACTTGGTTCAACTCCCAATAGTTTAGCCGATACTGATCAGAATTTCAGCAATTATGTAAAATTTTCTTTATTTTATAGATTTTGATGCCCTACATGGAGTTTTTCTTATGTGATTTTTGTAAAAGATATGTTCTAATAGTTTAGGTCTACAATATTGCAAAAGACAGCAAGGCCAAATTTTTATTCGTTTCTGAGATAAAGGCCTGATAATTGCAAAAAAGTGTAGATTTAGCCCAGTTTAGATGAGGCCATAAAATCCGAACTAGATCTGACAGAACAAAACCCTGCTAGGCGTTTTGTAGTCTAAATATGTACTTTCAAAAAATGCATACTAGAAGTTGTTTGCATTTTCAGTGTTGCATAGTGTAATCAAACCTCATAACAAAATTATAGCCAATTTAGGCCGTGTGGTACCGTTATATAAGGGCTATACCAAAACCTGGACTTACGTCCATAATTACTGGTGGGGAAGTTTCTGTACCATTGGGAACTCCAAATGCCAAGTTTCAGCCAATTCGGGTTGAAAATGAAGATAAAATCCTTAAAATACGTGAAATCGGGTGGTACCTCTATATAGAAGCTATACCAAAACCTTGACCTATGTCCAAAATTTTTTGTGAGGAAGCTTCTGTACCATTGAGAACCCCAAATGGCAAATTACATCCAATTCGGCCAAAAATTAAATAGTATCCTTAAAATACTTTAAATCGGGTGGTACCGCCATATGGGGGCTATAGGAAAAAATGGACCCACATTGTTTTTGGTTTCATATTCATATATTTTCATCCAAATTTGAAAAGTGTGCAAAGTTTCAGTTCGATTGGTCAATTGCCAATTGCAACTGTGTTAAGCATGAGTTACTAGATTTAAACTAAATCGGGTGGTACCGCTATATGGGTGTTATAGGAAAAAATAGACCCATATTGGTTTTGGTTTCATATTCATGTATTGTCATCCAAATCTGAAAAGTCTGCAAAGTTTCAGTTCGATTGGTCAACTGCAACTGTGTTAAAAATTAGTTACTAGATTTGAACTAAACGGACACCAAAGCAAGTTAAAAAAACACTGTAAAAACAACTTAAATAGTGAGAATTGTTTTCCAAATAGGGTCACTTTGACCTGATTTTATATCCCCTTACTAAACAAGAAACGTATATATTTGTTCTTAACTACACGCCGTGGGATCCTATAAACAATATTTGACACTATTAAGGGTATGTTAATATAATTTTTTTAATATTTTTGACCAGGTTTTTCAGAATTTTGGCCACTGTGCTTTGGGCAAAACTTTCAAAATATCGAAAATCCTTGAATTGCGTTCTATGGGGACTATATGAAGACCTATACCGATAATTTTCTGGTGAAAAGTTTTATACCCCCAACGAAGACTAACTACCAAATTTCCGATACAGTTCTAGGGTGGCTATACGAAGTCGTGGACCTATACCGAAAAAAGTTCAGGTCGAACGTTTTATACTCCCAACGAAGGCTAAATACCAAGTTTCAGCCATTTCGGTGGTATATTGAGGCTAAAACTTTGAAAATACCGAAAACCGGGAGGTACGTTCTATGGAGGATACATGAAGACGTGGACCTACAAATATCAGGTGAAAAGTTTTATACACCCAATGAAGACTAAATACCAAATTTGAGTCATCTCGGTAAGATAATGAGGCTAAAACCCTCAAAATACGAAAAATCGGGAGGTACCATTCTGTGGAGACAATATCAAAACGAGGACCGATATAGCCCATTTTCAATACCAAACATCCTAGAAGTAATTATAAAGCTCTATCTTAAAAATTTTACCTTGATTTCAGACGGATATGCTGATCAAGAATGTATATACTTTATAGGGTCTCCAACGAATATTTCGAAGTGTTACAAACGGAATGACAAATTGATTTATACACTCCATAGTAGGGTGGAGTGTATAAAAACACATATTTATACCCATGTAATTTCAATAAATATAAAAAGTTTTATGGGCCGAAAGAGGACAATCTCAGACATCATTCTGCGAAAATGAAAGTTTTGGTCCAGTCAAATTTAGTACCTGAGGAATAATAAAGTTCTAGTCCAGTAAAATTTAGTACCTGAGGAATAATAAAATTGCTTACTTCGTGTAAAACTACGGTGATTTATTAAAACAGTTCTTATAGTTTCTGAGAAATAGCTATTTCTTCTTCCAGAATTTTGCAAAACTGGAAAAAATTGGAACAAAATGTCGTCTTTACGAGCACGCCACGCCCATACCTTACAACAATTTGACCTAATGTTTTCATTTCCTTAGTTTGATCATGTTGACAATCGAATCCCATATAGAAATTAACAAGCGGAGACGACAAAAAGTTGGGCTTTTGGTCAGGAAAATCGACTTCCCAGCCAATGTGTGTCGTAAAGGGCACCGCAATGACAACCTGCTGAAAGGAGAAAAGAACTCTTAAACTTAACCATTTCCGAACTTTCGGGAGGTACCCGAAAGAGTGTACCTATATAATCCATATTCGAAACCGATCTAAAGCTGGAAGGAATAATACGACGTCCAAAGTTTGGACCACATCGATTCCTCTATTCAAGAGTTATCCTTCACAACATTTTACAGAAAATGTTTGAACTTGTGAGGGGGAGGAAATACCCTCGTTAGCCTAAAGGCTGAGGGTTTAAATATATAACGACCAATATTTAGGAAACAGTATTTGCAATCTCTTATTTTTCACTTAGTTGCCATACAGACTCTTTCAAGCAATACTGAAATTGTACATTTCCATGATCTTTTACAGCAAGAAAAACTCCCTCATTTTCCACCAAACCAGAACAAATCTATGAACATATTGACCATTTTTATTACCATTATTACGCATTGTATACCAACCAACGATCATGCAGCTCAGCTATCACATTCTGCTGCTACATATTTTACAGACTTAGTAATTGTTGGAAACATTGATGATGGGTGGGTGGGTGCTGCTGTTGGGTGGAGGTGACAATGACAATATGTACGAGTATTAGAGTTGGAGGGCTTTGATTAAATTCTATTTTAGCAGCAGCAAGCGCACCAATATACCCTCGTAGTTTAAAACTGTGCGTGTGAGTATGGTTCCACCATACATTATGGTTGGCATGGAGTGACAGAGTACTGCTGGGTGGTATCTGCTGGTGATCGCCAATGTTTTTATGTAGATGGGGGGGATACTGTCGATGTCCATGGTTAGATGGATGGATGGATGTTGAGCACTTTCAAGCATGCATGATGATGTTGGGTTGATGTTGATGCCAATGTTGGTGGTGATGTTCTTTTCAATTCTTTTGTTGTTGCTGTCGCCGTTATTGTTATTGTTGTCGCGCCATATGTTTGTTGTAGGTTATTGTAGTTTACCTGGAAATGGTAATGGTCATGGAGTTGGTGTTCTGTTATTGTTGTTGATGATGATGTCGTTGGTGGTGGTAGTATTAGTGCAGCAGCTTATTGCCATTGTTTATTGTAGGTTTTTTGTTGTTGTTTAGTTGGCGGCAATAATTTTGATTATGGATTTTCCTCCATTATGTAGATTGGTTCCATTGGAGTTTATTAACATTGTTGATGGACAATAATTTCAGTTCAACGCGAAATTCCCTAACGATCAGTCGAGTTTTACTCCGCCAAAAGTTCGGGTTTTTTTTTATAGAACATTAGCAAAAAGAGAAACTATTAGAAATAATTTGTTAAATAAGTGAAAGGATATACTGTATATCCTGTGATATATAAAATACACTTGACATATAAACAAAGATAAATGAAGTAAATAGCAATATCGTAACACAAAAAGTGAAGAAAATCTAATCAAAAAAAAATCAACAAGTGGAAAACGATTTTATATAATATAAGTGTAAGTGTAAAAATAATATTATAAAGGAGTTAATTAAATTTAAAAATTACATAAAAGTAATCAAATAAAATTGAAATTGAAAATTAAATGCAAATGTGTCTGAATGGATAAAAAATACAACGATGTCTGAAAATGTCTCTAAAATTTTAGAAAATTATAAATGATCTTTTTATCAAAACAAAAGGATTTGAAATTTATCAATACTGTACTAAATAACAAAGATACGACAAGGATAAATTAACAATCGAAGAATAAATATACAATAATTATGAATTTTATTACATTGATAACTTGGTAAAAGTAAAACTGCTAGCATTATTATCGGCTTGGTAAGTATTTAAAACGTTATACAGGCCGATGATTCAAAAGGCATATAATAATATTAGAAATAATGCTAATTAAATAGCAAGATGAAGTAATAAATCCTTACTTACTTAGATGGCTTTTATATAGAGTTTGGGGTCGGGAATTCCCGATTTTTTTTTTGGTCAGTCTAATGGCTCTATATCCTTGGTGCCATTGTGGTGCAATTGTGAAGACTTGTACACAAAAGGTCAACCGTGTAAAAATTCGTTATCAACGGATATGTTCTATGATCAACACTCCCATGAGAAGGACGTCCCATATCGTTCACCTAAAAATAGAATCGGAGAGCAATCTATATCTGTGTGAACATTGCGAAAAGACTTGGTTTTGGGGTCGAAAACGGCAAGGTGCGAAAATGCCCAGCAAAAATTTGGTAGGCACATGTCATTACTTTCTGCATTACCAGGTAATGAGTACTCATTACCCTCCGCATTATCACACAGTACATATATAACAGTTAACACATAACTAGTTATATCCTTACTTACTACTTACTTACTAAGTAATGAGTATGGTGGCACAGAGCTAGTGTGTCCGACTACAAATTCTAGAGTTGTGTGTTCAAAGCTCAGCGTCGGCATGGGTGTTTTTTGTTTACAAAATTACAAAAGCATGTTGATGTACATGGATGAGTTTAACCAACCCTTGCTGTTCGAGCGAGTGGCCTAGTGTGTAGTGTGTTTGACTACAAATCAGAAGTTCGTGTGTTCAAAACTAGCATATATCGAATAAAAAAGAAAAAAACAAAAAATGTGTAGTGTTGAATTTGAATATAATTTCACCTCAATTTTTTTCTAAAAATAGAACTATGCTTTTTAGCTTCTTTTCGACGGCCGGTATGTGGTTAAGTATGTACTTAAAAAACATATTTAAGGAAGTACTTCCGCACTATGACATCCCCATGTAAAAATAATGACTTTTACGGTATATTTGTAAGTAGTTACTACTGCCAAATTTTACTGAATAAAGTCATTACTTAGTAATGACTTTTTTTGCTGGGTGGGTTTAAATAAACATTTCAATAGTTCTCAAACAACTGACTACATTTTTCACTTCTGTCGATTATCTTTAAAACTAACGGGAATTGTCGTTACGTTGACAGATTACATATAAACAAACAATCGGTTTAAAGTATTTTTTTCTTAATAAACACATTGGACACGGTGCTGTTGAAGCAAATTTAAATGGAAGGTGCTTACACCTCGGAAGTTTTTGGGGATTCTGAAACTACAATGTTCATAGATGAGAAAAGTCAAAAAACTGATAAAATCGCTGGAGCGCTTTTTAAATAAATCGCGATTCAAGTTGGTATTTTTAAGGGTTGTTTAGGTTTTCACGATTTTGCTTGGAAACTGCAGATCCTATTGAAATCGGACTAAAAAAAATGTTGTAGCCAAGAAAATTCTGTACAAGATTGACCTTTCTGGTATGTTCGTAGGTTTTACCGTTATTGAGTGAGATATATAAGTTCAAATTGGGTCAATACATTGACTCTATCGCTTCCTTATAAAACAATGTCATACATGGTGCGCCTTAAGTAACTTTAAGTGAAAATCGCGTACACCTGGGAAGTTTTTGCTGATTGTTTGGTATTTTTCTAATAGTTTGCCTTCTCTTGGTTTCTTGTGTTGTTGTATTGTTCGGCTAAAGGCTTTTCAATAAAAAGACTTGATGTTTGATTTTTCAAGTTTTATTTATTTCCGATATTTCGATTAGATTCTCCAATCATCTTCAGGGAACTACAAAAACACTGTGTGTAATTTTTTGAGTCATGTTTTATTAACCATATTCTGACTCCACAGTGTGATAGAACATCAAAAATGAGAAGACACGTGTCTCGCCGTTTATCCCTATCTCATCAACTTTCGCGGTTAGAGGCCTCCAAAGGTTTGATGCTTTGATGTAAAAAGGGTCATTTAGTCAGGACTCTATCTTCCTAATCGTTGGGAAATTTGAATTTATTTCAGAGGCAAAGTTGTAGCTCATGTCTTAAAGAACAAAAATTGTGAACACATATAATGCATCAAGCTTCATCTGCAAGGTCAAAATCGCCATGGTCCAATTTCTTTTAAAATTTTTATCAAGTTTTGTTATACAGCTTTCAAACCGATCAAATTTGAAGCAAACAACTAACTACAAAAATGTACCTCAGATCTCAGTTAACATCTTTCTAGAATATACGAACTCTGTAGAAATGGATCTTAATGGTCAAAATAGCAAAACAATTGCGATTTTTATAATCTTTTCTAGGATTCTGCTCCATAGATATCAAACCGTTCAAAATTCAAGAAAACAATCAACCACAATAGCGTAGCAAAGGCATCAACAAACAACTTTCTGGAATATGCGAAATGTCTATGAACGGTTCTTAATGGTAAAAATAGCAAAAATCTTTTGAAAATATCCAATTTTTATACTTTTTTTCTCCGACTCTGGTCCAAAGACCGCCCAACCGCCCAAAAATTAAGGATACAGTCAACTACAAACATGTACCTTAGATTTCAACAAACAAGTCTCTAGAACAAATGAAGATTCTAGGAACGATTCTTCAAGCTCAAAATTCGATTATTTTAGATCAACAAAATAACAAGCCTTTCAAAATTCTTTGAGTTTTTAACAGTTTGTTATTTCCAAACCTGAGCAGGGGGAATGTTAAAAATAATTTAATTGTTCGTGAATTTCAGCCCTAAGAATCATTTCTAGAATCTTCATGTGTCCTAAAAAGTTGTTTATTGAAATCTTAGGTACATTTTTGTGGTTGACTGTATCTTTAATTTTTGGGTGGTTGCGTGTCTTCGGACCAGAGTCGGAGAAAAAGTATAAAAATTGGATATTTTCAAAAGATTTTTGCTATTTTTACCATTAAGAACCATTCATAGACATTTCGTATGTTCCAGAAAGTTGTTTATTGATATCTTTGCTACACTATTGTGGTTGATTGTTTTCTTGAGTTTTGAACAGAAGCCGAGAAAAGAGGATAAAAATCGAAATTGTTTTGCTATTTTGACCATTAAGATCCGTTTCTACAAAGTTTGTATGTTCTAGAAAGATGCTTATTGAGATCTGAGGTACATTTTTGTAGTTGGTTGATTGCTTCAAATTTGATCGGTTTGATAGCTGTATAACAAAACTTGAGAAAAAATTTTAAAAGAAATTTTACTATGTCGATTTTGACCTTGCAGATGAACTTTGATGGATTATATGTATTCGCAATTTTTGTTCTTTAAGACAAGAGCTACAACTTTGCCTCTGAGATGAATTCAAATTCCCAAACGGTTTCGAAGATATAGTCCTGACTAAATGACCATTTTTACATCAAAGCCTCAAACCTTTAAAGGCCTTTAACAGCGAAAGTTGATGAGATACGAAAAAACGGCGAGACACGTGTCCTCTCTTTTTTGGTCTTCTATCACGCTGCGGTGTCAGAATATGGTTAATAATTTTCGTGTTGCACAGTGTAATTAGACATTACAAACTGTTTTACTGATTTGGTATATAAAACTTACTTAAAGGATGTAAAGAATGTTTTCTGTCCAAAACACTTACTTTAACTAAAGTTTTGCATATGTGTTTTTATTTACTAGGTGCCTGTAACTTTGAGCACAATTGTCAGTATCTGTTTTATAGTTTAGACGTTTGTTTGTGGGTGTGTTGATTATGTGCAACATCTCAAGAGTGAAGCGTTTGTGATAGTTGTTCTCTTGAGCTAGAATTTTGATGTCATCGAAATCAGGGACGTGTCCTGTAAGGGTACAGTGCGCTGCTAGCGCTGTTTTTTCTTCCAATGGTTTGTTCCGTGCTTTTTGGTCTGATTTATGCGAAGATATTCTGGTCTTTAACTTAGTTTTGGTAGTGCCAACATATGTCTTCTGACATATGTTGGACTTGTCGCCCTTACATTTAATGCGATATACTACATTAGACCTATCTTCGTCAGCTACTTTGTTTTTTTAGTTTACTGAATAAATTGTTTAGTGTATTGTGAGATTTAAAAGCCAGTTCATGTGTGGTGTCGTCGTAGATTTTAGAGTATTTTATACGTTCGGAGAAACCCCGTATATACGTCATGGGTTTGTATATCCTTTGGTTTGTATCTCGCGTTTTATTGTTGTCGGTTCTTATTGCACGTTTTATAAGATTATTGATCGTTTCATTAGGAAAGCTATTTTTGCTCAATATCTCTTTGATCCTGTCAATATTTTTGCTGTGGAACTCTTTATCACTTATGTCTAGGGTGATGAGTCTACCAGATGCCGTGGGTTTCTGGTACCAGTCCAATTTTAGTTTGCAACCCTTTTTAATGACTATTGAATCTAAGTAGGGTAGTTGGTTGTCATTTTCAATTTCCATCGCGAACTTTATTTGTGAATTGTAAGAATTGAGGATGGCTAGTGTTTCACTGATGCCATCTCTCTTGATTACTGCAAAAATATCATCAACATATTTGGTAAGGATTTTCGGTTTGTTGTGCATTTTCTCTATCGTGGAGTCTAATAGTTTTTCCATTACAATGTCTGCCAGCACTAGGGATGCAGGCGAACCCATCGTTTTGTTTTGTTTGTATCCTTTATACAAAGCGTCAATATATCCATGAAAAGCTCTTTGGGTATTGATGTGAATGATTTGATAACTTCCCACTTTTCTTCTATAGTGTTCAGAGCTAAATTCACTGGAATGCTGGGGAAGAGCGATACCACATCGAATGATATCAGAATTTCGTCCTAATTAACATGAATGTTTTGCATCTTTTCTTTAAAAGCTTTGGCATCCTTAATATTGTAGATTGAATCCATGGTAATTTGTTTTAAGATGTTGACGACGTATTTGCAAAGACCGATTCCAGGGGAATTTATAGTGGAGCAAATGGGTCTGAGAGGATTTCCTTCCTTATGTATTTTGGGCAACCCGTAAAGCCTTGGTGGCATTGACTGATGCCGACTTTGAAACAGCAATGTTCATAGGTGAGGAAAATCCAAAAACAAGAAAAAATCGTTGGAGAGGTTTTTAAATAAATCGCCATCAAAATTCACATTTTTAGGGTTTTTTTAGGTTTTCACGATTTTGCTTGGAAACCGCAAGTCCTATCGAAATGAGGCTAAAGAAAATGTTGTAGCAGTGAAAATTTCCTACAAGATTGGCTGATTAATATTTTCCTAGGTTTTACCATTTTTGAGATATAGAGGTTCAGATCAAATTTTCCGATTTTTTTCTTAGGTCTTCAGGATTTTGCTTGAAAACTGCAAATCCTATCAAAATGGGAATAAAGAAAATATTGTCGCAGAGAAAATTCTCTACAAGATTGGCATAGTTTTTTTTGATTTTTAGTTTTTTGATTTTTTTTTTCATCCATGAACATTGTAGTTTCAGAATCCGCAAAAACTTCCGAGGTGTAAGCACGTTCCATTTAAATTTGCTTCAAAAAAATTGGGACACGACTAAAATATCTCAAAATTCTAATTTAAAAAATAAAATTATATTTATGAAATTAAAATAGGCTTTGTTCATTCTTCTAGAATAACTCGGCGTACTTCATTTATATAATACTAGAGGACCCGGCGAACTTCGTCTCGCAGTCTGTTAGGTATTGAACTTGATGACTTTTGTTCAGACATATAATACAATTTTTGCTATCACGTTGCAGAGTAAAAATAATTTTTTGTTTTGAACAATTTAGGGCGATTTAGAATCTTTACATTGAGCAATTGTACTTGTCTGAATTGTCAGTCTGTCGGAGAGAAAGAGTATTAAGTGACAGTTAACGGTAAGGAAGGTGCCTAATGTAAATTTTTTACATTTTTTGAGTAAATAATGCATTTCCAGATGTAGATTAAAAATGTTGAAGTAAAGTTATATCATCACGGCCTTGTTCGTTTCACAATTGATGGTTTTCGGAAAGGTTCGGAAGATGGGATCCTTTTTCGTTGAGATAAAATTGTGACAACTTTTAGCGTTTTCAATGAGATAATATAATAATTAACTGAATTTCAACGCGGTATGAGCGATTATTGAATATTATCAATAATCGTAGTCGCTATCTTGGATTTTTCCATTAAACATTTTTGATGAATCGATTAGAAAGTTAGAATCAAAGATATTTTTTAATCGAAAGATATGCAGGTAATGCCGAGATTCAAGTGTTTAATTTGGAACTTTTTCAGAAAAATTAGTCTGATTTGAAAAGATAAGTCCGATCGTTTTGTGATTACCACCTTCATCATTCGTCTAAATTTCTTCCTGACTTTGTGGTGTACAAAAATGGCACTCTTCTCGAGCAAATTCCATGTTATATGCGATCTGCCGAATTCTACATGCAATTGGTGATATAAAATCAAACATTATTAAGATTACTATTACGCTGGGTTGAAAGACGATTTAGAATCTTTGATATAGTTAGAGATATTTTCCAAGTAAATAGAAAATTGAACTTGTATTTAATTTTTGCCCAATTATGCGACTTTATTATTCATCAGATTTTAATTAATGTACTTAATTCAGGTATATGAACTAAATAGTTTTTATTAAAAAAATGGTATCTAGCTAAGAGATGTGTATCACACATCAACCTCTAAGAGACGATCGTTTTGGTAACTGGTTAGGTTTATCGCATCAAACATATTAGATGTGGTTAGACGATTTCTTATATTCGGAAACTCATATTTATAAGGACAGTCTTGCTATTGATTTGCATGCACGATTTAAATTTGTTAAAATTAGTTGAACAGTTGATGCAAATTAATATCACCGTTCGATAGAGTTCATTTATCCGCTTAAAACAAACTCAAGCAATTATTGCTTATATGGGTAGCTATTGGGTCCGGCATTTCATAAAGGGGGTGAGTCCTTTTCGTTGAGATTAAATTATGAATATTTTTCGGAAACTTAATGTATCCATTTGCAATATCGAAATAAATAAACGCTGAGATTTTCAATGGTTTAATTTTATATCGAACATGTGTTTTAACATTAATAACGCGTGAGTGAATTGGTAATATTCAGGATGGGTGGTCGCTATTTTAGATGAAGCAACTTCGACGGTCATTTCTGTTTTGGACGTGTCATCCATGTGCCTTTTAGAATCTTTAGAATCAAAGACTTTGTATAATGAAACATGAGAATTTAAAGTCAAACTTTTGCCTGTAGTGCGATTCTCTAACTCATTTTTGAGTTAACGACAAATGTCGGTAAAATTAAAACGCAAAATTGTGAATGAAAAGCTCAAATAAAAGTTGACAATACTGTTGCTATCGATAGAACTTTACGACTACTTTCTCTTGGTCGCTAACTTACCGAAAAATATTGTTAATTACTGAATGTATAAGCATTTTAATTTTACCGATTTTTGTCGGTAACTCAAAAAATGTGTTACTCCGCTGAAACCACTAATATCCTTTTGGACTAATGTCACCTTTAATTTTCTCTGTTAATTTGAATAAAGAATAGTTTGGATACAGCAGAAAGCAAATTGTTTTTTAATTAATTTATTCAAATAGATTGTAAACAAAAATATCTCCAGAACTTTCAAAAATTGACATAATAGAAGCACAAAAATTTCATTCGCCAAAATATGTCCAAAAATACTCCAAACGCAAAAGCTCGATAAAAATGTGTATAAAATTTGACTTTTTTCAAAAAATTATTTTTGCAATTTTTTCGCAGATTTTCGCGGTTTTTTTAGGTTTTATCCTTTTCTGCCATGAGACCATTCCGAATTGATGCGAATTGTTAAAATCTGTTCAGCCGTTCGTGAGTTATAAGCGTAGTAACTAACATCATTCTTTTTTATATATATAGATATTTTGAAATATTAATGAATATCAGTGTTTTTTGAGCACAAAACGACTGTGGACACGCCACGTTAATGAGTATTTGCACCTTGCGACCAATTTTTTTCATATAAATTTGTAGAATATTTTATTTTGATTTTTGAGCCTTGTTTAGGGACATTTTGTTTTACTTATACCGTTGCTAAGAAGTAACATGTTTTCAATATTTTTCACCTTAAATGCGGTGGGACACAGAAACAAGCCTTTTTGCAATATTCACCCATTTATAAAAGAGGAAAATGTTTGTACGTTTGTTTGTTTGTAATTTATAGACTCGAAAACCACTGAACACATCTTCCTGAAAATTTTAGAGTATATTGCAACAAAATAAAATAGGCTATATTAAATTTTGAAATTCAGCGCCGATCCGGAGATATAGCCTCAGGATCGAAGGTACCTCCAATAAATTTAGATTTTGTATGCAGATGTCTGATGAACGGTTACAGATACAGTCTCCAAATTTGGGGTGTGTGACGGAATTTGGCCTACAAATAAATGTGCCAAAATATATCGAAATGGGCTACAAATAAATGTGCCAAAATATACCGAAATTGGATCAAATTTGGATATAGCTCCCATATATATTTTAGGCCGATTTCATGCATTTGATGCGCCAAATGCGCTATATGTGCCTCATTTCAATGAAATTTGGAATGTGTGACGGAATTTGGCCTACAAATAAACGTGCCAAAATATATCGAAAGCGGTTCAAATTTGGATATAGCTCCCATATAGATTTTCGGCCGATTTCATGTATTTGATGCATCAAACACGCCATATATGCCCGATTTTAATAAAATTTGGAATGTGTAACGGAATTTGGACAACAAACAAATGTGCCGAAATATATCGAGATCGGTTTAAATTTGGATATAGTTCCCATATATATTTTCGTCCGATTTCATGTATTTGATGCACAAAACACCCTATGTATGTCCAATTCCAATGAAATTTGGAATGTGTGATTGAATGTGGTCTACGAATACATTTCCCAAATTATATTGAAATCGTTCCTTTATATTTTATCTTAGTCAGTGTATTGAAGTGAAGCGGGTTCAGCTAGTATTTTATATGAAGGAAGCCTTTGCGAGGATGGTCGTGGTAAGCAGACATTTGATATAATCTCCGAAAATAAGTCCGGGAAAATTGACATACATATACATAGATATTCTTGAACAGCTGCCATATATGATTTATTGATACTTTCAATAAATCATATATGGCAAACTCTACTTTTATACTAAACAGAACATCTTGTTCCATAAGCCGAACTAAGAATAGACTCGGAGTTTGGGCCCTCCCTTGGGGCGCATACCGTCGAGTGGCTCGTATTGATACGAGGGCAGTTCGGAAACTTCTTAGCCTAGCACAAAAAAGCGCGGTATAAACAGACAAAATTTAAGTGTTTTGGAAACTTCCATCTCTGTTATGAACACATGTTAAATTTTGTTTCGATCTGGCAACTCCTTCATATAGAAACAGGTGTTCAAAAATTAGAAATGCGTGCTGTCATTAAATATTTACATAAAAAAGGTTTACCGGGACAAGAAATTCATAATGATATGGTGAATGTGTTAGGTGAAAGTGCTCCTTCATATGCAATAGTAAAAAATGGGGTTGCTGAATTTAAACGTGGCCGTACAAGCATTGAAGATGAACCACGTAGTGGACGTCCAAAAACAGCAACAACAATAGAAATTGTAGCCAAAGTGCATGATATGGTATTAAATGATCGACGAATAAAAGTGCGTGAAATTGCTAATATCATGGGCATCTCAAATGATCGAGTCCATTTAATTTTGCATGAAGAACTACAGATGAAAAAGCTTTCTGCAAGATGGGTGCCGCATTTGTTAACAGTCGATCAAAAACGCATAAGAATGAACATTTCTTAAGCTTGTTTGGATCGTTTTAAGCGAAATAAAATGGATTTTAGGCGTCGTTTCATAACTGTTGATGAGACATGGATCCACCACTATACTCCAGAGACAAAAGAACAATCCGAACAATGGACTGAATCCTCCAGCTTCAGTCCATTGTTCGGATTGTGCCCCAAATTAGGCAAAAACAATTCATTCGGCTGGTAAGGTTATGGCAACGGTTTTTTGGGACTTCAAAGGTTTTTTTTATTGATTGACTATCTGCAAAAGGGTAAAACAATAAATTCAGAGTACTATTGCAACCTTTTGGATCAATTAAATGTACAAATTCGAGAAAAACGTCCTGGCTTACAACACAAAAAAATAATTTTTCATCAAGACAACGCACCAGCGCACAAGAGTGTTTTAACAATGGCTAAAATCAACGAATTAAAGTACGAGTTGCTTGACCACCCACCTTATTCTCCTGATTTAGCTCCCAGTGACTTTTACTTGTTCCCAAATCTAAAAAAAATCCTTGCTGGCAAGCGTTTTACCTCAAATGAAGATGGAATTACAGTTGTAAACCACTATTTTGAAGACCTTGAGGAAAACTATTTTAATCAAGGGATAGAATTGCTAGAAAAGCGTTGGACTAAGTGTATTGAAGTTTCAGGAGATTATATTGAAAAAAAAATATTTTTGAAAAACTAACTATTCTCTTTCATTGATAGGCTAAGAAGTTTCCGAACCGCCCTCGTATACCTTTCGTTGTAGCTCGATACGTTTTGCTATATCGATGTCGGTCGGATGGTACAGCTCGTGGTCCATAAATCTTTTGAAGAATTTTTCTCTAAAACACACCGAGTTCTGCCATATCTGTTTTCGAAAGTACCCATGCTTTAGATCCATACATAAGTACGGGTAGTATCAACGTCTGGTAGACTGTAAGTTTGGTCTGACGAGAGGTGGTTTTGCTTATGAACTGTTAACTTAGACCAAAATAGCATACGTTGGCCAATATTATTCTTCTCTTGATTTCATAACTGATGTTGATAGTTTTATTTATGGTTGTGCCAAGGTAGATAAAGTCATTTACTACCTCAAAATTGTAACTCACTCAATTCACAGTTGGTCCGAGTCTACTGGACATCTTGCGTGTTGATATTATATTTTTTTTAGACTGTCACCTTGTCTGAAACCTCGTTTTGTTTCAAAAGGTTCGGAGAGGTTCTTTCCTATTTTAACAGCTGATATTGTGTTAGATAATGTCATCCTGCATAATCGTATAAGTTTTGCAGTGATACCAAACTCAGACATGGCTTGGAACACCTTTGATAGAATTGGTCTGTCAAAGGCGCCCTCATAGTCGACGAACTGGTGTTATGTGTCGATCTGTCGGTCATGGGTCTTTTCCAGTATTTGGCGCAGTGTCAAGATTTGGTCAATTGTCGATTTACCAGGTCTGAAACCGCATTAGTATGACCCGATTATTTTATTGACCATGGATTTTACACGTTCAAACAGTACGCTCGACAACATTTTGACACCGTCTTGTCTCTTTTCTTGTGTACGGGACATAGGAGGCTGAGGTTTCAATAGTTGGGTATTGTTTCGTCCTGCCAAATTTCGGTAATTAACTGATGCATATTCCTTAACATTTCGCCAACGGTCTTGAGCAGTTCGGCAGGCAGCCCATCAGGTCCTGCTGTTTAATTGTTTCTCAGCGGTTTAATTGCTGTTATGACCTCGGTTTGGTCAACGTCGTGGTTTGCGATTGGTTCAGGTGTGTCTTCATCGCCGCCCATATTCGATACTAAGAGCTTCATGAAATGCTCCTTCCAGATCCTCAGTACGCTATCTGTATCAGTTCCCAGATTCCCTTCATGATCTTTGCTGGAGAATGTGCCTGCACCATACCCTTCAGTCTGGGTTTTACGCTCTGGTAAAATTTTCGGACTTCATTCTGACTCCTGAACATCTCGAGTTTCTCACGCTTACGTTTTTCTTGCTCTCTCTTTTTTCTTCGGAAAATACGCTTTTCGCTCTATCCTCTTCTCCCGATATTTTTCTTTCGCGCTTTGTGTTGCTACTGCTCTGTACGCCGCATTCTTTTCCTCAGTAGCATTACGACACTCCTAATCGTACTATAGATCAGGTATCGGCACTAATACAAACGCTCCCCGAATCGATCGGTTATCTTCCGTCTATCACAACATGATCTGGGGATATCCACGTGCCCCATCTGGGGATATCCACGTGCCCCATCTGGGGATATCCACGTGCCCTTGTGCTATCTGTTGTGTTTGAAGCTTCTCGACATCCAGCTTCCGTCCTATGTTAGATCGTACTTTGCTGCAACATTTACACGAATGCATACCTAGACTGGTACAAGAAAATGGTCCGAATCGATGTACGCTTCTCGAATCGATCAGAAATCTTCCGTCTATCACAACATGATATGGGGATATACACGTGCCCCATCTGGGGATATCCACATGCCCTTGTGTATCTCGTGGTGTTTGAACCTGGTACTGCTCAGTGACATGATTTTTTACCGCTCCAATATCGATCAGTCTCATTCCGTTGTCGGATGTTACCTAATGAAGGCTGAACTTGCCGACCGTGGGACCAAAAATATTTTCCCTCCCAATTTTAGCATTAAAATCTCCTAGAACAATCAAATACCATGGCCAGGGCAAGGGTCATATGCTCCCACTAGGCGCTCGTAGAATATATCCTTGGTCTGTTCATCTTTCCCTTCGGTTGGAGCATGGACGCAGATGAGACTGATTAAAAAACGTTGCTTTTAAACGGATTCTGGCAATTCTCTCATCAACCGGAGTGAAGCTGGAGACGAGATTTTAAGCCTCTTATACAATAAATCCAACATCTAGCTCTTGTTTCGTTTCATGGCAGCTATAATACAGAGCGTAGTCGTTTGTGATTTTTCGTCAGCCCGGTTCTATCGCACTTCCTATAAGACCATAATATCAACATTATACTTACCAAGTACTTCCGCCAGTGCGCAAACTGCACCTGCTCTTTAGAGAGTCGTCAACTTTAGATGTTTTTCTTCTTTTTGTTTTTTTTTCATAGTAGTGGTGACGGGGTATGCTACTAGCCCAAAGCCCAACCCATGTTTTTAACGTTCTTGTTGGTGAACGCGCGGCACATGTTAGCTCACTACCCTTAACGGATGTTAAAATCAGCTCCCCAGGTGAGATGAAAGAAGGACCAAGATAAATCCTGGGCTTTGCTATCTTAAAACCGGTTAGGACCGTTACTTGGTATAATTCATTTCTACGTCACCCGAAGTAATAAATACAGAAACCAATATAATAATGGTCTTGTTTGTTTAAATATCACATCACGATACTTGAGCGTTTATTTTAATTTAAATAAATCATATGAATTAAGGTGGTTAAAAACAATCGATAATATAGACTTATATTAAAATCCAGCCGATTTTCACATTTTTTAGGATTACTTTTTAGCCACCGAAATGAACTGGTAACATTTTTCTCATCGATTGGACAATAATTACGGCTTTGAAAGCAATTTCGTTAAAATTCACCTTTGACCCCATACAAATTACTATAGAAACTTTGGGGTTGTGGTGGTGGGAGTCTATATTGAAAAACATCCCAGCAAAAAAATCATTATCAAATAATGGCCTTTAGCCCTTAGGCTAGAAAGGCTATATACACTTTCATACGGGCAAAATGTGGCTCATCGAAATAATGGTTTTAAAGCCCAAGTATGTTTGGACGAAATGTGTTTCAGACAATTTGGAGTTGATTTAGCAATGTCCGTCCGTCTGTCTGGCTGGCTGGTGCGCACGATAACTCTCGAACGGATGAACCGATTCCGTTCAAATTTTGGCTTTCGTAATATTTTGTCCAAACTTAGTTTAAGTCCGAAGATGAGCTATGAAAATTTGTGGGCATGATGACTATTGAAGGAAACAACAGATTTGGTCCATACTTTGCACATCGTGAAACTTCTACCAGACTTAGATGAGGTTCCAATATGGACTCAATCGGCCCACTCCTTCGGGTACCTCCCACACAAAATTTCGGATAAATTCAGTTTAGGACCTGCTCTCGAATCGATTTGATTTTTGTTGCAACGGCTTGTATTCACTTCCCCCCATACGACGGTACAAGTTTCACCAGGGGCACGTCCATACTTCCTGAGAAAATGGCCGGAAAGGTGCGAAAAGCCCCTATGACACCGTTGTAGTGGTTGGAGCGCAAGATAATTCTCGAACGGATCTGTCGATTCGGTCCAAAATTTGGTCTTCGTAATATTTTATCCAAACATAGTTTAAATTAGAAGATGGGGTATATCGGTCCATTCCTTCAAGTACCTCCCCCACAAAACTTCAAAAATGGTCGGAAAAATTTTGCTCACGATAACTCTTGAAGTGAGTGACCGATGTAATCTATACTCTGCACATCCTAAAATATCTACCAGATATAGATCATGTTCGAATATGGACTATATTTGTCAACTACTTCTGGTACCTCTCACACAAAATTTCGGATAAGTTCACTTTAAGACCTGCTCTCGAATCACTTTGATTTTTGTTGAAGCGATTTGCATACGCTACCTCCATTACGACGGTAAAAGTTTTTTCAGGGGCAAGTCCATATTTCTTGGGAAAACAGGTGTAAAAACCCCTATGTCACCATATGTGGCAGTCGGAGAGCACGATAACTCTCGAACTGTTCAACCGATTTGGTCCAACATTTGGTCTTCGTCATATTATATCCAAACTTACCGGTCCACAACTTTCGGTACATCTCCCCAATATTTAAAAAATGTCACAAAAATGCTAGGGCAGTATCACTTGAATGGGGCAACAAATTTGGTCCAAACTTTGGATCTCCTAATATTTTATCAAAATTTAGTTTAACTTCTAAAATAGCCCATATCGGTACTCCATAAGGGTACCTCCCCCACAAAGGTTCATTATTTGTGTCTTAGTGCAGTTAATTCCTAATCCACAATTTTGTCGGCAAGTTTAAATGTCCAAAAAGGGCCACAAAATTCTGAAGAGACCTTAAATACATTCGATTTGTCCGGAGTCGAAAGTTTCGCTTCACATTGGCTGAGGGTATATATCTGTCGGCAAAGCCGACTGACACTTTTTTACTTGTTGGTAGTTTGTTTTCAATTTCAACAAACTTCTTATTTTTATTTTATTTTGCCCTCCACCATAATATGGAGGGTATAATTAAATTTGTAATTCCGTTTGTAACACATCGAAATATTCATCGGAGACCCTATAAAGTATATATTCTTGATAAGGGTAAAATTCTATGTCGATGTAACCATGTCCGTGTGTCCGTCCGTCTTTTGAAATCAAGACACATTTCGCAATTTCAAAGACATAGAACTGTAAAGACTGGAAAAGATCCATAATGCCAAAATGTTTATGAAATAAAGTATGTAACAACAGGGGTATGTTAATTATAAAAACCCCATTGAAGCGCAATTCGGCTTAAACAAATTGTAGGAAAGCAAAAAGTTGGACTCAGGATTGTATTTCATAGCAGTTTCCAGTTCATTGAATATGAACTTGGCGGTTAAAAACGCCTGAAATGGTTAACTACTTAACAGAATGTTGTTATGATATCGTAACAACAGAGTTTAACTCCATATATTGACAAATGTTAACTATTGAGCACAGTCTATACAGTCGGACACTCAATCTCCAGGACAAAAAACTGGGACGGTCGGTCCACGTTTTAATATAGCCCCCATAGAACCGTACCTCCCGATTTTCGGTATTTTGAAAGTTTTAGTCACAATGACCAACCGAAATTACTGAAATTTGGTGGTTAGTCTTCGGAAGAAGTATGAAACATTTTAACAGAAAATTGTGGGTGCAGGTCCACGTTTTGATATAGCCCCCATAGAACGGTGCCTCCCAATTATCTGTATTTTGAAGTTTTTAGCCTCATTATTACCCCGAAATTGCTGATATTTGGTATATAGTCTTCGCCTTTATGTATAGGTCCACGACTTTATGTAGCCCACATAGGACGGTACCTCCCGATTTTCGGTATTTTGGAGGTTTAAGCCTCATTATAACACCGAAATTGCTGAAAATTGGTGTTAAGTCTTCATTGGGGCTTATAACTTTCCACCAGAAATCTGTCGGTATACGTCCTCGTCTTCATATAGCCCCCATAGAACCGTACCTTCTTCTTTTTCGGTATTTTAAATGTTGAGCCTCAATATCCACCCGAAACTACTGAAATTTGGTGTTCAGTCTTCATAGTTTTTGTGAGTTTATTGAATACATCAAACTCTTGTCTTTAAATAGGAGAATTTTAATTTAAAAACGTTTTATGACAGATTAATCGTCAAAAACGGTCCATTTCGATATATACTTTTATAAAATTGTTTCCCACTCCACTAATTTTGAAATTTGGTTCACATAATCTACATACTAAGCACCACAGACTTAGGTAGCTGTAAACACCATATAATCACTATTTACTTCCAAACAAAATTAAATCCATGTTTATTACATGCAAAGCAACTGTAAACATTTATTTTAGTACGATAAAACACTTTAAATTTTAAAATATTGGAGCATTATTAATTTTAGTAAAATAAGGACAAAACAAGTAAGAAAAGTCTATAGTCGGACGGAGCCGACCATGGGATACCCTATACCACTATCCCTGGACAATCGCTCTACACGGAACTTCTTACCAATGATTGTGAAAATTAAATTATCAAATATCAGAGATGTAATGTATAATACTTATGACCAAAACCAAAAAGTTATCTAGCATGACAAAGACATTTTTGTAGCAGGAAAGGAAAATTTAGTTCAAACTAACTAAAATGTAATGAATGAATGAATGTAATGAACCGCTACGTTACTGAAATTTTTACCAATTTCACACAAAAGTTTCAGTCCATTTAATTCGCTAAGTATTATCTGATCTTCACGCTTATTCTTCATCATAAACTAAAACTTTATTTAAAATTTTGCGGGTTATTATTTTGGCCTACAGAGCCGCTACAAAATTGGTTAAAATTTTGTTTTTGGTCCATTTCATCCCCTGAACATTTCACGATCATCACCAAAAACTAATCATTTCTACTCTGGCCCGAACCCAACCTCCTTAAAAAATTCGTTACAATCGGTCCATAATTGCGGCCTTAAGCTTGTTTACAACTTTTAATGGACGGACACACATCGCTAAATCGCTTTATATCGTCGAGATATGAATATATTAGGCTTTAACTCTGTTATCTGATCATGAACACCAACATAATTGGCATCAATTGAAAGGTCAAGCGTTCCACTTTCAAGTATATCTCACTTGTCTGTAATGTCACTTCCAGGAATTAAGATATAAGCTGTATATTAAAAAGTTCTACAATTTTCACACAAAAGTTTTGGTCCATTTAACCCTCTAAATATTATCCGATCGCTATCTCAAATTGCAAGCTTCTCCTTTGTGATATACTCTTACCTTATTTAAAATTACGCGTTGATCGGACTATTATTTAGACCTACAGAGCCGCTAGAAAATTGGATAAATATTATGTTTTTGGTCCATTTCACCCGCTAAATATTTCACGATCATCACCAATAAGAATAGGTATCTATTCTGATCTGAACCCGACCTCCATACAAAATTTCGTGACGATCGGTCCATAATTGCGGCCTGGAGCGTGTTTACAATTTATAATGGACAGACGGACAGACAGACGGACGGACGGACGGACACACATCTCAAAATCGCTTTATCTCGTCGAGATATGAAGATTGGTATACCACATTGGGGGTCTCCGACGAATATTTCGCGGTGTTACATGAATTTTTACCAAAAGAAACTTATAATACCCTTTTCCACATTGTGGTATAGAGTATAAATACATATTTCCAACAATTATCGGATTTGAACCTTCACATAAACAAATCTACTTGAAAAATCAATACCATGATTCAAATTCCTTCAAATTGAAATGTTTACTATAAATTCTCATCAATAAATTGATTTTGACCATTTTTGGCCACGGTGGTTCACTGTGCGTAGGTGTTCAAACAACGGAAGTATCGCAATATTCGATTATGCATCCAATTTTTCCATTTTTTGTAAAGGTCGCAATTTTGATCGGATCGGCACGAAATTTTGAAAGTTGATGCGGGTTCCACAGAAGAAGAAGCCAATTGGTCGGATAATATTCAGGGTTCGGAATGGGCAAAATACTTATGTTGAGAAAAATTCAACGTTTTATTCTTATGTGAATATTGAGAAGAAGCCTATTGGTTGGATAATATTCAGGGGTCGGAATGGGGAAAATACTTATGTTACGTTTGATTCTTATGCGAATATAATAGGAGCATTCAAGCCTGTCAATGAAAGGAGAAAAAATATCACCTTTACATTAATTCCAAATAGCTAGGAGAAGGTGGTCAAACAAGGGAGATATCACAATAGTCGGTAATGCATCCAATATTTCCATATTTTGTTATCACGCTACAGGTCGCTATTTGGTCGGATCGTCCGGAAATTTTGTTGGCTAATGGGGGTCACAGAGAGGAATGAGCATATTGAGTTTGGTGGTAGTCACATAATATTCCCCAAAATAAATGTTTACCAGTTAAAATCTTATGCATAGGGGTAGTGGTGTAGGGTATCACATCGTCGGACCGTCCCGACTATAGCCTTTGCTCATTTGTTTGTTATAGGAGTTTCTATTACCCCTAGGATGTTTGGTATTGCAAATGGGCTATATCGGTCCACGTTGTGATATAGCCCCCATAGAATGGTACCACGCGATTTTCGATATTTTGAAGGTTTTAGCTTCATCATCACACCATAGTGGCTGAAATTTGGTACTTAGTCTTCTTTTCCGCAGAATTTTGTCGGTAAGGGCCCACGCCTTAATATAGCCCCCATAGAACGGTGTATCCCAGTTTTTCGGTATTTTGAAATTTGTGGCCTCAATATTCCACCGAAATGGCTTAAATTCGAAAGATGTCGTGCGCTCCAGTCACAACACATGGTGGCCGTAGAGGATTTTTACTGCTTTCGTCCTATTTCCACAGGAAGTATGGACTTGTCCCTAAAACAATTTGAACCGCGATAACTTCATCTATGTTTCACAATAAATTAGTTTTTGGTTATGTATATTATATTGAGTTTGGACAATATATTACCGAATCGGTTGCTCCGTTCGAGAGTTATCGTGCGCTCCAGTCAGGTAAACAGACAGACGGACGAACATTTATAAAGCGACTCCAAATTGCTGTTTATGAACTCCTATTACAAATATAACACCTTTATATCAACAAATGACGCCTTTATATAAAACATTGTCGGTAGCCAAACCCATAATTTTAACAATGTGCAACGCTTACATCAATAATTTTTCATATTTTTGTTATGAAAAAACTCGCTTGAGCTCTGAACTCACAACTCTCATTACTTAGTAAAGAGTAACATTTTAATGAAATATCCCATTATTTTTAGAAGGTAGCTAGTTTAAATTATTTTGGGTTCATGTGGCTCCCTAATTTCTGCTGATATATTACCACACGTGTTTTCTTTTCGCCTTTACAGGATTTACCACTGCCAAACCCGTCAGTTTTTACATTTCTATCATTATGTTACCTTTACACTTCCACTTTACCCATTATGGACCATTATTATATGTTTTCTTCTACTATCTGATGGATTTGAAAAAAGCAAAATAAACCAATTTGGAGGCATTAAAAATATATTTTTTACATTGAAAGTTAATGCGAAGAAGCTCCTCTTTGAAATTCAATCATCACTTTTAACTTTAAGTTAACCGGAACGCTATAAATCTGTTCGGTAAATTCAAACTTATCCAAAAGAAGACTTACAATAATGGGGGTATGTTTCTTACGAAAAAGACGTTTCTCCTCCGTCCTGTTCTCCCAATATCTCCCGTCTTCTGCACGTTCCGCATTTTACTACCGAAAGCGTGCATGTCGCTTTATAATCTTCGGTAGCAGCGAAGGCACTTTTGGATTCATTCTAGGAGATAGTGAGGAGATAGTTCCTAAATACGAATTTTGCGGGAAGGTCTTCAACATTACGTATTTTCTTTTTTTAAGTAAGAGTTGTTTACAAACCTGACGCCTCTACAAGTTTTCCCGTTTTTAAGGGCTAAGGGCCAACGAATTTAATTATCAATTATTGCTCTCCACATAGTAAAGTTCAAATTAAAACTATAATTCCAAACTCATTTCAACCACTTGTTCTTAGTGTTAATTATATATGCACCCTAATATAATATTTCGAAAAAAGAAAAAATAGAATCTCCCGCCAGAATGAATCCAGACTTTAGTCACCGCATGCAAACTTAAAACCGCAAATTAAAAACAAGAAACTTGAAAAAAATAAATAATTTAAATAACAATTAAAATGAATATCTAATGGCACAACAATAACAACAAGAGTAACATTAAGCGGAGAGAATAGTTTGTTTTTAAATGGAAATTTGGAACGAAACGAATGCCAATGCCAGGCTTCAAAACTACAAAAATTTCTAAAAATTTAGAATTTGATTTTTGTTGCTGGGATTTTTGAGTAGTTGTAGAACACCAGTCGGGATGAAAGTTAATTTGTGGGGCGATTGAATTTTATTTTGAAATCAACAAAATAGAAACAAAAACAAAGCAACAAATTACTGTTTTAAATAAACGCGACAACAAGAACAACAACAATATTAACAGAAATATTTGGCCAACACCATAAAACCAACAACAATAACAACAGTGAAGTGACAAAGAACCGGAAATAACATCCGGTGTTGAAATCTGATTTTGCGTTTATAATTTGTCACCCCCATCCTCTTGTGGCACCCAACAGGTGTGTTTGTGTGTGCGCGTGGTACAAATAAATTTAAATTAAAACCAAAACTCCAACAAGTGGTACCTTTTTATTTATATTTTGTTTTTGGTCCAACAGGTGACATTTGAAGGTGGAAAATAGTTTTTCTCAATGCGCCGCCTTATATCAAACTAACCAAAAAGCTATGGCAACTAAAAAGTTTGTCACAATTGAATGACCGACCACACTTTACGCATGGCCAGATTTTATGAACTTCATTTAAAATTCCAATTCTGAAAAAAATAAATAACATTAGAATTTTTTTGCTACAACCACCGGCTTGTGGATGAAAACGCCAAACTACAATATTAAGGTCAATTCAATTGAAGCGTTATAATTTTGACCAAAATATCAACAATAAAACATCAATTATTTCTCTCGAATTGACACGCTATTCATAATTAGTAGTGAAGAAAAGAACTGAAAAACTTCATAGATTTGGTTAAAATAAAGATGTGAAGCAATTATTCCATCTCATGCCCTTGAGCACAATCCACATGTGACCAAGAATCATCAAGGTATGGACTGATTTTGAAGAGAACTAAAAATGTGTGTTATATTTAGAAACTTTATAGTTCTAAATATAACATCGAATGGTGATCTAACTGATCAAACAGGTGTTATTTAATATAAGGGAAAGGGAAGTTATATAACACCAATCGTAAAACCTCCAACTGGCAAAACCTCCAAAAACCTCCTCTATAAAATCAAATAAAATATCGGGAACATTGACTCGAGCAAAAGCATCAAAGCAAGTGTAATTTAGGTTCTATTCTGTATGTTAATGTGGAAATGTTCCAATTTCATCGCCCTCTCCTTAACCTAACCTATGCCGGTTGGGCGTCATGTCATGTTGCCAACGTACACATATCCATCAAAATAGTTAACCCGGGCAGATCGTGTTACAGAACTTTGTTAGCGACGATTGATCGATCGAAAAAAACTTACTAGAGATACGAATCGATTTTTCTCGTTCTGTGATAGGCTTTGAGCAGAGATGGTCTGTCAGAAACGGTGACGGTCGGTCAAAAAATACAGCTAAAATTCTCAAAATACCGAAAATCGGAAATTACGGTTATAAGAGGCTTAGCCGTCACCATGCCTGAAACCTCTTTTGGTACTAAACTCTTCGGAGAGGTTCATTCCTATTTTAACTGAGTTAATGTCATCCTACAAAGCCGAATGAGCTTTGCAGGAATACCAAATTCAGACATGGCTTGGAATACTTTTGAACGTATGGGACTGCTTTGTAATCGACAAAAAGGTGGTAAGTGTTGATCTGCATCTCTTGGGTCTTCTCGAGGATTTGCCGCAGGGTAAATATCTGGTCAATGGTGGATTTGCCAGGTCTAAAGTCCCATTAGTATGGCCCAATTATAACATTGACCATAGGCTTTAGTCGTTAGCACAGTATCCCTGACACTATCTTGTAGGCAATCGGGAGAAGACTTATACCCCTATAGTTAGAGCATACATTCTTATCTTCTTCTTTCTTTGGACAGGGCACAGGATGCTCAGGTTCCAATAGTCGGGTACTCGTTCTTCCTGCCAGATGGTGAACAGCTCGGCTGGTAAGCCATCGGCTCCTGCTGCCTTATTATTCTTACATTCAATACCATCTTCTGGCATTGGATCTGTGGTATCTTCGCCGTCTTCGCTACTATCGCATGCCAACAGTTTGGAGAAATGTTCTTTCCATATCCTGAGCACACTATCTATATCAGTTACCAAATTGCATTGCTGCTATCTACAGGAGGATGTTTCACTCTTTGGTAGAACTTTCGGACTCCATTTTCTCTTTTTCCTGCGGAAAAGACGTTTCTCCTCTCTCCCGATACCTCTCTCGTGGGCTACGCGTTGCTACTGATTGTAGAGTAGCCCTATATGCCGCATTTTTCTCTTCGGTAGCAGCACGACACTCCTGGTCATATCATGGATTCCTTGGTGGAGATAGGTGGTATCCAAGTATGGTTTTTGCGGCTGTTTGCATGGAGTGGGCAATATTTTGCCATTGTGCTGAATGCCGAACTGTATTGTTGCGCTCTGTAAAGGCCCATCATAGATGAAAAGGTAAGAAATTGGGCTGAAGCTCAACAATGTGAAGAAAATTGAGGAAATGTATGTTTAGGGGAGTCAACTCGATCGATCTCTTCCCGAAGTCGCTGGAAGGAAAATTGTAGAATGATATTGCAAGCACCTTAGTGAGGAAAATCACATCAAGTCCGATTAACCACTTGTATTTTTATTAAAGTATGCGTGGATGGCTTATCTTGACTTCATATGCCGATAATTTCGAAGATATCAGCACCAAGGCAATCGACGATGCCTATAGACATGCCTAAGCTAAATGGCCTAGAGAATTTACTAATCACCACTTCAGAGATATGCCCAACCCGTCTAATGTTTGGGTAGCAGAAAGTACATTCCGAGACATCATCACTGCTGCAGTCGCTCGTTATATACCTGCTGGTCGAATACTAGAAGTGAGACAAATTTCCCAACAGAGGCGATAAATTAGCAAATCAGTGTAATGAGTTTCGTCGTGCCAACACCAGTTACCCTAGCGTCAAGGAACTAAAACTGAAAATTAACAGGCTGCTTGGTAAGCATACGCGAAAGAAGGGGCTAAATCATCTGGAGAATTGCTACATTGGAGCCGGAATAAGTGAATTTTGGGCAACGGTTAAGACACTTTCCAACCCTGCAAAGAATAATGATAGGAACTCAGCCACGTTTGGCGACGACTGATTCGAAATTATTTATTATAATCGACAGTTCGTCGAGCACCCTAGGAGTGACAGGGCGAAGATCTCTACGTCGCATTAGATCTTTTTCTGCCAAGGAGGAACCACTACAATTTACAACGGATGTTTGCGAATGACATCAAGAACGCTAAATCATCCAAAGCCTTGGGCCCTTATAGAATCTTCACGATAATGCTAAAACATCTGGATGAGACGGGATTTGAGTATCTCACCAATGTTCTCAACATGTCGCTAGCCACCCACTACTGGTCCCACTACTGAAGCCAGGCAAGGATGCCAGTAGAGATAAATTGTACAGACCGATTTCGCTTTTGTCGCCCGTAGCAAGGACAGACTCAGAAATATATATCCAATTGTAGATTGTTATCATGGGCTCCGTAAGCAGCAAAGCGCGACAGAAGCGCTGCATGCCATCTCCACACATATTAGTCGAGGCGCTCGACTTATCAATAGCCCTCGATACTGACAATAACTCCACACTGTTAACTCCTCCGGCCAAGTTTGTTCGATAATCAGTTATATGTATGGACGCCAGTCGTACGTGAAATTCAAGAGCAAGAAGTCCGTTGAGTGGAGTGAAACAGGGAGTTCCCCAAGGTGGATTAGTACCTCCGGATCTGTTTAACCACTACTTCTCCTGTATTCCACCCCCTTAGACAGCATTGAAATCATAATGTATGCGGATTATTGTACGATCTTGGCGACGTGTACCTTCCCTAATGTCATTTATGAAAGGCTGAACTACAATTTGACTGATCTCACCAACTTTTTCCACTCGAGGAATATGCTAATATCCGCCACTAAAACTACAGCCACTCCGTTCACCACATGGACTGGAGATGTGAGCACTGAGTTGACTGACAAGATTCTAGGGGTCACATTCGACAGCATCTTCACGTTGTCCACACATGCCACAGCTATCTGCGAAAAGCTGAGATGTATGAACAAAGTCCTCAAGACCCTAGTCGGCAAAACTTGTGGTGCAGATAAAGCAAACTTGTTGATCACATATGACACGAAAGGTCGGTCTGTGGCAAGCTATGCTATGCGGTGCCAGGTGGTACGCAAATATAAGTGCAACGGGATGGTAAAATATTTAAACCTATCAGAATGACGCCATGAGAACTGCAACAGGAGGAGAACTCATGTCTTCAATGGACCATCTACAAGAGGAGTCAAAGATTCTTCCATTACAGCAACACAAGCAGTACTAGCTTTGTGTTACCGTGAAAGGAATCCTAAACACTGTTTGGTGGATGCGACAAGCTGAGATATAGGAACTCAAGTCCCTAGTCGGCAACACTTGTGGTGCAGATGATGAAAACTTGTTGATCACATATGACGCGAAAGGTCGGTATATGGCAAGCTAAGCTGTGCCAGGTGCTACGTAAATATATGTGCAACGCGATGGAAAAATATTCAAACCTATCAGAATGACGCCATGAGAACTGCAACAGGGTTTCTCCTCATGTCTTCAATGGACCATCTACAAGAGAAGTCAAAGATTCTTCCATTACAGCAACACAAGCAGTACTAGCTTTGTGTTACCGTGAGAGGAATCCTAAACACTGTCTGGTGGATATGATCCCCCTACCAAGGCATGTCAGGAGCGATCTTCATAATCAAGAAAAAGAAGTCCTGCGTTACAAAATCAGAAGTCCTAGATCAACAAGCCTATCATTCACACAGATGCAGTCGAAAATGCTATAAACAATTATCGTGTGAATACTGTCCTCGGAGAACATACCCATCTATCGCATCTCAGGCGCGTCAGGAAAAAATTGTCAAACTTTAAAGGTTTTAGCCTCATTATCACACCTGAAATTTGGTATTTAGTCTTTCTCGGGGCTACAAAACATTCCCCCAGAAATTAATCGGTATCGGTATACGTTATAATGTACCCCCCATAGAACGGTACATCTCAATTTTCGGTATTTTGATGGTTTAAGGTTTATCCCACCGAAACGGGTGAAATTTGGTATGGGACTACAAAACTACAATTTGTCGGTACCAGTCCACGTTTGGATATAGCCCCCATAGAACGGTACCTCCCGGCTTTTGGTATTTTCAAGGTTTTAGCCGAATTATAACTGAACTGAAATTTGATATTTTGTCTTCATTGGGGGTGCAAAACTCTCCACCTAAAACTTGTCGGTATAGGTCCACGCCTTCATATAGCTCCCATAGAACGGTACATCCCGATTTTCGTTACTTTGATAGTCGTGTCCCCAACATCCAACCGAAATGACTGATATTTTGTAGTTAGTCTTCGTTGGGGGTATAAAACGTTCAACTTTAAATTCGTCAGTATAGGTACACGCCTTCATATAGCTCGCATAGAACAATACCTCCCGATTTTCGGTATTTTGAAGGTTGTGGCCACAGCAACCCACCGAAATAGCTGGAATTTGGTATTTAGTCTTCGTCTTTCTGACTGAAATTCGTCGGTATAGATCCACGTTTCAATATAGCCCCCCATAGAACGGTACCTCCCGATTTTCGTAATTCTGAAGGTTGTGACTTCAATATCCCACCGAAGTGACTGAAACTTGGTATTTTGTCTTCGTTAGTGGCATAAAACTTTCCACGTGAAATTTATCGGCATAGGCCCATGCCTTCATATAGTCCACATGAACGGTTCCTCCCGATTTTCGGTATTTTTTTAGAAAATGGCTGAAATTTGGTGGAAGGTTAATTCTGGGGGTTTACAACTTTCCACCTGAAATTTGTCGGTAGATCCATACCTATCGCTTGTTGGTATGATATGACTGAAATTTGGTATTCAGACTTCCACAGGGGTATAAAATATTGCAGAAGAGAATTATCAGTATAACTCCACGTTTTCAAAAAGATATTGTTCCATGTCTTTATAATGCCCCCATAGAACGGGCCCTCCAAATTTTCGGAATTTGGAAGTTTTAGCCACATTATTCAACCGCAATAACTGAAGTTTGTTATTTAGTCTTCGCTTCAACGCTTCATACAGCCTCAAAAAATGGTGATCCCGATGTTCGTTAACTATACTAAGTTAGGTTAGGTTGAAAAGATGGGCGAGTAATCGTCACATGCCCTGGTGGACATACATTTAAGCCAGAAGTAGGCCTGTTGTGCGCTCTAGACTAGGTTTGTTTGAAGAAGGGGACTTTACTGTATTTTATTTAAGGAACTCTGTGCCCTTACCCGTAATTGTTTCAGGACGTCGACAATTACCTGATTAAGATCTGGTATTGTGTCGTTCCCTAAAAACTAGGATCTGATGTTTGCGAAAGCGGGGCATTGGCAGATAAAATGTTCCAGTGTTTAGTCATCTTCTCCGCACGCCCATGCTTTTGTCTGCACAATTAATCTTGTGCAGATGAGCTTGTAAACCCAGGTGACCTGTAAGCCTGCTCAACTCTGCCTTACCCAGCATTAATAGGTTTTTAGTTTTTTCCTCATTTGCATCTTCCCATAGGATTTTTGTGGTCTTCCCTATTTCCTCTTTATTCCATCGGAATAAGTGGGCATTTTTTGCCCAAGTTTTTAACTCTAGACGAGACACGATTTGTGTCTTTGCGTTCTCTAAGTTTACTGTTGCTAATTCCCTTCCATTTTATACCAGAGAATTTGCTGTCTCATTACCTCTATTCCCCGCATTTCCCGGTACCCATATTATAGGCACCGAGCCATGTTGAGAATAGCTATTGATCGAATTTATACAATACAAGACTGTTTGTGATTTTACTGCCTTGGAAGTTATTGATTTGTTGCAGTTTTACTGTCCGTAAGGACGTTTACAGTAGTTGGTCTCGTGTTGGCATTATGCCAGTTCAGACACTCTGTAATCGCTCGGATCTCCGCATGATGGACCGTATTGTGATCCGGCAAACGAAAAGATATTTCGATCTCTGGTTCTTCAATGAAAAGATCCAGTCCCGTTCTCCCACCTAGCATGGAGCCGTCTGTATAACAACAGTTTCCAGTCGGCATTTGTGCTAGAGTTCCGCCGATTCACAAGTCTCTGTCTGGAGTTAATGCCTTAGTTAATCGCTTTAAGTCGTGTAGCTGCGACGGCCGCTTCATACCTTATGTGGATTTCTATTGGGTGTATAGATAGAATAGTTTCTAATGTCCACGTTGGTGTTGTCCACATTGCACCGCTTACGCTTAAACAGCACTTTCGTTGGACTTTCTGTAGTATTTTAATATAACAGTTTTTATCCATAGGTCTAACTACGCTTTTGTATAGACACTGTGTCATCTTAGGATTAAGACCCCACTTGGAGCCTATAGCCCTTCTACAGGTTGACGAACATCTATAAGCTTTGTTAGCTCTCTCTTGAATATGGTATTTCCATTTAAGTTTCCTATTTAGGATTACTCCCAGATATTTAACTTTATTGGAAATACTGATTGTCCTGTTTAGGAAAACTATACTAACTATATGTACTACTCCTGCAATAAAAGGAAGAGTTTAGTACTTTCCTATTCTATTCAATACAGTTCGTGGTGGAGGGTATAAAAAGTTCGGCCCGGCCAAACCTAACGCCGTTCTCACATGTTTAACCTAGTTTGGTTAAATTTGTAATTTGACACAATACTTCCCATATAACAGTACCTCCCGATTTTCGGTATTTTGACTGTTTTAACTACATTATTGGACTGAACTACCCGTCTACATAGGTCCATTTTTGGTATAGCCTCTTATAACGGCACCACACGATTTTATGTATTTCTGGGAATTTTTGTAATTTTTTTGACAAAATGACCTCAAATAGCAGGTTCCCAGTGGTCGAAAAACTTCTACACCAAAAATTGTCAACAAAGTTACATGTTTTGGTCAGCATATTTCCATGCTTTGGTATAGCCCACATATAACGATACCTCCCGATTTATCTGTAATTTGACACTTAAAGTTCCCAGTGGTCACAAAACTTTTCCACCAAACTTTGCTAATACAAATATTCAACCTTGATATCCTACACATTCTCAACATACAATGTTTTATCGACCTTAATCGAATAATATCTCAAAATAATGTGCTGTTCCAATTTTCCTATTATCATAGCAATCAAAATTGGAGCACCTAAACCCACAAAAATTCGTTAAAATTTGCAGCAATTGAACAGGAATTTTTTCTTAGCAAACCTTTTTTATTTTTCATCTATAATTTGATAACCTATAAAACGAAAAAGACAATTATTTATTTATCGTAAATTGATTTCATTGCAGCAGAAGTAGTAGCATCGGAATTGATTGCTCGAATTGAAGAAAACTAAAACGAGAACTGCGATTACCAAAAAAACACACAAATCATGTTTCTGCGATAACCACCAGGAGACAGACCAAGAAAATTTCATATCCAGCAATTCATCTAAAGGCTGGATCAAAAGTAAGGCATACAACAACGACAAAACAACTGCTGATTTGAAATTCAATAACCTTTCTTTTTTTCCAACATTTGAAAAATTCCAGATAAGAAACAGATAGAACAAGCAGAAGGAGAAATAGACGAAGACGAAATAAACCACATTACACAACACACAATGTTGATGTTGATGACGATGACGCTAACACTGACCATGAAACCAAAAACGAAACCCAGCATAATTCTATTAGTCGTATCCATCTTTAGTTTAAGCTTCCAAGAGATTTATGGTGAGTAATGGCAATGTGCAGTGATGCATTTATCATTGATGGTTATACCCCGCTGCAGTGATTCCTTCTCCTCCTCAAAAGAAAAAAATGATGATGTATTAATAATAATGTTGTTGTTGTTATTATTGCAGCACAAACCACTTGCAAGAATGGCCTGGGACGTGTTCTCTACGAACGCCTGCCAAATCAACAGCTACAAGGGTACGATGATGATGTGGTACGCGACACGGCACCGCCTTTTCGCGTTCTAGAAAAATGTCAGGATTTATGTTTGCGTGATCGTACTGGCACCAATAATTTGGTGCGTACCTGCACCAGTTTCGATTTCCAACCGGGCAGTCGAATAACAGCATTTGGTGGCAACATGGAATACGAAGAATCGTTGTGCTATTTGACATCCGAACAGGCTGGACCAGAAGGTATTGGCAGTTTAATGTTGGTGCCGAACAGTGTGCATTTCAATGAGATTTGTTTGACATGTAAGTAGTAGCAGGGCACGAAGCTGAAAACCGCAGTTTAATTTTAGTAATTCTACAACACGAAACGCTTCTAAGCCAGGAGAAGAGTTTGCATTTGCAAGTGTTGTTTGTTTTTATAATTCCGCTATTTTATTTTCTTCTCTCATTTTATGTGGCATTCTTGGTTTCTGTGTGTGTGTGCGTGCTTCATTTAAAATACAGCCAGCCGTCCCGAGCGTGAATGTCCCAGTCGCCGTTATGTTTTTGAACGTCATCCTCGAAAAAAACTTAAATTGCCTATATCGGACATTAAAGAGGTATGTATTATGTATGACCAAATGGCCATTGTGGCAATGACGACGACGACCAGGTTCATCTTGGGAAATTATCTTTGATGGGTAATCTACACCTATGATGAATGTTTTAATGTTGCATGTTTTTTGTTTTTGTGTGATATTTTGAAATTGATAATCGGTTTGGCGTTAGATTGATATATAACCATAGCCAGGACAGGCGTAGATAATCATACACGAATCTACAAGTCAATAGATTTTTTCGGATTATGGTTTGTTTAATGATTTAATTTATAAAAGCTTGGTGATAGATTTATGTCAACTTGGTGTCAGAGAATATGCGAATATTTCGGAAAGATGTGTTCCCAATAGTCTGAGAATTGTTGGCCGATGGTAGCAAATAACAACAAGTAAAAAACGTCAACTTCGACTGGACGAAGTTTTTATACCCACCACCATAAAATCTTCTGAACAAAAATGGAATAAATAGGTGAAGAAGTTTTTCGACCACGGATACTACCACGTCAGAAACTGTATCTTGAAATATCTTCAATTAAACGGTACCTTTGTTTGGGGACTGTAAAGTGTGGATCTATGTTAACAATTGGTGGAAAAGTTTTTTGACCACTGGGGACCTTAAATGTCAAATTACAGATAGTTAGGTCAATAAATGCAGCTAAATTCCTCACAATCAGGAGGTATGTTGACAATTTTGGTGTAAATGTTCTGCGATCGCTGGGAATCTCTAATGTCAACATACCGCTATTTTGACAAAAAAATTAGCAAAAATTCGCAATATACCAAAAATTGTGAAGTTCCGTTATATGGGAGCTCTACCAAAACATGGACATAACAGTTTTTAGTGAAGAAGTTTTTTGACGTAGGGATGAAAGACACCGAGGAAAGGTCCTGACCGGCTTTAACATGAAAAAGCCCTGGATTTATCTTGGTCGCTCTTTCATCTCAAGTGGACACTGACCTCTCCGAGGTGTCACCTAGGGAACTGCCTTTAACACCCGTTAAAGGTAGTAAACTAACATGTGCCGTGCGTTAACCCATAAGAACGTTAAAAACTTGGGTTTGGGCGTCGGGCTAGTAACCATCCCTTAGAAAAACAAACCCCTCTAAAGTTGACGACCCCCGCAAACGTTTTAAGGACCATGATCCGAGAATGTGCACCTGGAATGTTCGCACTCTTTATAGAGAAGGTGCAGTTTACGCATTGGCAGTGACGCACTGTATTATAGCTTCCATGGCATAAAGCATGAGTTTGGTTGCGGATTTGTAGATGGTCAGAGGTTAAAACATCTGGCCTCCAGCTTCACCCCAGTGAATGAAAGACTTGCTACAATACGGATAAAAGCAAATTTCATTAACATTAGCTTTATCTACGCTCATGCTCCAACCGAAGACAAGAACGAACAGACAAATGATATATTCTACTAGCGCTTAGAAGAAACATATGGCCGTTGTCTTGACCATGACGTTAAAATTATTCTAGGCGATTTTAATGACAAAATTGGAAAGGAGAATATCTTAGGAGCAACAGTCGGGAAATTCAGTCTCCATAGTGAAGCATCTAACAATGGAATTAGGCTGATAGACTTCGCACCGGCAAAAAACATGGCAGTTAGCAGTATCAGATTTAAGCATCTCGATATTCATAAGGGCACCTGGCTGTCGCCATATCAAAGAACAAGAAATCAAATTGATCACGTTGTGATAGATGGAAGCCGAGCTGTTCAAACCCGGAGGCGACAGGATGATAAGGTGTATGCATCAGCTAGTTAGCACCGCCTGGTGGTCAACGTGGTCAACGAAATAATTTGACCATACCAATGCGGCTTTAGACCTGGAAAGTCCACCATTGACCAGATATATACTCTGCGGCAAATTCTGGAGAAGACCCAAGAGATGCAGGTCTACACCTAACACCTTTTTGTCGATTATAAAGCAGCCTTCGGTTTCAGACAAGGAGACAGCCTTTCGTGTGGTCTCTTCAACATTCTGCTGGAAAAGGTTTGCGAAAGGCAAACGTTAAAAGAAATGGCACAATCTACACCAATAGCCACATGTTACTTGCTTATGCTGATGATATAGACATCATAGGACGATCAGTAAAAGAAGTAACTGATACCTTTGTGAAGATCGAAAGAGAATCTGCTAAAGTGGGTGTGGCGGTAAAAGGCGAGAAGACCAAGTTGATGGTGTCGACGCGCAATGCGTCCATTGAGCTCGGACCAACTGTTGAAGTTGTTTCCTATAATTTTGAGGTAGTAAAAGACTTCGTCTACCTCGGCACCACCGTAAACACAACAAACAACATCAGTTGTGAAATAAAAAGAAGAATTATATTGGCTAACAGATGCTACAAAATACCCCTCAGTAATGTTGGCGACATTTACTGAGTATTTCAGCCATGTAAAACTTCTCTACAAGTGATGTCTTAAGACACGCCGTTCGGACTCGGCGATAAACTGTAGGTCCCATATCATTGAGCTAATATAAATCTGGGTGCACTCATTGATATGAGAGAAGTCTCCCTTGTCCCATCTGGGATGTTTGTGGAACAATTATAACAGATGCCACATCATTTAAAAACAAAGCCACATCTTGTCAAACAAAAGTAACACTTTACAAACACTGATAGTACCCGTGCTGATGTATAGCACCGAAGCATGGGTACTTGCACAAGCGGACAAGGCAGTGCTTGGTGTGTTGGAGAGATAAATTCCTCGAAAGATCTACGGACCAATCTGCGTTGACGGTGAATACCGTTGATGAACCACGAGCTGTATCTGCTATACAACGACATCCATATAGATAAACGTATCGAGATGCAACGACTGTGTTGGCTAGGCCATATCAAAAATACTCAAAAATACCGAAGAATCCTGATCTTTCGTGATGGAGAAAAACACCTCGGTTTGTCACATCCGCATCAATCACAATCAAACTTCGGTGGGATGCAATAGATTCCGGAAGGGGTGCATCTCAGGGGTTCCTTTGACTCGACCATGTGAGAGACTACGACAGGAACTATGTTGCTGCATCATTCTCAAACACCACCAGTCCCGAGAATGCATGCTTTTTTCAATTTAATTGCAATGGACTCCGAGCTGAGATCGAGGAAATGTGCTCTGAAATAATATCACGGTCGCGGCGGAGCAGTAAACCAAGCTCAACAACAGCGTTGTGTTGGTTACAATGTTCTGAGGAAGGATCCCAGCAGAAGTGGAGGTGGGGGATTGGCTTCCCATTGCACCAGTCTGTTCAATACAGACCTATCTCGCTTCATTCTGGCTCTAATGCCACGTACATGTAATGTATGGGGGTAGCAGTAAGGTGTGGAACTCGCAATTTAGCGCTGCTTAAAGTTTACATCCCGCCGATAAATAGCTGTACTCCAGGTTATAGGCCCAATAGTAGACCGCTGTTGGAAGGTCATAACCGACAGTTCTTGCGGACTTTTAGGCTCATCATGAGGTGTGGCATTCGATGATCGGAAATGACCAGAGGGGTATAGTACTGGCTAAGCAGATTGCAGATTTTTGCACGTTCAATGAGGACGCTCCTACCAGAATTAGCGGAGAGTGTCACAATTCGCAGATATAACCCTCATGTCAGCTGGTCTGACAAATGACGTCACCTGGCAACCCGTCGTCTTTTTTAGGTCAGACCATCTCCACATAATTTTCTCCTTCAGCAGATCGCCCGAATGCATCACCTCTGAACGCCGCTCTTTCATCAATCATGGGAAAGCTATTTGATCTAGACTTCGCTTTATTTGATCAGAGAGTTCGCTTATCACCGTTTCAGAGATCTGCCTAAGCCTTCTGATTTTCGGGTAGCAGAGAAGACGTCACTGACTGCTGAAGCCAAACCAACCAATCCCAGAACTGGGGTTACTGACACTGGAAATTAATAGGTTGATCGGTGAGCATAAGCGAAACAAGTGGCTAAATCATCTGAAGAGTTGTAAAATTGGAACTGGAATAAATGAATTGTAGTCACTCTCAAACCCGTGAAAGAAAAAAGATGGGTCCTCAATCACGCAATTTATTTTAATCGACAGTTTGTCGAGCACCCCGGGAATGACAGGGCGAACAGAATAGTACTACACCGCATTAGATCTCTTTCTGCCGAAGAGGAACCTCCACAATTCACAATGGATGATGTTTCGAATGCCATCAGGAACGCTAAATCCTAACCGAGAACCGGGAGTCGAGTATTTCACCAAAATTCTCAAACTACCGCTAGCCACCAAGTTCCAAAATATGGAAAATGGGCAGGGTGGTCCCGCTACTAAAGCCAGGCAAGGGTGAATCGTACAGATCGATTTCGCCCGTTCCAAAAACAAGTCAGGCTTGCCGATCATTAGCATGGGTTCCATAAGCAACACAGCACGACAACGGCGCTGCTACCCATATTAGTCGAGGACTCAACCAGAGCAAACCGTGCGATAGGACAGTGTCGGTGGCGCTCAACATATCAAAAGCCTTTGATACTGTTAAGAAAAAACTCTGTTTAAGGATATTTAGCGGCCAAATTTGAAATGTTGGATAATCAGGTATATTTGTGGCCGCCAGTCGTACGTGGAATTCAGACGGCATTGATATCAAAACGTATGCGGATGATTGTACGATCATGATATCAATTGTGAAAGGATGAACTCCTATTTGACTGATTTTATCAGCTTTTACCACGCGGGGAATATACAAATATCCGCTACTAAATTTACGGTCATTCTCTTCACCACATAGGCGGCAGAGGTTAGCACTGAGTTGAATGTAATTGTCGATGGTAACAGAAGTCCGACCACCAACTCCACCAAGATTCTAGTGGACAGCACTGTTCTTTTCGTCCGCGCATGTGGCAGCTGAGAAGTATGAAGAGGGTCTCAAGTCAAGTGCTGCCGGCTTGCACTAAAGAAATCATATAACGCGATAAGTCGATGTGTGGTAAGATATGGGATACCAGTATAGTTCGCGAGTATAAGTGCAAGGCAATGGAAAAATATTCAAACCTGTTTGAATCTACATGCGGAGACAAAGATTCTTCCAGTACGACAACACAGTGGCATGCTTTCGTTGCAGTGCTTGCTCGGGTGTTATCGTAAAAGCCATCCTAATCACCATATGGTGGATAGGACCTCCCACCCTGGCATGTCAGGAGGGATCTTCATGATCTAGAAAAAGAACAGTTAGATCAGCGAGTCTATCAAGCAGGATGCTATTAAAATCACCAACTATAGTGTGAATGCGGTCCTCGGAGACATACCTGAGTAGTTTTGGCTCAACTGCGCTCGGGATGGTCTAAATTCCTATAAGACATGGATTGAGGATACCGTGGAAAACATCAGGCCCGTACGACACACTATTCACTATTCAACAGCCCTGCCAAATCTATTCAACTAATTCCAGTGGCTTTGTGGTTAGACCCAAAGACAGATGAAGCAGAAAATGAACTTGAAACATATCACATGCTGTTACAACAACAACAACCTTGTGTAAACCCCTGCTTCACTCTACGGATAATGCCGTTATTTTACAAACGACTTGTGCTAAACCTATTGTTGATATCGAATGCCTCGATAAGTGAAGAGCCACCATGACTACAACACGGCTTGGTCCGGTTCAGGCTTTGACAGAAATGTGATGTGGCATGTAATGCTGTTTTTATTATTCATGTTAATGTTGGTAACGTTTACCGCTTCCCCATTTCCAATGCCTAGAGTTAGTGTTGCTAGGAACTGAATTGAAATACAAAGCTTGGAGATTCAGGATAACGTTCAAGACACATGATAATTTGGAGAAGAATGCCTTATTTTCATGTATCTGTCACCAGATCTCCTATTTTTACTTTGTAGGAGTAGAGATCATATCAAACTTCAAAAGATAGCTCAAATGCACCACCATATATTTCGTGCAACGGAAAATATTAAAGAGGAATTTAGTTGTGGTCTATAATCTATACTGTTTATGCAACTTGCGACTTGTTATTCCAGCTTTAGAAATGCAAATCACCGTTACTTCTTTCCATATATAGGTATGAACGAAGAAGTTTTTGAAATAGCGTTCTAATGGCATATGCATGCAATCAAGGTCTACACCAGGTTTCTGTCAAAAAAACATTACATATTGTGATTTGAAATTCAACGAAACTCAAATACGACTATGATTATTTTCAAAACTAATCTTATTTTCCGAAAGAAGTTCTTAAATCATTTTAGAACTTTCAGCCAAACGAAGAGTCTCCCCTCACCAGTCTACACTAAAACTTAACATGCCATTTTTCTTTGACATTTAGATAACCGCTGCCAACCGTTCCGATTGTGAAGATAAATGTCTCAATGAATTTTCATTTGTCTGCCGTTCGGCAAATTTTGATTCAACCATGAGATCTTGTACGCTTAGTCGGTAAGTTTAAGACAAAAAGCCAGGCAAAAACGTAGAATATGAACGTTTAAATTTCAAATTTTGCATTAGATTCACCCGTCGTACCCATCCCGAACTATTGGAGGATGATCCCAACTCAGATTATTTGGAAAATACTTGTCTAAATGCCGAGCGTCGTTGTGATGGTTTGGCCGTTTTTGTCAAAGAAGAAAATAAACGTTTGGGTGGTCCATTCGAAGTGGATATCTTCAATAATATGACTTTGGAAGAATGCCAAACGATGTGTTTGAGAGCTGAAAAGTAAGTACATATTCCACAGTCCATACATTTTGACAGCTGTTAAGAGAGAAAATGTTACACGAATTAATCGCCACTCACCATCCATTATTATTATTGTTACTATTTCCTTGCAGATACTTTTGCCGTTCGGTTGAATTCGATGATCAGACCAAACAATGTATTCTCTCCGAAGAGGATTCCATATCACAAAAAGATGATATCAGCATTAGCTCAAGTCCCACCCATCATTTCTATGATTTAGTTTGTTTGGATAATCGTAAGTAGACTTGCACTCATACATATAATTTACAAAGATATGATAGGAGGACATTACACAATCATTCAGAATTTGAGATTACTGTTCAAAAAAGCAAAATAATAAATTACGAGATACGCCATTTCTCCTCGAGTACTTTCTGTAAATTACAAAGCAACTTTGAATTTGTCTAAGGGTGAAAGTCTAATATTCTGATTAGACTGCGACCATAAGGCCACTTTCACTTTGGCCGTTATGAACTCCTTATCAACGGTTGTTGTTGTAAAAGTGTTTTTTATTATATGTTTGTAAGTTCATTCTAAGTACTGCAACGAAAGCATGCCATTGAGTTGCTGCACTGCAAGAATCGTTGCCACCTAATGTAGATAGTCCATTGAAGACATCATGAGGCACTCTGTTGCAATTCTCAGGGCGGCATTCTGACATGTTTTAATTTTTTTCCACCACGTTCCTGCTGCCGGCTATGGGCATGAGGATATTGTTCCTACACCTCAGCTTTTCGCAGATTGCTGCGGCAAGCGCGGACGGCGAGAAAGTGCTGTCGAATGTGAACTTAAAGCGTTGGTGTAGTTTGTGGTCGGAATTCCAATACCATCGACGATGACATTCAACTCTCTTCTCACCTGCGCCGTTTATGTGTTGAACAGAGTGGCCGTAAATTTAGTTACGGATATGCGCATATTACTCGCGTGGAAGAAGGCGGTAAGATCAGTCAAATAGGAGTTCAGTCTTTCACATAAGACATCAGGGAAGATACCTGACGCCAAGATCGTACAATCCTCTGTATACGTTGCGATCTCAATGTCGTCTGGAGGCGGTGGAATACAGGAGAGGTAGAGGTTAAGCAGATATCACCCAACCTTGGAAAAGCCCCTGTTTCACACTAGGAGGCCTGAACTTCTTGTTCCTGAAATTCACGTACGATTGGCATCCTCACATATAATTGATTATCCAACGTTTCAAACTTGGTCGGAGAGATGTCTGCTCCATGTCCTCAAACAGTACTCGACAGTATCCAAGGCTTTTGATAAGTCAAATGCAGCCATCACTGTTCTGTCACATGGCTTTCTCTGGTTAAATCCTCGACTAATTTGTATGGAGATGGTGTGCAGCGCTGTTGTTGTGCTTACGGAATGCATGCTGATGATGGGTAACTGGATAGCGGTTCCTGACGGCAAAAGCGAATCGGTCTGTATGATTCACCTTTTCTGGCATCCTTGCCTGGCTTCAGTGGCGGGATCAACCTGCCCATTTTTCAGACTTTGGGAACGATGTGGGTGGCCAGCGACAGGTTGAGAACTTTAGTGAGATACTCCACTCCCGGAACATCCAGCTGTTTCAGCTTTACCATCAGGGCCCAACTCTTTGGATGATTTAGCGTTCCTGGTGACATTCGTAACACCATCCATTGTGAACTGTGGTGATTCCTCTTCGGCAGGCACACCTCTTCGGATCAGTCAGCGTAAGAAAGTGACTTAACTGTAGCCCACAATACATTTATTCCGGCTCCAATGTTGCAGCTCTTCAGATGATTTAGTCAATTGTTCCGTTTATGCTCACCGACCAACCTGTTAACCTCCAGTGTCAGCTCATTAACTCTGGGGTTGGCACGACGAAGCTCATCACACTCACGTTTGATTTCACTTGGGGTATTCATCCAGCAGGCATATGACCAGCGGTTGCAGCAATGACGATGTATCAGCACTTCCTTTCTGCTAACCGAACATCAGAAGGATTGGGCAGCATCTCTGAAACGGTGATTAGTGAACCGTCTGAAACTCGGCCAATTAGCCGAGTGATTGATGAAAGTGTAGCGTTCAGAGGTAATGAAATCGGGCGGTCTGATGATGTAGACAATTATGGGGAGATGGTCTGATCCAAGAAAAACGACGGGTTGCCAGGTGACGTTATTTGTCAGACCTGGTGATTTTTATGTCTGACGAACTTTAAAAACGTTGAGTATGCGGAACGTAAAGTATCTATCTGCTCAGCCAGCACTACACCTCTCTGATCGTTTCCGACCACTCATGGTGAGCATTAAGTCCCCCCAAAACCAGGTGGTAAAGACCTTCCAAAAGCGCGTTAATTTAACCTGAAGTTCAGCTATTTATCACCGGGTGTATACATTGATCAACTCTACTTGGGCAGTTCCACAACTGATTGCTACCGGCACATATTAGAGCCAGGCTCAAGCGATATAGGTTTGTTTTGAACAGACTGCTGAAATAGGAAAGTTAATCTTAGAGCTTAGATTCCTGAGCCGTCGCGAACATTATATTCTTCCAAGTCATAAAATCCTCTGCTTGCTTGATTTTACTTCGGAGTCCATTGCAATTGCAAAGAGGATGCATTTTCAGTGATTGGAACAGCAACAGTCCGTATTCTTGTGACGCTGACGACGACTCTCTGGGGCTGTGTTCATGCAGCATGCAACAACATAGTTCCTGTCGTAGTCCCTCACATGGATGAGTCCGGAGAAAATTCTGAAATTCACCTACTCCCAGCATATATTGTATCTCGCCGAAGTTTTAGTGTGTTGTATGCGGATGTGACAAACCAAGCACATACATATGGTCATGGGTTTTCCTCCGTCCCTGAACGGACCAAAAGAATCCGGAGTAGGCATTCTGGGATATGTTGCTCCCAACACAGAAAAACGATACAAATACAAACATATATACACTGCGGTGGAGGCCGCTGGCCGGAACACGGGTGTTGTGTGGTTTCAGGTCAATCCGTTGTCAAAGAATCCACCGCCGTGGAATTGTGAGGTGTTTAGTGCCTCAAAAAGATGAAATCGGGCGAAAATGTATATAAGAGCCTGAACCGTATCAATATAAGTTGACCTAAAAATGCGACAAAGTACCTGAAATCGGGCGGTACCGCTATATAGGGGGTATACAACAACGTGGGCCAATGTTCACAATTTTTGATAGAGAAGTTTTTAACCACCTTTAATCATATATGCTGGGTGCCACCGTGGTGCAATTGTATGCACACCCGCCTTGCACGCTGAAGGTCATGTGTTCGATTCCCCGGCCAGGCAACATCAAACACTTTTCAACGGTGGCAAAATACCCCTCAGTAAAGTTGGCGACATTTCCTGAGCATTTCAGCTATGTAAAAGTTCTCGGACTCGGCGATAAACAGTATGTCCATATGATTGAGCTAATATGATTCGCGGTGCACTCATTGATATGAGAGAAGTCTCCCTTGTCCCTTCTGGGATGCTTGTGGAACAATTATAATTATAATCATATATTCTAAAACCCTTAAAATACCGAAAAACGGGTGGTACTGTTATGTGAGGGCTATACCTAAACATGGACCTACATAGACTTTTTTTGGTGGAGTTGTGTTGTGACCCCTAAGGACCTTAAATGTCAAATTACAGCATGTTCGGTTAAAAATTGTATCTTAAACCATCAAAATATCGAAAATCTGCATGTACCGTTATATGGGGGCTATACCTAAACATGAAGAACCCTAAATGTCAAATTACAGCTAGTTCGGTTAAAAATTGTAGCTAAAATCCTCAAAATACCGAAAATCGGGAGGTACGGTTATACGGGGGCTATACCTAAACATTGATCTACATTGATAGTTTTTGGTGGAGTCGTTTTGTGACCCCTAGGAACCTTAAATGTCAAATTACAGCTAGTTCGGTTAAAAAAATGTAGCTAAACCCCTCAAAATATCGAAAATGTGGAGGTACCGTTATATGGGGGCTATACCTAATCATGAACCTATATTGACAGTTTTTGTGAAATATTGCTGTGACCCCTAAAGACCTTAAATGTCAAATTACAGCTAGTTCGGTTAAAAATTGTAGCTACAACCCTCAAAATACCGAAAATCGGGATGTACCGTTATATGAGGGCTATACCTAAACATGGACCTTTGTTGAAAGTTTTTGGTTAAGTAGTTTTGTGACCCTGAAGAACCCTAAATGTCAAATTACAGCTAGTTCGGTTAAAAATTATAGCTAAAATCCTCAAAATACCGAAAATCGGGAGGTACCGTTATATGGGCGCTATATCTAAAGATGAACCTTTGTTAACAGTTTTTGGTGGAGTAGTGTTGTGACCCCTAAGAACCCTAAATGTCAAATTACAGCTAGTTCGGTTAAAAATTGTAACTAAAACCCTCAAAATACCGAAAATCGTAAGTTACGGTCATACGAGGGCTATAGCTAAACATTGATCTATATTGACAGTTTTTGGTGGAGTAGTGTTGTTTCCCCTAAGGACCTTTAATGTTAAATTACAGATTAAAAAATTATCGGTTAAAAAGTGTAAATAAAACCCTGAAAATACCGAAAATGGAGAGGTACGGTCATACGGGGCTATAGCTAAACATTGACCTATATTGACAGTTTATGATGGAGCTGTATTGTGACCCCTAAGGACCTTAAATGTCAAATTACAGCTAGTTCGGTTAAAAACTCTAGCTAAAACCCTCAAAATAACGAAAATAGGTACGATTATACGGGAGCTATAGCTCAATTTTTGCGGACGCTAGAGTGATTACAACATACAGACAGACGGACATGACTAGATCGACTCAGAATTTTATCCTGATCAAGAATATGTATATACTATATAGGGTCGTAAATGATTATTACAATGCGTTGCGAACGGCAAATCAAACTAAATATATTCTCCATACTATGGTGGAGTGTATAAAAACTATGTATGCCCCACATTTTCCAGCTTATGTGCCATAATTCGTTTTCCTCTATGCTCCTCCTGATGCTTACTTGTCTACATAACTCTTTGTTTTCGCCATTTAGAACGTGCCACCGATTATCCGGATAATTCCGTGACATCACATCTCTTTTCGGGTGGACGTAGACCGGATACAGCATTTCAACGTTATCGCAATTCACGTTTAGGTGGAGAATTTCATTCGGAGATAACTGGACGTTCGTTAAGCGAATGTCTGGATGAGTGTTTGCGTCAGACAAGTTTCCAATGCAGGTAACACTCAAACACCATTACATAATTGGCACTTGATGGCTCATCTTGAATCCCATCTCTGTCGTGGTCTTCCTCTTTTTTCAGATCTGCTGTGTACAGTGATCGTTTTCGTACATGTCGCCTAAGTCGTTACAATCAGAAGGATGGCATGCGTATTATTTATGATGCCGATTATGATTATTATGAGAATTTAATGCGTAAGTTGTTGATGTTTGTGTTCGTGTTCCCTAACCTAATATTTATATGGACGTGTGTGTATAATCTCAATTTGTAGTTAATGTGGTTGGAGGTAATGGCGATAGCGATGGTCATTCAGGTTCTGGAAGCTCGGGGTTGGGAGGACATCGTCCCTCTGACCGTCCTGGTGTAGACAACTCTTGGCGCAATCCCAATAAAGATGACGATCGTTATGGCAGTGGCAATCGTTATGGTCAAAGTGGTGGTGCTGGAGCTGGCGGTGGTAGTAGACTGCCAGGCGATACTGCTGGTGGTGATTATGGACGCCCACCCTATGATCGTTATCCTGGAGAACCAGGTGGCCTTGATTATGGTAAGCACTGTTGTTGTAGATTTTTCCTGTTCTTTTTTGCTAAACCAACTAATTTTTCTTAATCCACAAATTCGGAATTATTTTCTCACCACTTTCATCCTAACCTCACTAAAACAAAACTCAACCCCAATGTTAACTCACTAACCACTCAGACCGTTATCCGGGTTCTAGACCTGGTGCCAGTGGTCCAGGTGGTGTTAGACCTGGTGGTCCAGGTGGCCGTTTCCCCGATGATTATGATGATCGTGACCGCAACAGAGATCGTGACCGTTATCCAATTGGTGGTAGCGGCACTGGAGGCTATTATGATGATGATCGTTACCCCTTGGATGCTGATCGTAATCGTTTGCCAGGAGATCGTGATCGTTTACCAGGAGATCGTGATCGTTTACCAGGAGATCGGGATCGCTTGCCAATAGATCGGGATCGCTTGCCCATAGATCGTGATCGTTTACCAGTTGATCGTGACCGCAATCGTTTGCCTGGTGATCGGGATAGGGACAGGGATCGTTTACCCGCTGATCGTGATCGTTATCCTGATGATCCAGAACGCTATCCCGAAGACCGTGACCGTGCACGTGATCCCTATGCAGCTAACCGTGATCGTTATCCCGGTGATCGTGATAGATATCCCTTGACGGATAGAGATAGACCTTATATGAATCGTTATCCTGGTCCCGGACGTTATCCTTATGATGAGCAAATACCACCACCGCCCAAAGATAGATATGCTGGTCGTTATCCTGAGTCAGATCGTTATGGTGATCGTTATCCTGAATCGGATAGATACATACCCAGAGATCGTTATACACCCATACGCCGACCACTGGGTGGGCGTTATCCCTTGATTGAGGACAATACTTTACAGCCGGATATGCCCCACACGAGGCCCTATCCACCAGATGATGATGTGGCCTTTAGACCATACTTACCTGGACAACGTTATCCCGAAGATCGTTACGCCAGCCGTTATCCTTCACGATATCCTCCCATGAGAGAACCAATTGGTGGTTATACAGGACGTGATGATCCAGAAGGTATTTTCCCTGATCGTCGTTTTAGACCCTCCTCATATGATTCTCGTTATCCCGATGATTTGAGGCCTGGTTCGGGTGGACGATATGGGCCAGATGCCCGTTACCCAGGAGAAGATATTGTTCACGGTGCCCGAAGACCTGAACCAGATTCGGCAAAACGTTATCCACCAGCACCGCTAGTACCTCCTGTTGGAGGTGGTAAATATCCACCTGCAACTTCACCCAATCGATTCCCGGTAGGTAATGATCGCTATCCGGTAGACATTTACAAATATGGCAATCGTTATGAAAGCAGTTCTGGGGCTGGTGGATATAGATCAGGTAAGGCGTCAGGGGTTTTTGTACTAAACCATTAATTTACTAATGCGGCTTAACCCCTCTTAAGTAAAGAGGCTAAACCTTGAGAAACTAAATTTTTCCCCAATTTATCATAGGCTACAATCGCCCACCTCCTCCACCACCGTACTATGACATGGAATATGAGGACCGTTATGGTGATCGTTATGGTCCCTATGATCGTGATTTTGATAGACCAGCAGGTCGCCGTCCTATAGCCAATACCGGTGGTTATGCCTATGATATGCCATATAATCGACCCTATCATGGAGCCGGTGGAGCTGGAGGACCGGGTGCCGGGTCCTTAACACCATTGCCCAATGATCATCCCATACCTGGAGCTTTGCCACCGCCAATAGCCCCTGCTTCTTATGGTGGTGGACCTGGTGGTCCTGGAGGACCAGCCGGTATACCAAGGCCACCAATAACACGCTGTGAAGAAAGTGATAATTTCAAGCAAGTTGCGGCACGTCATAAAATGCGTAGACATTTTATAAGGCGGGCCCTGATCGTACCCTCTCTCATACAATGTGAAAGGGAATGTGTGGAGACAAGGGATTTTATGTGCCGCAGTTTTAATTATCGGTAAGTGGCAATAGGGTGTTTGGAAAAGAATTTTGTTAAGGGATTATAAAAATGTTTACAGGGATACGGCGGTAAGCAACTATGAGGAACGTGACATACCCAATTGCGAGCTGAGTGACAGAGATTCCAGGGAATTAGATGTCCACGATCCCAACTTGTTCGATGCAGCCAATTATGATTTCTATGAACGAAGCAGTGCCGGAAGAAGCGATGGAGAGTGTATGGATGGTAGGCAAAGTAGAATTTCAAGAGGTAGAACAAATGATTAAAATTCGAATTTCCTTTGCAGTTACCCAAACCTGTAATGAAGAAGGCATGGAGTTTACCATACGAACACCAGAAGGTTTTGTGGGACGCATCTATACCTATGGCTATTATGATCGGTAGACACAAAAGCTTCACTTTTTAGAAAAACTAATCCTTCTCATTTAAATTGCCTTTCTTCGTCATTTTGTTTATCATTACAGCTGCTTCTTCCGTGGCAATGGTGGTACCGTCAACGTTTTACGCATTAGCGGACCCCAAGGTTATCCCGACTGTGGCACCCAACGTTATGGTGATACCCTTACCAATATCGTTGTTGTCCAATTCTCAGATAATGTCCAAACTAGCCGTGACAAACGTTACAATCTGACTTGTGTTTTCCGTGGCCCTGGTGAAGCTGTTGTTACTTCAGGTTATATTGGAGCTGGGTATGTTAACGCCTTGCCAAAATGTGTAGAACTTTGTTAATGAAGCAGTGTTGGATGTTTTATTTTTTGTTTTAGTTTTGGTTTTATTTTGCATGAAAATAAAATTTATTTGTTGTTATTAGAGAAGTTGGGGGGCGTAGGATTTTCTCTAGTGTTAAATATTAACAAACTTTTATCCGACAAAAGGATTATTTTATTCTACGATGTGTAAAAAAATAAGGTGGATTATTTTATCCTACAACGTGGATAATGTTATCCAACAATATGAATAATGTTATCCATACATAATAATGTAACTCGCCTTCGTAAATAATCGTATCCACCATCAGGTTTATTGTTATCAACAAACGTAGATACTATTATCCACCATTATGGATAATATGACTAATATGGATAATATTATCCCCAATAATCGTGGATAATGTTATCCAAAATCGTGGAAAATTTTATCCACAATCATGAATAATATTATTCATCAACATGGATAATGTTACCCACCATTGTGGATATTGTAATCTAACATCGTGGATAATTTTATTCACTACCGTGAATAATTTTATCGACCATCGTGGATAATCTTATCCACCATAGTAAACATATTATTCAACAACGTGGATAATCTTATCCACCATCGTAAAAAATTTTATTCGGCTACATGCATTATCTTGTCCCCCATCGGGATAATGTTTTCCACGATCAGGGATAATATAATTAATGTTTTCCATTGTGGAAAATCTTTTCCACCATCTTCTATAATCACGTCCATCATAGTGAATAATGTTATCCACCATTGTGGATAATTTTATCCATCATCGTGAATAATCTTATCCACCATCCTCCACAGTCTTATCCATATAATCGTATCCACCATGGTGGATAATGTTTTACACGACCGGTGATAACATTATTAATATTTTCCATTGTGGATAATCGTATCCACCACCTTGGATAATCACATCCGCCATCGTATAAAATTTAATCGTGGAAAACCTTATCCACCGTCGTTAGTAATATTATCCATAACTGTGGATAATGTTATCCCCCATCATTAGTAATATTATCCATCATTGGGGATAATGTTATCCAAAATCAGGGATAATCTTATCCAACTTTGTGGATAATCGTATCCAACATCACGGATAATCTTATACAGCATCAAGGATAATCTTACCCATCATCGTAGATGATCTTATCCACCATGGTGGTTATCTTATCCACCATGTCCACCGTCAGTAATAATATTATCTACCTTCAACTATAATCTTATCCACCATCAGGAATAATCTTCCCCACCATCATGGATAATGTTATCCACCATTGCGGATAATATCTACCTTCGTGGATAATTTTTTCAACATCGTGGACACTGTTATCCATCGTTGTGGATAATCTTATACTCCTTCAGGGATAATTTTACCACCCTTCGTAGATAATCTTATACACCATCTTGGATAATCTTATACACCATCGCGGATAATCTTATCTAGCATCGTGGATAATCTTGGAGACTCCAGCATTGTGTACAATGGATATTGCTATCCATCAGTGTGGATAATCTTATTTATTCGTCATTAGGGATAATCTTATCCAACTTCGTGGATAATATTATTCACCATTGTGGATAATGTCCACCGTCAGTAATAATGTTATCCACTTTCGTGGATAATTTCGTGAATACTCTTATACTCCATCCTGGGTAATCCTAATCACAATCCTGAATAACCATTCTGGATAATTTTATCCATCATAGTGGATAATCTTATCAACCATCCTGGATAATCTTATCAGTAGTAGTATACACCACTGTGGATAATCTTATCCATCATCGTGGATAATCTTTTCCACCATCGTGAAGATTAACCTGTAAGGAACAATTATTTTCCACTATTTTGTAATCATTTTTTATTCATTATCGTAAAAAATCTGTCTATCTGTCTACTCTGTGTTGTCAAAGCAATTATGCCTAAAGCATACTTTTAGGCGCTAAAAGAAAACGACAAAAGTGATTTTGTTTACCCATAGACTAATTAAGTATAGACAATGAAAGCTAAGTGTAGACAATGAAAGCTTTTAAAATAGATGTCGCTTCGATAAATAGGGGGACAGTCGTTGAAATATAAGAAAAATTACGGATCATTCATAGACAAATAAAAGTATAGACACCAAAAGCTTTCATTTTCTGCTCCTAACAGATCTCGCAAAAATTGATGTTGGGTCTAGTCCAGGGATGGAAAATTAAAAATTTCAAAAAGTACTAAAATTGTACTTTTTGTCTCAAAAGGTACTTTTTTATTATTTAAAAAAAATTTCTTCTTTAAAAAATACAACAACAAAGGCTTATATATATTAAATCTGAAGGATGTTGCAAAATCGTATATATTTTTATACCATACCGGAGTCATTTGTCATTCCGTTTATAACACATCGGAATATTCGTCGGAGATCCTATAATATTCGTCGGAGATCCCATAATGTAAATAACCACGCCTGTCCGTCTGTTGAAATAAAGATACAATGTACAATCGCAATATTTTAATTAAACTCCTAGGATGTTTGGTATTGAAAATGGGCTCTACTGGTTCACGTTTCGATATAGCCCCCATACAACTGTACCTCCAGATTTTCGTTATTTTGAAGGTTTGGGCTATATTAACATACCAAAATTGTAGAAATTTGGTATTTAATTTTCGTTGGGTCTAAAAATTCTCCCCGAAATTTGTCAGTGCTGGTCCACATTCTTATATATTTAAATTATGTATTTTATATTGGATATCGGCCTAAAACATTTCTATAGAGAATTGTGGGAATAAATGAACGCTTTACTATAACCTAGAGCTGGCAAACTATCGATAGTGTCACTATCCTTTTGATCGCTGCCGTAAAGCTTTGTTAATATTGTCAAAAAATGTTTTGGTGGCCGATGTAAACTTTCTTTTACGTCAGTAATCAAAATTATAGTCGGATTATCGATACCGTATTTTTTGGTAGCACTAATTTTGCCCCCTAGAGAAGGTATTGCGATTCTCAGATTTCAAAGTACTACGATACCGCTCGATATGAAACATTTTAAATGATTAGTCTACTGTAGTGACTGTAACTTGGTATTTCGGATTCTCAATGGGTGGAAGAGCGCCACGAAGAAAATGATCAATATAGGTTTCATTTCTAGCAATTTGCATGAATAAAAATTTCAATCTTGGAAGCATAGTGTGAATTTTGCATTTTTATTTCTACGTCAAATTTTTCTAGAAATGGTACTGAATTGGCCGCGGGGGTACTTTGGTACTTTTTATAGTGAAATGGTACTGAAAAATGTACTATTGTACTGAATTTTCCATCCCTGATAAACAATAACAAGAATTTACTATTTGCACTGTGTTGTCTTCATTATATAGATAAATTTTGGGGATACGATTACACTGTGCAACATTTTTAAGGTGATCTTGTGCAAACAATTCGAACTGAGGATTTTTTGAAAGTACAGACCCAAACGACAAGAAACCTTAGATGGGTTTTGTTGTGTCAGATCCAGCTCGTATTTTATGGCCCCATCTAAACATGGTTAAATATTGAGTTTTTAAAGAAATTCGGGGCTATATCTCTGAAACCAACGCGAATCTTCCTATGACCTCTGAATCAAATTTGTAGTTAAGGACAAGAATAAAATATTTGGAGAAATAATGAACTCGAAAAACTTCATTTATTGCCTCCAATTTTGAAATATATGCAAAAATGCCACAATTTTTATACATTTCGCACCGTATCTCTAAAACCGTTAATTTTTTCTGAATATGTTCTTTTGGAAAAATATTCCCTGGGATGTAGTACACAACCCTTCAGAACATGTCATTGTTGTAAAATGCCTCTATCCCGTTGTTTTCAGTACATTTTTAAACGACGATTTAATAAAAATGTCAATAATGTAGTGAAATCCGAAATGCGAGAATAAACTGTTGGTGTGAACTGTGTTTGAAATACGTGTAGTAAAAGATATGATGCAAAATACCGCTGAAACAACATGAAGTAAGCATTTGAGAGTTTCAGAATGTTCTAAAGAATTGTTGAGAACTTTATTTGGAAGATTTTTGCAAAAGGTTACTTGGTTCAACTCCCAATAGTTTAGCCGATATTGACCAGAATTTCAGCAATTATGTAAAATTTTTCTATATTTTATAAATTTTGATGCCCTAGATGGAGTTTTTCTTATGTGGTTTTTTCAAAAGATAAGTTCTACTAGTTTAGAGCTACAATATTGCTAAAGATAGCAAGGCCAAATTCCTATTGGTTTCTGAGATAAAGGCCTGATAAATGCAAAAAAAGTGTAGATTTAGCCCGGTTTAGATGAGACCATAAAATCCGAACTGGATCTGACAGGACAAAACCCTACTAGGGTTTTTGTAGTCTAAATATGTACTTTCAAAAAATCCATACTAGAAGTTGTTTGCATTTTCAGTGTTGCATAGTGTTATCGAACATTGGTGGCGTCGTTTTTTATTGGGATTGCTAATACAATTTTGTTTTTTCAAAATAGTCTGGCATACTAATTTATTAGTGGAAAAAGGTTGGCATTGTTCGCCAAGGGGTAAGGAAGGGAAGACTAGTTTCGATCCACGCCACTGGATTTCATCAGTTCCCTTGTTTCTTGTTTGTGGATATTCTCCACCGAAAATATTTTTCAATAACTTCTTCAACAGGAAACTTTTTATACCCAAACATCAAGCGTCAGCTCGAAGGTGAACAAAGAAAAAATTTCAATGAGAAGTTTTTTTTTTGGCAACCTAACACAACTCCGACGAAATTGTTTGCGAAACAATCCAAACCTTTTTCCCACTGCTATGTGTCGTTGAATTTCGACGAATGCACATAACAAAATTAGTTGGTAGCTTGTCGCAGCCAACCATACAATAGAGTTGTTAAATCTTCTGAACTAGTTCAGTACCATAGTTCGCTTGCGTATGATTTATTTCATGAACACAAAGAGATAATATAACTCATTCGCAGTTCCTTCTTGCAAATGACAGGGGTCCACTGACCTATATTGTGAACTAGGTCGTTCAATTGAACTAGATGTTAACAAATTTACCATACGAACATCCCAGTGTTTCTCAAATCGAACATTGGTGGCGTCGTTTTTTATTGGGATAGCTAATACAATTTTGTTTTTTCAAAATAGTCTGGCATAATCCTATTGTTGTTGTTTTATTTAAAATACGACAATAGCATCTATATACATTGATATAACGAACTAAACAATCTATAGGTCTGTCTGGTTACCCTAAAATTTGTAACAATTTGTACCAATTGTTGCTGGAAGTCGTCTGTTAACACAAAAAAAAACAGCAAAAGAGAGCAATTCGAGAGAGACATTTTGACAGTTCTTTCACTGAGAGTTTGCCAATTCTTGCTGGACAAATTTCTTCTAGCAAATATTTGCAAGTCTTCTTCTTCCTAAAAACAATCAATCACTGTTTTTAATTTTTCGTTGATTTATGTTAGTGAAAATAAAAACAATTTTATTGCGGAAATATCAAGTCCAATTGTATTATTTTTTGTAGAACAAAGTTGCGAGGTGAAAAAATCCATATTTGGGTCATTTTCTTTTTTATTTTTAATAAAATACACATTTTTGCTTCCATTGGTTCCTTCATTGGCCGACAAATTGTTCTGTTTTGGCAAGTCTGCTGATTGCTTGCTGGTTTTTGCTGGGAAGGTGTCTGTTTACTTTTTATAATTTTCTAGCAAAAGAGAATAAAAACTCCTTACTCTCTGAGAAAGTTCTTGCTGGAAAAGTAACCAGACCATAGACCACTGATGGGCAAAAATGCTCTGCCTCACACACAAAAGTGTAAAAAATACATGAGTCTCTCGCAATTTGCCCACCATTGCCATAGACTAATAAAAAGATAGACGAAGGAATGCTCTCACCGAGTATGTTCGAATTGAGTATGCTTACAGAGGTACTCAAAATAAAATCATAGACTAATAAATTCATAGACAAAGAGAGTTGTAGTGTGCTTCTTTTTTGTAGGTGTCGCCGGTATGCACAGTACCTGATCTTTTCACACAATGTTTTGGGGTAAATTACAATATTTTGTTGAATTTGGTTACATGGGGATGTAGATCTGGCCAAAGATTATCCATATTTTGTCTTTTATCAGAATAAATAGTTTAACATCTATAGTAACTTTAAATAAAACTACTAACACCTACTAACGCCATCTACCAATTTTCGAAAATTTCGAAGATAAATGCTGAGAGCAAATAAACGTCTATAAATTTATTAGTCTATGATAAAATGCCAAAAAATACAAGTTAATAAATATTTTGTTCTGGCAAAAGACAACTTGCGGTTAGTTTTTGATGGGAACAATATCCTCAGACAAAAATATCCATAAAAATATTGCCATTTTCCGCAAAAATCGTCTTCGAACTTTTTTGAGTTTTCGTGTTTGAGTAGGTTTACGGCGCAAAATTAAGTATTCCTTCGTCTATCTTTTTATTAGTCTATGATAGAAGCCGCAGACAGTTGTTTACGGGTTGAGTGAAAGCTACTCTCTTTACTCAAACTAAAATTTATAAAAATAAACATTTATGAAGTTATTACATAGACTAATAAAAAGATAGACGAATGAATACTCAATTTTGCGCCGTAAACCTACTCAAACACGAAAACTCAAAAAAGTTCGAAGACGATTTTTGCGGAAAATGGCAATATTTTTATGGATATTTTTGTCTGAGGATATTGTTCCCATCAAAAACTAACCGCAAGTTGTCTTTTGCCAGAACAAAATATTTATTAACTTGTATTTTTGGCATTTTATTTTGAGTACCTCTGTAAGCATACTCAATTCGAACATACTCGGTGAGAGCATTCCTTCGTCTATCTTTTTATTAGTCTATGGTTATTATTCACCGTAAAGGATGTAACCAAAACTTGTAGAATACACGATGAAGTCGAAAAAAATACAAAGATAGTCGCCAAATTGTAGAAAAACGAATAAATTGTTTTCGAAGTTGAGTAGTTTCATTAGTCACAATTAGCTGCGAGTCAAATGACTAGACCCACCATCACTTTGTGCGACATCTGTTAGTAACATAAAATGAAAGCTTTTGGTGTCTATACTTTTATTTGTCTATGCATTAATTAGTCTATGGTTCTAATTGAAGCCATTTTAGTGCTTTTTCTTGTATTGTAGAGTTGCCAACCACTTTTATTCGATTATTAGTGATTTTTTGAATAGAGAACTGCATGATAGTTTTCATTTCTTTCATCTATTAAACAACTAGTAAATTAATTTTAAGTAGATTTTAACTAATCCCCACGTATTTAGCTGCCCACCAAAGCAAACAAAATGGAATTGAAATCGTTTTCTGTTAAACGGAGAAAAACGATCTCAAATTGTCACATTTTGTTGCAACTTAAAACTATTGGATGTTGTATAAAGTCTTTCTGATCCCAACAGTTCCGGTAGTCCAATACCCATTGAATATTTGCCGGCGGAAAATACACTCAGCTCTAAGGTACGTTTGAGTATTTTGTATCAAGGTAGACCAACAACAACTATAGCTGTGGGAGATCCGTTGACATTCCGTTTGGAGGCGTTGGATGGTTACAATCATGCCACCGATATATTTGCCACAAATGTTGTGGCCCGAGATCCATACTCGGGCAGGAGTATACAGCTAATTGATCGATTTGGGTAAGTTTGAGTAATGTCAGTGGTTTTGAAACACTTAAAAATGAAATAAAATAAATTTTAGATGTCCCGTGGATCCTTATGTTTTCCCTGAACTGGATAAATTACGTGATGGCGACACCTTGGAGGCGCGTTTCAATGCTTTCAAAATCCCCGAATCCAACTTTTTGGTATTTGAAGCCACTGTGCGTACTTGCCGCGAAGGTTGTCAACCAGCTTATTGTCCGGGGCCAGCTGGGAGACAAGAACCCTCATTTGGGCGCCGTCGTAGATCCTTGAATGACACGGAAACTTTAACAGAGGAAATAGCAACTAGCACAGAAGATCCATTGGAACCTGTGGCAGAACGTTTGGTAGATGAGCTAAGCGAATTGAATAGTACCACTGTAACCAGTACCCTGGGTGAGGGTAATAAAAGTGAGCTATACATAGCAAGGGGAGACAAGAAATTATCATTTAATTTTTGTTTATTTTTTCAGATAATGCAACAGAAACAGAAAACGAAGAACCCGAACAAGTTAGGGAAATGATAGAGGTAAGGGTTAATCAGAATCGGTCCGTTAAGTTTCTGTAAAGCCTTAGAACCACAACCACATAAAAACTTGGCATCGCTTACACTTTTTTCATGTGGTTGTTATTTTATCTCGTAACGCGTTACGCCTTCTTGGCACTTAAATACTTCGACCTCTCTCCTTCTTTATAACACTTTAAAACTTCGCTTGTTCTTTTCAGGTCTTTGAAAGCCGTGAAGAAATTGAAAACGAATCATATCCACGTAAATTGGTTGCGCCCGTGGAAACAGTTTGCCTTACACCCTCGGAGTATCACGGCTTGATTACTGCCATCATTTTACTTATGATTCTGCTGTTGAGTATCACACTGGTTTCTGGTTTGGCATATCGTCGCTATTGGAAAACAATGTCCAAAAATCGTATAGCTGATCGTCATTCACCCATTCATTCGTTGGGCCACTCATCATCGATACGTACCCACGAACGTTTCAGTGAAATCGGCCATATGCCAAATGGTTCAAGCAGCGGTGGTGGTTCGAATGTCACCACCGGTAATCGTGCAGCAAATGCCTTCCGTTCGAATGTTTCAATGTTTGGCGGTTCTCTACACAAGACATTTGCCACTGGGTGGGTAATTATGGTTTGATATTTTTTATTTCTATTTATATATTTTAATGTGATTAAGTATTAATTATAAGTGAATCGGATGGAGAACGGAACAAATCACAATATCAAACAACTACAAATATGAAGATGACAGGAAAACCACATCTTCTACAAACGGGGACACACGGGGACAATAACTTAAGGCCTCGGCACAATCGGAAGAAACACATTAAAACTTCAAACGAAAAATTGGCAGCACTTACACTTTTTATGTTATTGTTGTAACCCCTACAGGTAAAGTAGTATCGGTGGAAAGAAAATAAGAAAATTTGAAGTTAGTAGATTGGCATCTAGGCATCCACATCCTGCCCTAGAAAGCGAGCCGCCAGGACTGGATGGGACCACGTGTCAGGTCTGTCAGGTTTGCAGGACACGAGAAGAGGTGCCGAGTGATTGGCCGCATTTAGGGCATGTATCTGTTATCTCAGGATTCAGGACGGAGAGATAACTGATGAGGTATCTAGAGATACCAGATCGAAGTTGGGATAATATCGATCAGGTCTCCCTAGGTAGTGTCCTCTCATCCTCATGAATGGGTGGGGGTCGCCCACCTAACACTACACTGCATGTGTAGGTTAATATTTGGTCCCCGACTGCTTTTGTGTGGGCCTGTCTCAGGGCTGTATGAGTGTCATCAGTTGGGTCTAAGGGGATTTGGGGACGGTTAGGGAGTTCTTTGCGGAAGTCAAGTCTGATTGGTTGATCTCTTTCATTGGGGGGTCTGGAGATGCTTGCGTGGTTTGGGTGATCCCGTTTAGTGCATTTAATCGCATGTTGCCTTGTGAGGAGGGTACAGTGAGCTTGCACCGGGAGAAGCTTTGCTTCATGGTGAATGTGATTTTCAGGGGCCTTGGAGTGGCATCCAGTTGCGATGCGCAATGCGGTGTTTAGGACGCTTTGAAGATTTCCCCATTGTGTGTCATTGAGTCCAGGTGACCATATAGGAGCAGCGTAGTCCAAGAGAGGGGCGACCTATGGCCTTGTAGGTGGTTAAGAAGGTCTCTTTATCATTACCCCAGGTACTACCGGCAAGCGCTTTAACAATTTTGTTTCATTTGCCCACTTTTCCCGCTACTACCTCAGCGTATTTTTAGAAGTAAAGTAGATTATCAAATGTTACACCCAGTATTTTGGGGTTTTTGATCGTCGGAATGTCCGCGGATGTGTATATTTAGTTGCGCGTTAACTTCGTTAGTCCACGATGTAAGGCCGGTGGCTGAGGACTTAGGGGCAGATAGTTGCAGATTTCTCCCTTCAAAGATGTCTTTGAGGGAAGGGAGGTAGCCATTTAGGTCTGACTCTAAGTCTGAGATTTTCCTGCCTGTAGACATGACTGTGCAGTCGTCAGCGTAGGAAATTAAATGCAGCCCCTGCTTATTCTTCCTGGCGGGGATGTTTGTCCTCGGAATTCTACATAAGATTGCCTTCCAGCCATGTAGTTTACCAACCATCTCTTTATGTAGTTAGGGAGAGAAGTCTCCATAACGTCCTTCAGAAGTATGGTGTGGTTAACTGTATCGAAGGCATTGGACAGGTCCAGAGCCATTAATATGGTTCTTTTGTGTGGTCTCTTACTGTTTAGTCCTTCCGTAATCCTGGTCGTGACTTCACTGAGGGCTGTTGTAGTGCTTCTTCCGGTTCTGAAGCCATGTTGGTGGTCGGCTAGGTGGAAGTGCTCAGTGAAGTACGGTAGGAGGATGGACTCAAGGATTTTCACGACTGGGGATAGGAGGGTAATGGGTCGGCATGAGTTTCCTAAGTACGCGGGTTTTCCCTGCTTAGGGACTGGGACTATCTTTCCGATCTTCCACATATCGGGGACCTCAAAGGTGCTGAGACAAAGGTTAAAGGTGCGTGCAAGGTAATTTGCACCATGTTGACCAATGTGCTTCAGCATCTTCGTTGCCAAGCCATCCGGACCAATTGCTGTGGAGCTTTTGGCGGCTTTAATTTTTATAAGCACATTATCCGTTGTGATGGTGGCTGGGTCCGAAGTTGACTTTAGGACACGGGAGAATCGGCGTAGCCTTCTTCTTTCGCAGTCAGGTGTTGATGGATGTTCGACAAATTGCCTGCAAAAGGCGGCTGCTGTTTTAGATTGAGTTTTGGGTGTGTTTTCACCAAATGTTATTTTTACGTTGTCGGAACGCCTAGGATTTGAGAGGTTGCGGAACGTATTCCAGAGACGTTTTGTGCCTGGATCCGATTTCTCTAAGTGTTTCCTCCATATTTCTCTCTTGTGGTTGGATACCAGTTTATGTATTTCCTTATTAAGATCATTAACTCTGGCGTCCGACGGGTTGGTTTTTCTAATTGAGTCCCTGAGGTCCGCAAGTTTAGTGGCTTCAGTCGGGAAGTTTGGCCTTATATTTTTAATTCGCCCGGCTGGGATTAGCACGAAGGCCTCAAACGACTGGTCTTAAGAGACTCTAATACCCACCATAAGAGGGATATAGCGCTGGCTGAACAGATTGATAGCTCTACGTTTTACAAGGTCAATGAGGATGGTGCTACCAGAATGCTACAGTTCACCAGATTTAACCATCGTGTCACCTGAACTGACAAATAACTTCACCTGGGTCAGGCCAGCTCCCCATGATTGTCTCCATTAGAAGACCGCCCGACTTCGTCACATCCGAACAGCCCACTTTTATAACTCAGGGAAAGCTAATTATCCTAGCGTAAGAGAGTTAACCAATCAATCACTGCTTCCGAGAACTGTTGAACCCTTTTGATGTTAGATTAGCAAAAAAGACCTTCCGGGATATCATCACTGAGGCAGCTGTTCGCTATATACCCGAAGTGATGCCAAATTTATCAGCAGTCTACCAACGCCACTGGTCCCAGTGTTAGGGTAGCTGTCACTGGAAGTTAAGAGGTTGGTGAGTGAGCATTAGTGCTAAATTATCTGAAGAATTGCAACACTGGAACCGGAATAAGTGAATTGTGGGCAACGTTTAAAGTCACTTTCGAACCTTCGAAGGAAGGAAGACAGAACCTCAGTCACACTTGGCGACATTACACTGACTGATCCGAAGAGGACCGCACGTTATTTCAATCGACAATTTGTCGAGCACTACGGGAGTGACATGGCGAAGAGAAGATTACTACGTCGCATTAGATCTCTGCCTGTCGAAGAGGAACCTCCACACTTCACAATGTATGGGGATACGAATATCATCAGGAACGCTAAATCATGCAAAGCGTTGGGTCCTGATGGTTGCTGATCATCAGCATGGGTTCCGTAAGCAGCACAGCACTACAATAGCGCTGCACGTTATCTCCATACATATTAGTCGAGGTGGTTGGTGGCTCTCGACTTATCAAAAGCCTTTAATACTGTAAAGAACTATACGTTTTTTTGAGGACATCGAGCAGACTACCCTTCGACCAAGTTTTTAAAGTTGGATAAACAATTATGTACATATATGTATGTATGTGAACGTCAGTCGTACGTGAAATTCAGGAACAAGAAGTCGATCGCCGTAAAGTGAAACAAGAAATTCTCCAAAGTAGAGTGACTTCTCCGAAACTGTTTAACCTCTAGCATTCCTTATTCTATCCTCTCGATTAAGTGCCCTAATAACATTTGTGAAAGACTGAAATACTGCTTCTAAAGGTCACATTCGACCGTATGTTCATGCTACAGTTATCTGCGACAAGTCCTGAAGTCCTTAGCCAACAGCTCTTGGCTCCACCTCAAGAAACCTTTTTGTTGTTAAAGCAACCTTGAGACCAATATAACGCAATAGCTCGTTCTGTGATAAGCCATGCAGAGCTAGTATGTTTCGCAAATATGTTTAAGTACAACGCTATGTAACAATATTAAAACCTGTCAAAACGCAGTCCTGAAAACGTTACAAGTGAGAACCTCTACGGAGTTCCCGAAAGTGTGGCGATGTCTCCGGAACTGTTCAAGCTCTACCACTCCTGTATTCCACCCCCTCCAGACGACATTGACATCATTACATAAGCGGATGATGGTACGATATTGGCGTCGGGTACCTTCCCTGATGTCATTTGTGACGTGCAGAACGACAAACTTTCAACTGCCCTTCCACACCTACTCAACTAACTCCAGTACCTTTATGGGTCTAGCCCATCGAAGCAGCCACATTCCTAGAATTGGATAAAGATAGACCCAGAGCCAAATTAAGTAGGAATACGAACTTACAAACATATAATATGCTGTAACAACAACCTCTAGATCAGCACGCTCATCAAGCAGGTTTGAATAGCATTCACGCAGATGCAGATAAACAATTATCGTATGAATGCAGTCTTTGGAGTACATCCCCCATCTATCACAGTTGAATGACGTTAGGAGTCACGACAAAACCAGAGTAGTTTTGGCTCAACTACGATAGAGCTTTATAACTTTGTATAAAAGTTTCTACTTCTCCCAGGATGTTTGGTATTGAACATGGGCTATATTAGTTCACGTTTTGATATAGGCCCCATAGAACGGTACCTCCCGATATTCGGTATTTTAAAGATTGTGGCCTTAATTTCCCACTGAAATGTCTGAAACTTGGTATTTGGCCTTCGTTGGGTGTACAAAACTTTCCACCAAAAATTTGTAGGTATAGGCCCACGTCTTCATATAGCTCCCAATGGAACGATACCCCCGATTTCCGGTATTTTGAAGGCTGTTGCCTCAAGATTCCTACGAAATGGCTGAAATATCGTGTTTAGTTGTTGTTGTTGTAACAGTGTTTGTTATTATGTTTGTATGTTCGTTCTTCTGTTCAATCTAGCTCTGGGTCTTTCTCCACGACGCGGTCGATTTCCGCCCAATAAGAATTTAGGCGACTGCAATATCCCGAGCGTAGTTGAGCCAAAACTATTCTAGTTTGTCGTGGCAGCTGGCGCTCCTCAGCTGCAATAAATGGGGGATGTATTTCGAGGACTTTATTCACAGTATAGTTGCTTAAGCCTTGGTAACTGCATCCGTGTGAATACTATTTAAACCTGCTTGATATGCTTGTTGATCTAGGGGTTATCTCATATCGCTTGACCTCTCCCTCTAGAGCATGGATATCCTTCCTGATCTGCCTGAATGATGGTGATTGGGATGGCTCACACGGTAACATGCAAGCAGGTACTGCAACGAAAGCATCTCATTGTGTTGCTTTACTGGAAGAATCTTTGCCTCCTAATGTAGATGGTCCACTGTATCAAAGGCTTTTGATAAGTCAAGCACCACCATCACTGTTCTGTCGCACGGCCGTCTCTGGTTGAGTCCTTGACAAATATATATGGGCTTCCGTAGTGGGACCACCCTGCCCATTTTCCAGACATCATGAAAAATGAGGGTGGATAGCGACAAGTTGAGAACTTTAGTGAGATACTCCACTCCCGGCTCATCCAGCTGCTTCAGCATTACCATGGAGATTCCATCAGGGCCCAACACTTTGGATGATTTAGCGTTCCTGATGGCATTGCCAACATCATCCATTGTAAACTGTGGTGGTTCCTCCTCGGCAGGAAGAGATCTGATGCGACGTAATACTCTTCTCTTCGCCCTTTCACACTCGGGGTGCTCGACAAACTGTCGATTGAAAGAAGTTGCGCACCTCTTCGGGTCAGTCAACGTAACGTCGCCAAACGTGACTGAGGTCCTATCTTCCCTGCTTATGCTCGTCTCTCACAGATGTCATCAGGATAGGTACCCGACGCCAGGATCGTGCAATCATCCGCATACGTTACGATCTCGATGCCGTCTGGTGAGGGCGGAATACAGGAGAGGTAGAGGTTAAACAGTTCCGGAGATATCACCCCACCTTGGGAACTCCCTGTTTCACTCTACAGGGTTTGGACTTCTTGTTCCTGAATTCCACGTACGACTGGCGTCCTCACATATAATTGACTATCCAACGTTTCATGCTTGGCCGGAGATTTGTCTGCTCAATGTCCTCAAACAGCATGGAGTGCCTGACTGTAACAAAGACTTTTGATAAGTCAAGCCATCATTGTTCTATCGCACGGCCGTCTCTGGTTGAGTCCTTGACAAATATATGTGGTAATGGCGTGCAGCGCAGTTGTCGTGCTGTGCTGCTTACAGAATCCATGCTGATGATCGGCAACTTGATAGCTATTTCTGATACTGGGGAGGATAAAAGCCTCAAGGGTCTTTGCTACGGGCGACAAAAGCGAAATCGGCCTGTACGATTCACTTTTGCTGACATCCTTGCCTGGCTTCCGTAGTGGGACCACCCTGCCCATTTTCCAGACTTCGGGAACAACGAGGGTGGCTAGCGACAAGTTGAGAACTTTAGTGAGATACTCCATACCCGGCTCATCCAGCTGTTTCAGCAATACCATGGATAATTCATCAGGGCCCAACGCTTTGTATGATTTAGCGTTCCTGATGGCATTGGCAACATCCTCCATTGTAAACTGTGGTGGTTCCTCATCGGCAGAAAGAGATCAGATGCGACGTAATACTCTTCTCTTCGCCCTTTCATTCTCGGGGTGTTCGACAAGCTGTCGATTGAAAGAACTTGCGCAGCTCTTCGGGTCAGTCAACGTAACGTCGCCAAACGTGACTGAGGTCCTACCTTCCCCTCTTCCAGGGTTCGAGAGTGACTTAACCGCTGCCCACAATTCACCTATACCGGCTCCAATGTTGCAACTCTTCAGATGATTTGACGTGCAAAACGTAGAGCTTTCAATCTGCTCAGCCAGCGCTGTACCTCTCTGGTCGTTTCCGAGGGCCGAATGCCACATCTTATGATGCTCATTAAAGTCCCCCAGGATCAGACGATTATGACCTTCCAAAAGCGGGCTAATGTTAGGCACGTAATCTGAGATACGGCTATTTCTCGGCGGGATGTATACGTTCAGCAGCTCTATCTTGGCAGTTCCACACCTGACTGCTACCCCCATACATTCCATGTACGGTTCATAAGAGAGAGGCTCAAGCGAGATATGTCTGTATTGGACAGACTGGTGTAATAGGAAAGCTAATCCCCCACCTCCACTTCTGGTGCGATCCTTCCTTAGCACGTTGTAACCATCGCAACGTTGTAAGCTACAGTTGTTGTTGAGCTTAGTTTCTTGCACCCCAGCGACCTTGATATTCCTCCGACTCATGAAATCTACTATTTCCTCGATCTTACCTCGGAATCCATCGCAATTAAATTGCAAAAAGGATGCATTATCCGGGATTGGGACAACAACGGCTGGTGTTAAAGGCTGCATGTGCGGTTGTTGTCGACTGCGGGGGAATCTCATAATCAGACGACGAGGGAGTTTCGTAATCCGATGACGACTCACTGGGGACTGTATTCACACAGCATGCAGCAACATAGTCCCTGTCGTAGTCCCTCATGTGGACAAGTCCAGAGCAACCCCTTAGATGCACCCACTCCTGACATCTATTGCATCTCATCGAAGGCTGGATGTGGGTGAAGATGCGGATGTGACAAACCGAGCACTAATATATTGGTCCTGGGTTTTCCTCCGTCGGGGAAGGCATTCCGGGATATGCTGCTCCCAACACAGAAAAACGAAACAAATACAAACATATGTACACTGGGGAGGCAGCCGCTGGCCAGAACAATGATATTGTGTAGTTCAGGGTCAATCCGGTACAAAGAACCCGCTGTCGTGTTTAGTAGTCTTCGTTAGTGGTATAGAACTTTCCACCAGAAATTTGTGGTTATAGGTGTACATATAGCCCCCATAGAACCGCACTCACGGTGGGTAGAAAACCTCCACACAGAAAATTTTCACTATAGAGTGATTATTATCAGTTGAAATTATCCAAGGAATTAGACTTAACGTAGATGAAGTGCTTAGTAGTTACTAAGTGTTCATATTTACTTCAATATAGTTCGTGGTGGAGGGTAGAAAAAGTTCGACCCGGTCGAACTTAACGTCGTTCTATCATTGACCGAGTATGCATATATGTAGGAGACGCCACGCTTGACACCAAGAATAGAGCGGCAACGAAGGTAGGGGTGGAGAGGTCTATAGCAGGTTCCAAATGAATCGCCTAGTTGGCGAAGCAAACGAAGAAACAGATGTACTTCTTTGAAATGCGACAACCTAAATTCCCATAAAAGTGATTAACCCGGCAAAAGCTATATTGTAAACATTTGGGTGGTTTTAAAAAATCGATGTCTGATTTTTAGGCGTGTTTAGTATCTGTTAGATTGCCAAAATTTGAGCACAATCGGAATATGTTAACACGTGCCACTAGGGCCTCAAAGTTTCCATGGGCTCTATATATAGCTAATATTAAAATCCGAGCCGATTTTCACAATTTTTTTCTAGGATTAGTTTTTTTAGCCACTATAAAGAACTGGTAAAATTTGTCATCGATTGGTCAATAATTGTGGTCTGTATAGCGATTCGATTCCCCTTAGGTCCCATACAAATTTCTATGCAGACCCCAGCGTCAACCCAAGTGTTAACATACTCCGATTTTGCTCAATCTTTGGCAATCTTAAAATCTAAAAAAAAACTAAACATATTAGGGGGGGCTCGCCTAAAAAATCCGACATCGATTTTTCCCTTTGAATTAAAACCATTTTACTAGACATGTCTTAATAACGTATCAACCTTAAGTATGTAGTAATAAGCAGTTTGTGGCGCTCTTTTTACGATCTAATTCTTCTATAAAATAAATTTGTTTTTTATTAATATTTCTAGAAATTTAGCACGAATGTGTCAGATACCGGTAATAAATCCAATGCGTAATGCCAGCCTAGGACCAAATCAATTCGAGGATCCTAGTGAACCCATATACACCGATCCATCGCTGTTTGAACGTTCCAGGTTTGTATGCCATAACAACACAACCACAACAACAGCGGCACAAATCAATGCAATTACACAACAACAAAATGCTCAGCTAAACAAACGAATAGATTTAGCTTAGAACAGAGAATAAAAACATAAGTATGAATGTATGTAGAACAGAAGAGTAAACAAAAAGAAACGACATTTGTGGAGAGCAAAAACCAACCAAAAAAATTCAAAAACAAAAACCCAAAAAAAAATCTATGAATGAAAGAAAGTGAACACCAAAGAAAAAGGTCAGATTTCAAAATAATATAAAAAAAATAATAAATTTTTATTAAAACACATAACAAACACGCATACTGACATACTAACATCTAAGCAAATGCATAACATTCCTCGCTTTGCATTCTAATCGCCTTGGCATGCAGCTATTTTTCTATAATGGACGACAATTGCACATTTTGGCTTTGTCACAGCGTCCATCACGTCCACCCAAAATTTGGCATTGCATGGAACACCAATCGCCCGACTTGTCGCATAAATTGGCCAACACCTGTTGTGTCATCACTATTTTTTTGGTGGAAAATCCATTTCGGGGGTGGTGGGGGAGGTGAAAAGAATAAAACAAAAATTGAAAACCAAGTTTTTGTTATTTTTTTTAAGAAATTCCAAAGTCATTAAATAATAACAAGGAAATTGTATTGTATGTCTCATTGCTATTTTTTATTTATTTACTCACCCCCAACGTAACCAACACTGTCCGGACTGGCAATATTGTACAATTGGAAATTAGCTAACAAACTAATTATGATCAGTAGTTTAGTGATTAATTGCATGTTTTTTATTTTTAATTTTTTTTATAGAACGTAGATATTTTTTAAGCGAAAATAACAACCTTCTTTATCGACTCTTGGAATTAAAATAATTTTAATCTTTGGTTTCGTAGTACTTGCTCATCTTGATCTTGTTCATCATCAACGTTATCAGTTATGACTAAAAAAATTACAGTATTGAATACACAGAACAGTGGGTGGTTTTTTAAAGAAAATGTAGTCAGAGAACAATTTAATATTATAATGAAATTTTAAAATGTTTTCTAGCTAAATTACTTAAAGCGGGTCTATATAAATATTTCTTCTTGCACTTTACGCCACAATGTTGGGAGGGTTGGTTTCAACCCTAAAGTTTAGAAAACATCAAAAAGTAATGGTTGTAAATCCGCCTTTATATACCCTTAGCATTTAACGAGGGTATCTACACTTTTATAGGGCAAAATGTGCATCATCGATATAATGGTTTCAGACATTTGGCGTCGATTTAGCAATGTCCGTCCGTCCGTCTGTCTGTGTGGCTGGCCGGCTGGAGCGTACGATAACTCTCGAACGGATTAACCGACTTGGTCAAATATTTGGCTTTCGTAATATTTTGTCAAAACTAAGTTTAAGTTCGAAGATGGGTCATATCGGTCCACTGCCTCTGGTACCTCCCCCATAAAAGTCAATTTTTTCGCAAAGATTATGCGCACGATAACTCTTAAAGGTACTAACCAATTTTGTTCATACTTTGCACATCGTAATATTTCTACCCGACATAGATCAAGTTTGAATATGGACTATATCGGTCCACTCCCTTGGATACCTTCCACACAAAATTTCGAAAAAGTGCAGTTTAAGACCTCCTCTCGAATCCTTTCAATTTGTATACCCTCCACCATAACATGGAGGGTAAAAATAAATTTGTCATTCCGTTTGTAACACATCGAAAAATTTATCGGAGACCCTATAAAGTATATATATTCTTGATCAGGGCAAAGTTCTAAGTCGATATTACCATGTCCGTCGGTCTGTTGAAATCAAGATGCAGCTCGCAAATTTTAAGATGGAGCTTTGTAATTTGGTGTAGAAGTTTTCATTACTCCTAGGATGTTTGGTATTGCAAATGGGATATATCGGTCCACGTTTTGATATAGCCCTCATAGAACGGTACCTCCCGATTTTCGGTATTTTTAAGGTTTTAGCTTCATTATCCTACCAAAATGGCTGAAATTTGGTACGTAGCCTTCTTTAGGGGTATAAAACTTCCCCCCAGAATTTTGTCGGTATCGGTCCACACCTTCATACAGCCCCCATAGAACGGTACCTCCCGATTTGCGGTATTTTGAAGGTTTCAGCCACATTATCACACCGGAATTGCTGAAATTTAGTACTTAGTCTTCGTTGGGGGTACAAAACCTTCCCCTAGAAATTTGTCGGTATACGTCCACGCCTTCATATAGCGACCATAGAACGTACCTCCCGATTTTCGGTGTTTTGAAGGTTGTGGCCTCAATATTCCTCAGAGATGGCTGAAATTTGGTATTTAGTCTTCGTTGAGGGTACAAAGCTTGCCCCCAGAAACTTGTCGGTATCGGTCCACGTCTTCATGTAGCCCCCATAGAACGGTACCACCCGATTTTCGGTATTTTGAAGGTTTCAGCCACATTATCACACCGGAATTGCTGAAATTTAGTACTTAGTCTTCGTTGGGGGTACAAAACTTTCCCCTAGAAATTTGTCGGTATACGTCCACGACTTCATATAGCGACCATAGAACGTACCTCCAGATTTTCGGTGTTTTGAAAGTTGTGGCCTCAATATTCCTCAGAGATGGCTAAAATTTGGTATTTAGTCTTTGTTGAGGGTACAAAGCTTGCCCCCAGAAACTTGTCGGTATCGGTCCACGTCTTCATGTAGCCCCCATAGAACGGTACCACCCGATTTTCGGTATTTTGAAGGTTTCAGCCACATTATCACACCGGAATTGCTGAAATTTGGTACTTAGTCTTCGTTGGGGTACAAAACTTTCCCCTAGAAATTTGTCCGTATACGTCCACGCATTCATATAGCGACCATAGAACGTACCTCCCGTTTTTCGGTGTTTTGAAAGTTGTGGCCTCAATATTCCTCAGAGATGGCTGAAATTTGGTATTTAGTCTTCGTTGAGGGTACAAAGCTTGCCCCCAGAAACTTATCGGTATAGGTCCACGTCTTCATGTAGCACCCATAGAACGCTACCTCCCGATTTTCGGTATTTTGAAGGTTGTGGCCACAGCAACCCACCGAAATGGCTGAAATTTGGTATTTAGTCTTCGTCTTTCTGACTGAAATTCGTCGGTATAGATCCACGTTTCAATAAAGCCCCCATAGAACGGTACCTCTCGATTTCCATAATTCTGAAGGCTGTGACGTCAATATCCCACCGAAAGGCTGAAGTTTGTTATTTAGTGGTTATAAAATATTCCAGAAGAGAATTATCAGTATAGGTCCGCGGTGAGTCTAAAATCTATCCGCCAGAAATTTTTAGGTATAGATCGACGTTTTGATATAGCCCCTATGGAACGGTGCCCCCGAATTTCGGTATTTTGAAGGTAAGCCACATTGTTTTACCAAACTTGCTGAAATTTGGTATTTAGTCTTCTTCATAAACGAAAGGAAACTCATTGTTGTATTTTACTTCAATACAACTCGTGGTGGAGGATGTAACAAGTTCCGCCTGGGCGAACTTAACGCCGTTCTCACTTGTTGTTGTAACAATTTGTTTTTAGGGGTAAGTCTAAACTTCCTGAGATAACGGACCGAAAGCTGTAAAAACCCGCTATTTCACCACGTGTTGAGGATGGAGCGCGCGCGGTAATTCTCAAACGGATAAACCAATTTAGTCCAAAATTTGGCAGACGTAATAGTTTTCCCAAACATAAATCAAGTTCTAAGATGGGCCTTATCGGCCACTACTTTGGTTGCCTCTCCAAAACTTTTCGCTAAAATGTGCGCAAGATAACTTTCGAAGGCAGTAACCGATTTGGTCCATATGTTGGACATCGTAATAATTCTACGAGACATAGGTTAGGTTAGAATATAGACTATATATGTCAACTCCTTCGGATACCTCGCACACAGGTTAAGACCTCTTCTCGAATCGTTTTGATATTTCTTGCAACAGGTTGCACCCAAGGCCCCCATTAAGATGGTACAAGTTTTTTGGGTGGTAAGTCCACACTTCTTAAGAAAATTACCCGAAAGTTGTAACAAACCCCTACGGCCAGCAAGTGTAGTGGCTGTTGCGAACGACAACTCTCAAACCAAATACTGCGTTAGTCTACAATTTGCATATTGTAATATTTCTTCGAATATTAGATAAAATTCGAAGGTGGTGCTTATAGGTCCTCTTCATCCGGTATCTCCCATGCAAAAGTTTAAAAATATTACCTAAAATGGTACGCGCGATATCTCATAAACTGAGCAACGGATTTGATCCCCACTTTGGATATCGAAATACACTGTGCAACACTGAAAATGCAAACAACTTCTAGTATGGATTTTTTGATCAGATCCAGTTCGGATTTTATGGCCTCATCTAAACCGGGCTAAATCTACACTTTTTGCATTTATCAGGCCTTTATCTCAGAAACGAATAGTAATTTGGCCTTGATGTCTTTAGCAATATTGTAGCCCTAAACTAGTAGAACTTATCTTTTGAAGAAACCACATAAGAAAAACTCCATCTAGGGCTTGAAAATCTATAAAATATAGAAAATTTTACATAATTGCTGAAATCTGGTCAGTATCGGCTAAACTATTGGGAGTTGAACCAAGTAACCATTTGCAAAAATCTTCCAAATAAAGTTCTCAACAATTCTTCAGAACATTCTGAAACTCTAAAATGCTTACTTCATGTTGTTTCAGCGGTATTTTGCATCATATCTTTTACAACACGTATTTTAAACTCAGTTCACACCAACAGTTTATTTTCGCATTTCGGATTTCACTACATTATTGACATGTTTATTAAATCGTCGTTGAAAAATGTACTGAAAACAACCGGATAGAGGCATTTTACAACAATGACATATTCTGAAGAGTTGTGTATTACATTCCAGGGAATATTTTTCCAAAAGAAAATGTTCAGAAAAAATTAACGGTTTTGGAGATACGGTGCGAAATGTATAAAAATTGTGGTATTTTCGCATATATTTTGAAATTTGTGGCAATAAATGTAGTTTTTCGAGTTCATTATTTCTCCAAATAGTGTATCCTTGTCCTTATCTACAAATTTGCTTCAGAGGTCAGAAGAAGATTCGCATTGGTTTCAAAGATATAACCCCGAATTTCTTTAAAAACTCAATATTTAACCATGTTTAGATGGGGCCATAAAATCCGAGCTGGATCTGACACAACAAAACCCAACTAGGGTTTCTTGTCGTTTGGGTCTGTACTTTCAAAAAATCCTCAGTTTGAATTGTTTGCACAAGATCACCTTAAAAATATTGCATAGTGATATTGTCTCCAAACTTAGTTAATGTTCAAAAGTGGGCCCTATCGGTCCATTCCATAGGGTACCACCCACACAAATGATTAATATTTTTGTTTAAGTGTGGTTAATGGTCTGTGCGAGAATCCTTTGGAAATTTTTAACGATAGTAATACTAGTGTCCCTGTTTACAGCGATAATATGTTTTTCACGGGTAAGTCCATGTTTCCTGATATAATGGACCGATATAGTGTATATATGCCAACCTCGACTTGATGAAATAATACGATGTGCAAAGTCTGCAAGAATCATAAACTGCCTGCGAGAATTATCTTTCGGATTTGCCATTTTGGTTGGTGCCGTCAGTATTTCTTGGAGCTTTTATGTCAATATCTCAGAAAGTAAGGACAGGCGCAAAAAAAATTGTATCTTCGTAAAGGGAGCCGTAAAGAAGACCTACTGAAAAAATTTTCAAAACGATCCGAGAGGAGCTCTTAAACTTCATTTTATCCGAATTTTCTGTGGAACGTACCCGAAGGAGTGGACCGATATAGTCCATATTCGAAACCGATCTATATCTGGAAAGAATAATACGATGTGCAAAGTTTGGACCAAATCGATTGCTCCTTTCAAAGTTACCGACAATTGTCGGTAAAATTGTTACCATCGTATTATTTTTTCCAGATATAGATCGGTTTCGAATATGGACTATATCGGTCCACTCGGTATATATTGAATATTTCCATTTCAAAAACAAAAGTTCTCTTTTTTAATTGTGTGAGTGAGCAAATTGACACCCACCGACAGCACGTTGGACCCCAATTGAGCATTGCTGCTGTAGTGGGATTCTCTAACGCATTTTTTATTTACCGATAAAAATCGGTAAATTTAAAAACCATCGGTAGGACTTAGCAGCAACTTTATTTTGCTTGCTAACTTACCGACAAATTTCGTTAATTACCAAAAACATAATCATTTTAATTTTACCGATTTTTGTCGGTGAACAAAAAATGCGTTAGAGAATTCCACAACTGATCTACATTAATTTTGTCATTTGAAAAAAGATGTCGACTGGTCTGGGAATCGAACCCGGGCATTCAGATTGCAAAGCTAACATGGATATCCATATTATAGTTTTAATAACTTTCTGCAGTGTCCAATGAGACACTCACAAAAAGACACTCACTACATTTACCGTTATAAAATCAAACAAGTAAAAAAGTATCAGTCGGCTTTGCCCACAGAGATATACCCTCAGGCTGTGTGGGTATATTTGGCCGTATGCACCGACAAAAGTATGGATAGGATTAAAGTTAAAAAATTTCCGGGGATATCGATAGATAGGGCGTTTTTATCACACTAGCCTGCGAAAAACATAATATTGTTATCGGGGCTTTGGAGTCGAGGTAAAAATTGGCCGACTCCGACTCCAGGTCGCCTTTTTTCACGACTCCGACTCCGACTCCGACTCAGACTCCGGAGTCGACTCCGAAAAAGACAAAATTGCAGTAAAAGGATTTCTGAATATGGGATCCCTCTCGATCTGTTAAAGGATTATTTATAGGTAAATAAATGTTTTTACTCTGTGATTCGTAAACCCAGGATGTGTGTTTTGTATTTGTTGAGATTTCTCTACTTGTCTCCTTCAGTACATGTAAACTGTTTACAGAGAGATATGTATGTATGCCGATATAAGGCAGGGCCTCCCTTGTGCTCTTTATTCACACTCACAACCTATACATTGATGTATTGTGGGGGAGGTACCTGAAGTAGTGGACCGATATGGCTTATCTTCGAACTTAAACTAAGTTTGCGCAAAATATTACAAAGACCAATTTGTGGACCGAATCGGCAGATCCGTTCGAGAGTTATAATACGCTCCAACCACTACACATGGTGTCATAGGGCTTTTTTGTATATTTTAGGCTATTTCCTCAGGAAGTATGGACTTGCCCCTGATGAAACTTGTACCGTCGTATGGGGGGCAGTGAATACTAGTTGCTACAACCAACAATCAAGGCGATTCATGAACAGGTCCTAAACTGAACTTTTCCGCAATTTTGTGTGGGAGGTACTCGAAGGAATGGACCGATTGAGTCCATATTGGAACCTCATCTAAGTCTGATAGAAATTTCACGATGTGCAAACAATGGACAAAATCGGTTACTGCCTTCAAGAGTTATCGTGCGCACAAATTTTCTGAACATTTCCGAACTTTTGTGGGGGAGGTACCGGAAGGTGTGGACCGATATAACCCATCTTCGAAATTAAATTAAGTTTGGACAAAATATTGCGAAAGTCAAATTTTGGACCAAATCGGTTCATCCGTTCGAGAGTTATCGTGCGCACCAGCCAGTCAGACAGACGGACATTGCTAAATCGACTCCAAATTGTCTGAAACACATTTCGTCCAAACATACTTGGGATCTAAAACCATTATTTCGATGAGGCACATTTTGCCCGTATGAAAGTGTATATACCCTCGTTAGCATAAATGCTGAGGGTATAAAAACGAAGTGACCCAAAGAAACCAAAGGTATTTTCGTCTTCCATGGACTCCCACAATACCGAATTTATGCATCAGAACCCCTGCAAATTTTCACTGTAGCACAGTGTTATCAGCCTCATCACGTTATCGGATGTTTCAAACTTAATTTCCAATTTTGACATAAAAAAACGCCTGGAATAAATAATACTCGAATTGTCGCTAGTTAAATCCTATAATATACGAAAATGTAATTGCCGGCAGCCCTTGGTCCGGAACACTGGACCAACTTCAGTACGTTGTGATTTGATTACGAAGTTTATACAAAGATATTCCCCAAACCTGTTCTGGCAACGAAATATTGAGTTCATCAAAGGTTATCGTTTTAGCCTCTCGCTAACCGTAAGCTCATCTAACCAACAATGTCATCTCATGTCATTACCATCGAACTATGTGTTAACCTTAAGTTTTGTAGCCTTCAAACAGGGTTAAATTTTAAACCAATAAAAAACGGTGACGAACCACAACGTAATGACCCACATCGTATTTGGCCAATAAGTCAATGAACAAAAAATATTTATATTACAAAACAAACCTTTCACCACGTAGTAAGTAGTGAAATGTATCAGAAGCCAAGCTTACTTTTTACACATTTTTTGTTTTTGTTTATGACGCACCGCCAACCTTCCAGTCGACGTTGTGGTGGGGTTTTCCAACGAAACACTTGATTTAGATAATCTAATCTTAATTAAGTACATACCAACCATGTGGACTAATACTTTCTTTATTGAATGTCTGGCCAAAACTTAGTCGTTCGCTGGATTAAACAGCACCTCACACCATTTACGCAAATAAGCGTGGGTGTGATACAAAGAAGAATTCGAGTCTCTTGTGAATTTAAAAAAGACTGTTCTTTATTAAATTTGATGATTAGAATATCATTGGACGGGGGGTCGGTCATTCAATGGGGTTTCCAATATTTTCAATTACCACTCAGTCAATACTTGTTTTCCAACATTGATGCCATCACATGGAACGTGCTTAAAATCTTGATCAGCTACAACTGCAACAAAATGCGGAAATCTTAAGCGCATGCTTTGTTGTTGTCTGTAGTGTTGATGATGGAGTATCTTAATGCCAGCAATGATTTATTTAGAGCTACAGCCACAGAAAATTCTCAGAATGCAGTTAATGCTTTAATGTGAATATGGAAAGTGGAGTACAAGGCAGAAAAAAGTTAATCAGGAATTATGGGGGAAATTATTGATGAGATGATATACCTTAGAATAACTTTCTAAGTTCATTTAAGCATGTCCTTTTATATTACTTTATTGTCCAAATAATTAAAATTGGTGACGTACTGAAAGAAAGATGGGAAACAACGGTCCTGATTGTTCCAAATAATTAAAATGAGTGACGTACTGAAAGAAAGATGAGAAACAATGTTCCTGATTGGCTTTACATGATAGTGTCCAGGGCATATATTGGTTCCTCTATCATCCAAATTGTACCCCGTGTTTTATGTTGGGGTATGATCTTTAAATCCCGTTAAAGGTCACGTTCACCCATGGGAACAGTAATTGACGTGGGTTTAGTAAACCATTCCAAGAAAAAAATACACATTTAAAAATATTTCGTTTTCAGAATCAGAGCGATGAATGAACGACCGCCAACAATCCGGATACGAGAGATGCTAGAAAAGTGTCCGTCCTATGCCATTTAACATTTCCATTGAAACGTTTGACATTTTTTAACATAGTTTTTAACGTGTTGAGTTGTTTACAGTGACTTGAAAAAATCAATTTGCCAAAAAAGTGGAATTACCTTGTGAACATGTTCGTGCGATAAGTTTTCACAATTTCCGAAGTGGATTATGGCGGCAAGAGTGCATCGATCAAATTAAATCTTTGTATGTCGATAAAGCACCATCCTATAGCAATTTGAAAAACCGGTTTAATGAATTGAATCGTTGCCGACACTCGCTAAAAACGAAGGTTGTTGTTGTTGTTGTTGTAACAGTGTTTTATTATTATGTTTGTATGTTCGTTATCCTGTTCAATCTGGCTCTGTGTCTATCTCCAGTTCCAGGAAGTTGGCTACTTCGATGGGATGTAACCACAGATCCACTGGAGTCAGATGACTAGACTTGGCGGGGCAGTTGAAAAGGTGCTTAGTATCGTGCGGGCCCATTCCGCATACTGGGCAGATGTATTGCACGTTGCGATCGATTCCCGCCCAATAGGAATTTAGGCGACTGCAATATCCCGAGCGTAATTGAGCCAAAACTACGTGGCAGCTGACGCTCTTCAGCTGCGATAGATGGGGGATGTGCTCCGATGACGCCATTCACACAATAATTGTTTATGGTCTTAGCAACTGTGTTCGTGTGAATGCTGTTCAAACCTACCTGATATGCCTGTTGATCTAGAGGTTCTCTCCTATATTATTGGACCGTCGTCTCTAGAGTATGAATATCCTCCTTGATATACCTGGGTGTATCGGTGGTCAGCAGATGGTGATTGGGATGGCTCTTATGGTAACACCAGAGCAAGTACTGCAACTATGGCATCTCATTATGTTGTAAATGATCCACTGTAGATTTGAGGAGGCACCCTGTTGCTGTTCTCAGGGCGGCGTTCTGACAAATTTGAATCTTATCCCACTGCGTGTCACATAAATTCGGGGACCAAACTGGCGCCGCATAGCTTACCACAGACTGACCTATCGCTATATACGTGGTCAACAAGGTTTCTTTATCTGCACCCCAAGTGCTGCCGGCTAGGGACTTGAGGACCTTGTTTCTACATTTCAGTTTATCACAGATAGCTGTGGCAAGGCGCGGACGACGTGAAAGTGGTGTCGAATGTGACCCCTAGAATTTTGAGGCAGTTTGTGGTCGGAATTCTGCTACCATCGACCCTGATATTCAACTCTCTTCTATACTGCGCCGTCCATGTGGTGAACAGAGTGGACGTCGATTTAGTGGCGGATATCTGCATATTCCTCGTGTGGAAAAAGGTGGTAAGATCGGTTCAGTAGGAGTTCAGTCTCTCACAGATGTCATCAGGGTAGGTACCTGACGCCAGGATCGTACAATCATCCGCATACGTTACGATCTCAATGCCGTCTGGAGGGGGCGGAATACAGGAAAGGTAGAGGTTAAACAGTTCCGGAGATATCAACCCTCCTTGGGGAGCTCCCTGTTTCACTCTACGGGGCTTGGATTTCTTGCTCCTGAACTCAACATACGACTGGCGACCACGCATATAGTTGATTATCCAACGTTTCAGACTTGGCCGGAGGGTTGTCTGCTCGATGTCCTCGAACAGCGTGGAACGAAGGTCGTAAGGATCGCTCTATAACGGCGGTTGTGCCAGAAAAAATTAAGCCGTGCGTCAACGGATAATGCAAGATCGCCATGTTATATACCGTGAAATAGAGGCATACTTGGACATTTATTCCACCAACTAAAATTTGATATTGCATGAACACATGGCACCAAAATGGGTTTTTTCTCGTTGGATCCCGTGTCGATCGATGCAAGAAATTTCGAAAAAAACAAAGATTGTTAAAAGATGGTCCCTGTCGTTTCACATCTTTTCTATGTTTTGAAGAATGCTTGGACCAAATCAGTTAATAACTGCGATATTTTTTCTCATTGTGTCAACCAGCCAGACAGACACGCGAAAATATCTAGATCGACTACATAACATATGCGAGGTCAAAGCCATTATTTCGCTTACGAACACACGCAGAGAAAAAAATATGTTTGATCCAACAATATTCCAAGAGCAAAATATGTATTGTTAATATATTGTTGGATTCCTTATGTAGTATTGTGAATCCAAAAATAGTTTGTGTCAACTGAGCAATATTTCTCTCTTTTCTTCGAAATTTTTTTTCTCTTCTCTCGCTATTCGATGCCGTGTTGAAAAAACAATTTTGGTGAGTTGTGGTGTTTGTATGTCATGCTGCCTTTATCTTTGTTTTTGTGTGTATGTATACCAACAATGAGACTCTTGTTTGTTTTTATTTGTTTCATTCTTCTTTCCTTTTCAAGTTTGTTATGGTGGTGTTTAATTATTCCTTATGTTGTGGTGGTGGCTGCTTGTGGCTTTTTGTTTGTCTTTGTTGTCAGCTAAAGTAGCAAACCATGTATTGTGTTCATCAATGATTGCAATATTATACGCGACATTTATATCCAAGTTATGTGAAAAGTGTATATGAGAAGTATATACACTCAAATCAAAAAATTTAGTATTTGGTTTTCAGGGCTGACAATATGTTTTGTAAAAAATTTAGATTATGATTGCTCGTACAATCGGTATTGTTAACGATTTTTACAATATTGCGGAAATTCGAAAGTTGTTTTTGTTTTCTATGTTCGGAACAAAAGATGGTATTTTTGGATTTGGATTACAATGTTTGTACAAAACAAACACATTTTTGGAACCAAAATAGATATTTTTGTTTCAACAAAACCGAAAAATATTTTTTCTCTGCGTGCATGTTTGGCCGTATGAAAGTGTATTTATCCTCTTTAGCCATAAGCCTGCGGTATAACTAAAAACAGTTCTATAGAATGTGAAGTTACATTTTCGTGGTGTTATTAGAAACTATGTTTAGATCATATAAGTGAACCCCACAAGATCGTAACGATCTGTGATGGTGTGGAAAGCGGAACCACAAAATTGACATCTGGTTGGTTGGATCTCACGTAACCGAGGAATTGGTAACCCCTGATAAACTGGGATCAGTGGTGTGTTATTATGCTCATCATTGGATATTCGCTAACAATGAAATAGAAGTTTTTAAGTGAAGTAACTAATCTCTTGTAAAAACTAGCTTACTCCCGCTTGATCCGAGATAACACTGATAATGGTAATCTGATATGGCATAATTTTTTTATCTGTTTAATATTTTCATTCTAAAAACTATGACATAAAGAACATGGGAAAACTTCTTATTTACAAACATGTAAACATGTGCACATTTATTACGCCATCGGAACGTCACTCGCCGCTTATCAATAATTTACTTTTATTTGAATGAATCGTGAGTTTTTGCTTAGAATAGCAAAAACAAATGTAATCAAGAAGAAACATTAAAAGGTGGACAAATAAATATAAATAGATATATGTAAATATATACATTCATATAAATGTACATATACAATCCATATCACGTGGAGAACTGTACAAAAACAAATTGTAGGCCACCATTTCTTATGGTGAAAATTCAATTCAAACTTTCGACGTGACATAGATCATGATACGAGTAATATGCTTCAAATACATAATACAGAGTATGTATTCATTCGTTACAAATTTACTATAATTTATCCATTTTTTATAACAGTTTTTGCATTAATCACAATGTGAAGTTATGTTAAAAAAACGAAAAAAAAATTTTGCTGAAGTAATCCCATTCATCCCCACAACATGTTCTAGCTAGTGTTATCATTGATTATGTCATACATGTTTGTTGGTTTGTTTGTACCTTAAAAACTTAAAACAGCTGAATGACATATTTTTGACAGTAAATTTTTACGTCATCTGTAGTAGAATTACGCAACTCATTTTTCGAGTTACCGTCAAAAATAGGTATGAATGAAAATTATCAATAAAACTTGACAATACTGTAGCTATCGGTAGGAATAAGCGATAACTGTATTTTGGTTGTTAATTTACCGACAAAATTTGTTAGTTACCGAAATAATAAGCATTTTAATTTTACCGATTCTTGCCCATAACTACAAAAAATGAGTTACAGAATTCCACTACTGCTGAAAGTTGTAAAAAACTATTTCCTACGAACATCTCCTAGTAGACAAGGGAAGACTTGTTTCATATCAATGAGTGCGGTCCGATTCTATTTTTAGCTTATTGATAAGGGACCTCCCTTTCTTTTATTTAGAGTTGGGCAATTAAACCACCTAAATCACTGTCCACGTTCAAAAACGTAAGAGTAACGTCATAGAAACTAACCTGTGATATTAAGCATACACAGTTTCTTCATACAAACGACAGGTGTCCATTGAACTAGATAGTGAACTAGGTCGTTCAATTGGCACAACTCTACTTTTATTGCGGAGTGCAAATATTTGTCATAGGCGAAATACTCGAAAAATCAGATTTGCAGTTAACCAATGGGTTTTCTCACCGCCTAATGTTATGGAGATCGACGCATGAACCTAGTGTGTGCAGTAGAGCTGGCAAAAAATCGATGGCACTATCGATAATATCGATTATTATTTAAAAATTCAATATCGATAGATAGTTTTGCCTATCGATATTATCGGAATAAAATCCCCTAACCTGAAATCCAATGAAATAAATATAAATTTCGCTGCTTTTCGGTTATGTGTGTGTAAGAAAGTAAGTCCGTAGTCACACGTACACACTTTTCGGTAAAATAAAATGTATTTTCTGATTTTTTTATAAATTAAAAGCAGTTGTTTATTCTCCTTTACATTTCTGTGAACTACTTTTGCATAATTTCAAGAAAATCATTGACATTTCCGCCATTTTAATGGCTATGACAACTTAACGATAATATCGATAGCAATCGATATTTTAAAACATTATATCGAAAATATCTAATGTTTGGAATATCGATGGTTTGCCAGCTCTAGTGTGCAGGGCGGGCATACTAACCATTGCACATTCGTGGCCCTGAACGTACTAAAAAGCTATGTAAATTTTCAAACTTCCACTTGGATGTAAAAGTATTAGAACACAAGTGATGATACCTCTAAGTAATAAATTTGATATATGGAATTTTAATATTTATTTGTTTATAAATTCAACACCATTTTCAACTATAATTCTGAAAATACTATTTGAAATTCCATATGAAATTTAATATCATTTCAATTTCAGATTTATTATTTGAAATTCAGATTTTCCACTTCAAAATCATAAATTATATTTGCAATTCGGAACTGGTCAATAAAAATTCAGAAATTCTTTTTGAAATTAAGATAAACGGTAATTAAGCTCGATTCCAACGAGAAATTAATTAAATTAATATTACAAATTATCTTCGCCCTAATAGGCAAAATGTTCAAATAAATAAAATCACCTGAACCAGGCTGGGGTTTGAACCCACGTCCTTGAAAAACACAAAAAAGGGTGTCGACACGGCGTGTTAGCGTTCAGAACTCAATCTCTCTCAATCTCTCAATATCAGCGATAAGCGTTTGTCATTAAAGCACAACTAAATTGTTGTTGAAAGCGCAACCATTGTTGTTGTAAAAAAACAAAAAGTTGCATTTGAAAGAAGAACAAGTAAAAAAGTGTCAGTCGGCTTTGCCGAGACAGATATACCCTCAGCCTATGTGAATTGAAACATTCATCTACGGAAAGTTCGAATGTATTTAGGGTCTTTTCAGAATTTTGTGGCCCTTTTTGGTCATTTCAACTTGCCGAAAAAATATGGATTAGTATTGAAGTTCAAAAGTGTTGTGGAGGAGGTACTTAAAGGAATGGAACGACATAGACCATTATGGAACTTGGACTGGACTTGGCCACGTAAATTTCGCTGTAAACAGGACCACAACGAACAGCATCGGTGTGCATTTCCAAAGGATCTTCGAACAGACTCTAAACTACACTTAGACACAAATGTTGAACTTTAATGGGTGAGGTTCACTAAGGAGAGGAAGTTAACAGGCTGGTCGGCGAGCATAGGCGGAACAAGTGGTAAAATCATCTGAAGAGTTTCAACATTGGAGCCGGTATAGGTGAATTGTGGGCAACGGTTAAGTCACTGTCGAACCCTGCAAGAAGGGAAGATAGGACCTCAGTCACGGTTGGCGGCATTACGTTGACTGACCCGAAGAGGTGCGCAAGTTATTTCAATCCACAGTTTGACGAGCACCCCGAGAGTGACAGGGCGCAGAGAAGAGTATTACGTCGCATCAGATCTCTTCCTGCCGAGGAGGAACTACCACAGTTTACAATGGATGTTGTTGCCAATGTCATCAGGAACGCTAAATCATCCAAAGCGTTGGGCCCTGATGGAATCTCCATGGTAATGCTGAAGCAGCTGGGTGAGCAGGGAGTGGAGTATCTCACTAAAGTTCTCAATTTGTCGCTATCCACCCTCATTGTCCCCAAAGTCTGGAAAATGGGCAGAAGGATGCCAGCAAAAGTGAATCGGACAGGCCGATTTCGCTTTTCTCGCCCGTAGCAAAGACCCTTGAGGCCTTAGTTCTCCCCAGCACGACAACTGCGCTGCACGCCATTACCACATATATTTGTCAAGTACCCAACCATAGACGGCCGTGCGATAGAACAGTGATGGTGGCGCTTGACTTATCAAAAGCCTTTGATACAGTCAGGCACTCCACGCTGTTCGAGGAGATTGAGCAGACAACCCTCCGGCCAAGCTTGAAACGTTGGATAGTCAATTATATGTGTGGACGCCAGTCGTACGTGGAATTCAGGAACAAGAAGTCCAAACCCCGTAGAGTGAAATAGGGAGTTCCCCATGGTGGGATGATATCTCCGGATCTGTTTAACCTTTAACTCTTCTGTATTCCGCCCTCTCCATACCGCATCGAAATTTTAATGTACGCGGTTAATTGCACGATCCTGGCGTCAGATACCTTCCCTGAACTCCTATTTAACCGATCTTACCACCTTTTTCCATTCAAGGAATATGCAGATTTGCGCCACAAAATCAACAGCCACTCTGTTCACAACATGGACAGCGCAGTTTGGAAGAGAATTGAATGTCGTGGTAAACGGTAGCAGAATTCCGACCACAAACTGCCCCAACATTTTAGGGGTCACATTCGGCACTACTTTCACGTCATGCGTGCACGCCACAGCAATCTGCAACAAACTGTGCACAATCTTAGCGAAATACACTTTGCAGTTACAACTTTTCACTTAGCAGAAGAGGACGTTTGTGGAACAGAAATCAAAAAGAGAGCAAAAATGTTTTGCAAGCTTAGCAAACTAAACATATCTTTAGCAACTTATCACTTATCAAAAATAAGGATTATGTGGAACGCAAAAATTTGCGAAAATACACGGTGTGCCTTAACCAAAATTTAAATGGAAGGTGCTTACACCTGGGAAGTTTTTGCAGATTCTGAAACTACAATGCTCATAGATGAGAAATATCAAGAAACAAAAAAATCGCCGGAGGGATTTTCAAATAAATCGTGATTTAAGTTCACATTTTTAGGGGTTCTTTAGGTTTTCACGATTTTTCGTGGAGACCGCGAGTCCTATGTAAATGGGCCGTGAAAATTCTCCACAAAATTGACCTTTATGATATCTTAGTAGGTTTTACCGTTTTTGAGATAAAGAAGTTCAAATTGAGACAATACACTGACTGTATCGCCTCATTATAAAACAATGCCATTACTGCAATTTCCCAAATTAAACTTATATATCTTGAAAATGGTACAAACTAGGAAAAAATAAACATCCAACCTTGTAGAGAATTTTTACAGCTTCAACATTTTCTTTAGTCCCATTTTGATATGACTTGCGGTTTCCAAGCAAAATCTTGAAGACTTAAGATAAAAACCTAAAAATTTGAAGTGAACCTCTATATCTCAAAAATGGTAAAACCTACGAGAAAACCTAACGGTCAGTCTTGTAGAGAATTTTTACAGCTACAATATTTTTTTTTTTTAACTCATTTCGATACGATTTGCGATTTTCAAGCAAAATCGTGAAAACCTAAAAAAGACCTAAAATTGTGAATTTTGATCGCGATTTATTTTAAAATACCTCCGGCGATTTTTTCTGCTTTTTTATTTTTCTTATCTATGTACATTGATGTTTCAGAATCCGTGAAATCTTCCCATGTTTAAGCGGTTTTCATCAAAAGTTAGTTAAGGCGCACTGAGCATTATATTGTTTTATAAGGGAGCGATACAGTCAGTGCATTGTCTCAATTTGAACTTCTATATTTCAAAAACGGTAACACCTACGAAAATATCATAAAGGCCAATCTTGTGGAGAATTTTCACAGCTACAACATTTTCTTTAGGCCCATTTACATATGACTCGCGATCTCCACGAAAAATCGTGAAAACCTAAAGAACCCCTAAAAATGTGAACTTAAATCGCGATTTACTTGAAAATCCCTCCGGCGATTTTTTTTGTTTCTTGATATTTCTCATCTATGAGCATCGTAGTTTCAGAATCTGCAAAAACTTCCCAGGTGTAAGCACCTTTCATTTAAATTTGGTTAAGGCACGCCGTGAATAGTCAAAAATATTGCTAAGTGCAAAATGAAAAGTTGATAAGTTGATTCGTGGAATAGGGCCCTGATCTATGTCTGGGGGAAATATTGCGATGTGCAAAATTTTGACACAATTATCGTGCGCACAATAACTCTCGAACGGAGTAAACGATTTCGTACAAACTTTGCACTGTCTAATATTTCTTCCCAACTTAGTTTCAGCAACATTTTCCTTCCAAAGCAGCTGTAATATGAAATTTCGAATTTCCTGCATTTATTCGAAATGTTCATAATCGTTAATGTTAATATCCTAAAAGTTCCAAAAAGCCCTATATTTCCTGAAAAATGTCACTTAATTACTTACTTACTTAGTTGGCCCATTACAGAACATTTGTTCCATAGACCGAACTAAGAAAAGATCTCCATTCCTCTCTGTTTTTCGCTTGACTTTTTGGAATACCGCGCCTTTTCATTTCTTCATCCACTTGTATGCTCCATCGAAGCTTAGGCCTGCCGATTCAGCGTGCACCGCCATGTGGCATGTATTCATACGCCTTTTTAGCGGGTTCATCATCGCTCATTCTCATGATATGGCCTAGCCAACGCAATCGTTGCATCTCGATACGTTTAACTATATGCATGTCTTTGTATAGCTTATATAGCTCGTGGTTCATACGACGTCGATATTCACCGTCAACGCAAATCGGCCCGTAGATCTTTCGAAGAATTTTCCTCTCAAACACACCAAGCACTGCCTTATCTGCTTGCGCAAGTACCCATGCTTCGGAGCCATACATTAGCACGGGTAGTATCAGCGTTTTGTATAGTGTTATTTTTGTTTGACGAGATGTGTCTTTGTTTTTTAAATTGCTTACTTAGACCATGGTAGCATCTGTTGGCCAATACAATTCTTCTTCTTATTTCACAACTGATGTTGTTTGTTGTGTTTATGGCAGTGCCGAGGTAGACGAAGTCTTTAACTACCTCAAAATTATAGGTACCAACTTCCACGGTTGGTCCGAGCTCTATGGACGCTTTGCGCGTCGACACCATCAATTTGGTCTTTTCGCCGTTTACCGCCAGACCCACTTTCGCAGATTCTGCTTCGACCTTCATAAAGGTATCAGTTACTTCCTTTACTGATCGTCCCATGATGTCTATGTCATCAGCATAGGCAAGTAACATGTGGCTATTGGTGTAAATTGTGCCATTTCTTTTGACATTTGCATCTCGTATTACATTTCCAGCAAAATGTTGAAAAGATCACACTAAAGGCTGTCTCCTTGTCTGAAACCTCTTTTGGTACAAAATTCTTCGGAGAGGTTCTTTCCAATTTTAACTGAGGACCTAGTATCAGTTAATGTCATCTTACAAAGCCGGATGAGCTTTGCGGGGATACCAAATTCAGACATTGCGTGGAATACCTTTGATCGGAGGGGACTGTCGAATGCTGCTTTATAATCGACAAAAAGGTGAAATGTGTCGATCTGCATCTCTTGGGTCTTCTCTAGGTCAATGGTGGACTTGCCAGGTCTAAAGCCACATTGGTATGGTCCAATTATTTCGTTGACCATTGGCTTTAGTCGTTCGCACAATATCCCTGACACTATCTTATAGGCAATAGGGAGAAGACTTATGCCCCTATGGTTTGAGCATACAGTCTTATCTCCTTTCTTGTGGACGGGACATAGGATGTTCAGGTTCCAATCGTCGGGTACGCGTTCTTCCTCCCAGATGGTGCTAACTAGCTGATGCATACACCTTATCAGCGCGTCACCTCCGGTTTTAAACAGCTCGGCTGGTAAGCCATCGGCTCCTGCTGCTTTAATATTCTTCAGCCGGTTGATTGCTGGTTTTACCTCATCTTGGCCGGGCGGTATACATTCTATACCATCTTCTGGAATTGGATCTGTGGTATCATTGTCTTCGTTACTATTGTATACCAGCAGATTGGAGAAATGTTCCTTCCATATCCTGAGCACGCTATCTGTATCTGTTACCAGATTACCTTGCTGGTCTCTACAGGAGGATGTGCCTGTACCAAAGCCATCTGTTTGATGCTTCACTCTTTGGTAGAATTTTCGGACTTCATTCTGGCTCCTGTACATCTCGATTTGTTCACACTCCCGCTTTTCCATTTCTCTCTTTTTCTTGCGGAAAAGACGTTTCTCTTCTCTCCTTTTCTCCCGATATCTCTCTCGTGCGCTACGCATTGCTACTGATTGTAAAGTAGCTCTATATGCCGCATTTTTCTCTTCGGTAGCAGCACGACACTCCTGGTCATACCATGAATTCCTTTGTGGAGGTCTCTGGAATCCAAGTATGGATTTTGCGGCTGTTTGCATGGAGTGGGCAATATGTTGCCATTGTGTTGTTATGTTATCGGGACAAGGAGTGCTCGCGTTAAGCAATTTGGCTAGTTGAGTGGAATATGCTGTGGCTACCTGTTGTGTTTGCAGCCTATCGATGTCCAACTTCCACGTTGTGTCTGTTCGTGCTTTATTTGCAACGTTTAGACGGGTACGTACCTTTGCTGCAACAAGGTAGTGGTCCGAATCAATGTTTGCGCCTCGGAACGATCGTACATCCAACACGCTGGATGAATGTCTTCCATCTATTACAACATGATCAATTTGATTATTTGTTCTTTGATCTGGAGACAGCCAGGTGCCCTTATGAATATCGAGATGATTAAATCTGGTACTGCTAACTACCATGTTTTTTGCAGCTGCAAAGTCTATCAGCCTCATTCCATTGTCTGATGTTTCACTATGTAGACTGAATTTCCCAACTGTTTGTCCAAAGATATTCTCCTTTCCAATTTTGGCATTAAAATCGCCTAGAACAATTTTAATGTCATGGGCAGGACAACGGTCATATGTTTCTTCTAAGCTCTCGTAAAAAATATCAAATAAAGCTGATGTTGAAGAATTTAGCTTTTATTCGAATTGCAGCAAGTCTTTCATTCACTGGGGTGAAGCTGGATACCAGATGTTTTAGTCTCCGACTAACTACGAATCTGAAACCAAACTCATGCTTTACGTCATGGCAGCTATAATACAGTGCGTCTGCGAAGACTGCACCTTCTCTATAAAGAGTGCGAACATTCCAGGCGCAGATTCGCAGATCATGTTCCTTAAAACGTTTGCGGGGTTCGTCAACTTTAGAGGGGTTTGTTTTTCTTTTCTTTCGTTTTTTCATAGTAGGATGTTTTTCTAGGGGAGGGTTACTAACCCGACGCCCAAACCCAAGTTATTAACGTTCTTATGGGTGAACGCGCGGCACATGTTAGCTCACTACCTTTAACGGGTGTTAAAGGCGGTTCCCCAGGTGACACCACGGGGAGGTCAGTGTCCACTTGAGATGAAAGAGGGACCAAGATAAATCCAGGGCTTTGCCATGTTAAAGCCGGTCAAGACCGTTGCTTGGTATCATTCATCCCCTACGTCACTTAATTCCTAAATATATAATTTTTGGGGAAAGAGGAGGCGTAGCTGATGTTCAACATGATCACAGATAAAAGTCACAATTTCTAGCCGAAGGTCTGCCTCATAATGGACACCATGATCGTAGGCTCAAATAAATAATAGCTCTGAATGTGCATTATCAGATGATGTCTATAAAAATATATTGGAATTTTAATAGGCAATCTATTAAAAAATATGCTATAAAAGAAAATATTGAGTTTGTTTCTTTTCCTTATGTCACAGGGTGAGGCTACCTTATGCAATTCCTTTTTTCCCATGTCATCGCCACATTAAAAATGCTTTAGAAGGCCGATTGGTTAGGAAAGCCATTATTTGTTAATGTGTCGTTTGCTGAGAGCACAAATATAACGTAACTTTCCGGTATTGTTTCTTTTTTTTCATGAATAGATCTGCAGTGATTGATTCAAGGCATTTTGTCATATATTTTATACATTTCCGCTTACTTTTTTTGTTTATGGAAAAATTTGATATGAAATTTCCGCTTATTTTAAATAATTGGGGCTTAGAAAATCTCATCTACGTGTAGTTTTATTTCGCCGTAGCAGCATACATATGCATACACTTACACCCTCTTGATGATATATATTGCTAATAGTAGCAAACAATGATAATGATTATCTATTTTCTTCATTAAAAAAAATAAATAAAAAAATATTTAGCCTAAAAACGAGTGAACGTCACTCGCTAATCTATAATTTGTTGATTTGAAAAAGTCGTGATTTTTGGCTTAAATATTCAAAAATAACATTCCGAAAACTGGCCAAAAGCAAAGCAAAACAAAATAACATACTCAGAGATTTACAAGAATATTTTTAAGCAACATTTTTAACACAATCGAAATTCAAACTAATGCTGTTTTCGACGTGACCCATATCATGATATAACACAAAATTGTCATTTATTAGAAATTCATAATGATTCACTTGGTTTTTAGAATTGTAGTTGTAGAATGATGCAAATGTCAAATAATTGAAAGAAAATTTCAACAATAATAACAATTCTAATTTCCGACAGAAATCTAAAATGTTAACAAAAAATTGGGATTTTTCTGTTTGAAAGAAAAAAAATCAATTCAAAGTGGGAAAAATCAGGATTAGCTAATGAAAATAGCCCAAACTTAAGCTCAATACAAGCAAGGTTATTGAACGGCGCTCCAATTCCAATTCTTATCTAATGAATTTTTTCCACAGATTACTCTCATTACCTCATGAATAAATAGTTGTCATTAATTTATTTATTCACAATATTGCACATATACACTTATGTAACGCTTATCAAACAAATTCCTCAGATACGCATGTAAACTTTTCATTCGATTTAATATCAAAATGAACGTTTATTTCTCTTCATAGCTTTTCAATGAATTACTTCACTGGGTGACATTTACTAAACATTAGTATCGAAAGACAGCAGCTCAACGCATTGCGAACACCCGATTTTATTGTTGTTTCTAATCTCTTTTGAACTTCATAGAAATAAACGCAAATTTTAAATTTCCGCATTCATTACGCACGATTATGTTTAACAAGAATATATCTCATGAAGTAATCTTCTCTTTTTTGTGGTTTTGGAACTGGAAAAAAAGAATTAGAAAGAAAGCATTCAAAAATGTATGGCGTGCTTTCACCCAAAAAAATATGCATACGTTCGAACAAAGTCATACTTTAGCATCATAACAAATACATACATATGTACAAACTCAAAACTGCAAAAATGATGAGAAAAACGTTCCGCCAAATTTTAGATAAACAAGTAAAAAAATAATCATTCGGCTTAACCGACAACTAAATAACCAACGTATATGCCTGTACTATAAACAGTAGGGGGAGTGGTGGACCTAAATGCCCTATACACAGATCCGTATTTAAATGATAGTAGTCAAAAATATTTATTTTAAACTAGCAGAACCCGGTCCGTGTTGAGTTTAAATGACAACTTTTTATGGACTTTATGCTTGACAATTCAAAAATAGGTATTTTCACTCCTTAGGTCCATTGTCAAGCCGAGAAGAATTTTAAATTTATCAACAGATTTTGTCTGTAACCTTTCTTTTCTCTTGTGGACTTTGTCGGATTTTTCGCCCATTGATGCTGATTAGGATTTATTACCATCCATGTGCCCTGTATTTATCCTAAAGCGATCTAATTATAAAAGTAAAAAAATGGTTAAGTCTAATTCTCCCGCTTATTGAGACTTATATATTTTAGTTTTTCATGGCTGATGGACCGTTGAATCTGACCATTCAAGGAAATTTGTAAATATATCGTTTTTCTTGATAGAACATTTATTTGCAAGCCGTTGCACTCATAAGTTTAGCCAATGTAGCGAATATAAAACAATACGCCCCCGAAATTCGTCTGCAAATATATAGAATTTTGGACCACGGGACATTCCTGAATATTTTCTGAAAATTGATTGAAATTAGGTTCCGTAGTATTGGAAAAATAATGTGTTGAAAAGCGTGGTTGAAAACTGATGACCACTTTCAAGATATAACATATTTAAAAAATGGATGGTGGACCGGTATTTTGGCTCCAAATATGTACCTAGCACACAACCCGAAACCGATATAACCATAAGTTTGGCTTAGACATATAGCGTTTAAAAGAAAGGTGTGGGGAGGTAATCCACCTCCTCCGAAATTCATAAAATATATGTACATAACAACGACAAACATTAAGCTTTTGCTGCAAATTTGATGGAAATCGGCTAGTAGTATTGGAGATAAACGTATTTAAAAAACAATCCGTAAATTTTTAAACCGATACATGCGTAAGTTTTGCAAATATAGCGCTGAGGTACCTCGTCTCTTGTATTCAATAAAATATGTAGCCTGTTTTCGAGGGCCATCCCTCTGTATATTTTAGGGTTAGGTAATGGAAAGCAATAATCGATTTTTCGACTTTTCGATTTCGTTCATAGACTAAAAATGCGATTTTTCGGTCTGGCGATTATTTCAGTTGTATTAAAACCATGTCACAATTACCAAGGTAGTGGTATCACACCAACTGTTCGAATATGAAGTGTCAAACCCCTTTATAAAAAAATTATTTTTGTTGTAATTTCCCCAACAACATAAAGGAAATTTTGAAATAACATATTACAAATATGTCGATGCCACTACCTGGTCGATATGCCTTGATTAAAACTCAACTTTCGACTTTTTCATAACTGTAGAAAATCGATTATAAGCGAATATTCGTCGATTTTTGAGTTTCCTTTTGAAACTGTAAATCCGCCAAATCGACAATCGATCACAAGATAATCGATTATGCGATTTCCCTCTAGATAAAAGTCGACTACAATTTTTAGACTTTTGACTGCAAAAAGTCGGTTAATCGATTAATCAAAAGCCGACTTACTTATCCCTAGTACATTCCGCGACAATTTCAGTAAAATCGGTTTTTGCAGAAAAAATTTAAATTGAAAATTAAAAAGTGGGCGTGGTAAAATTTTCTTTTCATAAAAACCTGAGTTAGGTTATAACGGCATTTGATTTTTTATTCATAATAAAAAATAATTAAAAAAAATAAGTTTCAGTGTTTTATTTAGAAGTGCACTTAAAACTAGAAAATAATTTGTCGCTTAGCCTCAATAAATATATTCTTACTTATGATGGAATCTATCAAATAAAACGCTTGCCATTTAATTTTGCCACCATTTATAATTTAAATGCAAGCGTTTTATTTGAGAGATTCCATCATAAGAAAGAATATATTTATGCTTGGTTTACATTTACGAAATCCACTCGATTTCAACTGTCAATTCCTTTGCGTATACGTCAAATGAAAACTCATCTGAAATCCATTGGATTTCGTTTGACATTTAATCAAACTTACTATAAGCGACAAATTATTTTCTAGTTTTATGTGCATTTCTAAATAAAACACCATGGTAGAATAAGAAAAGGTAGCAGCAATACACAGCTGACTGAACTGGGTTGTAACGTTAGTGTCAAATTTCATATGACATTTTATACATTTATTTCTATTTCGATGTACATAAGGGACATATATTTTTTGAGAAAAAAAAAAAATATATCATTCGGAAAAAACCATTTCCCAGAAAGACTTCTTCATATCAATGATATGTAACCTACTCCAAATTCGAACGCTTGTAGAGGCGATACAACGTTTGTTAATATGTGAGGTATTTTGTTAAAATTTAAAAAAATAAAGCCCTAATAAACATGTGCTTCTTTGATTTCTAAAACAAAACATTGAAACAGCTTCTCCTTTTTCTATGAATTTCCAGCGACCTCAAACTTTTCTGCAAGAATTCTACTTTCTGTGAGAATTTATGCATTTAGTGGAATGATGTGAAAACATACAAATTGAAAATGTAACGAATTTTCATTCATGTTTTCCAAAATATTCAACCAAATGCGAAAAATTATTAGTTTTTTAAATTCCAATAATTTATAGACATTTCCTTGTTTTGTTTACAAATACAACTGGCAGTAACGTTACAAACAAAAACAAATTCCTTTGTGGTTGTTGTTCGAGTTGTATTTGTTTGTAGTATTTACTTTACCTTATATTTGTTCTACCATTATAAAACACTGTAACTTAATTTTTTTAAAATTATTTTTTATTTTTAACTTTTTAGTAAATACTTTTTTTGACCACTGAGAACAAAATTATGGTCAATATAGGCCGAAAATTTAGATAAAAACTTTAAAATGCCTGAAATCGTGTAGTACCGTTATATAAAGCCTATACCAACACCTGGACTTATGTCCATAATTTTTGGTGCGGAAGTTTCATTAACATTGGGAACTCCAAATGCCAAGTTACGGCCAATTCTGGCTAAAAATGAAGATAAAATCCTCATAAAACTTCAAATCGGGTGGTACCTAGCACTGATCTCTGAAAGACAGCTATACATAAATCTATCACCTTATTATAGTAACCGAATTAAATAAAGCCACTGGGGTTTAAATGTCAATTCCATTGTGTATACGTCAAAAATGCCAAAAACCGAAAAAAAAAGTGTTAAATAAATAGGGTATAGGGGAAGTACGCCGCCCAAATTCAACAAAATATGTAAACTATTTTCACGGGAGGCCATCCCTGTACATTCCCTGACAATTTCAGGAAAATCAGTTCTGTAGTTTTTGTAGATAATATTAAAATTGAAAATTGAAAAAAGTGGGCGTAAAATGTGGTCAAATTTTCTTTGCGTAAAAACCTAGGTTATGAAAAATATTTCAAAAAAAGAATTATCCAAATCGTTCCAGCCTTTCTCAACTAATGCCATTACGTTGGTAACGTCATTTGATTTTTATTTATATAGATTTGACATAGGGCATATCAACCCATAACATTTTAAACTTGCAGTGAAGGGTCACAAATCCAAAATGCATCACACCATAGCTTAGTAGTAAGACTTACGGGGAATATGTTCGTTTGGAATTTCAACATACCCAAGAAAGTCTCTCATCCTGAAAAGGAATTTTCCATCCCCCAGGCCTTAAGTTAGAAGGTCGAAATGTTCTACGAAAAAAATCTGAAGACAAAAATAAGCTAAGACAACAGCGAACAAAGATCTAACGCTAATTTATGATGGCTTTAGAGTCTCCAGTAAAAAATTCATCACGACATAACTGAAAAGTTCGACTCACGGCGGCTCTGCTCTTTGGGGTTATGTATATACGCATCAAGGGCTAACACCCCCAAAAGGAATGTTACACCCCCAAATTTCAGTGTAATTAAAGAACAACAAAATTCAAGATATGTGCAATTTTAAGTTTAAAACGTTGCACCCAGATTTCTAATATTTTGAATGTCTTGGCCACATTATTCAATCTAAATGGTCCCTAATATTAGAAAACCTTCCTGTAAAAATTGTCGAGATGTGTCCACGTCTTGATATTGTCCTCCATAGAACAGAACCGCCCGATTTTCGAAAATTTGTGGGTTTTATATAAGTTGTGTTTCCTTACTTGCCTGAGGTTACCATTTTTATCATTTCTTACTATTTTTAACCTGCAAAGCGTTCCCTAACCCCAAAAAGTGGTAAAACTGGAAGCAATTTTTAGGAGAGAGAGAGAGAACGAAAATGGCTTTCCCTTCTATCACAGACTACCAGACAAATTTCTTCGGGTAAAAAATGGTAGAACTGATTTTTCAAAATTTTTGACGATTATTTGGCAATGATGAAAAAAATTAACAAAAAAAAGTAAAAGGAGAACGCTGACAAAACAAAAAACAAAAAAACAGTGAAATAAAAAAGAAAATTGAATTTATTTGTTTCTTTTTGATTTTGATCTGCCATTTTCCCCTTTACTTTTCTGGTAAAAGTGGTCATCAGAGATCAATTTTGACAGTTTTCTCTTTTACCACTTTTACCATTAAAAAAGTAAAGGAACAAAGCTATAAATTACGCATTCGAAGTGGCCGCGCGTTATAAAGGGAGCTCCAATATACCGTTTTAAAAAGAAAGGGAGCACCAATAGACTGTTTCAAAAAGAAAGGGTGGTTCTATAGATTCATTCTTAAGAAAGGGTGCTTTTATAGACCCATTCTGAAAGAAAGGCCGTTTCCATAGGCCACTCTGAAAGGAAGGGAGCTCCAATAGACCTTTTTTTGAAAGAAAGGGAGCTGCAATATACCGGTTTAGAAAGAAATGGTGCTTCTATAGGTCCTTTCTGAAAGAAATGTTGCTTTTATAGGCCCTTTTTGAAAGAAACGGTGCTTCTATAGGCTCCTTCTGAAAGAAACGGTGCTTCAGTATAATTACCCTGAAAGAAAGGGTGCTTTTATAGACCCGCTCTGAAAAATAGGAGCTTTCATAGACCCATTCTAATAGAAAAGGTGCTTCTATAGACCCTTTTTTAAAAGAAAGATAGCTCCTATAGACCGCTTCTGAAAAAATGTGCTTCAATAGGTTCTTTCTGAAAGAAAGGGTACTTCTATTGGCCCTTCTGAAAGAATAGGTGCTACTGTAGACCCATTCTGAAAGTAAGGGTGCTTCTATAGACCCACCATTAAAAAAGTACCGAAATGATAACTAATTACAAAGTAATGAGTAACACTGGCATGAGTGCTATTGTGCACTTGATCTTGATGTATGTACCACCGTGGTGCAATAGTAAGTACTAGAGTTGTGCCATAGGAACTATATGGAACTATATAGTTCACTTCGCAGTTCCAATGGCCCACATTTTTTCTTTGAACAAACTGCGTATACTTACTATCACACGTTATATTTCATGATGTTACTCATACGCTTTGGAACTAGTACGAGGAACTAGGAACTAGATTACCCAACTCTAGTAAGTACACCCGGATTGCATTCTATATGCCCGGGTTCGATTTCCAAGCCAGGCAGCATATCATACTTAACGGTGGCAATAACTGTCAAAATTCTCTACATGTCTTTAAAAAGAAGTTCCCATATAATTGAGCGATCCATTCCCAGCAAAATTTGATGGAAGGCTTTCTATGCGATAACGTGATTTCATTACATCTTATGCATTGGTTCGAAGGAAGTCGTGAAAAGTCCAATCTTTTCATTAGCATTTGAACCCATGCAAAGAAAGTCGTGAAAGATCTGATCTTTTCATCAGCATTTGAACCCATGCAAAGGAAGTCGTGAAAGATCCGATCTTTTATTTATACGCATTTTTCTAAATATATAAGATTAATTCTTTACAATAGGCTTGATTCAGTCGGAGACTCGAAATCACAACCAACGTTGTTAAAACTCTCGTCGTAATGATAATGTCATTGCCAAGGGTTGGTGAAAATGACATGTCAAAGCATTGACATGACATGCTTTGGATCCAAATATTAATAGTATCTTTTGGGGTCCACGCTCATATAAAATTCACCGATGAAGATGCTAAAAAGATGACGTGCCAGTAGTGGGATTCTCTATCGCATTTTTTGGTTACCGACAAAAATCGGTAATATTAATATGCTTATAGTTTCGGTAATTAACGAAATTTGTCGGTAAGATAGCAACCAAAATAAAGTTGTCGCTAAATCCTACCGACAACAAAAGTGTTTCTAACTTTTATTCATACTTTTCATTCATAATTTTGCCTTTTTATTTTATCGATTTTTGTCGGTAACCAAAAAAAATGCATTAGAGAATCCCACTACAGATCACTTGCTCCCATGATTGAATAGCATCTTTGGCATCGAACATTTCGCTGGGATATTATTCGGGGTTCACTCATTGCTATATATGTATGTACCTTAAAGGATGTTTGTGGGAACATATGTACAGCTGTGTTCAAAATAATAGGAGTGCTTATTAACACCAAGGGAATGGTCGAATAAACATGGTTAAACTTACCCATTTTGGTTTATTTTGAATTTGTTTAACATTGTTGACATCGCAACAGTTAATTCATCAGCAGAAATGTGGTAATCTGTTTTAAATTATTTACTGTTTACACCAACATTATAAATCGCCTTCAAATTTGTTGTTCAAAAAAATAGGAGTGCGGAAGAAAAAGGACAATAAAAATATTTTTAGTTGTGTTTAAGAACAAAAGTGTCTATATTTTAGTTGACAGTAGTGAATCAAATAGATTTTATGAAATTTGATGGCTGTTGGAAAACAAAAGTTCTTTTGGAGGTAGCCTAAAAACAGGTGATTGTCCTTGCAGCGATTTTTTCCATAAATTGAGCACTTATTGGGTAACTCAATGGATTTTGTAGACAGAACTTTAGTGATTAGAGTTTTTTGATGCTCTGACTGTTATCTCGAACAATATATAATGATCGGTATCCTAGAAATTTGTGTATTTTGATCCTTGAGCCAAGTTAAAGCCGGTTTCCGTTACCTCTTTACGTAAGGATCGGTTAAAAAAACGTATCTATAAGGCATTAATATCTCAATCAAGTGATGTTTGAGGTCCTTAGCATCTTAACTGCATGCAGAATTTATTATATGGTTCATTTTTGAAAAATTGGATGATTGGCACATATTAGACATTTTTCAAAACGCTTTGTTGAGAAGGAAACTTTAAAGACAAACTTTTGAAGTTGGCCTAAGATTATTTTTATTAGGTTTTGCATCGTATAATAAAAAGTTTTCTAATGCAAATAACCTAAATGAAGTATTTTTGAGTGAAAAACGTTAGTTTATATTGAAAAATATATTACAGCGTATACCAACCTTATTGCAATCCCAGCCTGCGTATCACTAAATGGTTCAAAGTACATTTCAACCGTTCACGTTTTAAACATTTTTTGAATAGAAGCGAAACTGATTGCATATACAAGGTTAGCATCCTAAGGACTTTTAAATATTATTTGGTTAGGGGAATAAATTCCTTATAGATACGATTTTTTGGACGATCCTTGCCTTAAGGGCTAATGTAAACTGTCCTTAAACTTGGCTCAAGGATCAAAATACACAAATTTATGGGATACCAATCATTATATATTGTTAGAGATAACATCCATAGCATCAAACAAATCTAATCGTTAAAGCTTTTGTCTACAAAATCCATTGAGTTGCCCAAAAAGTGCTCAATTTATGGAAACAATTTCTGCAAGGACAATCGCCTGTTTCTTGGCTACCTCCTAAGGACTTTTGTTTTCAAACAGCAATCAAATCTCATAAAATCTATTGGATTTGCTACTGTTAACTAAAATATTGACAATTTTGATCCTAAACTCAACTAAAGCTATTTTTAACATCCTTTTTCTTCCACACTCCTATTTTTTTGAACAAAAACTTTAAACACGCTAAAGCTATTTTTAACATCCTTTTTCTTCCACACTCATATTTTTCGAACAAAAACTTTAAACACGATTTATAATGTTGGTGTAAACAGTAAATAATTTAAAACAGATTGCCACATTTCTGCTGATGAATTAACTGTTGGGATGTCAACAATGTTAAACAAATTCAAAATAAACCAAAATGGGTAAGTTTAACCATATTTGTTGACAATTTTCTTTTTTTGTATGGGCGCTCCTATTATTTTGAACGCAACTGTATGTATGCCTATTCATCTTCCATGAGAAAACCTATGAAACTTCTATGAGGAGACTTGTTGAAAGAAACTACTAGTCCCCAGCAAAAATCCTCATTACAAACCTCCTTTCCCACCCATTATTTTAACAAGGGCATGTCGCGCGAAATAACTGGTTATTTTGTGACCACTGAAATAAGTAGTCAGAATCTATTTCAGTGGTTACGAAATAACCAGATATTTCGCGCGACATGCCCTTGTTAAAATAATGGGTGGGAAAGGAGGTTTGTAATGAGGATTTTTGCTGGGTCATCATCTATTCAAAATAATTCTTGATGTTCTGATATTTTAAATGAAAAGTTGTAATCCTTATATAAAAGGGCATTGTGGTCTTCAATAAAATTAAAATTAAGAGGAAACTAATTCGTCTACTTCGAGAAAAGATATTTTTGAGTCTGAGTAGTGAAATTGGTCTGGAGTTGGAGTCGGAGTTTAAGCTCAAATAGTTCGACTTCGCAGTCCTGTATAGCAAATTATACTGAAGTTATTTAGAAAATGTATATGAGAATTACGTTGCCGTGCCATAACTCCTAACGGACATAACTCCCAAAACGTTTTTTTTTTTGAGTAATGTCCGCCTTTGTTTGCGGACATAACTCCTTTTGTTGGGAGCTATGTCCGAACCCACTATTTAAGAAAATAAATGGTTTATGTAAAAATATTCAAATACTTTATGTAGCGCCGCAGGCGAAAGTATTCTTGAAAATAATCGATTTTCTTAACAAATATTTTAAAAATTAAAGGAAATACAAAATGTTTGTAAAAATATGCAAATACTTTTGTCGCTTGATTAGAAAAATGATTTTTCTTATTAATCCAAATTAAAATAATTATCATGTGTACAAAATTTCTTCGTCGAATACCGTAATATGGTAAAACTTTTTCGAACTGCTACTGACATAATTTCGGGCATAATTTCGTTTTTAAATAACTTTATGAAATCAGGAGGATTTTGTTGATACTTCGGAATTGGTTGGCACTTAGGCTTTCTCAAATATATAATTCCGCTTACATTCTAACATCTACTCTAAAATTTATGACAATTTTTATAATTATAAATTTCAAAATTAAGCAAAGAAATAATTTTGATATTACGAAAAAAATCATTGGGAGTTACGTCCCACAGTGGTTCAGAATCGTTTTTTCCTGGTCAAAACTCTGTAACTTTTGAACGGATAGAGATATTTTCGTAATTCCTTTGTTCGACAGATAACTTTCAGCTTTCCGACACATTAAAAGCCACCAAATTCGGTATAGCGGTTGCAGAGAAATTCAAGCTCAAGATCAAAAATTTGAGTTTTTTATATTTTGCATCAAAATATGAGTGTTTTTGAGATTTTCATATGTTCTAACTATTTAAAAAATAGTCAAACCCCAATAAACAAGCAATAAAAATACAAAAAATTAAAAAAAAAATGTGGAAAAATTTTTTTAAAAAAATTTGTTTCCAAAATTTAAAAAATACTCCTTGGGTTTCATAAAACTCATATAACTCTTATATAAATTCTTATATTAAAAAATGTAATTTTGTGTGAAAAAGCTATAATTTATATGGGAAACGGCATGAAAACAAGTAAAAAAGTATCAGTCGGCTTTGCCGACAGAGATATACCCTCAGCCTGTGTGGATTGAAATACTTATGTATTTAGGGGGTTTTCAAAATGTTGGGCGAAAGCATGGATAGGATTAAAGCTCAAAAATTTGTGCGGATAACGATAGATAGAGCTTTTCTATTACACTAGCCTACGAAAAACTTAATATCGCTGTAAACAGGGCCACTAGGAAAACCTTCGGTAAAAATATCCAAAGGATCCTCGAACCACACAAAAATGTTGAACATTTGTGTGGGTCGTACCACAAGGATTGGACAGATACGGCCCAAATTTGAACATAAACTAAGTTTCGACAATATTTAGATATCCAAAGTTTGGACCAAATCGGTTGCTACGTCTATGAGAAATCGCGTGTACCATTTTATTTATTTATTTATTTATTTATTTATTTATTTATTTATTTATTTATTTATTTATTTATTTATTTATTTATTTATTTATTTATTTATTTATTTATTTATTTATTTATTTATTTATTTATTTATTTATTTATTTATTTATTTATTTATTTATTTATTTATTTATTTATTTATTTATTTATTTATTTATTTATTTATTTATTTATTTATTTATTTATTTATTTATTTATTTATTTATTTATTTATTTATTTATTTATTTATTTATTTATTTATTTATTTATTTATTTATTTATTTATTTATTTATTTATTTATTTATTTATTTATTTATTTATTTATTTATTTATTTATTTATTTATTTATTTATTTATTTATTTATTTATTTATTTATTTATTTATTTATTTATTTATTTATTTATTTATTTATTTATTTATTTATTTATTTATTTATTTATTTATTTATTTATTTATTTATTTATTTATTTATTTATTTATTTATTTATTTATTTATTTATTTATTTATTTATTTATTTATTTATTTATTTATTTATTTATTTATTTATTTATTTATTTATTTATTTATTTATTTATTTATTTATTTATTTATTTATTTATTTATTTATTTATTTATTTATTTATTTATTTATTTATTTATTTATTTATTTATTTATTTATTTATTTATTTATTTATTTATTTATTTATTTATTTATTTATTTATTTATTTATTTATTTATTTATTTATTTATTTATTTATTTATTTATTTATTTATTTATTTATTTATTTATTTATTTATTTATTTATTTATTTATTTATTTATTTATTTATTTATTTATTTATTTATTTATTTATTTATTTATTTATTTATTTATTTATTTATTTATTTATTTATTTATTTATTTATTTATTTATTTATTTATTTATTTATTTATTTATTTATTTATTTATTTATTTATTTATTTATTTATTTATTTATTTATTTATTTATTTATTTATTTATTTATTTATTTATTTATTTATTTATTTATTTATTTATTTATTTATTTATTTATTTATTTATTTATTTATTTATTTATTTATTTATTTATTTATTTATTTATTTATTTATTTATTTATTTATTTATTTATTTATTTATTTATTTATTTATTTATTTATTTATTTATTTATTTATTTATTTATTTATTTATTTATTTATTTATTTATTTATTTATTTATTTATTTATTTATTTATTTATTTATTTATTTATTTATTTATTTATTTATTTATTTATTTATTTATTTATTTATTTATTTATTTATTTATTTATTTATTTATTTATTTATTTATTTATTTATTTATTTATTTATTTATTTATTTATTTATTTATTTGTGGGGGAGGTACCGGAAGGAGTGGACCTATAAGCACCACCTTCGAATTTCATCTAATATTCGAAGAAATATTACAATATCCAAAGTGTGGACGAACGCAGTATTCGGTTCAAGCCCTCCAGCCACTACATATGGTGCCATAGGGGGTTTTTTACAACTTTCGGGCTGTTTTCTCAAGAAGTATGGACTTGCCCCTGAAAAAAAAAACTTTTACTGCCGTAATTGAGGCAACGAATGCAAGTTGCTTCAACAAAAATCAAAATGATTCGAGAGCAGGTCTTAAAGTGAATTTAACCGAAGGAGTGGACAAATATAGTCCATATTCGAACCTGATATATATCTGGTATATATTTTAGGATGCGTAAAGTATGAATCAAATCGGTTGCTCCCATCAAGAGTTATCATATGGCTTATCTTCGAACTTAAACTAAGTTTGCACAAAATATTACGAAGACCAAATTGTGGACCGAACCGGCAGATCCGTTCGAGAGTTATCTTGCGCTCCAACCACTATACACGGTGTCATAGAGGTTTTTTGTACCTTTCAGGCTATTTTCTCAGGAAGTATGGACTTACCCCTGATGAAACTTATACCGTCGTTTGGGGGCAGTGAATACAAGTTGCTACAACAAAAATCAAAGCAATTCGAGAGTAGGTCCTAAACTGAACTTTTCCCAAATTGTGTGTGGGAGGTACCCGAAGGAGTGGACCGATTGGGTCCATATTGGAACCTCATCTAAGTCTGGTAGAAATTTCACCATGTGCAGAGTTATCGTGCGCACAAATTTTCCGAACATTTCCGAACTTTTGTGGGGTAGGTACCGGAAGGAGTGGACCGATATAACCCATCTTGGAACTTAAACTAAGTTTGGACAAAATATTACGAAAGCCAAATTTTGGACCGAATCGGTTGGTCCGTTAGAGAGTTATCGTGCGCTCCAGCCAGCCAGACAGACGGACGGACATGGCTAAATCAACTCCAAATTGTCTGAAACACATTTCGTCCAAACATACTTGGGGTCTAAAACCATTATTTCGATGAGGCACATTTTGTCCGTATGAAAGTGTATATACCCTCGTTAGCATAAATGCTGAGGGTATAAAAACACACATTGTTACCCATGTAGTTTCAAAAATTTAAAAAAGTGTTAAACGGACGGAACTGCACTTTTACGAAAGTATACATAGGCTGAAAGAGGACACTCTCGGGCATCATTCTGTGAAAACGGAACTTTGTTCCAAGCTGTTCCCTAAAATTTCTTGTCCACTAAACTTGGAATTTCACTAAAATTTAGTACCTGAGGAAAAATGAAATAGCTCACTTCGTGTAAACGTTCGGTAATTTATTAAAACGACTCTTTAGGGCAACAATACTACCTACCTAACAAAAAACAATGAACACAATATCGGTTATAGTTTTTTGTGAAATAGCTGTTTCTTTCTCCAGAAATTTGCAAAAATTACGTATTTTCCAAAATTGCTAAACATTTTTCGTATTTAGAAGCACGCCACGCCCACACCTTCCAATATTTTGATCTAATTTTTGGCTTTTCTTAGTTTCAATATGTTAACTATCGCATCCCATATAGACATTAACAATCGGTGACAACAAAAAATTAGAGTTTTGGCAACGAAATTCGATTTTTGAACCACTGTGCGCCGTTCTTACTTGCTTTTCTTAATCTCTAACATTTCTACTAGGAACCTTGTAATAATTATATCTATTTATAACATACTCACACATACACTAACAGCACATCTAGTACATAATACTATAAAGATATTCGAAGTATATCTAACAATTCCCTGTTCTTTTTTCTTTAGATCCCTGCGCAGTCTCAATGTTGATGGTGGTGAGGGAGGCGACAACAATGACCCCGGACAACATCATCAAGCTTAAATCTATTTCTTTCAATTGTGCATTTCTCCGAAAACCCATGGACTTTTTATTTTTTTTACTTTTTTTAATACGATGAACCAAAAATATACATAAATAATTAACAAAATAATTATAATTATTCTTACTACCCAAAACTCAATAGCATTTATTTTGTAATTTTTCCTTTGATAAAAATGTATTTCGTGTTCATTTTTAGCAATATTATTTGGTAAGCAAAATAAAGAAAAACAAATAAAAAAATATATAAAAAAGGCTCATACAGTTTAAATCTGTGATTGTAATAAACACCAAAACATAATGCATATAATATTTTTGTATTGAAATCACAAAAAAAAAAAAACAAATAAAAAACCAAACTATTATTTTTTATAGAAATAGTAATAAAACAAATTATGCAATACATACCAAAATCTACAATAAAACAAAATACAACAATTTATTAATTGAATAATGTAGAAATATAAGTTTAAGTTTAACAACAATGAACACACTAACAATTTCCCAAATAAATATAAAGAATTATATAATAAAAATGTTTTGTTTTGTTTTTAAATATATTTAAAATGTGAAAATATGAGGAAGTGTTGGAAAAATGTAAAAAATGTAAGTGTAACGACGACAACACGGATATTTTTTTACATTTCCCTTTTCATTGTAGAAAGAATTCCGCACACACACACTTGACAATCTTATTATGATGTTTAAAACATAGTTATAAAACAAGTATTTAACATATTTTACTATTTTTTTTTTGCTACTGTTGTTTTACTATTTTTACGCCGTACGTGTGTATTCGAGAATAACTCCCCCATAGTAAAATAAAAAAAGAAAAATAAAACAGCAAAATACAAACATTGTTTTAGTTTTGCTGAGACAATTTCTGTTGCACTTTTTTCCGCTCATGTGTCTACGAACTCTAGCAGATGACATCGTATGACCTTCAATATATAAATTTCATCTCTTTCCCGCCGACAACGTTCAAAATAAAATTTCATCTCATATAGAGTAACACCAGAAAAATAATTATTACCAAATCTTATCGTAACACCTCACACACGTCATATGCATTGTTTCGGGTTGGTTATTCTTCTACTCGTTGGGTTTCGCATTTTATTTTGTGTCATATTCTTACTTTCAAGCACTTACGGAAGATAAACAAACACACCGCCAGAACATTTTTTGCTTCCGGTTACTTCCGCAAAACTGAAAAGAAATGAAACCAACTGCCGACTGGCCAATTGATTTTCGAAGTGTTATCTCAATTGTGATGATAGTTTGGCCTCAATAAGAGAAAAGTAAAATTGTTCCATGCAGCAGTAGACAGATGGGAGGGAGTATTTGATATTTATGTCCATTTAGTTGGTTATATTAAAATTAGTTCAGACAGAATTTAAATTTACATTCTTTAAAGTACATTTACACTAGCGCCCACTATCATTATTTTGGATCTATCATACATTATACGTCAAAGAGCAGTTTATGTTTATAGACTGTCGAAAAATGTTTGCGTAATAGATTTATTTAATTGCATCACAAATAGAAGCATCGCGCTGCAAAAATGTCACAGACACAATTTTGACTAAGAATAACTATTTTCATTTGAAAAAAAAATATTAAATTAAATCTCTTAATTATCACAGTCGTTTTCCGGAGTCACCAATATTAAATAAATAAAGTTGATTAACTCTGCATATGGCGCCATTTAAGATTTTTTTTTTTTTTTTTTTGGTTGAAAAATCCGTATCTTTTGATCCGACTAAGATAATCCATTAAGTAAATAAACCAGAATATTAAAGATATAACACAATACAACACGAGGAAATATAACCATTACGTGATAGTAGACCAAAAAATATCCATGTCTCACTGCTGAAGTGAGTTCAAGACGAAAATTAATTAAAATGAATTGCTAATTTAAATCTATATTTATTAGGGCGTAAATAGGCGTGGCAAGTTCCGCCCATTTCTACAGGTTTTGAAATATTCGACATCAGATTCCTTGGAATCCTTGCATTTTAGGTATAAAGTGTATTTGGCAATATTACTAACAACAATGCGGGGTATCTTTTTATACCCTCCACCATATGGAGCGTATAATTAAATTTGTCATTCCGTTTGTAACACATCGAAATATTCCTCGGAGACCCTATAAAGTATATATATTATTGATCACCATAAAATTCTATGTCCATTTGACCATGTCCGCCGTCCATCCGTCTGTCTGTTTGTTGAAATCAAGATACAGCTCGCAATTTTAAAGATAGAGAGTCAAAATTTGGTACAGAAGTTTTTATTACTTGCAGGATGGTTGGTATTGAAAATGGGATATATCGGTCCACGTTTTGATATAGCCCCCATAGAACGATACCTCCCGATTTCGGTATTTTTAAGGTTTTTGCTTCATTATCCCACCAAAATGGCTGAAATTTGGTACGTAGTCTTCTTTAGGGGTATAAAACTTTCCCCCAGAATTTGGCCGGTATCGGTCCACACCTTCATATAGTCCCAATAGAACGGCACCTCCCGATTTTCGGTATTTTTAAGGTTTTAGCTTCATTATCCTACCAAAATGGCTGAAATTTTGTACGTAGTCCTCTTTAGGGGTATAAAACTTTCCTCCAGAATTTTGTCGGTATCGGTCCACACCTTCATATAGCCCCCATAGAACGGTACCTCCCGATTTTCGGTATTTTTAAGGTTTTAGCTTCATTATCCTACCAAAATGGGTGAAATTTTGTACGTAGTCTTCTTTAGGGGTACAAAACTTTGCCCCAGAATTTTGTCGATATCGGTCCACACCTTCATATAGCCCCCATATAACGGTACCTCCCGATTTTCGGTATTTTGAAGGTTTTAGCTTCATTATCCTACCAAAATGGATGAAATTTGGTACGTAGTCTTCTTTAGGGCTATAAAACTTTCCCCCAGAATTTTGTCGGTATCGGTTCACACCTTCATATAGCCCCCATAGAACGGTACCTCCCGATTTTCGGTATTTTGAAGGTTTTAGCTTCATTATCACACCGAAATGGCTGAAATTTGGTACTTAGTCTACGTTGGTGGTACAAAACTTTCCCCCAGAACTTTGTCGGTATCGGTCTATGCCTTCATATAGCCCCCATAGAACGGTACCTCCCGATTTTCGGTATTTTGAACGTTGTGGCCTCAATATTCCACCGAAATGGCTGAAATTTGTTATTTAGACTTCGTTGGGGGTACTCAAACTTCCCCTTTAAATTTGTCGGTATAGGTCCACGCCTTCGTATAGCCCCCATGGAAAAGTACCTCCCGATTTTTCGTATTTTGAAGGTTGTGTCTTCAATATTCCACAAAAATTACTGAAATTTGGTATTTAGTCTTTTTTGTATTTATTTATTTATTTATTTATTTATTTATTTATTTATTTATTTATTTGAGTCTAGAGAACATTGTTCCTTACAGACTAAAGAATTGAGTTATAATATTATATACTAAATATTTAAGTATTGTAGAATAATATTTTTAAAATGAGGTTTGGATGCAGTAAATTCCAACAAGTTTTTATTAGGAAATGAATTCAAGTAATTTAAGGCTCTAGTTAAAGGACCGTTTAATGCATAATTTCTTTGGTGTAATCCCACATAGAATGGGTTTCTATGCCTTAAAGATAACCTCCCTGGTACACTAAAAGGTATTTTACATAAAAGTTCCGGGCAGTCAATACCCCCATTTATCAAATCAAAAACAAACATCATTGACTGTAATTCACGTCTCTTTTCTAACGATGACATTCCCAAATGTGCACAATATACTTCATAGGAAGGACGAGGATTCATATAATGTAAGTGAGGCAATGCAAAGCGTATAAATCTTTTTTGAATTCGTTCGATTCTCGCGATGTGAACATTGCAACTTGGATTCCAGATTACAGATCCATATTCCAACTTGGATCTGACAAATGAACAATAAATCGTTTTTAATGTATATGGATCAGAAAATTCCTTAGCGTTGCGTTTGATGAATGCAAGGGTAGAGTATATTTTTGGAATTAAATGGTCTAAATGAGAATTAAAAGATAATTTTGAATCAAACAGAATACCAAGATCCATAACTTCATTCAACTTTTGTAAAGGACAGTTATTTAATTCATATACAGAATGTATAGGATTTCTCAAACGAGAATATGTTACATGGGAACATTTCTCCAAGTTAACTTTTAAATGATTACTTTCGCACCATTTAATAAAATTGTCCAGATCACGCTGCAACCTAATTAAATCTGCAAGCGATTGAATTTTAGAATATATTTTCAAATCGTCCGCATATAAGAGAAAATTAGAATGTTTAAAACATTCACTTATATCATTGATATAAATACTAAAAAGTAGTGGGCTTAGGATACTTCCCTGAGGCACCCCGGATGTTTGTGAATAAGGAGACGAATTATATTTGTCAATACGTACAATGCAAATTCGATTGTGAAGGTACGAAGAAAACCATTTAAGTGCCGTAGAGTGGACACCTAGCGAAGACAATTTCGAAATTAAAATAGAGTGCGAGATTTTATCGAATGCTTTCGACAAATCAGTATATATAGCGTCAACTTGAAAACCAGCTTCCATAACCGCCAAACAATAATCAGTAAAAACCACAAGATTAGAAATAGTAGATTTATTTTTCCGGAAACTATGCTGTTGAGGTATTATCGTAGATTTTGTGCTAAAGTACAGGATATCAAAAATAGCATGCTCGAAAATTTTAGAAATAGTTGTAAGCTTAGATATCGACCTATAATTACAAATTTCATTACGTTTCCCAGATTTGAATATGGGGTTAACATAAGCTAATTTCCAGCGGTTTGCAAAAACTCCATGAGCAAGAGATTGATTAAAAATAGTCAATATGGGATGAATCAACGACTGTGCACAACGCTTGATCAAAACAGAACAAAGCCCATCTGCATCTGGCTTTGCAGAATTTTTAACTTTGGCAATAGCCGATAGTATGTCGTCTCTATTTAGTTGAAAATGTCCCAAATTTAAATTAGATGTTAAATTGCAGTTGAAGCTGCCAATATCCAAACGTTCAAAATTTGATTTAAAGAAATTTGCAAAATAGTTTACAATAACATCGCCTTCATCCGATGAAACATTATCATAAATCATTGACGAAGGGATGTCAGTGCTTTGCCCTTTAGAACGAATAAATGACCAAAACTGATTAGGGTTAGCTTTAATGTTATTTTCAATACTTAGTAAATATTGTTTGTATAAAAACTTGTTGAGAAAAATAAACTCTTTTGAGCAAAATTTATATTGAGCAAGAATGTCACTTGAACCGGTTTTCAAAAACCTTTTATGTAATTTGTTTCTTCTATTTTTCAAAGATTTTAAGCCACTAGTGTACCAAGGATGTTTTATAGATATGTTTTTCTTCAAAGGCACGAATCTATCGCACATATTTAAAACAGTATTAACAAAAGCTTCATAAGAAGAATTAACGCATGTTGGATGGATAATATCAGACCAATTGAAGTTTGCAAAAGCGGAATTTAAAGCATCAAAGTTACAATGATTGAAGTTATATTCTTTAAAATTGTATGAATTTGATTTCTTTATAAACTGTATAGATTCAAGGTCTATAATAATAGCATTATGATGAATTGTAGAGGGAGAAAATGGTATCAAACACTCGTAAATATTATATTTAAAATTAGTGTGAACGAAAATTAAGTCCAATAATTTATTTAATTTGTTAAATATGTGATATAAAACTGTTCGCCAGAAATATGTATGTACAGGTCCACGCTTTCATATTGCCCCATTTCTGACTAAAATTCGTCGGTATAGGTCCACGTTTCGATATAGCCCCCATAGAACGGTACCTCCGGATTTTCGTAATACTGAAGATTGTGACGTCAGTATCCAACCGAAATGGCTGAAATTCGTTATTTCGTCTTCCAAGAGTTATAAAATATTCCAGAAGAGTATTATCAGTATAGGTCCACGTCTTCCTATATCCCCATAGAAGCTTACTTCTTGATTTTCGGTATTTTTTTAGTTTTAGCCACATTCTCTTACCGAAATATAGGAAATTGGTATTTTGTCTTCTTTGAGCCTAAAAACTTTCCGTCAGAAATTTGTCGGTATAGATCGACGTTTTGAAATAGCCCCCATAGAATGGTGCCTCACATTGTTTTACCGAAATTGCTGAAATTTAGTATTAAATCTTCTTCATACACGAAAGGAAAATAATTATTCCATTTTACTTCAATACAACTTGTGGTGGAGGGTATGACAAGTTCGGCCCGGCCGAACTTAACGCTTTTCTTACTTGTTATGAAACAAATTAACCTTCATGCGAGTCACTAAACGGGTCCTTTTGGTCCCTTTTTCAAAAACGTTTAAAAACTACATTGGCTGCCACCGTGGTGCAATGGTATGCACCGCCTTGCACGCAGAAGGTCGTGGGTTCGATTCCTCGGCCAGGCAACATCAAACATTTTTCAACGGTGGCAATATACCCCTCAGTAATGTTGGCGACATTTCCTGAGTATTTCAGCCTTGAAAAACTTCTCCATAAGTGGTGTCTTAAGACACGCCGTTCGGACTCGGCGATAAACAGTAGGTCCCATATCATTGAGCTAAATATGAATCGGGGTGCACTCATTGATATGAGAGAAGTCTCCCTTGTCCCGTATGGGATGTTGTGGAACAATGTTTTTTTTTTTTTTGTTGTTTAAAAACTACATTAAAATGTGATCGTATCAGATCAAAATATTCATTCATTCAAAATTATTTGTCACAAAATTTTACTACAGGTCCCCGAATACACCAAAACTGTAAATCGTACCTAAAAGCCAGGAATTTGCCAAAAGTAAAATCACGTTTTAGGGTTAATGTTGTACTTTATCTGAGTTTATTAAGTTTTGTCCCACAAAACTTCATTCTAGATAGAACACGTCAAAGACAAAAATATTCTACATCAAATTTCAATATAAGTCGCCGAATAAATGAAATATGTATTTACAATATATATCAAGAAAATACATACATCAAATTTGCCAACAAAACACCCAAATATTTTTTGAATAAATTTGTATTGTTCATTTTTCGAATTGATGCATGAAAGTAACATGAAATTTAGTTTTAGACGAAAGGTGTTAAAAGAAGAAATATTCTACTCAAAATTTCATTGTCCTAGAGTCCTAGAACAAACTATATATGTAAGTAAAATACTTTGTTAAGGAAATGACGATACAAAATTAGATATTATAGGTAGAAATTATTTGTTACACTTTTAGACTCTTAATTAAAATGTATTCCATACTGAGCCAAAATCTCCTAAAATACCTCACTTTTTGGGGGTTGTGTCAAAAGAAGACATGTTCCAAATCAAATTTCATTATGAGTCTCTGAACAAAAGAAATTTGTAGCTATAATATTTAACATCACCAGAAGCTTTCGCTTTTTATATATGATTTAGGACCATATTCTACTGTTTTTATTCAAATTTTTATTATTGCGGTCACAAAACAGATTTTATTGATGTTTTTTCATAATAAATTCTTTCAGAAGATTATGTGTGCTCGATCCAAACTGTTTTTGAAATATCTATGGTGAATATGTATAGGGAAAATATGGATAACCCAGATCGGACTTTGAAAAATTACGTATATAAATATTATAAACTAAAATAACGTCATCAGGATAAGTCATAGGTTCCTGTATGCGAAAATGCGGGGATAGTCTACGGCTATTGTCCAGTGAATACTCTAATGGTCCTAAATACTCTAATGATGGCAGCTACTCCTGCTCTGATAAAATTTACTGAATTAACCCTAGGAACTGACATACATGTGTGTATCATGAATGATCCTATCAAATTTAGTTAGGCTAGTTACTTCGATTTCAAGGGTTAATTCAGTCAATTTTATCAGAGCAGAAGTAGCTGCCATCATTAGAGTATTTAGGACCATGCCAAAACCATGGATGTTAGAACTCGTATGTCAGATATATATTCACTGGACAATAGCCGTAGACTATCCCCGCATTTTCACACAAAGACACTTTATGCCTAAAATGCAAGGATTCCAAGGAATCTGATGTCGAATATTTCAAAATCTGTAGAAATGGGTGGAACTTGCCACGCCTATTTAGGTTACTTCCCGGCGTAAAAATGTTATTATAAGACGAAAATTAATTAAAATGAATTGCTAATTTAAATCTATATTTATTTGGGCGAACCAAAAAATTGTGATCTCCTTCCTACTCCCTATTTTTTCCATTTGATCCAAAAATCCTATATATGACATTTTATGGTGATCGATTAACGTTAACCCGTTCCATCCCAGCGTTCTTTGTTTCCATAGTAACTTTTATGGGGCTAAAAGTGCATTTTCACGAAAATTCTATAAAGTCCTCAATTATGTTCTCATTGATGAAAAAATTTTAACAGTTCATTGTTGTGGCTAAAAAATGAATCCTACAAACATTTGTAAAAATTGGATCGGATTTTGATATAGTTTCAGTATGCATATTTAACTGATTTTGGGTATTTTGGGCACAATATAGCTATATTAAAATCCGAGCCGAGTTTCACAAATTTTTGTATGATTCGTTTTTAGCCGCAACAATGAAGTGGTAAAGTTTTTTCATCGATTGGACCAAAATTGCGGTCTTTAGAGAATTTCCGTGAAAATGTAGCTTTTGCCACATACAAATTACTATGGAAACAAAGATTGCCCGTGTGGCTTAGTTATTTTCAACAAATGGAAAACATTTAGTGGGTAAGAGTTCCAAAAATTTTTGTTTCGATCGTCCTACTATTTATATACTAGTGAACAGTGATCCGCGTTGCGAGCCCATTAGTTTTGTATTAATGGGAACTTTTAATCAGAGCTCCGAAATAATTGCGAGTGAAATTCGAGCGAGTTCGAGCGGGAGTACTCGCGCTGGTAGAAAAACAAGTAAGAACGGCGTTAAGTTCGGCCGGGCCGAACTTGTTATACCCTCCACTACAAGTTGTATTGAAGTAAAATAGTCCGGTCAAAATAGACATGCGTATAAGGGGGAAATAGCAAAAATTCCCACAAAGCTGAATTTTGGTGGAGAGCTAGGGTTGGCCATTAGAAGCAACGTCCTAAAAGTCCCCATCGATCACATGTGTGCAAAACAAGTTATTCGGGGTCAAAGGTCATTTTTGGAGACATTATTCTGTTTTTTTTTTTTTAATTTTTCTCAAAAACGGTAATACTTAGCCAAAGCCCGCTAAAGTAAAAGTTGTAGATTCAATAATTGTCTACAAGATTGGTCTTTATGTTTCTTAAAATAGACTTACCATTTTCGAGATATCTAGATCTAAGGGTCAAATAAAAAATTAGCTGCGTAAGCACATTATGAGGCGAACCGGTTAAAGTAACGACAATATGTGTTAGATACTTCCGTAAGCTTTCAAACGATATCCACTTTGCAGTAATCGGTTCAGTAGAACCGGGTCTAGCCCGGCGAACCGGATCCGCAACCGTTGAAAATTATACATTTCCGTAATCAGCGCAACAAACCCTACCTTCGGACAAAACTTGAAAAAAATCGGAGAGTTTTCGTTGGGGTCGTTCCCGTTGGGCTTTCGATTATACATATGGGTTAAATGGGCTAATTTTGCATAAAATGACTCTAACATTGAATAACTCTACTAAACACACTCCGATTTTGTTGGATTTTTTTTAGAAGATAGCTATAATTTCGCTCTTCAAGAAAATATATATTTTTTGGGGGACAGACCCGATTACTTCGCTTATTTTAGCCGGTTCGTCTGAATATGTGCATATTTCCCTTATAAGTGCCATATCTCAAGAATGGTTCCTTCTAAGAAAAAAATTATAAGGGTCAAACTTGTAGATAATTTTTCTGTCTACAATATTTACTTTAGTCACTTTTTGATTAGATCAACCGTTTTCAAAAAATAAATCCGAAAACCTAAAAACCCTTAAATTTTGACCTTTGACCCCGAATAATTTTTTTTGCAAACCCTAGCTCTCCACCAAAGTTCAGCTTTGTGGGAATTTTTGCTATATCAATGTCTATTTTGACCGGACTAAAATGGAATAATTAGTTTCCTTTCGTGTATGAAGAAGACTTAATACTAAATTTCAGCAATTTCGGTAAAACAATGTGAGGCACGTCGATCTATACCGACAAATTTCTGACGGAAAGTTTTTAGGCTCAAAGAAGACAAAATACCAAATTTCCTATATTTCGGTAAGAGAATGTGGCTAAAACTAAAAAAATACCGAAAATCAAGAAGTAAGCTTCTATGGGGGTATAGGATGGCGTGGACCTATACTGATAGTACTCTTCTGGAATATTTTATAACTCTTGGAAGACGAAATAACGAATTTCAGCCATTTCGGTTGGATATTGACGTCACAATCTTCAGTATTACGAAAATCCGGAGGTACCGTTCTATGAGGGCTAAATCGAAACGTGGACCTATACCGACGAATTTTAGTTAGAAATGGGGCAATATGGAAGCGTGGACCTGTACTGACATATTTCTGGCGAACAGTTTTATATCACATTGAAGACTAAATATCAAATTTCAGCCATTTTGGCGGAATATTGAAGACACAACCTTCAAAATACGAAAAATCGGGAGGTACCGTTCTATGGGGGCTATATGAAGGCATGGACCTATACCGACAAATTTAAAGGGGAAGTTTTAGAACCCCCAACGAAGTCTAAATACCAAATTTCAGCCATTTCGGTGTGATAATGAAGCTAAAACCTTCAAAATACCGAAAATCGTGAGGTACCGTTCTATGGGGGCTATATGAAGGTGTGGACCGATATCGACAAAATTCTGGGGTAAAGTTTTGTACCCCTAAAGAAGACTACGTACCAAATTTCAGCCATTTTGGTAGGATAATGAAGCTAAAACCTTAAAAATACCGAAAATCGGGAGGTAACGTTCTATGGGGGCTATATGAAGGTGTGGACCGATACCGACAAAATTCTGGGGGAAAGTTTTATACCCCTAAAGAAGACTACATACCAAATTTCAGCCATTTTGGTAGGATAATAAAGCTAAAACCTTAAAAATACCGAAAATCGGGAGGTACCGTTCTATGGGGGCTATATCAAAACGTGGACCGATATATCCCATTTTCAATACCAACCATCCTGCAAGTAATAAAAACTTCTGTACCAAATTTTCAACAGACAGACAGACGGACGGACGGACGGACGGACATGGTCAAATCGACATGAAATTTTATGCTGATCAATAATATATATACTTTATAGGGTCTCCGACGAATATTTCGATGTGTTACAAACGGAATGACAAATTTAACTATACCCTCCATATGGTGGAGGGTATAATAAATCGAGTATATTCTCGTCACTCGCGAAGCATATTTCAGACTTGCTCGGCCTAAAGACCCGACCACGCATACTTTTTTAAATATGTTACATCTCCAAAACTACTATAACAATACTACTATAACTATATATGCAAAACATATGAATACGTGCATTTGTTTTGGAAGACAAAGGGGTTGTGCCTCCGACCCTGGATACAAATAATAATATTATTATTCCACATACATCCCAGCACAAGGGAGACTTCTCTCATATCAATGAGTGCACCCCGATTCATATTAGCTCAATGATATGGGACTTACTGTTTATAGCCGAGTCCGAACGGCGCACAATGGTTCAGGAATCGATTTTCCTGGCCAAAAATCAAAATTTTGTTTTGTCAAAGATATTTAATTTCTATATGGGATTCGATAGTAAACATATTGAAACTAAGGAAACCAAAAAATTAGGCCCAAATATTGGAAGGTGTGGGCGTGGCGAGCCCCTAAAGACGAGCATTTTCCCCATTTTTGGGAAATACGTCATTTTTGCAAATTTCTGGAGAAAGACGAAGCTATTTCTCTGAAACTGTAACAGTTATTGTGTTCATTGTTTTTTTGTAAGGTAGGTAGGATTGTGGACTTTAAAATCGTTTTAATATATTACCGTAGCGTTTACACAACATGATCTATTTTATTTTTCCTCGGGTACTAAATTTTATGAAATTCCAAATTTAGTGGACTAGAACTTTTGTGGAACAACATGGAACAAAGTGCTGTTTTCACAGAAAGATGCCCGAAAGTCTCCTCTTCCAGCCCATATATACTTTTGTACCCGTCCCGTTCCGTCCGTTTAACACTTTTTTCAATTTATTAATATTACATGTGTAAAAATATGTGTTTTTCTATACTGTTTCCTTATGAATTACAGTTTTTTGACACAAATTACAACTTTTTTGAGTTTATGCGTTTTTATACGAGTTATATAAGTTTTATTAAAACCCAAGAAGATTTTTTTTAATTTTTGACAAAATTTAAATTTTTTTTGTAAATTTTTTTTTTTTACAAATTTTTGAAAAAAAAATTTTCGATTTTTTTTTTTAGTTTTTTTTGGTAATTATTTTGTTTATTTGTTGGTGTTTGACCATCTTTAATACATAGGAAGATATAAAAACCACAAAAACACTCATATTTTGATGAAAAATAGTTTAAAAAAACTCAAAAGTTTAACTTTGACCTTGAATTTCTCTGCAACTACCAGACCGAACTTGACCGCTTATAATTCGTCTGAAAGCAGATTGTCTTATCTGTCTAACAAAAAATTTTGAATATATCTCTATCCGTTCAAAAGTTACAGAATTTTGACCATGAAAAAACGATTCTGAACCACTGTGCGGCGTGTCTGAAGACACCACTTGTACAGAAGTTTTACATGGCTTAAATACTCAGGAAATGTCGCCAACATTACTGAGGGTATTTTGCCACCGTTGAAAATTTGACGTTGACTGACCGGGGAATCATAGCACCCTAGATTCATATTTGGAGCCTAAATACCCGAACACGTCCACTTTTTATACCCTCAGCATTTATGCAAACGAGCAAAATGTGCCTCATCGAAATAATGGTTTTAGACCCCAAGTATGTTTGGACGAAATTCGTTTCAGACAATTTGGAGTTGATTTAGCCATGTCCGTCCGTCTGTCTGGCTGGCTGTAGTACACGATAATTCTCGAATGGATCAACCGATTCGGTTCAAAATTTGGCTTTCGTAATATTTTGTCTTAGGTTAAGTTCGAAGATGGGCTATAACGGTCCACTCCTTCAGGTACCTCCACCACAAAAGTTGGAAAATGTTCGGAACATTTTTGCGCACCATAACTCTTGAAGGGAGGAACCGATTTGATCCAAACTTTGCACATCGTGAAATTTCTAGCAGACTTAGATGTGGTTCCAATATGGACTCAATCGGTCCACTCCATCGGTTACCTCCCACACAAAATTTCGGATAAGTTCAGATTAGGACCTGCTCTCGAATCGCTTTGATTTTTATTGCAACAACATGTATTCAATGCCCCCCATACGACGGTACAAGTTTCGTCAGGGGCAACTCCATACTTCTTCAGACAATAGCCTGAAAGTTGCAAAAAAAACCATTGCACCGTGTGTAATGGTTGGAGCGCAAGATAAATCTCGAACGGATCTGCCGATTCAGTCCAAAATTTGGTCTTCGTAATATTTTGTCCAAACATAGTTAAAGTTCGAAGATAAGCCATATCAGTCCACTCCTTCAGGTACCTCCCCCACAAATGTTCAAAAATGTTCGGAAAAATTGTGCGCACAATAACTCTTGAAGGGAGTGGCCGATTTGGGCCATACTTTACACATCCAAATATATCTACCTTCGGGTACCTATCACACAAATTTCGGATAAGTTCACTTTAAGACATGCTTCCGAATCGCTTTGATTTTTGTTGAAGCAACTTGCATTCGCTGCCTCAATTACGACGGTTAAAGTTTTTTTAAGGGCGAGTCCATACTTCTTGAGAAAACAGCACAAAAGGTGTAAAAACTAGAGCTGGCAAAAAATCGATGGCACTACCGATAAAATCGATTATTTTCTTTTTAATTAGATATCGATAGATAGTTTTGCCTATCGATATTATTGGAACAAAAATCCGCAACCTAAAATTCATTGAAATAAATAGAAATTTCGCTGCTTTTCGGTTTTGTGTGTGTGAGAAAGTAAGTCCGTAATTACACGTACACATTTTTCGGAAAGTAAAATGCAAGTTTTTAATATTTTTATAAAATAAAAGCAATTGTTTATTCTCCTTTACATTTCTGTGAACTACTTGTGCAAAATGTCAAGAAAAGCATTGACATTTCCGCAATTTTCATCTCCAAATTAATGGTGTTGACAACTTAACGATAATATCGAAAGCAATCGATATTTCAAAATATTATATCGAAAATATCTAATGTTGGGAATATCGATAGTTTACCAGCTCTAGTAAAAACCCCTATGGCACCATATGTAGTGGCTGGAGAGCACGATAACTCTCGAACTGATCAACCGATTTGGTCCAAAATTTGGCCCTCGCCATATTTTGTCCAAACTTCAGTTTCAGTTCGAAGATAGGCAACACCAGTCCACAGCTTCCGGTACTACCCCCAACATTTAAGAAATGTCACTAAAATGGTATGCACTATGCTATATATTTAAATAAAATTTAATACGCTGCTTTCCCAGTGGAGCTTTCGTATTACATCCTAGGATTAAAAGACCCTTGGTCCCTAATTCATCTAGCAGGAAGAAGAAAGTAATTAACATTTTTTTCTTCAATTGAAGAGCAAAAGCTCTATTTTGACACGCCCACGTCTATACTATTTCGATAAGCACAGTTTGCATTAGATCTGAAAAAATAGATGGAAATTTGCTGATATAGATAACCAGATCCTGAGAATAGGCAACGATTTAGTGCAAATCAGATCAAAGTCACTGAATATCTCGTTTGTCACCAGGGCTTCGGAGTCGAGGTAAAAATTGGCCGACTCCGACTCCGACTCCAGGCCACTTTTTTTCACGACTCCGACTCCGGAGTCGACTCCGAGAATGACAAAAAATTGAAGTAAAAAGATTGCTGAATATGGGATCCCTATCGATCTGTTAAAGACTATTTATATGTAAATGTTTTTACTATGGTAATTTCTCTGAAATTTTTTGTATATTTTACTTACAAAACATCAAGTTTTAACCCCCATTTTGGTGCCGAGATGTATTTCTGACTACATCCCTGCCTTAAACCTTTAAATGGATTGGAAACAGAAACGAAGTTAGCTTTTTTATTGTTGATGTATTTATTGTTAAAAATTTTATTCTATGTACGTTTTTATATTAAGGAACATGGTCAGGAAAATAAACATAAAGAAATTAATTTTATATAATAATACCAGCTAAGAATACATAACAAAAATATTTGGTCTGTTCCGGTACTTTTGAAAACGGCAAAAGTAGTAGAAGTTATAAACTGTACCCATATGAATTGTATGGTGTCTGAAGTAAAGGAATCCTTTTCGAGTAAAAAGTGGTAAAACTTGAAGATTCTTGCACGTAAAGGAACAGATCAATTATTCTATTCTATCTATTATTTTATTTTAATTTTATATATTATTAATACTTTTATATATTAGTATGTAATGACTTTACTTCATTTAAATCGATTTTTTTTTACTTTACTTATCAAAGTGTATATCACCAATATTTTTGAAAATTTAACATAGTTGAAGCAAGGTTTACCCTTTTAGAACACGCGACTTGTAATTGTATATTATACAAATTAAATGTTTTAAATGTTTTAGGCTAACATGAGATGTTTTGGACGTGGCAAAAAATATTGGCATCAAAAGTTAATTTGCCTGGAAGCTGTGGCTATATTTATGTTAAACAATAGACAAAAATGGGTTGAAGCCAACGTATCTTTTTTTGTTTTCTCTTGATTTGTTAATAAACCAAACTTTTCCCGATTTTCATGTCAAAGTAAAAGTAGAAGCAAACTAAATAAGGATCATCTCACTAATGTATTACTTTTCAAAATTTGATCTGCTTCTTCCATTAAATGATGCTGACATTTTGAAGCCACATTTACAGTGTTTTTTGACATTTTCTTCTAATTTCATTCCGCAAACAGGTTTTTCAAAAAATCGTATATAGGATTGTAGAACTCGCGATTCTGAGTTATTTGATATATGTGTCGTGAATGTAGTCTACACAGCTTCATAGAAATCTTCATCCAAATACGGAAATTTTGTGCGAACATTATTCTAAAAATCATTTTTTTCGGGCCTAATTTTTACAATTGTCATTCGAATTCCTCGTACTTGATTGCACATTTTAGTTTTTTTACGTTCCAATAAATCATTCCCCGTGAACATCCATCTACTAAAACGCGAGTTATGAGAAATTCCAAGGTAGAAAAATCACCTAAAAATGTTTTTGAAAATACCGCGTATTTTATCGCGTTTTCTGCGGTTCGTTTCCACTGCAATGAAACAACTAGTACATCATTTGAAAACTTTAATGATAAGGGAGCTACATTCATTTTATCCCAAAAATAGTGTGGGATGCTACATCCACGGTTCTTGATTGATCGCCATGAAATAGATATATATCGATGTAGATTTTCATGGTGGATATTGAAATCGGATGCGGACAAAAATTGTATTCAATTTGCGCAAGTTAGCGATATTTTATAGGTTTTTTAGTGCTAAGATGCAGCCGATGCTACATCTTAGCCTCCAAATTAAATTTCGAAAAATATACACAAATTAAAAGATATGGTCTTGCTGTACATGAAAATCACGTGCGGACAAAATTATTTTGAAAATTGCGCGATTTACACGTATTTTAAAATGTATATAAATTAAAATGGGTTATGTGACCTCTATTTCCATTTCAGAAGCCTTGAGATATATCCTCAGCAACCCAATTATCTTCCTCAATAGGAAAGCTTTTATGTGAATGTCTATAAAGCAAAATCCGTATATTTTAGTGGGAGATTTAAGCAAAATGAAGGAAGTATTCCTATAGATTTTTCCAAAATTTTATACTACATAATGAATGTGAAAAAATATTGCTTCAAACAAAAAAAAAAAAAATTAACCAAAATATGTGTTTATTTTGGCTGTGACGTCGAAACTATAATACCAATCTGTATGATTTTAGTCTCATTTAATTCGCCGTGAAGTTTTGCTTCCATACGAATTTTTTCGTAATTTTACTGCGGGTAAATGGAACTTAATTTTGAAAAAAGTTGCCTTACATTCAATAATTTATAAATTTATTATACATTTCGCGAGTACTGAGTAACATTTAACAAATATTTTGCAATCTACTAACTCAAGCCACTTACAGATAACTTTTTAGTAGCAATTGCTCGCGGTAAAATAATTAGCGTTTTTATAATAATTTTTTCTTTAAAACGAAAATAAAACCGCCATAACTTTTGTCCGCATCGACAAAAAACAGGCTCGCGAGCGGATTCGTGCTGGGAATTTGTTTCTTAACCTATGTACCAAAAATCTTTGATGTAGCGCGAAAAAAAAACATTTTTTTTTTTGAAATGGAATATGACATATTTAACAACATTTGTGATCTACCCTCTTTAGCCTAAAGGCTGAGGGTATAAAAAGATCAATTTTGCCCAACATTTTCTTCTGTCTCAACATATATCATCGCGATTGTATTAACAAAATTTAATTTAATTATCTCAAAAATAGGAAATGCTTTCGGAGTCGGAGTCGAGTTTTTTTCCATGACTCCGACTCCAGCAAAATTTGCTAGACTCCGACTCCGACTCCGAAACCCTGTTTGTCACTATCGTTTGTGACTGTAATGCAGGAATAGGCAAGATATATTTTTTTTGCATACTTTAGGGACCTGTTATTGTGTGAGTTCATAGTTTTTCAATATTTTCAAATGTGTGTGTGAAGAAAGAGAAACTTTGACGAAGAGTTCATGGGCGCTCTTTTGTGTATCCTTGATCTAATGTCAGACTCTGCCTTCCATCCTTCTATAAATATTATTAAGTGTATGCATAAAGTTTTGTATAACATATCTCCCAATAAGTCCACTTTTCTTCAATGTTATATTTCCAAAAAGTTAAGTATTGTTTTCACATGGAAAATCATCACTCAATGCAGAAAGACAGAATACAACTTCACAGAGCCAAAATATAGTTATCTCTCAAATCAAAGCAATCAGATAAAAAATTGTACCAGTGTCACAACAATTCTTTGAACACAAATATGACATCATTACACCAAAAATGCGTAAAAATGCTTTCAAAGCATTTCGGCAATTTACAGCTCTGATATAACTGACCGACTGAACTTGAACTTGAATTGCATTGTGCTAACTAAACAAAGCAAATTATCTGCTCGGGGGTTCAACGACTGACTGTTAGAGACATTACATTATTTACTAAAATATTCAAAGAATTGACTTTTCAAATATGAATCTCCGTTAATAAGCAGTAAATCGGATATTTCTATTCCGAAACTAGATGCGCTTTGTGTGGAGCCGTAGATGATCGTGACTTTTACCCCAAAGAAATTTAACTCAAAACATAAGAACGTTGGCTCAAAATGCACAAAGAAAAACGAGCAGCTAACAGTTATGCAAGAAACAAAGTTCAAAACAAAACTGAAAAATATTTGAGTTGGGAGAGAAGCTTCGTTTTTAAGCTGTGCTCGAAATGCATTTAAACACCCGCCACATAGCGGTAACAGTGCAATCGTGAACTAAAGCTTTATGGGTTAAGAACGACTATGAAATTCAAACGAAATTAAAATAATAAAATCACAAAATTATAGAACTTTTTTAATAAGAAAATATTAAGTGATTTAAGGAAACACTAACGAAACCTACAGAAAAAAAAAACAAAGTAAATTGTGAATAAAGAAAAATATAAAAAGTATAAAACATTATTTTAAGAAAATATATCCTGTGCAAGTGAACAAAAACAGTGAAGAATGTAAAGAAAGAAACAAAAACATATATTTAAAAAAATCGAAATAATAATAAACAAATACTATAAAATAAAGGAAAAATTATATGAAATAAGAAAGTAAAAGAAAATTAAAAACAAAATTAGAACTTAAACATAAAGCAAAAAACCGCTGTCATCAACATGTCTAAACATCTACTTGTGTCGGCTGTTTTCATCATCAGCTGTTGTATTCCCAGCTTTGGTCGTTATTTAGGCCAATCACCATTCAGCCCCCAGCCATATAATCCATATGGAGATTATGGTTATTCTCCCTCAATTGGTTATCCTTATCAAATCCCAACAAGCTATTATCCACCTGGAACGTACTTCGATCAAAGGCGTGGAATATTAAGGCCATTTCCAGGTGGTGGAGTGCCTATCATTGTGGATTATGTAAGTGAAATTAATTTTCCAAAAATTTCTACAGACTGTTGAGTGAAAAGTTTGGAAAATTAGCGTTTTATGATGCTAAAGTGAAAAACAATCATAACTTAGTGAGAAGAATTGTCAAAAGTAAGAAGAATTGGTTTAGTGTGCCAGAGTACAAAAATGATTTTACATTAAAAAGGATAACAGTTTATCAAAGATAATGGAAAACCCTATCCAAAAAAAATTAAATGACACTACTAAATGTGGACAAAAAATCAGAACATGACAATATTGAGAAATTAGAGCATTGTTCAAGAACGTACAATATTCCGAAAGCAACTCGTACCACGTCGAATGTCCCTAATTATTTTAAACAACACAAAATTTCATGGCCCTCGTTTAAGCGTTATTAAATCTGATGATTATCATTATCAAGTCAAAGGCATTGAATTGAGTTATATCAATGTATATGCGTATCGCCATCTAGTGGTCAATAGAATAACATACTTTGTTGGTTTGTGTCTACACTATAAAATATGGTAACACTGTTAACAGAGTATTGTTAAAGAACGTACAATATTCCGAAAGCCACTCGTACCACGGCGAATGTTCCTAACTATTTTAAACAACACAAGGACTACCTATTAAACAAAATTTCTTGGCGCTCGTTTAAGCGTTATTATAGGCCGTTTACATATAACCGGGTTAACCCAGTGGGTCTGGGTTTCAAATGCCATTTCCATTGTGTATACTTCAAATAAATCCTCATAAAGAAGGTTAACCCTGCAAAAAACTATAATATAAACGCCGTATTAAATCTGATAATTATCATTATCAAGTCAAAGGTATGGAATTGAGTTATATCTACGTGTATGCTTTTCGCCATCTAGTGGTCAATAGAATAACATACTTTGTTGGTTTGTATCTACACTATATAATATGGTAACACTGTTAACAGAGTGGCAACAATTTGATCTGGCAACTGCTTGCATTCTTATTTCCACTCTACTCGCTTAGGAGAAGTACGGAAGAGCTTTTACAAAAAATAGCAGAACACGGCAGCATTAAGAGCCTAGCCCATTGTGCAAGACATTACAATATACTGTAAGCAAAAGTAGATGAAAACTTTTTCAGAGATCTAAAGATATTTTCCTACCATCAAAGGTTATAGTAAATCCACAGTTTATACAGTTGGCCATTCAGAGTTCTGTTAACAACATTTGACAACAAACATAATAGATTGTTCATTATTGTGATTTGATTTCCTTTGTGTTTTATGTATTTGACAGCAAACTAAATAGTCAGGGCTAACTAGTTTGGGCTGAATGGCCAACTGTATAAACTGTGAGTAAATCGTTATGTAGGGTTAAAAAATATCAGGATATTAATTGGCACGCTTAGGTTACATCCACATTACAGTCTCTAGGCTCAGTCTAGACATTATGATCCCACGTAATGGGAAATATGAGTTAGCAACTAACGAATTATGCTTTTCATATGAAGGATATTGGTGTGATGTCGATAATAGAATAAAATCCCCGAAAATATAGGCCTGCTTAAAACCAACTGTCTATTCCCCTAGTAAATTATTTCACGAACAGGCTGCGCAAATGTAGTCCTAATTTGTTACAAAAACGGCACAAGGACTGGACATCATTATTTCGCTAACATGTTACGCAAATATAGTCCTAGTTTCCCAAAATAGTTACATACAAGTAAAAAAGTATCAGTCGGCTTTGCCGACAGAGATATACCCTCAGCCTGTGTGGATTGAAATACTTTTTTTTTCAAAAAAAAACTTATGCATTCAGGGGGGTTTTCAAAATTTTGGGCGTATGAACCGACAAAAGTATAGATAGGATTAAAGCTCAAAAATTTGCGGGGATAACGATAGATAGGGCTTTTTTATCACACTAGGGCCCAAATTTGAAACTAAACTAAGTTTCGACAATATTTAGAGATCCAAAGTTTGGACCAAATCGGTTGCTACGTCTATGAGAAATCGCGCGTAACATTTTAGCGAATATTTTCGAAACTTTTGTGGGGGAGGTATCGGAAGGAGTGGACCTTAAAGCACCAATATTCCCAGAAATAGGGGTTTTTACAACTTTTGGGCTGTTTTCTCAAGCAGTATGGACTTACCCCCGAAAAAACTTTTACCGTCGTAATGGAGGTAGCGAATGCAAATCGCTTCAACAATAATCAAAGTAATTCGAGAGCAGGTCTTAACGTGAATTTATCCAAAATTCTGTGTGTGAGGTACCCGAAGTAGTGGACAAATAAAGCCCATATTCGAACCCGATCTATATCTGGTAGATATATTTGGATGTGTAAAGTATGGACCAAATCGGTCACTCCCATCAAGAGCTATCGTGCGCACAATTTTTCGAACATTTTTGAGATTTTGTGGGGGCAGGTACCTGAAGGAGTGGGCCGATATGGCTTATCTTCGAACTTAAACTAAATTTGCACAAAATATTACAAAGGCCACATTTTGGAACGAATCGGCAGATCCGTTCGAGGGTTATCTTGCGCTCCAACCACTACACACGGTGTCATAGAGGTTTTTTGTACCTTTCAGGCTATTTTCCCAGGAAGTATGGACTTGCCCCTGATAAAACTTATATCGTCGTATGGGGGCAGTGAATACAAGTTCATACAACAAAAATCAAATCGATTCGAGAACAGGTCCTAAACTAAACTTTTCCGAAATTTTGTGTGGGAGGTACCCGAAGGAGTGTACCGATTGAGTCCATATTGGAACCTCATCTAAGTCTGGTAGAAATTTCACGATGTGAAAAGTATGGGTGCCACCGTGGTGCAATGGTATGCACACCCGCCTTGCACACATAAGTTATCATGCGCTCCAGCCAGACAGACACACGGACGGACAAGCAGGATAGGCCTGTTGTGATCCCATGTAGTGGGAATCTAAAGTAGAAATATGAGTTAGAAAATAACGAATTATCCTTTTCATATGAAAGATATTGGCCTGATGCCGATAATAGAATAAAATTCCCGAAAATATTGGCCTGTTTAAAACCAGTTGTCTATTCTCCTAGGATTGTACCAAACTATTCAACAGGCTGCGCAAATGTAGTCCTAATTTGTTACAAAAACGGCCCAAGGATTTGACATCATTATTTCGCTAACATGTTATGTAAATATAACCCTAGTTTCCCAAAATAGTTACAAAAAACGCCGAATTTTGGTTGCTTATTTCCGGATATTAAAATTAAGCCTAAAAGATAACTTAAAAGAACTCATTCGAGAAGTGGTCCAAATGGATGTAAGAGCAACAATTGTAACTTGCACCCGAATGTATATAATTATTTCAATGTCACATCCAGGACAGTCACTCGAACAAGGAACAGGAATACAAGGACTACCTATTACATAAAATTCCATGGACATCGTTAAAGCGTTATTAAATCTAATAATTAAGCATTGTTGCTGTCATAAGCCATGAGCTTAGACGCAAACCAAAAGTATGAAATTGAGTTATGCCTAAGCTACTCGCCATCTGGTGGCCAATAGAATAACGTACTTTTTGGTTTGTGCCTACACTATATAATCTGGCAACAATTTGGTTGCATTCTTATTTCCACAAAATGAGAAAAACTTTGTCAGAGATCTAATATTTTCCTACCATCCAAGGGTATAACAAGTCACTGTGTAGGGCTCTTAGTAAAAAATATCAGGACATTTACAGAATATTGGTCTGATTCCGATAATAGTTCTTAGGTATAAAGTAAAACTGATATAAATTCTCGCAAATTATATGCCTTTTAAGAACTTTACAAAACCCGTTGCCTATAACATTAACCAGAAAAAACGTACCACACAGATATCCCAGGGATCGGACCAAATTATTCCATGTCTAATCTACTCGCCATCTGGTGGCCAACAGAATAACATACTTTATTGTTTGTGCCTACACTATATAATCTGGCAAAAATTTGGTTGCATTCTTATTTCCACAAAATGAGAAAAACTTTGTCAGAGATCTAAAGATATTTTCCTACCATCCAAGGGTATAACAAGTCACTGTGTAGGGCTGTTAGTAAAAAATATCAGGACATATGCATTATATTGGTCTGATTCCGATAATAGTTCTTTGGTATAAAGTAAAATTGATATAAATTCTCGATATTTTAAGCCTTTTAAGAACCCTACCAAACCCTTTGCCTATAACATTAACCAGAAAAACCTACCACACAAATATCCCCAGGATCGGACCAAATTATTCCACATACAGGCTACATATAGTCCTAATTCCTTAATTTGAAACAAAAGGGACACAAGGATTGGACATAATTATTTCAAGAACATGTTTAGTACGGTTACATTAGAGTTTTTACCGGGTTAATCCACTTCATGAGGATTTATTTGACGTTTGCGATATGGAATTGACATTTGAAACCCAAACACACTGGGTTAATCCGGTTAAGTGTAATCGGGTTATTACGAAAATATAATGCTAATTTCCCTAATAAGTTACAAAAACGGAATTTTGGTTGCCAATATTCGGGTATTAAAATGAATCCTTGCAATTCGGAGCACTTAAGAAACCATTCGAGAAGTGGACATATAGTGGAGTGCAATTGAAAGTGCGCACCAGCCATTTTAGCCAGTGGTCGTTGGAGTTTTAAAGCTTTCGATTCATAATCCCAGGAAGTATGGATTTCATTGCACGAAACAAAAAAATACCGTTGTAATCAGGATCACACGTATTTTCAGTGATAAAAATTCCAAACCCAGCCGAGAACAATCCTTAAATTGCGTTTAGTGAAAATATTGAACTTTTTTCGACGAAATGAACCACAGATCGATCTACTGGGGTTAATTGAGTAGGTTTGGCAGGGCAGTTGAAAATGTGCAGTCTCTCGTGAGGACCTGCGCCGCTTTCTGGGCAAATGTTTTGCACGGTGTCATCGATCCTTGCCCTACAGCACCATACGCTGCGTAGTTGAGCCAAAATTACTCTGGTTTGCAGTGCCAGCTGACCATATTGTGACTGCAACGAGAAAATCATTGCCTCATCATGTAGATGATCCACTGAAGACATAAGGAGGCATCCTGCTGCAGTTCTCAGGGCGGCATTTCAACAGGTTTGAAAATTTTTCCGTGGCGTTTCACTTATTATCAAGGACCGCATTGCTTACCACCAATGAACGGAAACAAACAAAACGATTCCCGTACCAATCACACAAAGCCACAAACTTTTAAGCTTCTCTGAATCGTTTCATTCTCACAACCAAAACAAAACCACAAACTTTTCAATGTAAAAAGATGAGAACTGTACGATTGCTGAAATGTACTTCGGCTATGCTTTGCCGAGTTGTTTCATTCACCACCCAAACAAAAAGAATTTTTGGCAAACGTTTGCTGTGCGTTATGGTCAATGACCAGTGAGCTCGGCCAACATGAGTTATGTTTTGTATTGTTCCTATGGAAAATACGAAACGATTGGAAATGTTATTTAAAATATTTTTACGTACGCTGCTTACCACAGACCGACCTATCGCGTTATACATACATATGTGGTTTCTTTATATGCACCCCCAGTGCAGCCAACTAGGAACTTGAGTTTCCATAGATTTAGTGGCGGATATTTGCATATTCCTCGAGTGGAAAAAGTTAATAGGATCAATCAAATAGGAGTTCAGTCTTTCACAAATATAACATCCTGACGCCAAGATCGTACAACCATCCGCATACGTAAGGACCTCAATGACGTCTGCAGGGGGTGTAATACAGGAGAGGTAGAGGTTAAACAGATCCGGAGATATCACCCCACCTTAGGGGACTCCGTGTTTCACTCTACGGGGATCGAACTACTTGTTCCTGAATTCCATGTATGACTGGTGTCCACACATATAATTGATATCGATATCCCCAAGCAGCTTGGAGTGCTTGGCAGTATGAAAGGATTATGATAAGCAGCGCTGTTGTCGTGCTGTGCTTCTTACGGAACCCATTGTGAGAATCGGCAACTGGATAGCTACTTCTGACGCTGAAGAGAGGCTCAAGGGTCTTTGCTACGGGCAACAAAAGCGAAATCGGTCTACACGATTCAACTTTGTTGGCAAACTTGCCTTTGTTGGGACCACCCTGCCCATTTTCTAGACTACGGGAACGATGTGGGTAGCTAGTGACAGGTTGAGAACTTTAGTGAGGTACTCGACTCCCTGCACATCCAGCTGTTTCAGCAATACCATGGATAATTTATCAGGGCCCAACGCTTTGGACGATTTCGCATTCTTGATGGCATTCGCAACATCATCCATTGTAAATTGTGGTGGTTCATCTTCGACAGGAAGAGATCTGATGCGACATAGATGATTTAACCACTTTTTGAGCTTACGCTCACCGACCAACCTGTTAACTTCCAGTATCAACTTACTGACTCTGAGATCATTGGGATTGGAACGACGAAGCTCATCATACTTATTTGGTAATCCCATCACATCTGCTGGGAAATTTTGTCACCCTTCGACTATTCGACCAGCAGGTATATGGCGAGCGGCTGATGCAGCAGAGATGATAGTTCGGAACGTCATTTCTGCTACCCGAACATCACAACCCAGCAAAATGTTCGATGCCAAAGCATCGATGAATTTTATATGAGCGTGGACCCCAAAAGATGCTATTAATTTTCGGATCCAAAACATGTCATTTACACCAATGCTTTGACATGTCATTTTCACAATGATTTGGCATGTCATTACCACCAATGCTTTGGCATGTCATTTTCACAAACCCTTTGCAATGACATGATCATTACGGCGAGAGTTTTAACAACGTTGGTTGTGATTTTTACTCTCCGACAACATCAAGTCTATTGTAAATAATTAATCTTATATATTTAAAAAATGTGAATAAATAGAAACACAAAATTCATCTCTATTGGATCGATGGAATGGGTTCAAATGCTGATGAAAAGATCGGATCTTTCACGACTTCCTTTGCAATGGTTCAAATGCTAACGAAAAGATCGGATCTTTCACGACTTCGTTTGAACCAATGAAAAAGTTGCCATGAAAACACGTCATCGCATGGAACCCCTTCCTTTAAATTTTGCTGGGAAACGTTGGGATCTCTAAAGCGGTGATTAGTGAACTCTCTGAAACTATGCCAATGAGTTTTCCCATGACTGTGAAAGTGCGGCGTGCAGAGGTGATGAAATTGGGCAGCCCGCTGGAGAGAATTACGGGGAGATGATTTGACCCAAGGGAAACGACGGGTTGTAAGGTGTCGTGATTTGTCAGACCTTATGACACGATGGTAATGTCTGGCGAACTGTGACACTCTCCACTAATTCTGGTGGGAGCGTCCTCACTGACCGTGTCAGACGTACATTTATACACATACGTTTTAACTAAAAATCTGAATATTGAAATTTATTTAATTATTTTCATTTATTATTTAATTATTTTTATTTTTTTTTTAATTTCAGCACAAACGTTGTTCGGGGAATTATGTCGGTCTAAAACCCCATCCAGAGGAAAATCAATACTATTACGTTTGCAAACCAGATGCTGTGATATTTGGAAGATGTCAAAGATTCCAGGTAAGTAAAAGTTATTCCTATTTTAAAAGAGACCTTCAATATTACAAAGAAACTTGATTTGCCTTTTAAGAGTTATTAATAGCCTATTTGGTTTCTACGATCATAGTTTTAATAGGCGCAAGCAGATATATAATTGATTCCTAGGTTTGAAACCACATATATGTAACATTACAGAGGATAATGAAACCCACAAGAAAGTTAATAAAACCAGAAAGAAAGTTTGTTCGCATGCTCAAAGACTGGTTGCTTTCGGCAATGCTGATTGGATATTCATATTTTTCCACTGAATCTTCAATCATATGAGAGCTTTTGGCAGGGGTGCCAAGTTGGTGGTTTTCCCGCTACTTGTGGTGATTTTTGACGTACAAAAACCACTGTTTAAGAAGGAATGTCAACTGTTTTAAGGTAAAAATGGCTACAGACCTATGGTGCGTATGTGGCTGTAGCGATTTTTACCTCGGAACAGTTGGCATCCCTGGCTTTTGGGTAGTCATTCATAGCTACAGACAGTTCTTTAAAATCTTCAGCGCGGAACAATTTACTACCATTAGTGAACTGGAATATTTCTATTTGTCAGAAAATATACCACGTCTCTTCTTTTTGAATACATGTTACGCACTATTTTTATTAAAGTAAAAATAATCTTAAGAACTAAATAGTACAATATGACTTAACCTAACTTAAACTAGTGTGTAACCTGGTGCAAGAAAGAAAGTGATACAATAATACCAACTGATGTCTTCATTTGCTGTCAAAACATATTTTTAATCAAAAATAAATAACGAATATTTCTTTTTATTAGGAATATCTGTGTACAACATCTATATTTTAGCATCGCGAAGAATATTTTACCGCTTTCTTCTGCCTTTTGTGGATATTTCGCGCAAAACATGTTGACAGCAAATGAAGACCAAGGGCTGAATTCGCCTTTTAGATCACCTTAATAAACAGTGTGTAAAAGATAGAGGAAGCGTGTAATTATGTGTACGAACGCATCTGCCATACAATCTTATGGAGAGGTCACAAACACACTTCGTTATCTCACATGTGGCAAGCCAACTCGCTACATATGATTATCAGTCTACATTCCGTAATCTAACTCAAACATACCACATATAGCTAGGGAAAGTCGTATCTCATTTTATTCGAAGAAGAAGGTCTGCCTACCACAAGTTTATCATTTTCAAGAGGACTGTGTTAAAAATAGATCCCAGTTCAACTTAATGTCTCTCCTCTCTACACACGCAACCACCACCACACCGTTTGTGCTTTGTGGGACGTTTGATCTTATAACAAAGTGTCTTGCAATGCCTATTGGGTCAAACTTTTTTTGCTCATTGATGCAGCACTGTCATCTTCAAAATAAGCCAAAGTTCATTTACATATTTCTTCTACAGGATTTTTTTCTTGAACAAGTCGGAAAAGTCTTCACCATAATCTACGTACAATTTGTTTAACACTTTTCTTCTCATTTTTCAGCAATTCAATACCACCTGTGGCCAATGTGTACAGGCAAGACGCACTGAATACGAACCAAAATGTACTGCCGAAGGACGTTTCCCCATTCACACCGATTGTCATCTCTATTATAAATGTGACAAATCATTGCGTCCGCAAATCTATTCTTGCCCACACAATATGATATTCTCACAGCAAACGAGCAAATGTATTGCCGGCAATGCATGTATACCGACACAAATCATTCGCGAAAATGAGAATGTACCGGAATATTGTGAAAATCAATATCCCGCCTGTCAGCAAAATGGTGTATTCCGATCACCATCAGATTGTTCGCTTTACTATACCTGTGAGCTGCAGGAGAATCGTGTATTCTATCAAACAAGATTTAAGTGAGTATCCTGGAGAGAGAGAGAATTTTCGAATGTAATATATTTCAATTTGAACTTCTTTACAGATGTCCCGGTGAAACCTTCTATGATTTGCAAAGTAATGCTTGCTTGCCAAAGGAACAGGTACCCTGTGATTGTATCTCACTTGCAGAATTGGTTTATCCCGCAAGTCATATTCGACCATATACTCCCCATATATCGCCATCATATCCCTTAATTCATCCTAGTGAATTTGATTTGGATTCTCTAGAAGATATTAAGCATAAAATTGAGTCATCTTCAGAAGAAGACGATACAGTAGAATCAAAACAAGATTCACAATATGTGGGTAGCAGTTCAAGTGAGGAAGATAGTGGAAGTGGAAATGATGACGAAGCTTCTTCAGAACCGTCTGCAGAAGGTGTTATAGAAACACAAAGCGCTGAAGCAGTTACCGAACCCCCTACAAAAACGGATGATGAAGAAACCCAAGTTTTGGGTAGCGAGGTAGATTTTGGCGATCGCTTCGTTTTGCCGGATGATAAGCAATGGAACAATGGTAAGCTTTTTTTCTGACTTAAATAATTATGATAAAAAATTAAGCTATAAAGGTACATAAGCCGCGGGCTTTCTTGCTTAAAATAATAAAAGCAAATGGCTCACTATTTCGAAATTAGCTCGGTCGTTTGTCATTTCTTTTGTAAGAAATGAGTTGAGGCCTCCGTAAAAGTTCGAACTAGATTGCCCTTTTTTACTTTTGTACCTTAAATGTCTTAAGCAAGAAAGCTAACCACTTATGTGTGCCATGCATCTTATGTACCGAGGTCTTTAAAGAAGAATGCCATATTTCTTATATACCGACGTCTTCACTTCACTTCAAACAGAAATTGTAACATGTTTGTTGGCTTCATTTTCCGTTCCTTTACTTATTGAACAAATTGGTATGTGGAACTTATTGCTGCCCTCAGCTCCATTGACGCACATGTATATTTTAGTTGAGCACTTAAAAGCTACCTTTGATACCCATACATGGCCTAATTCGTCCCACAATATATCCGAATTGTAAATATGTGGATTTAATAGCCCAGAAATATAATATGTACCCATTTGTTTGTACAGCCTCAAATTTCTCCAAAGAACTGGACTTATTCCGAGACTGTGGTCCACATTGATTTGCCGATCGAGCCCTCTCATCCAGTGAATGCGACTGGTACCTGGTACTGGTACCATATGTTTTCAAGAATTCAATGAGGACGATAAAGTCAATTTGTGCGGCCCAGCTGCATGCACGACTGGCCTTCGATGTGATAGACGTACCTGACATGGAGACGGAAATCCACTCGTTTGACGGAAACGTTTAGATCAGGGATGCCCACCATCATTTTTTTGAAAAGCCAGTACCTTCTAACGGTTTTGAGAATCTCTGGATTACTTTCCTACAACTTTGCCTCTTTTTTGTAGTCAATGGGACATTTTGCTCTTCGTAGTGCTTCACATTCCGGTTCCGCCATAAAGTTGGGGCCTTTTCTTTAATTTCTTAAGCTTCTTCTTCTCGGCTCCAAAAGAAATATTCCTGCAAAATTCACAACATCAAATTTTACTTCAACTTCTATTCACTTCAAATTATAATTCTTTTCTCAAGTTGTTAAGTGCTTGGTCGTAAAATCGTCTGTGTTTGGTTATCATTCGTCAAATTATCATCTTGGATGAGTAATATTCACGCCTCACTGCCTTTAAGGCCAGGGTACATAAGCAGCTTCGCAAGGCAACCAGGCGAGGCCTTTACTTGTGTTAATTCATTCCTAACAGGAATTAATGATTCCTCAGACTACCCATTCACCTTTGCCAGGTTGATGCTTAGTATTCGATCACTTTTTAAGTTGAATACTCTCCTTTGTAAATTGCTCACCACGATGTTCTCTTATTATTACATATGCATACATACGTACCTTATTGATTCTCTAAAAATATTTTTGTTTTTTCAAATGGTCTAGGAGATAAAAAATTCGCTTTTGTACCACCACCACCGCCAGGTGCTGAAGAACATAAAGGAGATAAAAAATTCATTGGTTTCCCACCACCGCCACCACCAGATGCACATAAAAAACATCCTTTCTTCCCTAACAAAAATCAAGGTGATGATGGAAAACCAAATGAAGACTTGACAACACCAGCACCTGGTTCCGGAGAAGAGTCGTCAACGCCAATTCCAAATGAAGATACAGAAGATGATGATGAACATTCAAATGACGAAACGACAACTGCTGATGAACAAGACGTAGAAGAAGAGGAAGAAACATCAAGTCCAAATGAAGAAGATTCAGGCGAAGAAAGCGCAACGTCAAGTCCAAATGAAGAAGGTTCAGGCGAAGAGGACGCCGCCGCCAACAAGGAAACTGATGACTCGAATACCGAAAATAGTGAAGAGAACAATGGAAACGAAGAATCTAGCAATGAAGAAGGCGAATCAAGCAGTGGAACTGGTGACTCTAGTAAAGAATCAAGCGATTCAAGTGAAGAAAACGATAATGAAGGCAAGTCAAGTGGTGATGTAGAATCCACTACAGATGTTGGCAAATTGAACGATGAATCGGATGATAAACAAGTTGGACATAAGAAACCATGTGCTGGTAAAGGAAGAAAATGTGCTGGTAAAGGAGGAAAAGGTAAGTTGAATTTTTTATTTGGGATTGAAAGTCTTGGCCTTGCCGCTCTATATTATATTTATGTTTTCCTTTTTATTCCAAAGAAGAGCTGACAACAAAGTTATTCCATTCTAATCTATTTATATGATAAATGTTTTATTTCACTCCAACTTCATCCAATACTTCGCCATGAGTCTGCAGGTCTACCTCTTCCCCCTTGCGGATTCTACTCAATTGCCATTCAGGCAGTATTGTCTCTAGTCTTCCATAGAGTATGACTTATCCATTTCCATTTTTGCCTTCTTATTTCTAGGCCAACTAGTTTATGTTTAGTTTCCAAACCTAGTGTAATGTTGGATGTAGTAGTATTGCGTCAAAATATGCCCACGATTCTTCGTAAACGTCTGGTTTTGAACACTTGCAGCGATTTAGCCTAATTTAATGCTGCGTTCCGGGGTCTCACATCCATCCATACAGAACTACAGATTTAACATTCGAGATGAATATCCTCAATTTTGTCTTTCTGAAAATACTTTGGGAGCAACACATGTTTTGCAATACACCAAATGCTCTATGTCAGCATAGTATACCTTAATTGATTCGACATAGTATATCTTATTTGTTTCCACCATTGTCATTTTTAAGCTGCCAAGATATGTGAAGCTTCACTTCAACTTCCTTACCGTAATGTTTGATGAGATTGTAGTGTTAATGCACACCACTTCTATATTTATCTTCAGCCCGGCTCTAGCTGCATGATACTGAATATTATGTAAGTTTTCGGTCATATATCATATATATCATCGACATAGTCAAGGTCTTGCAGACTTCCTTACAGACTTCATTGTATTCCGTGGGAGTTTCCCATTGCACGGTTCTTATCACGTCCAGTACATTATTAAAGAGCAGTGAGGAGAGAATACAGCCTTGGCTTATTCCTGTATGTACATGTACAGGTCTTTGACGAGGTTGATCAACTTTTACGGCATTCCTTTGCAAACCATTGCGCCCCAGATTGCCTCCGGGAATTTGTGCCAAATGTTCATTTAAATTCGATGAATTACAGATATTCATTCAACCGACTGCTGCACAATTACCCGCAAAGTGTTCAGAAACCCGTCCGTTATCTTAATAATAGTTTCAGCGGTTGGCCATTATATGCGATATTACTTTTGTTACTACATTCAATAGCGATATACCTTTCCAGTTCCCGCATTCTGTTAGTTTACTTTTTTAGATACTTTAATTATGATGCCTTCATTGATTATACTTGTCCAGAAGTTCTTAATTAGTTCTGAATATTAGTAATTCTGGTGGTATATTGTTAGGACCTAGTCCCTTGCTTTTGACTTGATAGTTTCTACAATTTCGTTCCTGTTTGGGCTTTGAATGTTCATGTCTTCCCTGACTACGTGATTGCTACAGTCACACGTTTGTTTTATTATTTGTTGTTGTTGTATAGCATTTGTTGCTGCTCCTCCATATAGCAGGGACACCTAACTTTTTCTCATGACACGTTAATGGTCAAATTATTTCGTTAATCTTAAGCTTTTTATATGGGATGAAGCCCTGACTTATGCTTTCGTAATTTGAACATACAATCTTATTTCCTTTTCTTGAGGAAACATAGGATACTAAAATTGCAGTCATCAGGTGTGCGTTCTTCTTCCCACATTGCCTTAACTACAACACACCTTATCAGGTTCTCGCCTCCGGTTTTAAACAATTCGTTTGGCAAACCATCATCAACCAATACTGCCTTTTTAATCTTCAGTCGGCGTGCTTCTGTGTTGATCGCAAGCAGGACATCTTCAACATCATTACAGGATACAAATACTTGGGAAAACGCTCTTTTCATATCACTTGAAGGTTATCTGCGTCTCTTACCAGATTACCGTGCTCTTCTCTACAAGAGGATGTATCTGCAACAAAGCTATCAGTTGGATGTTTCACTCTTTTGGTCGAATTTTAGGACTTCATTATTTTTCCTGTATATTTTGCCTTTTTCACACTACCGTTTAGACATTTTTCTATTTTTTTTTTGCGGAGTACCATAGATTGCCTTGTTTTTCTTTACAAGAAGATGTGTCTGCATCAAAGCTATCAGTTGAATGTTTCACTCTCTTGGTGGAATTTTTGGACTGCATTCACACTCGAGTTCTTCCATTTCTCCTGCAAATGATTTTTTCAATGACAAATATCGATAAATACATATTTACATTAGGCAATTTTCCTTGCGGCAATTGTCAGTTTGTCGTTGAGAGAGAATGTTGGGAGGCAGAGGGTTACCATATGCCTCACCTCTCTCTCCTTCAAACTGACAATTGCCGCAAGGAAAATTGCCTAATATAAATATGGACTAACCTACATTTTCATTGGTTAAAAAACTCTATTTGAAATTTATTTATTTTAAATTCTTTGATGATCCACAGATATTCTCACGTCTGTGAATTTTGTTTACGTATCACGCACCTTATATAGCCTAATATATGAATGACCATGAATCACGTATTATAGATATAAGAAAATTGAGCACGCATTCCCGATAATGGGGACAAGATCAGTTTTGACTCCGACAGTTTTGCTAAAATATCGCTTGCCTCATAGTGTGAGTTTCATGTTTGTCAATCTGTGCCGATAATATTTCCTTCGCTTTGTGTTCAATTTAATTTTAATAGCATTTCTTTCGCCCTGAATTTCAAATAGGCATACAGATTTAAACTATGGGACCATATTGCATTTCTTCTACAAAAGTATTATGAAATTAAATTTAATATATTTTATTTGATGATCCACAGATACACAATCCACATTACACTGTCAAACACACTGCTCTTCTGCAAACCATTCTGAAGTAACAACACAACGAACAATACAAACAACATTAAGCAGTAATGTCACCACAAATATTTCCAACACAACCCCAACAGCAGTGGTATCTTCTGACACAACCACAATCAATGTAACAGTGAATACAAGCAATAGTTCCACAGAAAAACCCAGCACGACTACCAAAACAGACTGCCATCCAAAGTTAAATGAACCAATAGTTCATTCAATTGATAGTTCTACCCATAGTAATAACATAACAACAACAACGCGTGACCCAACCACCAATGATGTTTTCTTCTGTCATGAATCTAGTACATTATCCACTCCTATTGATTCGAAAAGCACAAAAGACTGGTTAGAAGATTTTGGATCGGAATTCGATTCTAAAAGTAATGAACAGACCACCAAATCTATTGAAGATGAATTTCTGCCTTTGGGAAAAGATCACACAAAGCTACCAAAAGACCAAGGTGAATTTGGAACTTCAACGCCATCTTACGCAACCACCGATTTCAATGATTATTATGAAACTGAAGCTACAACTGATGATGATGACGACGACGATGATGATGCTTCTGTTCTGTCAGATGAAATAGTAATACCAGTTAATGGCATAAATGATAATCCTCCCACAAATAATGTAATAGTGAATACAAACGATAGTTCCACAGAAAACCCCAGCACAACGACTACCAAAACTGACTGCTATCCAAAGTTAAATGAACCAATAGTTCATTCAATTGATAGTTCTACCCATAGTAATAACGTAACAACAACAACGCGTGACCCAACCACCAATGATGTTTTCTTCTGTCATGAATCTAGTACATTATCCACTCCTCTTGGTCACAAAAGCACAAAGGATTGGTTAGAAGATTTTGAATCTGAATTCGATTCTAAAAATAATGAACAGACCACCAAATCTATTGAAGATGAATTTCTGCCTTTGGGAAAAGATCACACAAAGCTACCAAAAGACCAAAGTGAACTTGGAACTTCAACGCCATCTTACGCAACCACCAATTTCAATGATTATTATGAAACTGAAGCTACAACTGATGATGATGACGACGACGATGATGGTCCTTCTGTTCTGTCAGATGAAATAGTAATACCAGTTAATGGTATAAATGATAATCCTCCCACAAATTCGACACCCAAGGCAATTCTCCCAAATGATCATGATCACAATGATAATATTTCTGTTCTCTCCGGCGATTTTAATGATGGTTTTGTTACGACAATTGCACCAGGACAAATTGTTGAAGAGAAACTCCCCTCTGCAAAGTTTCTTGATCCAGAACATGATGATCTTTATGATGACGATGAATCATCTGAACTATCCGACGAAATTATTATACAGAATAGTGGCACAGAAGAGCCATGTACAGACGAAACTTCGTCAGTTCCAGAAGACCAACACGTCTCTTCAACAACGGTTGCTCCAGTAAAAGATCCTCATGTAAAATTGATAGACCTAGATCATGATGATGACGATGATGGTCCTTCGGTCCTGTCAGATGAAATAGTAATGCCAGTTAATGGCACGACACCCAATGCAATTCTCCCAAGTGATCATAATGATAATATTTCTGTTTCCGGCGACTTTAATGATGGTTCTGTTACGACAATTGCACCGGGACAAATTGTTGAAGAGAAACTCCCCTCTGCAAAGTTGCTTGATCCAGAACATGACGATCTTTATGATGACCATGAACCATCTATACTGAATATTGGCACAGAAGAGCCATGTACAGACGAAACATCGCCTGATACAAATGAACAACCCCCCGCTACAACAGTGACTCCTGTAAAACATCATCACATAAGGTTGATAGACCCAGATCATGATGATATCTGTGATAACGATGAACCATCTTTACTTTCTGATGCCACAGAAAAGCCCTGGTCCGATGATAGTGAATTCACAACTTTAAGACCCGAACCGACTGGTTTGGAAGAACATTCTAGCACGGACTTCATTGATTGGAATATTCCTTTTACCACCCCTCCAACAGCGGCTAAAGAAAAGCTTCCTTCTGCTAAATTGGTTGATTTCGAACATTATGATCTCCTTGATGATGACGACGATGAACCGTCTGTTCTTTCTGATGAAATAATAATCCCACATGCTTTCACTGAATATCCCAGTTCAAAGACAGAAACTTCTCCTACACCTGTCAATGATTCAGATATTTCTACCACGACAGCATCTCACGTACAAAAAATTCCGCCTGTACAGTTATTTGATCCAGACCATGACGTTGAATCTTCTGGATTTCCAGACAAAATAAGTATTACAGATTGTGTTACGGAAGAAGTTACAACTTTAAGACCTCAACCATCTGGTTTGGAAGAACACACGGACTTTATTGATTTAAATATTCCTTATACAACCTCTCCAACGGCGGCTAAAGAAAAACTACCTTCTGCAAAATTGGTTGATTTCGATCATTATGACCTCCTTAATGATGACGACGATGAACCGTCTGTTCTTTCAGGCGATATAACAATACCAGAGACTTTCACTGAATATCCCAGTTCAGAGACAGCAACTCTTCCTGCAACTGTAAGGCCTACTACGACAGCGTCCAACAAACGAAAACTTCCGTCTGTAAAATTGTTAGATCCCGACCATGACGACGAATCTTCTGGACTTTCAGACAAAATAACTATTACAGATTGTGTTACAGAAGAACCGGAAATAGGTTCTACAACAGAATATCCTTCAGATTATCACGACCTTGACGATGGCACTGAGAAAACGCTCCATGATCAAACCGCTAACAAAAAGCCTCATTCTGTAAAATTAATTGATCCAGACCATGATGATTGCTTAGACGACGATGGTCCCTCTGTTCTGTCAATCCCAGAGGAACCAACTAAGAGTGACGCTGTATCCGATGCCCACGAAGAAGATCCTTCTTTAAAGTTTTTGAATGACAATTGGGATTACAATTATTCTTCCATACTACCCGACGATATAAATAAACCAGCTAATGGTACAGAGGTTCCAATTTCTGTTCTTGGTATTAGTGAAAAGCCTGACTCGAAACCACACGATCCCGAAGACGATGATGAAACAAAGGTTTTGTCATTTGAAATTGTAATACCCGAACATACTTCCAACACAAATTCACCTTTACCATCTACAATGCCACCGACAACTATGACGGAAATGATATCACCAATTACACCTTCCAAATTCACTGAAGTTCAAACAACACCTACGACTGAAGTCCAAACAACACCTACGACAGAAATTATACCACCAATAACAGATTCCAGATCCACTGAAGCCCAAACAACACCTATGACAGAAATTATACCACCAATAACACATTCCAGATCGACTGAAGTACAAACAACACCAACACCTACTCCGAAATATTTAGAAACAACACAATCAAATAACAATCATAGTGAAATTACACTGCACTTTAGGCCGGATGGTTGTTCCTCGGAATTGGGAAATTCCGCAATGAAACCTTCGGAACAAAAAAATATTTATATAAGCCTTTTAAATTTAGATGATACAAACAAACCAGTGAATAATTGTACTAATAATACTAATATTAACCAAAATACAGCCAAACTAACACCAGGTGAACTGAAAAAAGCCAACATGCCACGTTTGGAGATTTTCGTTGAGCGGCCCATGGATGTTCGTTTTGTCATATGCCCAAAGACTTGTAAAAAGGACCACAAGCATAACTATGGTAAGTAGAAGTCTCTGTGTATACAAAAAAATGTCTTGTGTTGTTAATTCTTATTTTTCCTTCTTTTTTTAGGTGATAAAAACAATCGTGCTGTCCACTTAAAATGGTATCCCAATAGATCGAACCAGACCATGGCCCTTGAGACTTCGAATCGATTAAAAATCGATGGTTAAGTTGTTTAATTAGTTTTATGTTCTAATAGTGATGTTAGTTATTAAATAAAAAAATCCCCTTTTAGTTTAAGAAATTATACAAGCAAAAAAAAAAAAACAAAATGAAATTTAACTAATAAACAACTAAATATCGTTACTGCAATAATTTTTGCGCTATTCTTCATTTGGTATCTTGTTGATTTTTTTGAGAGTATTTCGGCTTTTAAACTTATTTACATCGAAGCTTTTTGTCGTGTTAACCTCCAATTTTAAACAGATTTGTCAGATTTTATAAAAAATGCGTCATTTAAGTTGTCAATTCTATAGAATATTTATTTATTTTAGGATTAAGAAAAGAGATCCAATTTACATCTAAAAGGTTTTAGTCAGTTAAAAATTAGGTCTGTACGAGAACCCAAAAGTTTGTACAAATTTGTAAAAAATTTTAGAAAATGCTGTTCGATAACAAACTTGTAAAGTAAAAGAGAGCGAATTTGGTGAGAATATTGGGAATGAGAATTACTAGTTGTTGCAAGCAAAATTTTCCTTGTAAGAATTTGCAAGTTTGATCGCCTGATATAAATTCGAATGTTTTGTGGCGGACTTTGCAATTCTTGGCAAAAACATAAACAAACATTTGGTTATTAAAATAATTACAAGGTAAACAAGTAAGAACGGCGTTAAGTTCGGCCTGGCCGACCTTGTTATACCCTCCACCACGAGTTGTATTGAATTAAAATGGATCAATTAGTTTCCTTTCGTTTATGAAGAAGACAGAATACCAGAAGGTATTGTTCTAAGAGGCAATATCGAAACGCGCACCTATACCGACGAATTTCAGTCGGAAATGGGGCTAAATAAAGGCGTGGACGTATACCAACAAATTTCAGGTGGAACGTTTTATATCCTCAACCAACACTAATTAACAAATTTCAACCATTTTGGTGGTATAATTGAACTAAAACCTTCAAAATACCGAATATCGGGAGGTACCGTTCTATGGGGGCTATATGAAGGCGTGAACCTATACCAACAAATTTCAGCAATTTTGGTGGGATAATGAAACTAAAACCTTCAAAATACCGAATATCGGGAGGTACCGTTCAATGGGGGCTATATAAAGGCGTGGACCGATATATCCCATTTTCAATACCAAACATCCTGCAAGTAATAAAAGCTTCTGTACCAAATATTGACTCTCTATCTTTAAAGTTGCGAGCTGTATCTTGATTTCAACAGACAGACGGACATGGTTAAATCGACATAGAATTTTATGCTGATCAATAATATATATACTTTATAGGGTCTCCGACGAATATTTCGATGTGTTACAAACGGAATGACAAATTTAATTATACCCTCCATATGGTGGAGGGTATAAAAATGTTCTGTCATATTGTTTATTCATAATTAAAAAACGTACAGTCGAAATCGCTTATAACGTCGTCGTTTATAACGTCATATCGCTTATAACGACGAAATCCAAATGTCCCGAATTTCTCCCATTTATATTCCACACAAGTAAAAAATATCGCTTATAATGTCATCGCTTATAGCGTAAAATCTGTTGTAACGTCGGATTTTTTGAAATATTTGAATTTTGCTATCGGTTATAACGTCGAACCATTCGAGGAAGAACAATTTTTCTCAATATTTTGTTGTATGTATTTTTTTAAATCAAACAACAACAAACCACCAAACATATGCACAACATGTTCGAAGATGGGGTTAAACAAATGAATTACGGCTGCCATGTAGGCGGTCTCAAGTCAATTAAGCTTGACATTTTGCCACCCAATGTCTCATCTGTTTAACAAGCAATAGACCAAGGAGTAATAAAATCATTAAAATCGCATTACCGGGATCGACAAATATCCACTATCCTGGCAAGAATAGAAAAGGATGAAAGTCCGAAATTAAATTCGTTGGATGCAGTGTTATTTTTAGATGAAGCCTGGAAAATTTAGCGTCTTCCGTCATTGCTAATTGTTTTCATTATGCGGGATTATTGGTCCTTTGAACGATTCTGAAGACATTTGTGTCTATTCTCATTTCTCCCAACACGTAGAAGAATTGATGAATTAGTTGTTATAGATGCCATGTAAAATAACGACAACATAATATTGGACGTTTTTAATTAAGGCAATTCTAACGAAGAAATTGAGGATACTACAGAACCAGAATTTCAATTACCGCCAGTGTCAGACGCATGCTTAGCAGTAGAAACTCTTTAAAAATTTATTTACTCAGAAGATGTTACAACAAAGAAGTTGTTTTGGAAACCCTTTCAAAACTCAGATCTGCTTTAAATTTAAACTTATGAATTCCAAAACAGCCAAAACTAAAATAACAGGCTATTTTAAATAAAGCCATATCCTATATTAACATAATATATCGGCAGAAGAATGAATTTAATGTCCTTATTTTTTATTATATATATATATATATATATATATATATATATACATAAATATATATACATATATATCAAGCTTTTTGTAGAAAATTAACTTATGTTGAAACTGAGGTATGGGGTATTGTAACTCGCGATCAGTTTTACTATACCATAACTTTTGACCGCATTTCGGTAAAATAAACTGTTTTAGCCCGATTCACCGAGGGGTTTCTTAAAATAATAATTTGAGCGGAAGCTGTGGTCGTACTAATGTAAAAAATCGGAAAAAAATCGTTGAATTAAACGAGTTTCATTAGGTAATTTTCCAATTAGTGGTTTTACAACACAATGTAGAGCTTAATGCTCAAAGGAGAAGTTAAAGAGTACACTTCAGAGTTGAAGTTTCTAATGTATGATTTTTTAATATATCCACTGTATCTACCTCAAACGGATGCTGACATTTTGAAACCTAAAAAATTGGGTTTTTTGAATTTTTGCTCTAATCGGGACGCGCAGCTAAATTTCCCTAAAAGCTTATGATTTTATTGTAGTACACACGATTTTGCATTTTTTAATGTATAACATGAGGGTGTAGCCCGCACAGGATCACAGTAACCTGCGCACAAACACGAAATTTTTGTGCGTAAATTTTTCTCAAAAACCTATTTTTTTGGTTTAAAATTTACAAACGTCATTCGATATCCGTGGAAACCAGCGTAAATTTAGTTTTTTTACGTTCTGAATCTAACAAGCCACGACGCGTAAAAATATACCCACTAGATCGGCGGATATGATACCCCTCAAATTTCGAAAATTTGCAAAAAATTATTTTGAAAATATCGCATATTAAAACGCGTTTTGGATGTGTCAGTTCTACTTAAATAAATAGATCGATACGCGTGTTTAAACTGTGCGAAAACAGATATTTAAAAACTCTCGTAAATCCAGAGATATAATAGATTTTTTCTAAAAATTGAGTGCGATGCTACATCCACGGTTCTTGATGGATCGCATTGAAACGGCATAGAATGATGTATTTTTTAATGGTGATTATTGAAATCGGATGCGCATAAAATGTAAATGAACTTCGCGGAAATTATGACCATTTTACAGTATTTTGTACCCTAGTATGCAGCAGATGCTACATCGTGGCCGCCAAATAAAATTTGACAAACTGTACATCAAATAAGAGGGATTGATTCGCTGTGTTGGAAAATCGGATGCGCATCATGTCATTTTCATAATTACGCGGTTTATATGCATCTCAAATGTTATAATATTCAATATAACATTATTTTAACGTTATGCAACAATTGGAATTCCTTGTGATTTAATATAAGGTTCTAATAATATTATCCAATAGGAAAAATATTAGCGAAAAATTTGTTACAACGGAATATCATCATTATTGCGCGAAATTTTGACGAAAATGCCGAAGAACTCAAACATTTTTTCTCCAACTTTTCCGATAAAACCATAAAAAAATAAAATTAGAATAATATGATTTTAATTTTTTCCTAATATTTTCTTCGCATTTTTGCAAATAACATGAATACTATAGCTCCAACCTTCACAACTTAGGTTTCATTTTATTCCTCAAAATGTCTGGATGCTGTTATAATTTTTTTATATATTTTTTGTAAGTATGAGCGCTATTGTTTCAAAAATATGTTTGTAAATACGTGAAATTATTTAACAAATTTGATTTTTCGCGAATCCATTGAGACTTTCCGATTATTTTTTGCATCATCGCAAAGATTATGAATTCAGTTAACGATAATAGCATATAACAGCTAACTATATTAAGCCGTGACTTTTTTAGAATTTTTTCTAATTATCATAATTAAAACGGTCATATCTTTTGCGCGCAACGATCAATGTTAGTAACGAAAACAGATTTGGAATGCTGATTTTTTTCTTAATCTATGTACCAAAAATCATTGATGTAGTATCACAAATTTTTTTTGATTTTTTTGAAATGGAAAAGACAATTTTATACATTTTTCCTGATATATATATATATATATATATATATATATATATATATATATATATATATATTAGGGCTATAACCAAAAAAATACCACCGCATAGCCGTGTACAGCATGGGAAACTATTATGAAATACGGCGTAAATTTTTCTCTATCGCGAAAAAAGTTTCCGCACCAAATGCATTGAAGTTCAGTAATGCATTTTTTAATTTTAGCTGTTATGACAACATATTTGCTTTTAATTAAAATTTTTATTTTTTTGTAATCCAATTTAAAATCATTATCAAAGCGTTCTGGACCAATTTGTTCGCAAATCGCGCCATTTCGTAGCATATTAGGAACTTTTGATACTATTGCAATTTTTGCTTTTTCTTTATAAACTCGTGAATTTTATGTTTATATTTTTTGTACCTACCGGACAAAAGAATATGGGGTCATTTGCAAAGAAGTCGCGAAAGTTACAGGCTGTTTTTGTTGACTTTGCCTGTGAAAATCGTATATGTTTTTTACAAAAATACAACACCAGTACCACGTGGGGAATTTTGTCCTAATAATGAAAACGTGTTTCTAAGATCGATTCGGTGAAAAAAGTTTCCGCGCCGACTGTAATTACTAAAACCCTTTTGATATTTTTTCTACTTATAATTTTAAATTTGCTTTGTTTGAATAAATATTCATAGAAAAAAATACAATTCTCAGAGGCAAAGTCATTAAAACTGTCTGTAACTTTCGCGAAGTTGTTGCAAATGACACCATATTGTCTTGTCCAATAGGTACAATAAATATGAACATAAAATTCACGAGTTTATAAAGAAAAAACAAAAATTGCAATAGTGTCAAAAATTCCTAAAATGCTCCGAAATGGCGCGATTTGAGAACAAATTGGTCCAGAACGCTTTGGTAATGGTTTTAAATTAGATTACAAAAAAATAAAAATTTTAATTAAAAGCAAATATGTTGTCATAACAGCTAAAATTAAAAAATGCATTACTGAACTTCAATGCATTTGGTGCGGAAACTTTTTTCGCGATAGAGAAAAATTGACGCGGTATTTCATAATAGTTTTCCATGCTCTACACGGCTATGTGGTGGTATTTTTGATATTTGCAAAAAAGTTTAAAAAGTTATAGCCCTATTATATATATATTATAGAGGTTTCTATTCATTGCGGCATTCAGGTGGCTTCTTTCGTCTTGTAGACCCGTCCATTCTTGGATGTTTCTTATCCACGATGTTTCTTTTCTGCCTCTCGGTCTTCTTCCCTCTATAGTTGTTTGCATAATGGCCTGGAGCATTACATGTCCTAAGTAGGATGTTTTTCGGTTTTTTATATTGCGTATAAATTCTCGTTCGACATTCATCCGTCGTAGCACTTCTTCATTTGAAACGCGGCCTGTCCACCGAATTTTTAGGATATGGCGATAAATTCACATTTCAAAAGAATTAATTCGTTTTTCGTCTGCTAGTTTTAGCGTCCAGGTTTCGGCAGACTATAATAATACTGAAAATATGTAGCATCTGACAAAACGTATATTTGTTGATAGACTCTTCTCGCTGTTTCAATTCGACATTTGATTTCGCTTGACATATCCCACTGTTCGTTTGTCTGTACTCCTAGATATTTATACATATGTCCTTACTCTTTCTATTTGTGTGTTATTTATTATCATTGGTACATTACTATCCATCTATTTTTTTCTTATGTTGATTGTTAATCTATTGTTACGAATGTAACTGATAGGTTTAGGTTAATTTAGTTTAATTTCCGTTAATTTAAAAATTTGAATTGTAACGTAAAGTTTTTATTACGCAGTTACTTTATTTAAGCAACAACAACTACCATGTAGAACTCTCTTCATTATTCTAGATGTTACTTTACCTTTTATTAATGTGCTTTTGTCTGTTTTGCCATAATCATGTAATTATCGTTTAGTTGCTACTTCTTTCTTGCATTTGTTTGTTGTTGTAATTACGTCATTACTGTGCTTGTCGTCCGCCTGTATTCCCCCATGTATGTATGTGAGTATGGTTGTTCGCTTAGTGCGAATGTGCGTCTGTGTGTTCGTTGCACAGATTCGAGGTATTGCCAGACTTTCTGGATAATTCTAGACCAAGGAGACTTTGGGGTATAAATACAGGGGAACTGGCAATGACGAGTTGAGTTGTGTTTTAAGCGTTGAACTGAACAGATCGGTTAAAGAATAGCTGCGTGCTAACTAGAAACTTGCTGTGTGCTTAGTAATTAAAGTCGGTTCCGAATAAGTGTAATAATGTAAATAAAGCATTGTAGAAACGTAATCTAAAACGAACCCTGTTTTATTTGTTACAAATCGTATCGGGGAATAAAACAACGTCTATACGGAGATTAGTTAAACCTAATTCCGTAACAATTGGTGTCAGCAGTGAGATTACGATCATCCTACAATGAAGTTTAAGGATCTACGAGTGGAAGACTTGAAGAAGGAGCTAAGTAAGTTGGAGTTGTGTTCTACTGGCAACAAGGCCGAACTACAAAAACGCTTGTTGGAAGAGTTCGAGCGCCGTGGAATGAACATCGATGAATATGAGTTCGACGGTAAGGAGGAAGTCGAGTTATCGGCAAAAGACGAATCCAGCGTTGAGGAAGTTTCGTCGGTAGCTGCCAGGGGAGACGATTTGAAATCAATGCTGGCTATGATGATGGTGGAAATTAGGAAAATAGAAGGAAGCTCCATGGAAATGAATAAGAAAAGCGAAGAAACTTCCAGACTTATGATGGAAATGAAGGCAGAAAATTGTAGAATGATGGAAGAAAATTCCAGAAAATTAGAGGAAAAATTAGAAGAGAACTCTAGAAAAATCTCTAAGGGCATGGAAGAGAAACTAGAGGTAAATTCTAGAACAATTAACGAGAAACTCGAGAACATCACGATGGTGATTGAAAAGAGAGTAGAAAACGTGGAGGTACAAATGAAAGAGTTGGATAAAAAGATTTTGTCTGTTGACGAGAAATTTCTGGCTCAAGATGAGAAGATTCTGGGCATAGAAAAGAAAATGTCGGAACTGGAAATTAAAGGCGGTCCAGTGAGAGCTATCCATAACGCGTTAAAAATTAAGCCTCCAGTGTTCGATGGCTCTACCTCTTTAAATGTGTTCAAATTACAGTTCGAGACATTGGCTGCTAGAGATTCTTGGAACGACAACGACAAGGCGGTATCACTCCTTATGGCATTGAAGGGTGATGCTGCTGACGTATTACAGAGTATTCCCGCCGCTTCTAGGAATAACTATGGGGATATAATGGCTGCTCTCGAACGTAAGTACGGTAGTGAACACAAGCAAGAGATCTACCGAATGGAACTTAGGGGAAGAGTTCAGAAGCCAAATGAGACCTTACAAGACTTTGCGGCTGATATAGAGCGGTTGGCGCAGTTGGCATATCCAGGAGAGACACATCCATTGGTGGACCGCATAAAGATTGAGACATTTGCTAGTGGTATTCGTGATCCAGAGGTAAAATTTGCGGCGTATGCGGCACCGATAGGAACATTTGCAGAAACCGTGTCATTTGCCCTGGCCCAAGAAACCGCGAGGATGATGGTGAAACCTAAAGCTTACAACGTGCGGAGGCTGGAAATCCAGGACAACAATTCCCAGACCGTTGTCGACCTGCTGAAAGATGCACTAATGCGTGTGAAACGAGGTGCTGGCAGAACGAAAAAGACGTGCTATAACTGTCGGAAAACTGGACACTTGGCCCGAGAATGCAGAGTGAGACAAGCAAGGCCCAGATCCACCTCACCGCCTTCAAAAAGCAACGACCAACCGGTGGCCAAGAATCTGCAAAGAGAGACATCAATACAGCAAGTTCTGCTAATCACGAGGCGCCGCTGGCAGAGGATGAAAACGATGGTCCCACAATTTCTATAGCCATAGTCCAGCAGAAGAACCACAACTCGATATCAATCTGGACATAAAGCACCGTGTGATGACATGGTCCAATGTGGAAATACCGATAAGTGTGGGCTACAACGAGAAAAGCAAACATCGCCCAAAGCCAGAATCCGGCGAGATCGCTGTCGATGTCCGTACGCTGAAGGTGGAAGCCGCCGACAATTGGCCAGTAGGAAAGCGGAAAAATCCAGCAACGAGGACGAGAAAGCGAAGATGTACGTCGAGGAAGGTCCATCGAAAAGCGGCCGTACAACAAGGAAGGACAAGTCCGATGACGACCAGGTGGCACTTAGGAGGGTGACCGAGAAAGAAGATATAACGTCACGATACCTGGAGAGAAAAGAGCGAAAGTCCAAAGCTAATGGCGTAGAGGGTACATCTAAATCAGTTGCTACCACTACGGAAAAAGAACTGTGTCTAGTCCAGAGGAACAGGCTAAGCGGGAGGCAGTGTTACCAATGCCCATACCACCGAGAGGGAACTGTGCCTATTCGGGACGAACAGGCTTAAGCGGGAGGCAATGTTACGAATGTAACTGATAGGTTTAGGTTAATTTAGTTTAATTTCCGTTAATTTAAAAATTTGAATTGTAACGTAAAGTTTTTATTACGCAGTTACTTTATTTAAGCAACAACAACTACCATGTAGAACTCTCTTCATTATTCTAGATGTTACTTTACCTTTTATTAATGTGCTTTTGTCTGTTTTGCCATAATCATGTAATTATCGTTTAGTTGCTACTTCTTTCTTGCATTTGTTTGTTGTTGTAATTACGTCATTACTGTGCTTGTCGTCCGCCTGTATTCCCCCATGTATGTATGTGAGTATGGTTGTTCGCTTAGTGCGACTGTGCGTCTGTGTGTTCGTTGCACAGATTCGAGGTGTTGCCAGACTTTCTGGATAATTCTAGACCAAGGAGACTTTGGGGTATAAATACAGGGGAACTGGCAATGACGAGTTGAGTTGTGTTTTAAGCTTTGAACTGAACAGATCGGTTAAAGAATAGCTGCGTGCTAACTAGAAACTTGCTGTGTGCTTAGTAATTAAAGTCGGTTCCGAATAAGTGTAATAAAGTAAATAAAGCATTGTAGAAACGTAATCTAAAACGAACCCTGTTTTATTTGTTACAAATCGTATCGGGGAATAAAACAACGTCTACACGGAGATTAGTTAAACCTAATTCCGTAACACTATATTTTTCACTAGTCTTCATAAGTGCATCTACTAGTCGTTGTAATCCTGCTAAGCTGCTTGCCAGTAATGTGGTGTCATCAGCGCACAGTGGTCGAAACCACTGATCTAGCGGCGCGATATTAATAACTTGGAAACGAATGAATATATCTTTCTGAAATTTTGCACAAACTCAATCTGTGTCTGTGGGTAATTATGGACTAAATATGAACAACATAGGCAAATATTTTGGTATAGCCCCCATATAACGGTACCTCCTGATAATCGATATTTTGAGGATTTAAGCCACCTTTTCCTTCCAAATTAGCTGTAATTTGGTACCTAGGGTTCCTAGTGATCACTAAACCTTTCCACCAAAAATTGTGGACATAGGTCCATGTTTGGGTATAGGCTCCTTTTAAGGTACCTCCCGACTTTCAGTAGTTTGGGGATTTAAAGCTACATTTTCCGACCAAATTAGGTGTAATTTGGTATTTGGGGTTCCCAGTGGACACAAAAATTCTCCACCAAAAATTGCGAACATAGGTCTACATTTTGATATAGCCCCCATATAACCGTACCGACAGATTTTGGGTATTTTGAGGATTTAAGCTATTTTTCAAGAAGATTTATCAGCAAGATTTGCAGCTATTTGCAGCTAAATTTTGGTTATTCGGAATCTAGGGAGTCCAATTTAATTATTAAAAAAATAACTGGACCGAACTTCGGTGGACCTTTGTAGTTACGCTCCATCCAACAAAAGTATATTGCACTAAAAACATACAAAAAATAATAATTTTTGAAAATTTATTGCTTTATAACTATGTAACTTCAGGCCCCAAACATTTTATTTTAATTTAACTTAAACCCTCCCCTATCAATAAAATATAAACTTTGTTTAGTTTTATTATGAATTTATTTAACAATATAATATAATGGAAAACATTTCGCAATTTTATACTTTGATTTTTTTTTCGCGCCGCTAGATCAATGATTTCGTCCTCTGTGCAGCGTAGCGAATGTTATTGATGAGGGTATTGTTTATACTAATACCAATGTTCTTGGAAGCTATTGATTCTTGAAATATTTTTTCCGAATATAGATTAAACAGAAGTGGTGACAAAATACATCCTTGCCTTACACCCTTTGAAATTGGGATATTGTCAGATAATTCACCATCCACTTTAATTTTTGATACTTTTTTCCAGTATAGATTTTGAATACATCTTTTATCGCATTCTTCTAGTCCAATATCGGTTATAACATCCATCAACTTATCGTGTTTTACGGTATCAAAGGCCTTCTCGTAGTCCACAAAGCAAAGAAAGACGCCCTTTTGAACTTCGCGACATTTTTGTACTAGAACGTGAACTCCAAGCAATGCTTCTCGGGTACCCATGCCTTCTCTGAATCCAAATTGTGTGTTACCCATATGTATCACGCATAATGGGTATATTCTTCCGTGTATTATTTTTAAAAAGATTTGTAGAGCATGGTTCATAAGGCTAATTAGTCTAAAATCACCGCACGAATTCGCATTGTTTTTTAGGTATTGTTACAAATGTCGATTCCAGCCAGTCTTGAGGATAATGCCCTGTGGCGTAAATTCGATTGAATAATCTCAATATTAGTTGTATATTTCTTCCTTCTATTAGTTTCAGTACTTCGGTGGGTATTTCATTAGGGCCCGATCCTTTTTATCTTTCATGGTTTTTATTGTTGCTTTTAATTCTTCCTCTGTAATGGGTCTTATCGTTAAACCGCTTTGATTTTCTGTATTTTGTAATTGTGTAAAAGTACTAAATGGTACTAAATTTTGTACGACTTGAATTTGGATGAACGAATAGAGCTGGAATTCTGAAATTGAGATTACAGTTGGAGTGGTGGTTTTGGAAATTCGAACTTATAGGTACGAAAAGTACCAAATGGTACTAAATTTGGTACAATTTAGATTTGGGTGAATGGGTAGAGTTGGAATCCTGAGATTTGGAATTAAGATTGCTATTGGATTTGGGTGAACTGTTGAGCTTGAATCCTGAAATTTGGAATAAGTATTACAGTTGGGTTGTAGGTTTGAGATAGTTTTGGAAATTCCTATTTATGGGTACGAAAAGTACATACTACTGGGTACGAAAAGTACTAAATTTGGTACAATTTGGATTGGGTAAACGGATAGGGCTGGAATCCTGAGATTTGGATTACTGCTGGAGTGTAGGTTGAGATATGGAGGTAGTTTTGAAAATTCGTACATATGGGTTCGAAAAGTGCCCAGCAAAATTTGAAGGAAGGGGTTCCATGCGATGACGTGATTTCATGTCATCTTTTGCATTGGTTCAAACGAAGTCGTGAAAGATCCTTATCAGCATTTCAACCCATTCCATCGATCCAATAGAGATGAATTTTGTGTTTTTATTTATACACATTTTTTTTAAATATATAAAATTAATTACTTACAATAGGTTTACCCCCAGTTTATGTATTTCGAAACGAAAATGTGTGCGCATGAAACACACCCAAACTTTAGTTTTTGAAATATTATTGCCTTTGCTTTTACTTCAAAACAAAAAACAAATTTGAAAAACACACTCAAATTTGGTAGTCTTTCTTGCGCATTCATTTTCTTATCGACATACATGAACAGGCTGTTAATGTTGTCGGAGACTCGAAATCACAGCCAACGTTTAAAACTCTCGTCGTAATGATAATGTCATTGCAAAGGCTTGGTGAAAATGACATGCCAAAGCATTGGTGGAAATGACATGCCAAAGCTTTGGTAAAAATGATATGTCAAAGCATTGGTGTATAGCTGTATCTTTTGGGGTCCACGCTCATATAAAATTCATCGATGAAGATGCTGAAAAGATGACATGCCAGATCACTTGCACCCATGATTGAATGGCATCGAACATTTTGATGGATACTAAACAGTACTAAATTTTGAACTATTTGGTTTTGGGTGAATGGAAAGAGCTGGAATCCTGAGATTTGGAATTAAGATTACTGTTAGAGTGTAGGTTGAGATATGGAGGTATTTTTGAAAATTCGTACATATGTGTACGAAAAGTACTAAAATGTACCAAATGGATTAAGCTCGTCGGATAGAGCTGGAATTCTGAATTTTGGAGTTAAGAGTACTATTGGATAGTAAGTTTGAGGTATTTTTGGTAAATTCGTACTTATGGATACGAAAAGGGTTTGGGTTTGGGCGAGCGGCTGGAGCTGGAATCTTGAGATTTGGAATTAAGATTACTGTTGCATTGTAGGTTTAGGAAGTTGGATGGTTGAATGGAGCTGGAATTTTGAAAATTGGAATTAAGGTTACTGTTAGAATTTGGGATGGAGGTAGTTTTGGAAATTCGTACTTAATGGTACCAAATTTAGTACAATTTGAATGAATAGATGGAGCTAAAATCCTGAAATTAGGGTTTTAGATTACTGCTGGAGTGAAGGTATAAGATATGGAGGTAGTTTTGGAAGTTCTTATGTGTACTAAATTTTGTAAAATTTGAATAGAACAAAATCCTGAAATTTGAAATTAAGATTAATGTTGGAGTTTGGGGTTGAAATACGGAGGTAATTTTGGAAATTCGTACTTATGTGTACGGAAAGTAATAAAGGGTACTAAATTTGGTATTGGTGGCAAGGAACTACATTTTGCGTAGGATAGAGAAATTGAGGTGGTTTTTGAGATACGTACAGAAAATACATGAAAAGTACTAGGACAGAGTTGTAATTCTGATATTTGGAATGAAGATTGCTTGCGTAGGGTTGATATGTAGATATGTTTCTACGAAAAGTACTAAACGGTACTAAATTGGTTATTGGGTTTAGGTATATAAGAGATTTTCTGAATTTTGGCATTAGGGTCACTGTTTGTGTGTAGGTTTGTGATATGGAGTCGGTTTTGGTAATACATTCTATAAGTGTACGTAAGGTACCAAATAGAGTTAAAATTCTGAGTTTTTGTATCAGGGTTTTTTGATATTGAATTTTAGAAATACGTACCATAAGTATACTAAAATTATTAAACAAGATGGGGATGTGTTTTTGGAATGCTACTTAATTTAGTATTCGGCGTAGGGGTATCGCGAAATTTGTTATTATGGGAACTTTTGTGTGAGGTTGGTTTTTTAAATACTTTAGTACGTACAAATGTACTAAATATTGACATGGGTCTAGACATAGACTTCGAATTCAGAAGTTTGGAACTGAGTTCAGTGTTGCTGTGTAGGAAGAGCTTTGGACATATGTTCCGTAGGCAAACGAATGATACAACAACTTGGTAAATGGTACTCCCAGTAGAAATGATAGAGCTTGAATTCTGAATTTTGGTATTAGGAGCAGTGTTGGTGTGTACGGTTGAAATGTGGAGGTGGTTTTGGAAATGCGTAGTATAACCCCTAGTTTATGTATTTCGAAACGAAAATGTGTGCGCATGAAAGACACCCAAACTTTAGTTTTTGAAATATTATTTCAGTTGCTTTTGCTTCAAAACAAAAAACAAATTTGAAATACACACTCAAATTTGGTAGTTTTTCTTCCGCAATCGTTTTCTTATCGACATACATAAACAGGCCCTAAAGGCCTGCGTACATAAGCTGCTCTGCCTGATTGCCTTGCTTTCCTTCTTCATTTCTGACATAACAAAAATAAAAGAATAAAGGCACTAAATTTAGTATTGGGTAATGGAATAGATCTGGAGAATTCGAACGAATTTGAATTCGAATCGTCTTACAGAAACCGGCCAAAGGGGTGCTGAAAGTAGTAATGTTGAACCATTGGCATTGGGAAGGTTAGGAATTTTGTAATTTGAATAAATTTTTCAATTTTTATTTTATTAATTCTGGAATAAATAAAACGGGTGTCTGTTTGCATTCTCTTTTCTATAAATGGCAACTTTTTGCTAACGAAGTAGCGGGCATTTTGCTAGTATATATATATATATATATATATATATATATATATATATATACACGTTATGTATGTTCGTTTACTCAAAATTTGTACAAATTGTTTCTGGATGTTGTTCGTTTACGCTACAGTACAATACAAAAGAACTTCGTCGTTTACAAGAAGTTACTGGACTTATACAAATTATTGAGTAAAGTAACACACCTATTGTTGTAAACTAAACAAGGAGTAATAGTACGTTTATATATAACCGGATTTAACAAACCCACTGGGTTTTAAATGTCAATTCCATTACACATACGTCAAACAAATCCTCATAAAGAAGGTTAACCCTATAAGGCTATAATATAAACATGGCCTAAAGTTGTTAAAAAGTAACAGGAATGTGGATTCCTGTCCAAAAATATGTTATGGGTACTTTACACGATATGTTTTTTACATATGAGTTGTCACTTTTTATATACAAAGTGTATACGCAAAGTGACAACACATATGTAAAATAACATATCGTGTAAAACACCCATTAACAAAACATTTGCATGACATACCCAGCAAAATAAATTGGAAGTAGTGCAATGTGGACTAGTTCTGTCACGGCATGTTTTGATGCAGTTCAACTGGAGTCGTGAAAAAGGCACTCCAGTCCTCACATTTTAACCGCATTTGGATGCAATCCAAAGAATCACATCCACTTGTCACATTTTAACAACATCCGGATGCAGTTCAACGGAGTCGTGAAAAAGGCACTCCAACTCCTCACAATTTAACAGCATCCGGATGCAGTCCAAACGGAGTCGTGAAAAAGGCACTCCGTTCGCTACATTTTATTAGCAGTTGTTAGAGATCCCTACATGTACATAAATCAGATTGTACATCTCTACAGGCAGCGGTTTACATTTTCCAAAAAGAGATAAGCGTGTTAACATGTCCAAACATTTGTTAATACAAACTAAATAATATTTAATATTTAAATAATATTTAATTTGTGAACATTTTTCCGGCAACTCACGAGAAGAAAATTTCCGAATGGAGTTTTGTTGGAGTACGTGTCGAAATCTTAACTGGTGATGGGAAGACAACCCATTTAGCAAATGAAGCAAAAACAGTTCAGCTTCGAACAAATGCAAGCGGAGGAAACACGCATGCTTGCGATTGAATTCAATGGAAAATTTTCATAATTTGTGTTAATGTAATAAAGTTGTTAATATTTTTGTTTTACACAAATAATAAATGCATTTTATTTGTTCTGGCATATTTTGTAATGGCTTGTACAATTTCCGCAGAATGCCTATATCAAAACACGTGCTTTGGACTGCCTCCTATTCTACCCCAAAGGGTGTTGCGAGGCCCTCAAACGCCTAAGTCCGTGCCTGGATGCCCAAAAAAAATTTTGCGTGGAGGGTTTTTTAGGGGAGACCATTTTTGCCTTCGTGGCGGTCTCAAATCCACGGCCAAATAAAAGTATTCCTAGCTCCCGATGTGCCGATAAAGATGGGGAAGCTAGGAAGAGCTAATTGTTAGTAGGGAATTAGTATCTATGGGTTTTTTTTAGGCACTTGCTGCGGGTAACCGTATGTTTTTTTGTTTGTTTTGGTTAGCCATGCCTTATTAGTAAGGTTAGTTGTTGTTGGAGGAGGCGAGTTTTGTTGTGTTGCCTCTTGTTTGTGGGAGGGCAAGTTTTTTTTGTCCTCTGTGCCACATATTTGCTATATTTGGTGTGGCAAATCGTTGGGGTGTCTGCGGGGGTTATGGTTTAATACACCCTTCATGCCTGGGTATGGTGGCCAGGACTTAATTTTCAGCAAAAGAACCACATGTGAAGGAATGCATGAGCTGCCCAAACTCTATCAGGAATCGCCTTCACTGAGAATTTGGGTAATCTCTTGCACTCCATCATATGTGGAATACCTGAAATGAAAAGGAAAAGATGATTAATAAATGTAAAATAGGTTATTGTTTGGAAAAAAATAAAATTAGAACGACACAATGTATACTCACGAAAAAACAATGACAAATGTCAGATGTCAATAGGCTATGTATGTCATTCACGGGGATGAGATAACGTGGATATGGGTTGCCAACCAAATAGGCTAGGATCACGGTGCTACCGACAGTGAGTTGTGTACTCTTAAATAGCAGTTGGGAGAAAAATTCTAGCTCTTATTTTTGAGTGAATCTAGATATGAAAATTTCACTAGAAAGGGACCATATATGTTAATTTAGAAGAGGATAAATGGTGTCTGATTAGCAAAATGTCGATCAGTGGAAAGCTGCATTTGCGCACTGAAAAGGTTATAAAAGAGAGTGATCTGTAAAGAGAGGTTAATAGTTAATTAATTGGTGCTGATCGGGAAAAAACCTTTTTAGACGAGAACAGTGAAGTTTTAGTGGAAAATTTGAATGTCCATAAAGATATTAAACTAAAAAAATAACTAGAAATAAAATAAAAGGTGATAATTAATTGAAAGCAAGTGAAAATTAGAAAATTAATTTAAAATTATTCTTTAAAATTAGGTTTGCAGTGGAGTGTTTCTTTCTTTTTTTTTTGTGCTCTTACCCCAGTGTTCTAACAAAGAAATAAGCATTAGGCGAAAGACACAGAGGTAATATATAAAAGTGGCTAACTCTTCCAAAGGAGATTATTAAAATTTATATTTTTTGCATAGGCAAGCCAAATTTGTATACACTGATGTACCGACCAAAAAGGCAAGCAGCGATCTCTCTTGGGGAATAGGAAAGTCAACCCGGTAAAAGACCGTAACCCTATAATTTGTCAAGGTAGGAAAACGATATTTTCCCAATTGTATCTAGAGAAGAATCTCTTGCCGACCGCCATCTACGGGTCAGTGTTGAAACCAGCATTCCACGTAATCTCGGTTCAGCACCAAATAAAACTTTGCTACAATATACCAGTAGCCAAGACAGTGAACACTAATCCCACACATCAAAAATAACTGTTATAATAATCCCAGACACAGAACGCGATCCACACATAAAGGAAAGAAACTGTTCTAATTTTACCGTGTCTGGCAGACCGAAATACGCACCTAGTGCACATTGATGATTCCAAGTTAGAAGAATGAAGCCTTTTAACTATAATAATTAAAAATTCTAAACAGCGATTGATTAATATAAAAAGGAGCTTGGAAACGATGTGCAGAGTTATGAGAAGACGAAAATTCTTAAATTAACCAGACGTCACTACACATAAATCATATTTTTTATTATAATATTTTTATTGACTTATTATTTTTATTTTTTTTATCTAATTTAATATTATTCTTAGTTATCTGTATTGATTTTTTTTATTATTAGTGTTTAAGTATTTGCTTATTACATGTTTTAATTTCTTTTTTCAGCATTCTCAAAGCCGTGAATTGCTTTTAAAATTTCGTTAGTTTTCCCCTTAGGTCACTATATAAAAGAGCTCTTTTGTTTAGGACAGTAGGGTGATTTTCATGATCTGATTTTTGCATTTTTGTTTAGAAATACCTTTTTAAAAGGATTCATTGTTTTCGCTTTGCGGATGTTGAGGTCTATGTTTTTTGTTAATGTCCATTTTTAAAAGGACGAAAATTAACCCATTTGGGTATTAAAAATTGGTGGTCAAAAGACCTGTCGTTTTTAATTAATTCGGCAAATAGCCGTTTAATTTAAACTTTCCTAACAAGGATATATGATAAAGTAAAACAAACATTTTTTAATTACATTTCATAATTTTTGATATTTATTTGTATTTTTTTTTTGTTTCTAAGTTCAAAAATCATAAACGACTTTTAGTATTTTAATAATAATTTTGTTAGTATTAGTTTTTTTATAAATAAATATGATTTCTTGATATGTGTAAGACAAAAATAATAATGTTGTGTTAGATTTTATTAAAGAGGACTAAAGGACGAGGTAAGTGATGGATGTGGGCGGTTAGTGGGGTCACTAAGCAGAAGAAGAGGAGGTAGTGATCATGGTTGGGTGGGCATAATATAGGTCATCAGTTAGGGGTTGAGTATAGGAGGTGATGCATCGTTGTGTTAGTGTAGTATTGTTTGTATAGTGTCCTTGTCTTAATTGCTACATGTCAGGGGTAGGGGTGAAGGGTTGGGACCACACCCAGAGAGGCGACAAGGCTAGCCAGGGCCCAATAAGGAATTGATCCCCCTACAACAGCGCATGTAACAGTATGGCGCCCAAAAATAATGTAATCCGGATATAAATCCGGATGTCTTAGTGAAGTGTATGACAGCAAAACACTTGGCAATAGCCCAATAGAATTTGTTTGAAATAGCCCAACATTTCCCACTCAAGTTTCGGTATTCCAAGGTGTTTCACTGCATAGCCAGTCTGGACGTGAGCCAGAGTGTTGTATGTAGTGATACATCGTGGAATACTGTGGCAAGAGAGGTGAAATGGCATACACAAAACAGGGAAGGATTTGGCCTACAGTGTATAAGTTTGCACAGGGTAGTTTGCAAATAATTTCCTGGGATAAATGTTAGTTTATATTGTTAGGTTTAATTTGTTTTGTGAGCCTGTTTAAATGTAAGGTATCCGTCCTAGTAAATGGCTAGGATCTGTTGTATCTGTCCATATTGAACAGTAGGTATGTACCCGTATACACGGGACATCATGTCACAGTACAAATTTGATATTTTTGTTAGATATTAGTTTAATGTTGTCTTATGCATCACCACCTAGATAGACCTTTTTGAAAGGCCAATAGTAACCGCACACATCACATCTCGTCCGGAAGTCCTCATATGTTAAGAAAAAAAGTGACGTTAGTAAATACCGTGTATATTAAGAAGTTATATCCGTTTCCTGGAGTACAATTGCAAGATTTTTAAAGTATAACCGTCTCGTTGGGAATGAATACTCGATCTAAAGAAAAGAACCGAAAGAGAGATAGACCTGAAATATTTGATTTAAATAGATCTTTAGCGATTGAGAACAAGAAAAAGAGAGAAAATAATAACCTTGAAATGGCAGAAAGTAATCCGAGCGACCAGGGTCAAATTAGGGATATGTCCCAAACCATTAACGTCAGCTCTCCAATAACAAATTCCTTAGGTCCAGTTTATCTGCAAGGAGGTGTAGGGGGTGACCCTCAGACCAGTGCAGCAGCTGCTCAGGGAAATTTGATAGCCAATAGGATTCTGGAGAATAAACTCCATACACTTAAATCTGAAATGGATGAAATAAAAAAGACGTTAATAAATTTGACCAAGGTTATACAAGAAGGTAATAAAATAGGCGAAAATCGCAATCAGGTGCCTGAAAGGTCAGAAGTTCCTACAAATAGTGCCGCAAATGTAGCTTCCACTCAAAAAAATACAGCATTAGATAATTTTACGAGAAAGGATAACGTCCCGAGCAATAAAATAGTACCTTTAGATGCCGCCAATGGCCCAACAGAAATACCGTCTGCTAGGAATAATGCCATACCACCGGTAGATTCCGCTCAGAACCAGCAGAATAATCAAACTTCAGCTCAGAACCGCCATCCGACACCATTTGACCTCCGATATGGATTTCGGATTAATAAATTAGGTCTTCATTTCGATGGAAGTTCATCTGGACTCTCTGTTGAAGAATTTGTGTATAGACTAGAATACTTCCAGCGTCAATACCAAATCCCTTGGGCTGAAATCATACGCGACTTTCCCCTTATACTCACAGGAAGGGCTGAGTCGTGGTATTGGTTGTTTGAGAAGACAAACAAATTTCATGATTGGGATGAGCTCAAATACAGTCTAATGAGCCAATACCAATCCACGAAAACCAATGTAGAGTTGATAGCCGAATTAGCCCAAAGAAGACAACAGCCCAATGAGTCAATAGATGCGTATTTCCAAGCCATGGGTCAGATGAGGGTGAAGTTGCCTCAATCAATTAGAGAATTTGATATGATCAAAATTATAAAGAAGAATATTAGGGAAAACGTTGGCCGGATAGTATATCCTATTCCAGTCTCTTCAGTGGAACAACTTCGCATAGAATGCAATGAGGCTGAAAAGAACTTCCTCAGGAGAGAAAATAGGCCTTATGTTCCACCACCATCTCGTCCACAAAGACAGGTCAATGAGGTTGAATATGAGGGGAGATATTATCCAGAAGATTTTGATCACAATAGAGAGGGATTTGAAGGAGTTGATGCATTGCAAACAATCAGGCAACGTAATCCAAATATCGGTTGTTGGAATTGTCAGAAACCGGGCCATACCTTCAGAGAATGTGAGGCCACGATCAGGACATTATTTTGTTATAAGTGTGGAAAGCCTGGCACTAAAACACCTCAGTGTGATGTCTGCCAGCAGGGAAACCGGACCAGGGGCGTGGACACTACGGGGGGGCCACGTCCAACTGCAAACCCCTAAGAGTTTTACAAAGTTTTCAAAATCGACCAGTTACACATGCCAAATCCATATTGGACCATATCTCAAAAGCCAATGAAGCGTCCTTTAAACCTGAGATGAGGCATTATACACCGCTAGAGATTCGGGAAAAAAATTATGAGAAGGTTAGAGCCAGAATTATGGGTAATAGCGATTTCCAAAATGGCGATAATTCTAAAATTAGAAATGTCCGTAAAAAATTTAGAAATAAACGTAAGGAGATAAACTTAGTGATAGAATCTGTTAAGAGATATGATGGTAAACTTGACCCAAGATTATTTGCCGAGGTAGAGGTTCAAGGCGCCAAAATTAGGGGTCTGTTAGACACCGGGGCGTCCGTCAGTATCCTTGGAAAAGGGTGCCGAGAATTTTTGGAACCTCTAGACGTCTTTATAAGCCCTATATTTACCAACGTGAAGACTGCCTCTGGTCAACAACACCGAATAATGGGAAAAGTTAGACTAGAAATAAAATATAATGACATAATTAGAAAATTAGAGCTATATCTGTGCCCCGACCTGGAGCAAGAATTGTATTTGGGAATAGATTTTTGGAAGTTGTATAACTTAGTACCCACAGTTCTTGAGGCGAATGAAATAGATATTGCAAAAATTCAAAAGGACATTTTGGAGGATGAAGCCTACAAACTGAATCCGCACAATTTGTCACCCCAACAACAACAACAACTAAATGAGGTCATAAAGAACTTTGACACCTTTGAAGATAAGGGTTTAGGTAAAACCACTCTAGAGAAACATAGTATAAAGTTAGTGGAAGGAGCAGAACCGGTTAAAGATCGTCATTACCCGTTATCCCCAGCTGTCCAAGCTATAGTGTACGAGGAAATCGACAACATGCTCCGGCTCAATGTGATAGAAGAGAGCGAGAGCCCATGGAGTAACCGTACCACTGTAGTTCGGAAGCCGGGGAAAAACAGGTTCTGTCTCGACGCTCGAAAATTAAATAAATTGACAGTAAAAGACGCATACCCACTCCAAAATATTGATGGGATTTTGAGCAGGATTGATGAAACGTACTTCATAAGCAGTGTCGATTTAAAATATGCCTTTTGGCAAATCGAACTTGACGAGGAAAGCAAGGCCTGCACTGCGTTTACAGTCCCCGGGAGGCCATTATACCAATTTAGGGTAATGCCTTTCGGGCTCTGTAACGCAGCGCAGCGCCTTTGCCGACTTATGGATAAAGTTATTCCTCAGCGCCTAAAAGAGAACGTTTTCATCTATCTTGACGACCTCTTAGTTATCTCGAGTGAGTTTGAAGAACATCTTCGACTGCTAAACGAAGTGGCAATGTGCCTTAAAAAAGCAAATTTAACAATAGGAATGAAAAAATCCCAATTTTGTTTCCAGGAACTGAAGTATTTAGGTTTCATTATTGGCCAAGGAAAATTAAAGACAGATCCGGATAAGATTAAGGCGATTAGAAATATAAAAGTACCAAGGAACCCACGCGAAGTTAGGAGCTTCCTCGGAACCGCGGGTTGGTACCGCAGGTTCATTAAGGACTTTGCTACAATATCTGCCCCGTTGACCGATAGTCTCAAAAAGTCCAAAAAGTTCGAAATTAGTGAGGCAGGTATTAAGGCGTTTGAAAATCTAAAAAAGGCCCTCACCTCAGCTCCCGTACTACGCCATCCCGACTTCACCAAACACTTCTACATACAATGCGACGCTTCAGAGTATGGCATAGGGGCCGTTTTATACCAATTAAATGATAGTAAGGAAGAACACCCTATAGCTTTCTACTCACAGAAGCTAAACTCGTGTCAAAGAAACTATAGCGTGACCGAGAAGGAGTGTTTGGCAGCGGTGATGGCGATTCGAAAATTCAGGCCTTATGTAGAAATGATGCCTTTCACCGTGATAACCGACCACGCATCCTTAAAGTGGCTAATGTCCTTAAAGGACTTGAGTGGTCGATTAGCACGGTGGTCTCTCCAACTACAGGCATACAATTTTGAGGTCCAACATAGAAAAGGATCGGAGAACGTCGTGGCCGATATGTTGTCCCGAGCACCTGTAGATAATAATGTCGACGAATTAAGTATGGAAGAATTCTTAGACTTCGAAACAACAGAATTTGAGAGCGAGGAGTACCTTGATTTAATAAAAACCATTAATGAAAACAACCAACGATTGCCGGATCTGAAAGTAGATAATGGGATGGTCTATAAGAAATGTCTCCCAGACCAGGTAATCGGGGATGAATTTCAATGGAAGCTTTGGCTACCGACAGCTATAACCCATGAAATTATTGAGAAGGCTCATACATCTCTCACTGCTTGTCATGGAGGGATAGTCAAAACCCTAGAAAAAATCAAAAGATTTTTCTATTGGCCAAATATGTCAATTCAGGTCAGACAATATGTAAAGAATTGCCAGAAATGTCAAGAATCTAAGGCCAGCAACCAGCATCTAATGCCGGATATAGGAAAAGAAGTGGTTACCGACAGACCCTTTCAAAAATTATACATTGATTTTCTGGGAAAGTATCCCAGATCAAAAAAGGGGAATGTATACATGTTTATTGTTGTCGACCACTTCTCGAAATTTACCTTTCTAAAGGCTATGAAAGAAGCCGCTGCGGCTAATGTTGTGCAATTTCTGACAGAAGAGATATTTCATAAATTTGGAGTCCCCGAGTTGATCCATAGTGACAACGGGGCCCAATTTGTCTCCAAAACTTTCCAAACAATGATAGATTCTTATAAAATTAAACATTTAAAGACTGCATACTATTCCCCTCAGTCGAACGCTTCTGAGCGGGTTAACCAGTCTGTAATCACTGCGATAAGGACTTATTTAGAAGAAGATCACAGAGACTGGGACCTGTATCTGAATGAAATCGAATGCGCATTGCGGAACTCGATACATTCGGCTACAGGAGTAACACCATTCTTCGCGATATATGGGTTCCACATGTTTTCCAGTGGTCACGATTATAACCTGGCCCGGAAATTGATGTCTATGTCAGACCACGAATTGAAAGATTTGCAGAGGCACGAAAAACTTGAAATGATTAGAGAAAAGGTAAAACAAAATCTTCATAAAGCCTATGAGAGAAGCTCCGAACGATATAATAGGAGGGCCCGAGTCGTAAAATTTAGACCAGGCCAGGAGGTATATAGACGGAATATTGTCCAATCCGATTTTGCAAGGAATGTAAATGCAAAATTTTGCAAGAAATTCCTGAAATGTCGGATTGTGAAACCTGTAGGAGGCAATATGTACGAGCTAGAGAATCTTCAAGGACAGCCTATTGGCATTTATCACGTAAAGGATATTAAATCCTAATGTACAATATTGAAACGAACCTGTGATACTATTAGAACTAAGCATGTATGTTTGTGTTGTCCTAATAGCTTTAGGTTCGATTTAATAGTGCAATATAGAGATTTAATAACACCTGTGATAAACTAGTACCTGAGATTTTAATGTTCGTCAATGTCCCTATTTTACACCTAGCCTAATTATACACCTCTCCTATTTATACACCTTTCCTATTTATACACCTTTCCTATTTATACACCTTTCCTATTTATACCCCCTTCCCCTGATTATACACCTCTCTCATTTATACATCTAGCCTAATTATATCCCTATTATACAGCCTATTTATTTATAAAGCCTATTTTCATTTTTACGTAGTAATAACTTACCGAACTCACGGTCCGATATGAATCCCAACCTCCTTCATAGTTATTCCTGTGGTTCAGCCCTGGAAAGAAACAAACCAGTCACCAAGTATCGGAACATTTGATACAAATTCATGATAATACTTCCCTAATAATTTGCCCGGCTTATCTCAGGGCGTGAGAATTCCCCACGTTGGGTTTGATCCGCATTATTCAGCACAAATCTGTAGGCCCATCGCACACCATCACTGCCGGCATACTTTGCCAGTGATGGAGTTTTGTTGCGAGGCCCTCAAACGCCTAAGTCCGTGCCTGGATGCCCAAAAAAAATTTTGCGTGGAGGGTTTTTTAGGGGAGACCATTTTTGCCTTCGTGGCGGTCTCAAATCCACGGCCAAATAAAAGTATTCCTAGCTCCCGATGTGCCGATAAAGATGGGGAAGCTAGGAAGAGCTAATTGTTAGTAGGGAATTAGTATCTATGGGTTTTTTTAGGCACTTGCTGCGGGTAACCGTATGTTTTTTTTGTTTGTTTTGGTTAGCCATGCCTTATTAGTAAGGTTAGTTGTTGTTGGAGGAGGCGAGTTTTGTTGTGTTGCCTCTTGTTTGTGGGAGGGCAAGTTTTTTTTGTCCTCTGTGCCACATATTTGCTATATTTGGTGTGGCAAATCGTTGGGGTGTCTGCGGGGGTTATGGTTTAATACACCCTTCATGCCTGGGTATGGTGGCCAGGACTTAATTTTCAGCAAAAGAACCACATGTGAAGGAATGCATGAGCTGCCCAAACTCTATCAGGAATCGCCTTCACTGAGAATTTGGGTAATCTCTTGCACTCCATCATATGTGGAATACCTGAAATGAAAAGGAAAAGATGATTAATAAATGTAAAATAGGTTATTGTTTGGAAAAAAATAAAATTAGAACGACACAATGTATACTCACGAAAAAACAATGACAAATGTCAGATGTCAATAGGCTATGTATGTCATTCACGGGGATGAGATAACGTGGATATGGGTTGCCAACCAAATAGGCTAGGATCACGGTGCTACCGACAGTGAGTTGTGTACTCTTAAATAGCAGTTGGGAGAAAAATTCTAGCTCTTATTTTTGAGTGAATCTAGATATGAAAATTTCACTAGAAAGGGACCATATATGTTAATTTAGAAGAGGATAAATGGTGTCTGATTAGCAAAATGTCGATCAGTGGAAAGCTGCATTTGCGCACTGAAAAGGTTATAAAAGAGAGTGATCTGTAAAGAGAGGTTAATAGTTAATTAATTGGTGCTGATCGGGAAAAAACCTTTTTAGACGAGAACAGTGAAGTTTTAGTGGAAAATTTGAATGTCCATAAAGATATTAAACTAAAAAAATAACTAGAAATAAAATAAAAGGTGATAATTAATTGAAAGCAAGTGAAAATTAGAAAATTAATTTAAAATTATTCTTTAAAATTAGGTTTGCAGTGGAGTGTTTCTTTCTTTTTTTTTGTGCTCTTACCCCAGTGTTCTAACAAAGAAATAAGCATTAGGCGAAAGACACAGAGGTAATATATAAAAGTGGCTAACTCTTCCAAAGGAGATTATTAAAATTTATATTTTTTGCATAGGCAAGCCAAATTTGTATACACTGATGTACCGACCAAAAAGGCAAGCAGCGATCTCTCTTGGGGAATAGGAAAGTCAACCCGGTAAAAGACCGTAACCCTATAATTTGTCAAGGTAGGAAAACGATATTTTCCCAATTGTATCTAGAGAAGAATCTCTTGCCGACCGCCATCTACGGGTCAGTGTTGAAACCAGCATTCCACGTAATCTCGGTTCAGCACCAAATAAAACTTTGCTACAATATACCAGTAGCCAAGACAGTGAACACTAATCCCACACATCAAAAATAACTGTTATAATAATCCCAGACACAGAACGCGATCCACACATAAAGGAAAGAAACTGTTCTAATTTTACCGTGTCTGGCAGACCGAAATACGCACCTAGTGCACATTGATGATTCCAAGTTAGAAGAATGAAGCCTTTTAACTATAATAATTAAAAATTCTAAACAGCGATTGATTAATATAAAAAGGAGCTTGGAAACGATGTGCAGAGTTATGAGAAGACGAAAATTCTTAAATTAACCAGACGTCACTACACATAAATCATATTTTTTATTATAATATTTTTATTGACTTATTATTTTTATTTTTTTTATCTAATTTAATATTATTCTTAGTTATCTGTATTGATTTTTTTTATTATTAGTGTTTAAGTATTTGCTTATTACATGTTTTAATTTCTTTTTTCAGCATTCTCAAAGCCGTGAATTGCTTTTAAAATTTCGTTAGTTTTCCCCTTAGGTCACTATATAAAAGAGCTCTTTTGTTTAGGACAGTAGGGTGATTTTCATGATCTGATTTTTGCATTTTTGTTTAGAAATACCTTTTTAAAAGGATTCATTGTTTTCGCTTTGCGGATGTTGAGGTCTATGTTTTTTGTTAATGTCCATTTTTAAAAGGACGAAAATTAACCCATTTGGGTATTAAAAATTGGTGGTCAAAAGACCTGTCGTTTTTAATTAATTCGGCAAATAGCCGTTTAATTTAAACTTTCCTAACAAGGATATATGATAAAGTAAAACAAACATTTTTTAATTACATTTCATAATTTTTGATATTTATTTGTATTTTTTTTTTGTTTCTAAGTTCAAAAATCATAAACGACTTTTAGTATTTTAATAATAATTTTGTTAGTATTAGTTTTTTTATAAATAAATATGATTTCTTGATATGTGTAAGACAAAAATAATAATGTTGTGTTAGATTTTATTAAAGAGGACTAAAGGACGAGGTAAGTGATGGATGTGGGCGGTTAGTGGGGTCACTAAGCAGAAGAAGAGGAGGTAGTGATCATGGTTGGGTGGGCATAATATAGGTCATCAGTTAGGGGTTGAGTATAGGAGGTGATGCATCGTTGTGTTAGTGTAGTATTGTTTGTATAGTGTCCTTGTCTTAATTGCTACATGTCAGGGGTAGGGGTGAAGGGTTGGGACCACACCCAGAGAGGCGACAAGGCTAGCCAGGGCCCAATAAGGAATTGATCCCCCTACAACAGCGCATGTAACAAGGGTTAGTTAAAATGCAATGCCAAAGGGTCAGTTAAAATGCAGTGCCAGAGCGTCAGTTAAAATGCAGTGCCAAAGGGTCAGTTAAAATGCAGTGCAATGGAGTGCCTCTTTCCGTAGTCACGCTCTTGTAAAAATCATGAGTGAAAATGCATAATTTGATGCACTTCCAGATCACTTGTACATATCATTTAACTGCCTCTTTGGAGGCAAACTTTTTGCTGGGATACATACCCAGCAAAATAAATTGGAAGTAGTGCAATGTTGACTAGTTCTTTCACGGCATGTTTTTATTCAGTTCAAACGGAGTCGTGAAAAAGGCACTCCATTCCCCATATTTACACCGCATTTGGATGCAATCCAAAGAATCACATCCATTTGTCACATTTTAACAACATCCGGAGGCAGTTCAACGGAGTCGTGAAAAAGGCACTCCAATTCCTCACGATTTAACAGCATCCGGATGCAGTGCAAACGGAGTCGTGAAAAAGGCACTCCGTTCACTACATTTTATTAGCAGTTATTAGAGATCCCTACATGTACATACATAAATCAGTTTGTACATCTCTACAGGCAGCGGAATACATTTCCAAAAAGAGATAATCGTGTTAACATTTCAAAACATTTGTTAATACAAACTAAATAATATTTAATTTGTGAACATTTTTCCGGTAACTCACGAGAAGAAAATTTCCCAATGGAGTGCTGTTGGAGTACATGTCGAAATCTTAACTGGTGATGGGAACCCATTTAGCAGATGAAGCAAAAGCACTTAAGCTTGGTTTAAATGAAGAGCGGAGGAAACGCACATGTTTGCGATTGAATTCAATAGGGAATTTTCATAATTTGTGTTAATTTAATAAAGTTATTAATATTTTTGTTTTACACAAATAATACATGCATTTTATTTTTCAAAACACGTGCTCTGGACTGCCTCCTATTCTACTCCAAAGGGTCAGTTAAAATGCAGTGCCAAAGGTTCAGTTAAAATGCAATGCCAAAGGGTCAGTTAAAATGTAGTGCAATGGAGTGCCTCTTTCCGGGGTCACTCCCTTGTAAAAATCATGAGTGAAAATGCATAATTTGATGCACTTCCAAATCACTTGTACATATCATTTAACTGCCTCTTTGGAGGCAAACTTTTCGCTGGGTATGTATTATGCATTTCATTAAAAGAAATCATCATCATTTGGTTATGCAAAACTTCCCAAACAACATCAAACAATTTTTGTGAGAAAATAAAATTATCATGCTAAAAAAACAAACTCCTCCATTGCTAAAAAATAATCCCTTATTTTAAAAAAAAAAACTGCAAACATCGGCAAACCACTCAATACCACAATTTAAACTCAATTACAATTTTCACTCAACTTATACACTCAAAATCAACATTCCCAACACTGGACAAATGTTAAACAACCACGATTAGTCAACTCTGGACAAGTCGCGGCAACACGGCAACTCGCAAGAATACGCAGCTAACTTCGGACAACGGGTTTGTTTTGGTTTTTTTGTAGAAACTGAATTGACGAAAAAACAATTAGCACCTAGAAAAAGAAAAGTCTACAAGTGGAAATTGAAAGCATTTACTACAATTAAAGAAAAAATCAATCTCTGCAAGTGTTCAACATAAAGTGGTGTGTGGAAATGAATATGAAGCCGTAATGTATCAAAATGCCGCCTTTGTAACCCGTATATTTGTATTCTTGTCGTCACATAACTTGCTAATTAAATTAATTAAACCTTAATTAAAACAGAAAAGGGATTTTAATGGAAGTTTTTTTAACACGATTCTATGTGGAAAGTAGTGATTTTAATAATTCCAAAGTAACATTCTAAAAAGAAGTCCCTCCCAGAAGAAAAAGTTAGTATTGTTTTGGTATCGTTTGTGTGTTTCGTCTCCCTCGTCAACTTTGCATGAACCTTAGCAATGGATGAACAATTAATAGATGAAGTAGCTTTACATGCGGTTATTTACAATCGTCAGAAATATTACCTCAATGGCAGTGTCAATGGTCAAAATCCCAATGGAAATAAATACGAAACAAAGGATGAAGCATGGCAGGCTATAGCATTGAAGTTAAGAAGTGATGGTAAGTGCATACTTAATTAAATTAAGCAAACGTACGATAATTTTTTACGTTTTCTCCCCACATACAGGTAAGGAGGTTTTCGATTTTTCACCCAAACCGTACAATTCCAATTGATGTACTTTTTAAGAGGAAGATTTATAAATCGATAGCATAAAATTAATGTCCGTTATCAAAGAAATAGCAGGATCGCTCCTTAACCCTACTTGACCCCGAAATGTTCTTAGAAATAATAATATTTCCAAATAGTCTGCCTTCGGCCTGAGATTTAAGACTTATACCCCAGTTACACTTAACCGGAATAACCCAGTAGGTTTGGATTTCAAATGTCAATTCCAAAGCGCAAATGTCAAATAAATCCTCTCGAAGTGGGTTAACCCAGCAAAAAACTAGTGTAACCGTACTATTACCCCAATAGTCAGGTACAAAAGTCGATTACACGAACTTAATTTTCCTATAAGACTGGCTACGAAGTTTTTTGGAACTTCAAAGACTTATATCTCGGGAAGTATTGACTTCAGCAGTATTGTTCAGCAGAATGTGACCTACCTTTCAGAAGAATTATATGCCGTCGTTAAGCACTACCGATATCAGCAGTGCTGTCATTTTGTATACCTTCATACGAGCAAAATTTAATAGATTTAGATCCAATTATGTTTGTTCGAAATCTGTTTCGTCCGTCTGTATGTATGCTGGCTGGATCGCACGTTAAAACTAGAAGGGATCAACCGATTCTGTCCAAAATTTGGCCTTTGATAATATTTCTACCACTCCCACTCAAAATTTCGGAAAAGTGCAGTTTAAGACCTGCTCTCGAATCGCTTTGATTCTTTTGCAACATCTTGTGCTCGTGGCTCCATTATCACTGTACAAAGTTTTTTTTCAAGGGCAAGTCCATACTTTCGAGAAAATGCTTCGAAAGTTGTTAGATACCCCAACTGCGAATCTTAGATTAAGTTCTAATGTCACCCATTATGTCACTGTGTCATGGAACTCGACAAAACAACGATATCACACATGTCAATAAGAACGTTTTTGCAATCAAGGATCGCTTTGGTGTTTATAATCCTTGACTTGAGAGTATTAAAGGCCGCTTATGGCTACCTTCAAGTCTTTCGACCAACTCTGCTTCTAACCTGATAACAAGAATCTCCGCTTAAAAACGCTGCAGTTATTAGTGAGTTTATAGGACTTTTAAATAAGTGGTTTATCGCAGTATACAACGGTTCAAGTGCCTTCCTCTATCTTGGACGCGTCTGTATAAAAGGTCACACCGTCAAGAGGAGGTTTGCCACTAAGCCCGGTGTCTCTACTAGGAATAATCAAGTTCATGATATTGAAGTTGAGCGAAGTGGGTAAGTAATCACTGATGTGACTGTGCTCACCGAGCTCAGGTAGTCCAACTGATGGGTTTAAGACCTTTGCATGTCCAAGGAGTGAAATTTGCAATTTCCTGTCTCAAGGATCACATTCAAAGCGAACTGGGGGTTGCTTCTGACAGTCCCAGATATGAGCAGGGGTGTATCCTTTGTACAGTTGATAGTTTGGTCAGAAGTGCACTATTCCCGTGAACATGCCGCCAGACAAGTCCACCTATGCTTCTAGGTAGGTTTATATGCTGTTACAACAACAACAATCATAGATTAGGATGGACTAACCACTGTTACGTACAGCCAGTGTATGACCTTTGTTCTAAGGCCCTTCCTTTTTCCAATGAAGTTTTTGCAGGAATAGAGTGCCATGAGACCCTTGCTTTTCCGCACCTCAATGTTCCTTTTCCAACTTAGACAATGGTCTAGGATTGATTGCACCGAGGTATCTATCCTTCAAAGAAAGTTCCAAGGTAACTCCATCCAAGACATGTAGCTGAAATTCGGGAAGTTTGCGCTTCTTAGTGTAAAGTATAAGTTCCTCTTCGCTAGGTTAACTCCAAGTCCATTAACATTAACCTTATCATTATGACCACATCATCAGCATAAGCTAACACCTTGGTTCTTAGTCAGTAGGGGCTAACAAGTGTTATATACTGCATTATGAATGGATTCAAGCTTTACATTATTGGGTCTTCAATATTTATGTCGAGATAGGCTGCAAGTGTAAAGCCTGAGCTATCCATAATCCCCAAAAAATGCGCAACCACAACACTTAAGGCGATGTCTACTGACTTGGCTTTGTTGTAGGCGTGCCGTGATTTACTTATTTTTGTAGAGATTAATTGAGACCTAATTTAATGATGCAGTAACCTTTCCAATGTTTCGAGGAGAAAGGAAGAAAGACTAATTGGCCTATAGTCCGAAGCAGACTGATACTTTTTTACTTGTTATTCAAACTTTTCATAGTACATATTTCTTTAGAGCTCAAAGTCATGAAATCTAGATAGAACGGACTCTACTAAAAATTTTGAAATCTGTAAAATGACTTTAGTTGGAGATTTGTTTCCTTTGATAAGTAGACTGGTTTTTGTTCGTGTTTTTTTATTATTTGAAACCTCGAATTATCCAAAAGAAAAAATCGAATCCAAGCTATTGTCATACTCCTACTCATTTTATGGGGGTTATCATGAATGAAATTTCCCCGTGAGTTTTGTCTTTCCGCCGTTGCAACATTTATTGAGAAAGTGAAAAAATTCACGGTGAATTGCCGTTCATGATAACCCCCTATATCAAAAATAATCAATACATTTTTAATCCAAAGAGATTGGTATTAATTATTTTTGCTTACATCAAGTTTTTAGAAAAACATTTAATATTTTCCATACGTTCCATTCAAAAGCTTTTTGACTTTGGTTCATATGAGATTTTTCAACGGATATTCTTTTCAATGCCAAAAATGCGCAATATATAGTTTAACGTTTTGTTATAGCTTTCATATAGCTTTATGTCTTCATTTGATACAAAAAAGTTAAACGAATTTATAATTTTTTTATTTGTAAAATCTCTTTAGTCATATGAGTCATTTTGATATCGAATATAAAAAAGAAACATTTCAAAATTGCATCCTCAATCTTCTTCATGCTGAATTAAAATCGAAATCATAAATATGTATGTATGTTGTTCATCCTTGCAACGAATATTCTTTTCATTGCCAAAAAATTCGCAATATAGTTTTACGTTTTTTATAGCATTCATATAGATTTATATCCTGATTTGATACAAAAAGGATAAACGAATTTATAAAGATCTATAATTGTTAATTTTTTATATATAAAATCTTTATGTCATATGAGTAATTTTAATCAATATCAAATATAAAAAAAAAAACTTTCTAAATTGCATCCTCGATCTTCTTCATGCTTAATTAAAATCGAAATCATAAATATGGTGTTCATCCTTGCATATTACAAACATACATATGCAATCGCTGACAATATCCTCTACCACAAAGTGTCTACAAAAAAAACACCCTCTTCACCATAGGATATTTGTACATAAAAAACGCCAGTCCTACCTCATGACAAAACAAATAAACTCAATTCATTCATAAAAAACCAAAGTCATTCATATTTTTGAGTTTGTTTTGTTAAAAAAATCACTCATACTTTACGCCACAAAGGAAATGTTATTGAACTCAATTAAACAAAAAATGTGGGTGCCATATAATGAATTCATAACTGAAACCACCACCATTCACAGGTTTTTGAAATCTCAGGCACATGTTATCCCAAAATAAAGAACTCAGTGTGGCACACTGCCGCCTGCCTGCTTTTACATAAAAAATATGCAACCCTATAACGTTTTTTATATTTCATTTCTTCTCCTCATAAATACCCCAGAGATTTTGCAAATAACCACTCACATAAAAAATGCTTTAATTACTGCTTCCTCCCCTCCCAGGCAGCAGTCAGTAACATTGTCAAGAGGGAGGGGGTAAACTGAAGCCTGTGTTATATTTCTTTAACGAAATATACATATTTGAAATAAAGAGGTTTTCCATAACTCTGTGATTTAGTTTGCTAGCTCTTACCACCAAAAAAATCTGCAGGGGAGGAAAAGAAAAAAAATAAAAAAACTTAGTTTTTTTATTTGCTGTGAATGTGGGTGACTTTCAGCACTTGCAAAAAAGGAAACGTAGAAAAAATTGGCAAAAACAACAGTATTGAATTAACTGTTACCCAATTACAACCCTTTTCCCATTCCCAAAAAAGTGAAGAAACAAATCTACCTCTAAATGAAAGTGAAATTTGAATTGTAAATTTTCGTTACAAAAGCAAAATATGCTTGATAAACAAATTAAAGACAATATTATATTCAAAACACCCTACTTGGAATTGTTTTATTGTAAGATTAGAAAGTTATTAAAATTAAAAAAGGAAACCTTAAAATTAATTAATTTACTTTTATTTGAAAATTTTGCCTATTAGGCGAAGGTCATTTTTTATTAATTTTTTTTATTTTTTTTAATTAATTTCTCGTTAATTTGTTTTTCAGTGGAAACCTGTAAAAAGCGTTGGAAATATTTACGCGAACGTTATGTCAGCCAACGTAAACAGGGCGATCCCCCAGTCTATGAACATCTCTCCAGGCCCTACTTGGAAAAAATGAAATTTCTTGATCAGCACATACAGCCACGTAAATCATATCGCAATGTACCGAATTTCCTCACGTCACCCCATTCGGCGAATGGTTCGAGTTTCAATGACTACAATATGGATTCTAAATCGAATAGTTCCCTAAAAAGTATTGGCCACTTTGGTCAACATCATCCGTCGTTTCAGGATCAACAACATGCCATGAACGCTTTAAGTACTGCTGCTGCCGCTTTAGAGGGTGGTGATAGTCGTGTTAAAATCGAAGCCGATCAAGTATTTCGTGACTTTGCTGCCGCTGTGGCCTCACAACATGGTCAACTAAACCCTATGCTACAATCGTATAATGAGCACTTTCGTGATGCTGCCACCAATGCTCTGTCGGCAGTGGTAGCCAATACAACATCGAATGGTAATAGTGGTCTCCACTCGTCATCATCATCTATGAAATCGCCACTTTCCTCGCCATTGGGAGCCACACAAAATGGTTCAAATAGTGCTGGTCACTCAACATCTACTCCTAATCATCATGCCTCCTCCTCAAATAACCTCAATAATTCGGGAGCCTCCTCAACGGCAGCTGGCGGCGCCAGTGACATGGGAAATGGCAATCATTTTAATGGTCAACATTTCAATGATTCACATCACGAGGATATGGATTCATCGAGTAGTAGTAACTACACGAAGAAACCTAGGGTACAATTAAACAATACTTCCACGGAAACTGCACTACACCTCAATGGCAGCTTACATCACAATGGTTTGCCAGCAGGCAACAGTAATCATCAGAATCATCATTTAAATAATTCCAATAATTCACAGTTTGGCAGCACCAATGGTGGTGGTGGTGCTGGAGGAGGCGGTGAAGAATCCGATGAAGATTCAGATGAAAACAATGAATCCATGATGCAAACTCAAAGCATACTTAACGATACCAATGCGGAAAATCCATTTAGTAATATACCAGCAGCATCACCGGCACCCTCCAATGCCTCCTCATCAAATGCTCTCCAACGTTCCAATGCAACGCATTTAAACACCAACACGCCAAATAGTAATCAGCAAACAATGTTTCCCACAAATGCTGATTTTCTTTTCCAGTTATATCAACAATTGCCACAACATCAAAATAGTCTACAACAACAGCAACAGCAGCATCAACAGCAGTTTAGTAAATTCCAAGTGCCACAAACGCCGCCTCCAACACCGGCGGTACAACGAAGTTCGGAGCATTTGTTAGGTGAATTGGTCACAACCGAACTGTTGAAAATGTCCAAGGAAAGGCGTAAAACTGTACAAAAAAGAATTTTGGAAATATTATTTTTTGATGATTAAAAAAACCATAGCCACCAGCAGCAGCAGGAGAAAAGTAAGGAACAAGTTGAAATACGAATTGAATAAATTCGAATTTTTATGTATGTTACACCAATTGTATTTTTTTTTCATTTGCCCAAAATTATAAGTAGATTTCATCTGCGGTTTAAAAGTTTGCGAGTATGAAGCCACAACTGTTTGGAAAGCCGGGCAATATGTGGGAAGAAATCGTCCCTTCAAGCATCCTTCGCATACAAAGGTTGCCGTTATTTGAAGGACATATTATTTATATATTTTTTTATTTTTCTCGTACCCATCGGATACAGCAATGACAAATAATGTGCTTACAAACATAAAAACCACAGCAATTGGTCTGGCAACGAAAATGCTCTAAATATTGGTGTAAAATATCTCTGCATGCCAATTCAACCTGTGTCTTAGCATCGTCGAGGTTCCCGACATGTGGAAGGTCGGAAAAATATTCACAGTGCCAAAACCTCCAGGGTAGCTCCTATCGCCCCATTACCCTACTATCACCAGTCGTAAAAGTCCTCGAGTCCATACTTCTGCCGTACTTCACTGAGCACTTCCGCCTGGCTAATCATCAACATGGCTTTAGAGCTGAAAGGGGCACGATTACAGCCCTCAGTAAAGTCACGGGAAGGATTACGGAAGTACTGAACAGCAAAGACCACATAAAAGAACCATATTAGTGGCGCTGGACTTGTCGAAAGCCTTTGACACAGTAAACTAAACCATTCTCCTGAGGGACGTTATGAACACCTCCCTCTCTAACCAACTCTAGAGATGGTTTGTGAACCACATGCCGGAAGACAGTCCTATGTGGGATTCTGCGGTCATATATCTCCTCCAGGGGCGTAATATCACCCCTACTCTTAAAATTGTATGTATCGAAGGCCCCAATCCACCTGACAAGGTGCTCCTAACATCATACGCCAATGACTATAATAATAAAAAAGCTATCTCACCATTTTTAAAGACTTCGTTGAAGATAGAAATCTACTATTATCTGCAAAAAGTCCACAGGTACCAGAATTAGACATTCACATCTGCGAACCGACGACCAAGGATCCTAAAATCTTGTGCGTCTTTTTCGACCACCTCTAATTCGATTGAAAACTTGCTAAAAGCATTTGTTAGTAGTACCAAGGGACCGAGATATATGGTGTTCAAATTTCCGCCAGTACCACTAATTTGATTTGCTTTGAAAGCCAACCAAGCCAATATGTATTGGTATAATGTTAAAGCCTGTGAAGACCAGATCATAGATCATAACCTTTCGTGGGTGGAGGGCCTTCGGCAGGTATTTTAAGACATTCGCCAACGGACAAAATCATGATTTTACATATACAGAGTCCCAACCGGCTACGCGAAAAAATTTCGTAAACAAGTATTAGTTTTCGATTGTGGCTGGCTCTACGGGATCAAATTTCTTTCAAAAAGTATAAATTTTCGTTGGTGACCGGGTTTCGGACGGGCTTTTAAGTCTGAGACGGAGTCCCACACCGGCTACGCCATACATTTCCTTTTAAAAAGTACAAGTTTTAGTGAGTATGTACTTACGGAACTTTGAAGGCCCATATCTTGGCAAGTATAGAAATCCGCAACACAAAATGTAGATATGGCAAATGATGGCAACTTTAAACTTGAATTAAGCTATGGTATTACCCATAATTCACTAACTCAGATTTTCAAATTAGCCTGAATTTTTAGACAATTGGTGTAAGGTATAAAAAAATAATTACTATCGAAATAATCGTTTTCAACTTGGTTCAAATACAAAATATCTAAAGACTCATAACAATTTTATTTACTTATACATCTACCTAGCTCCTAACATATCCATAATTTACTCAAAATCCTCGCCCAAGATTTATCTTCTAAAACAAAACCCTCTATATATATTTATAAACATAGAACATATACACATAACTATTAATAATAAGATTATTTTAGTGAATAAGTTTCGAAAAGTATAGATAAAAACTATCCCAACTATTTATTTGTTTCTTTAAACTTGTTTCGAAAAAAATCATTCCACTTACAAACAAGAATTTAACAAAAAAAAAACAACACAAAGAAGTATAACTGCGATTAGCAGAATGTTTTAAATTCTAAAACGACAACATTTTAAAAATCCCACCTATTTTTTAAATATAAACGCATATTTTATAATTTTATATATGTACAAGAAAAAATCTACTGATTTTGTTTGTATTGATTCTACAATCGCCACCACCTCTACTACTACTTCCTAACTTCTAGTCAGTATGTAAATGTTGTATTTTTGTATATTTTTTAATTTCTCTCTTTTTATGTTCTATATAATTTTTTTGTTTTGATTTTTATGTACGCGTGCATATATACATCATAAATATATATTTACATTATATGTCAACAAGAATTTTCCTTAAATGTGTATTTACATTACAGTAAGCTAAGCTTTAACGTTTTACGTTATACAATATATACACAAAAATTACAATCTAAAAAAATAGTAATGAAAAATTCAGTAAATAAAACAATGATCTGTAAAAATCTAAAGCGGATAAGAGTTTTTTAACTTAACTTTATATTTTCCCTTCTTTTCTCCATAATATAAGCTTTCTTCCTTTACTTTTTTAATGGTAAGGGTGGTAAAAGAGAAAAGTGTCAAAATTGCTCTCTCTTGAACATTTTTACCAGAAAAGTAAAGGAATGGAAAAATGGTAGATCTGGCAGCAATGTCAAAAAGAAATACTGCCATTTTTTACATGCAGAAATTTGACTGGTAGCCTCTGGTAGAAGAGAAAGCCATTTTCGCTCTCTCTCCTCTCTCACTCTCTTAAAAATTGCTTCCAGTTTTGCCACTTTTTGGGGTTAACCCACTTAGCGCCGAGAATTTTTTTGCGAGAAAACTTAACATTTTTTGTGGAAATTGTATTTTTTAGATCTTTTAAGCATTTTTTAAAAAATAACTTTTTTCTCTAAAACGTATAGTTTTCCTGCAATCGTGCCTTCTTTTAAAAGTGCCAAAAACTTTGGAGGGTAATATTGGTGTATCCTTACATGCCAATCCCTTGGTTTTTGATTAAGAAAATACTCTTACTATATTCCTAACAAATCCCTGACTTTACATGATTCTAACATTTATAATTAAATTTTTATCGCATATTTAAATTTTTCATCAAAAGTCGAAAATTACAAAAAAGTCGATTTTTTTGAATAGCTTGGGTTTTAGGCCAATTGCGTGGAAATGCGTAGATCAAATGAAGCGATATAAGCGTGAAATGACAGATAACATACAATACTATTACAAAATGCAAAAAAAAAACACAAAAATATTCGAGTGGCTTTATCTGGGTTAAGGAACGCTTTGCAGGTTAAAAATGGTAACCTCAGGTAAGTAAAGAAACACAGCTATAATTTACAATACAGGGACAAGACAAAGCTTCGTAATTTGCTGGTCATTAAAACTACACTAACAAAGGAAAGTATGATAACCACTAGTGAATTAAAACAGTTAAGTTAAGGAGAATTACGAAAGATTCATAGTAGTAATTAAATAATGCGCTTCAAAGCGTGTTGAAGTTAAGGTAGAAACACAATGAAATACGCCGCTTTATCACGCTCAGTTTCAAGTAAAAGACTAAAGGCAAAGTACTACCTAATTCAAACTAACTAGGTAGCATTTGAATTAGGTAGTACTTGAGCGTGAAGCAAGCAACAAAGTTCAATGTATTTTAACCTTTAAGGTAGAAACACAATGAAATACTCCGCTTTTTCACGCTCAGTTCCATGTAAAAGATTAAATGCCAAGTACTACCTAATTCATTTGAATTAGGTAGTGCTTAGGGATAGGTAAGTCGACTTTCGGTTAATCGATTAATCGATTTTTTGCAGTCAAAAATCTAAAAATCGTAGTCGACTCTTGTCTGGAAGGAAAATCGCATAATCGATTATCTTGTGATCGATTTTCGAGTTTGACCAAAGATTGTTGACTTGGCGGTTTTACACTTTTGGCGGTTTTACAGTTTCAAAAGAAAACTCGAAAATCGACGAATAGTCGATTATAATCGATTTTCTGCGGTTATGAAAAAGTCGAAAGTCGAGTTTTAAGACAACTGAAATAATCGCAAGACCGAAAAATCGCATTTTTAGATTCAGACCATAATCGAATAGTCGAAAAATCGATTATTGCTTTCCATTACCTATCCCTAGTAGTGCTTGGCCTTTAGTCTTTTACAAGAAACTGAGGGTAAAAAACGGAGTATGTCATTGTGTTTCTACCTTTGTCCTTGGTCACACTAGAGTGTTTCATTGAAACAATTTCATGAAACCAAGGGTTCCTAGGTCGAGTTCCATACTAGAGTAATATGACGAAGTTGCTGTAGTGGGGAACTCGATTTAAGAACACATAATTTCAATGAAACCACTCTAGTGTGACCTTCGACTTTATGTAGTTGTCAAGGCACAATCATACTGGTACCCGCATCAGTCCAGCTAAAAACACAAAATTAAAAAACAAAAATTTAAACGAAAAATTGTGAATTTTTGGTGGATTAATAATAATTTTTTTTTTTTAATATCTGCCTAATAAAATTTTGTTGAAAAATTATGTGAATCGCTTTATTTTTGGAAAACATATTTGACATTTCATAGTACTGTTGTGCGATTCTCTAACTCATTTATTTGAGTTACCGACAAATATCGGTAAATTTAAAATGCTTATAATTTCGGGTAAGTCCCAATTTACATTGGGCGAGTTTACTTGCGGCAATTGCCATTTTTTAGGAGAGAGAGGTAAGGCATATGGTAACCCTTTGCCTCTCAGCACCCTCTCTCACCTACAAACTGACAATTGCCGCAAGTAAACTCGCCTAATGTAAATTGGGACTAAGTTAGCGACGAATAAAAAGTAGTCGTAAAGTTGTACCGATAGCAAGAGTGATGTCAACTTTTATTTGAACTTTTCATTCATAATTTTGCGTTTTAATTTTACCGATTTTTGTCGGTAACTCAAAAAATGAGTTAGAGAGTCGCACTACAGAACTGGCTTCTGTTGTAGTTGTTGGCTGATGCATCTACCTGGTAATTGTGCCATGGTAGTTGTTGATCGAATGCATGGCACAATAAAGGTGTGAACAGAATGAAATACGCCGCTTTTTTTCACGCTCAGTTTCATGTAAAAGATTAAAGGCCAAGTACTACCTAATTCATTTGAATTCATTTCATTTGCTTAATTTCTGACATAAGCTCTGTTCCTTTACGTGCAAGAATCTTCAAGTTTTACCACTTTTTACTCGAAAAGCGTTCCTTTACTTCAGACACCATACAATTCATATGGGAGCAGTTTACAACTTTTGCTACTTTTGCCGGTTTTACCACTTTCAAAAGTAAAGGAACAGACCAATAATAAAAGTAATAAGTCCCAATTTACATTGGGCGAGTTTACTTGCGGCAATTGTCATTTTGTAGGAGAGAGAGGTGAGGCATATGGTAACCCTTTGCCTCTCAGCAACCTCTCTCACCTACAAACTGACAATTGCCGCAAGTAAACTCGCCTAATATAAATTGGGACTAAATAAAGAAGGCCGAGCAAATTTCGAACTGGGTTGCCCTTTTCTTTTTTATTCTTTTATCAGAATCAGCAAGGCAGCTTATTTACTCAGGCCTTAATACAGCTACAGCTGGTTATCACACTAGTTGTCAAAATTCATTATTGTGAATAAAAACATACAAAATGTAAACAAGCAATTCACAATAATAAATTAATTATTGTGACCACATTTCGTTATTGTGAACAATTTTGACGTTTGGTATGATTTGATGTAACACCTTATTCCACCATGATCGAATGTATACAGACCTACACATACATATTAGCTTCGTTCCAGAACTAAAAAGTTTTTACACATTTAACACATTTTAAACATTTTTCCCCGAAATGCGTTCCCGTACACCAAGAAAGTTGCAAAACGTTCACTTCTCTTTGAACAAAAATGGCGCTGAATGGCTTTCTCTTTAGAAACTTTTTACGCGACAAATTTGAGCGAGCAAAAATGTGCAACATGTTTGCCGGCTTCCGATTCGCTGACACGCCGACTTTGACATTTGTTCCAGATTTTTTGACGTTTCTGCCATTTTTCCGTTCCCGTACATTTTGGAAAAATGTGTGCGTTGAACTCATTTTTGACAGTTTTCTCTTTTGAACATTTTACCATTAAAAAAGTACTGGAACGAAGCTATTATGTATACATAAACATTTGTCTTTGGTTTGTCTTTGGTTTTTGTAGAATTCACTGTTATTTGTATTGTTACGGAATTAGATTTAACTAATCTCCGTGTAGACGTCGTTTTATTCCCCGATACGATTTGTACCAAATAAAACAGGGTTCGTTTTAGATTACGTTTCTACAATGCTTTATTTACTTTATTACACTTATTCAGAACCGACTTTAGTTACAAAGCACACAGCAAGTCTCTAGTTAGCACGCAGCTCTTATTTAACCGATCTGTTCAGTTCAACGCTTAAAACACAACTAACTCGTCATTGCCAGTTCCCCTGTATTTATATCCCAAAGTCTCCCTGTTCGAGAGTCCTCTAGAAAATGTCTGGCAACTCCTCGAATATGTACAACGAACACACAGACGCACTAAGACTCACATACAGGGGGGATGATCAATACAGTGGACAAAGTAATGACGTAACTACAACAACAAACAGATGCAAGAAATTAAGAAGTGACAAACTAAACAATAATTACAAGACTATGGCAAAACAAAATAAAAGCACATTAATGAAAGGTAAAGAACTAGAATGATGAAGAGATTTCTACATGGTAGTTGTTGTTGCTTAAATAAAGTAATAAAACTTTACGTTACAATTCAAATTTTTAAATTAACGGAAATTAAACTAAATTAACTTAAAGCTATCAGTTACATTCGTAACATTGCCTCCCGCTTAAGCCTGTTCGTCCCGAATAGGCACAGTTCCCTCTATGTGGTATGGGCATTGGTAACACACTGCCTCCCGCTTAAGCCTGTTCCTCATGACCTGGCACAGTTCTCGTTCCATAGCGGGCCAACCGTTCTAGATGTACCACCTTCATCTTTGATCTAGGGCTGTCGCTCTTCTGTATGCGATACACGACGTCATTTATTTTTGTGACTACCTTGTAGGGGCCTTCCCAGTGCGTTTGTAATTTGGGGCATAGTCCTTTTTTCCGTTGTGGGTTGAACAGTAGTACCAGTTGCCATTCTTGGAACCCATCAGTATTTGCCGCTCGATCGTACATCGCCTTCATGCGATTGCTGACCATTTTTATCCGATGGCGTACTGCATCGTGGACTTCACTGAAAGAGTTTTGACTGTTTTCATCGTTATCAATTTCGGGGTTTGGTGTGGCACCGAAGATCAGGTCACCAGGCAGCTTCAATTCATTCCCGAACAAAATTTTGGCTGGGGTTTGAGATGTGGAGTCATGAATGGCCGACCTATAGGCTAGTAGGAATTTTGGAATATGCTCATCCCAGTCTCTTTGGCCGCTATCTACCACCCTTTGTAGATGCTCTTCCAGGGTGCGATTAAATCTTTCCACCATGCCATCTGATTGTGGATGCAGGGGCGTTGTCCTCGTTTTCTTGATTCCGTAGGTGTCACACATTTCTTTGAAGATCGCTGACTCAAAATTTCTTCCTTGATCGGAATGAACCTCGGATGGGACACCATAGCGACAAATCCAATTCTTGCTGAACACATCCACTATTGTCTTGGCTTCCTGGTTGGGGATGGCATAAACCTCTGGCCATTTGCTGAAGTAATCCATGACCACTAAGACATACCGGTTTCCAGAGTCGCTTATTGGAAACGGTCCAGCCACATCCATTGCGATTCTTTCAAATGGAGCTCCTGAATTATACTGTTGCATGTGGCCTCGACTCTTCCGGGTAGGACCTTTAGCTCTTATACACCTCTCACAGTTGGTAATCCAGTCTGCGATGGATTTCTGACAGCCGACCCAGTAGAACCTGTGCTTTACCTTTTCAGCAGTCTTTGTCACACCAAGGTGTCCTCCACTTGGCCCATCGTGAAACTCTGACAAGACATCTTTTATTTTGGAGTCTGGTACGACAATCAAGTTGCGGTGAGTTTTTCCATCGTCGCTCTCCCACTTACGATGTAGGCACCCATCTATTAGAAGTAGACTGTTCCACTGGGCCCAATAAGATTTCAAAAGTGGGCTTTCGGGCGCTATTTCTTTGCGACTAGGGCGTTCGTCCGTTTCCATAGCAGAAATTATTTTGCCTAGGGTGCGATCTTTTCTTTGTTCCGCCGACCAATCCTCGCCGGACTCAACCTGCAGTAGCCGGACATCGACGATACTTGCTTTGGCTTCAGCCTTCGAGCAATGTCTACATTCAATTTTCATGGCCGACGAGACAGGGCATCAGCATTACCATGTTTTCCACCTTTTCTGTGCTCGATACTTAGGTCATACCCAGCAAAAAGTTTGCATCCACGGAAGCAGTTAAATCACTGGTGCAAGTGTCACGAAGTGCTTCTTTTTCTATGAATTCCTCAGTGAATTTTACAAGGGAGCGCGCAGAAAGGAAGCACTCCATTTTGCTTCCGCAGCACGCAGTTAGGAAGCACTCCATTTTGCTTCCGCAGCACGCAGCTAGGAAGCAGGAAGGGCTGTCCATACAGGTATTTGTGATAGTGTTTGATACTCTCCACAACTGCCAGCAGCTCTCTCCTCGTCACACAGTAATTCCTCTCAGGCTTTGACAATGTTCGGCTGTAGTACCCAATGACTTTTTCTTGGCCGTCTATTTCCTGGGAAAGGACACCACCGATCCCGTACGCACTGGCGTCAGTGTCCAACACAAACTTACCGCCGGGTACAGGGTACGCCAAAAGAGGGGCTGTGCAGAGCATGTCTTTGAGTTTTTGGAATGCCTCTTCCTGATCGTTGCTCCACAGAAATTTCTGCCCCTTTTGAGTCAATCGGTGTAAGCTTGCGGCAATGCTGGCAAAATTGGGGACAAACCGACGGTAATAGGTGCAGAGACCCAGAAAACTTCGCAGCTCATGGAGGTTTCGAGGCTGCGGCCAGTCTCTGACGGCTTTAATCTTCTCGCTATCCGTCGATATGCCCTCCGTCGTCACATGGTGCCCCAGGAACTTCACCTCTCGCTGGAAGAGGTTACACTTCTTCGGGTTAAGTTTTAGACCCGAAGACGATAGCTGCTGTAGTACATTCCTTAAATTCGTGAGGTGTTCGTCGAAGGTCTGCCCCATGACTATGATGTCATCCAAGTATATAAGGCACGACTTCCACTGCAACCCTTTCAGCACCCGCTCCATCAGCCTTTCAAAGGTGGCCGGGGCGTTGCAGAGCCCGAATGGCATGACATTAAATTGCCAGAGACCGCCGTTAACTCCAAACGCTGTCTTTTCCTTATCTTTTTCGGCTATCTCTACCTGCCAGTAACCACTCTGCAGATCGAGGGTAGAGAACCATGACGTCCCGGCTAAGGTGTCTAGTGTGTCATCGATTCTTGGGAGCGGGTAGCTATCTTTCTTGGTGACATCATTTAGTTTTCTGTAATCGACACAAAATCTGGTACTTCCATCTTTCTTCTTGACCAGAACTACTGGGGAACACCAGGGACTCGACGATGGTTCGATCACACCACTCTCCTCTATTTCGCTTATCAACTTCTGGACTTCGTCCCTTTTTGCCAGTGGAACGCTTCTTGGGGCTTGTTTTATTGGTCTTGCGTCTGCCGTGTTTATTTCATGTTTCACCACCGATGTTCTTCCTTGATGCCCTTTTGTAGACGCAAAAGTAGAGGCATGTTTCCATAACAGCTGCTTGGCCTTGTTCTTCTCGGAAGGTGATAAGTTGTGTGTCCACTCTTTGATGTAACAATCGAGGTGCTTCTTCTCCATGGCTGCCGATTTTTCGGTGTTATTTTCCAAATTAATTACAGCTTCAGCTGGTGTACATTGTCCAACATCGGAAAATTGACAAATTTGTTCTTGTTTGTCTGACAGGTTCAAAACTCTAACTGGAATCAATCCATCATCGTTGCTTTTCACCAGGGCATTCGCTATTAAGATGTTACTATTCTTCTTCGAAAGATCTACGGACCAATCTGCGTTGACGGTGAATATCGACGTCGCATGAACCACGAGCTGTATCTGCTATACAACAACATCAATATTGTTAAACGTATCGAGATGCAGCGATTGCGTTGGCTAGGCCATATCAAAAGAATGAGCGATGATGAACCCGCTAAAAAGGCGTATGAATACATGCCACATGGCGGTGCACGCAGAATTGGCAGGCCAAGGAATAGATGGCGCAAACAAGTGGATGATGAGATGAAAAGGCGCGGTATTCCAGTGTGCAAAGCAACAAATAGAGAGGAATGGAGATCTCTTCTTAGTTCGGCCTATAGAACAAATGTTCTGTAATGGGCCAGCTAAGTAAGTAAGTATTTTTGTTTTCTGCTGGTCCCACCACCCACAATTTTCCGACTCCACAATCTCCATCCATTGGTACCCATATCAATGTTTCGGCACAAGGCGGTATAATCTCTGGATGTTCCGTAGTCAGACGTCTAATAGGTGTGTTTTCCTCGTAACCCATATTTAATGGAATTTCCACATTGGACCATGTCATCACACGTTCTTTCATATCCAGATTAAGACCAAAGGCAATCATAAAATCTGCGCCTATTATAACTTCGTCTACGATATCAGCAACTATAAACTCGTAATCGACCGATTTATTGACAATAGTTAGTCTCACGGTTATCTTTCCATGTACTGCCGCAGGCTCCCCTGTTGCTGTGCGCAGTCTGACTCCATTTAGTGGCGTCATCTTTCCCCTGGCCAGATCTGATCTGATGATGGACTTTGATGCGCCTGTATCCAAGGTCAGAATTCGCTTGTCGCCATTGATATAACCAGTTGTTGTAAGGTTGTGGTTTTTCTGTTGTACTATCGCTATGGAGATTGTGGGGCCGTCGTCGATGGGAAACAGTTCACGCCCCGCTGGACTGGCTCGATTTACTTTAACGGTGACTCATTTGCAGAGCGTTGAGCTACTCTTTTACTTTCTTTTGACGGGGATGGTGACGATGACCTCGATCGCTTGCGCTTCGCTCTACATTCACGCGCAAAATGACCCATTTTGTCGCAATTGTGACACCTACCCTTAGCCTTAGTTGGTGCTGCCGTATACCTTCCTTGTAATACCCGCTTCATTTCTGCCTCGATCTCGTTAACACGATATTTGGGTTCATCGAACTCGGTATCCAGTTTGCGGACCTTGTGAGTCTGGGGATTGGTGATTATTCTTGCCGTCTCTTGTGTAAGGTCGTACGACACGGTTTCAGCAAATGACGATTTTGGTGACGCATACGTTGCACGTTTGATCTCGGCGTCACGTATACCATTAACAAATGTTTCGATTTTCATACGGTGCAGCAATGGATGGTTTTCTCCTGGATACGTCATTAGCACCAAACGTTCTACTTCCGTTGCGAAGTCCTGTAAGGTCTCATTTGGCTTCTGTGTTCTTCCCCTTAATTCCATTAAGTAGATGTTTTGCTTATGTTCGCCACCGTACTTACGTTCGAGAGCAGCCATTATATCCCCATAACTGTTTCTAGAAGCAGCAGGAAAACTCTGTAATACGTCAGCAGCATCACCCTTCAATGCCATAAGGAGTGATACCGCCTTTTCGTTGTCGTTCCAAGAATCTCTAGCAGCCACTGTCTCGAACTGTAATTTAAACACATTGAAAGAGGTAGAGCCGTCGAACACTGGAGGCTTAATTTTTAACGTGTTATGAATAGCTCTCACGGGGCCACCTTTGATTTCCAGTTCCGACATTTTCTTCTCCAGGTTCACAAATTTCTCGTCATGGGCCAGAAATTTCTCGTCAACAGACAGAATCTTTTTATCCAACTCTTTAATTTGCACCTCCACGTTTTCTACTCTCTTTTCAATCACTATCGTGATGTTCTCGAGTTTCTCGTTAATTTTTCTAGAATTCTCTTCCCACTTTGCCTCTAATTTGTCGTCGAATTTGGCAAATCTTTCCTCCAATTTTCTGGAATTTTCTTCACTCTTTCTGGACATCTCTTCCAACATCTTACAGTTGTCAGATTTCATTTCCGCCATAAGTCTGGAAGTTTCTTCATTTTTCTTATTCATTTCCAGCATCATCATAGCCAGCATTGATTTCAAATCGTCACCCCTGGCAGCTACCGACGAAACTTCCTCAACGCTGGATTCGTCCTTTGCCGATAACTCGACTTCCTCCTTACCGTCGAACTCATATTCATCGATGTTCATTCCACGGCGCTCGAACTCTTCCAACAAGCGTTTTTGTAGTTCGGCCTTGTTGCCAGTAGAACACAACTCCAACTTACTTAGCTCCTTCTTCAAGTCTTCCACTCGTAGATCCTTAAACTTCATTGTAGGATGATCGTAATCCCACTTCTGACACCAATTGTTACGGAATTAGATTTAACTAATCTCCTTGTAGACGTTGTTTTTGTTGAACAAATTTCTACTTTGTTTAGAAATATCTAAAATCACAATATATGCTTTGAAATTTATATATGTGTCAAATTATGAAAATTGTAAAAATATTTTTTCATTCTAATAAAACTTTTGAACCGTGAACATTACAATAGGTTATGGGCCTATAGTTTTCACAGAGAAAGCTCAATGGATATCAGCCATGAAAAAGAACTGGTTTCAATATATGAAAATGGTACGTGGATTCTCGTCGACCTTCCTCCAGGTAGAAATGCTATTGGATGTAAATGGGTTTTTAAAAAAAGACAAATGAAAAGGGCGAAGTTGAACGATTTAAGGCTCGTTTAGTAGCTCAAGGGTATAATCAAAAATTTGGCATTGACTACGATGAAGTATTTGCTCCCGTTGTTAGACATACAACATCAAGAATTTTATTTTCAATAGCAGGAAAGAATCAAATGCATTTATATCACTTTGACGTGAAGACCGCTTTTTTGAATGGTGATTTACATGAAACGATTTATATGAAACAACCGCCTGGATTCCAATCAGGAGATGAACCAAATAAATGCTATGTTCCAGAACCTGCAAGAAGCTACTATTTTTTACTACGATAACATTTTTTCCTTTATGTTATCGGAAAAATAGTAAAAATTAGTAGATTCTTGCAGTACTGGAACAGACCAAAAGTATGCTTGCTTAAGAAAAGTCTGTATGGTCTGAAACAAGCGGCTCGTTCGTGGAACCAATGCTTTCATACGGCATTAATAGAATACGGTTTTCAACAAAGTGCTATAGATCCATGTTTATATACAAATATTTGCGGAGAAAATATTCAATACCTTTTGGTTTATGTCGATGACATAATAGTAGCAAGTAAAAATATTGGATTTATCGAAGAAGTATTCAAGAAGCTAAGTAGTAAATTTCTTATAACAAATTTGGGAGCATCAAACATTATCTAGGAATGCAAGTAGTTCGTAACAAAGATGGAAGTTACATGTTAAATCAAGAAAGCTATATAATAAAGATAGTGAATAATTTCGGACTTCGAGATACAAAGTACTCAGATATTCCTCTAAATCCAGCTTACAAGAAAACATCAGAGGCAGAAAAACTACTGGACAATAAAATGTATCAACGAGCAATTGGATGTCTCTTATATATTGCGACCAATACAAGACTTGACATTGCAGCAAGTGTGGCAATTCTTTCTCAAAAGGTGGATGGACCAACTACCGAAGATTGGAACGAAGTGAAACGTATTATAAAGTATTTGAAGGGGACAGCAAAACTATTTTTAAAACTTGGCAGTGTTTTGGAAAATGATCAATTACACGGATACGTCGATGCTGATTGGGCAGAGAATAAGATTGATCGAAAATCTCATAGTGGCTATGTTTTTTATCTGAATGGAGGAATAATTAGTTGGTCTTGTCGAAAACAATCAAGTGTGTCTTTATCGACTGCAGAGGCAGAGTATATTGCTTTAGTTGAAGGATGTAAAGAGGCTAAGTGGATTCATGGCCTTTTAACAGAAATGTGTTTTAGTGTCATTACTCCTATCACTATATACGAAGACAATCAAAGCTGTATCAAGATGGTTTTCAATGAGAAATTCAATGCAAGATCAAAACATATAGATATTAAATACAATTTTGTGAATGATTATTGTAATCAAAATTTTGTAAATCTGAAATATTGCCCAACTGAAGAAATGGTAGCCGATTTGTTAACAAAGCCTTTACCAAGAAATCGGCTGCAATACTTAAGATCTTTGATTGGACTTCTAAACAAAGAGGAGGAGTGTTGAACAAATTTCTACTTTGTTTAGAAATATCTAAAATCACAATATATGCTTTGAAATTTATATATGTGTCAAATTATGAAAATTGTAAGAATATTTTTTCATTCTAATAAAACTTTTGAACCATGAACATTACAATAGTTTTATTCCCCGATACGATTTGTACCAAATAAAACAGATTTCGTTTTAGATTACGTTTCTACAATGCTTTATTTACTTTATTACACTTATTCAGAACCGACTTTAGTTACAAAGCACACAGCAAGTCACTAGTTAGCACGCAGCTCTTATTTAACCGATCTGTTCAGTTCAACGATTAAAACACAACTAACTCGTCATTGTCAGTTCCCCTGTATTTATATCCCAAAGTCTCCCTGTTCGAGAGTCCTCTAGAAAATGTCTGGCAACTCCTCGAATATGTACAACGAACACACAGACGCACTAACCCCCAGTTTTTGTAACTTATTTTTGTTCGTTCGTCTATATTCGTAATAATTTAGGCATTCATAGCTCAGCCCCCAGATGACATGCACATCTAATTTTTCGTATACCCGTTCCATATATCGTTAAGGATTCCTCATTTAAAAATCAGCGCTCTACATTTGCGCTAAAGCGAGTAAATCGATCTACAAAATTTGACAATTCGTGTGAGAAGAATAAAAAATTTTACAAAAACTGGGGGTTAGACTCACATACATGGGGGATGATCAATACAGTGGACAAAGTAATGACGTAACTACAACAACAAACAGATGCAAGAAATAATAGCTCGGTTACACTACAGCTTTTTGCCGGGTTAACCCACTTCATGAGGATTTATTGCTTAATCTGGTCAAATCTGACCAGATTTGCCATACAAAAATTAAATCCTCTCATGGCTGGGTTTATTTTAAATCCGGCACAAATCCACCAAAAATACAGTGTTGTATTCGGTTTTTGTGCAAAAAAATCCAACTCTACTCAAAAAGTACCAAAAGTTGCAACTGTTTTTGCAACAGAGTTTGTCGTGTTTTACACGTTTACGATTGGTCGCATGAGATTTTATGGAGTTAATAAATCTAAAGTTATTTGGAAATCATAAAATTATTTATTTTTTTTCATTAGACACTTTTTTAACAAGAAGTACGTTTGATACCATGATACAAAAATGTATGCCTGTGTGTAAAATATACCAATATGAGCAAAGGCGGTGACGATATCTCATACGAGAAATTGTAAAAGTGTAACACACGACTTTATTAGTTATTTTGTATGTATACGTAAACAAACATCAGCTGACAGTTTATATCCTCGAAAAGCTAAGTGTAACCAGCAAAGATTAACCCACTGGATCTATTAAACCCAGTGGGTTAACCTACAATAGTGTAACCGGGGTATAAAGAAGTGACAAACTAAACAATAATTACATGACTATGGCAAAACAAAATAAAAGCACATTAATGAAAGGTAAAGAACTAGAATGATGAAGAGATTTCTACATGGTAGTTGTTGTTGCTTAAATAAAGTAATAAAACTTTACGTTACAATTCAAATTTTTAAATTAACGGAAATTAAACTAAATTAACTTAAAGCTATCAAGCCCGCGGCACATACGGTACGTTGTGCGACGCGTTGCGCGTTGAAAACAACAACCACATGAAAAATGTGTAAGTGATGCCAAGTTTGTTCTTGAAGTTTTCATGTGGTTGTTGTAACGCAACGCTCAACGCGCCGTATGTGCCGAGGCCTTCAGTTACATTCGTAACAGTATTATAGAATACTTTTTTGGTATTACATATAGTAGCTGTGTTCCAGAACTAAAAAGTTTTTACAATTTTTACGACTTTTACACATTTTACTCGAAAAACCGTTCCCGTACATAAAAAAGTTGTAAAATTTTCACTTCTCTTTAAACAAAAATGGCGCTGAATGACGCTCTCTTTAAAAACTTTTTACCCGACAAATTTGGGCGAGTAAAAAAATAGTAACATGGTTGCCGGCGTCTGATTGGCTGATACGCCGACTTTGACATTTGTTCCAGTGTTTTTGACGTATTTTCAATTTTTCCGTTCCCGAACTATTTCAAAAAACTTGTGTGTGAGAAAAAATTTGTTGCAGTTCTCTCTTTTACGAGTTTTACTATTAAAAAGTACGGGAACGAAGCTAGTTTATTAAGGTGAGAACACAATGAGAAATTGATGCTTATACAAGCCTGAATTTTGTAAAGGAATAAAGAAATCCAAAATCGCATTTGAATTAGGTAGTACTTAGCCTTCATTCATTTACATGAAATTGAGCGTGAAGCCAGCAACAAAAGACATTGTGTTTCTACCTTTAGTGAGAAGAATTCAAATTGGGCATTTGGAATTTCATTTAAATGATTACTTACCCTTAAACCCGAGATTTATGGGTTGTATGTAAACTTTATGCTTAGTTTACATTTGGCGTCGTTTCGTGATTTCGCGCGGAATCAAGCAAAATTTATCATGATTTCGCATACAAAAATGAAATCATCTTGCTTCGTGATTTCAGCGAAATCAACATCGAAATCACAGTACACATGATATACAGCCCTGTTTTTGCCTAAAAAAGTACCAAAAGTTGCAACAATTTTCACGTATCACAATGCCAAGTTTACACTAGCGCTCCAAAATCCACTGGATTTCACGAAATCCTGAAATACACCCCGGTGTTCACACTCATTTTTTGTTGATTTCAAACATATCACAATGATCAAGGTAGATGCATATGCGCAGCTGATCGAACATGAATTTTCACACGTTGTTGTAAATTGAATTAATCATCAAAAATATAAAAATATAGAACTTTACAACTTTATTTGGAAAATTATCGTAACATTATTTATATATTGTACTAATTCCAACAAATGAAAAATAAAAAAATGATTTTATCGTTGATACATCATAATAATAAGTTTTGATAGATAAAGTTGTGCTAAGAACCAATAAATGGGATTATTTGTGTTCATTATGTTTCCAAATACATTATTCTTGTTCTTATGCAGTAGTTTTCCCGTTTGTGCTAAAAATGCGTTCCCGTACTCCGAAATCTAGCAAGACTTTCACTTCTCTTTAAACAAAAATAGCGCCGAATAACACCTTCTTCTCCTGTTTTCTGCCATACAATTTTGGCCTAGTAGAAACAGCAGCAAGCATCTAATATAGCTCTGTTCCTTTACGTGCAAGAATCTTCAAGTTTTACCATTTTTTACTCGAAAACCGTTCCCTTACTTCTGACACCATGCAATTCATATGGGAAAAGTATACCACTTTTACTACTTTTGCCGGTTTTACCATTTTCAAATGTAAAGGAACAGGCCATATGATAGCTGATACGTTGATTTTGACATTTATGCAGGAGTTTCTGCAATTTCCGTCATTTTTCCGTTCCCGAATTTTTTTAAGAAATTTGTATGAGGAAGCAATTTTTGACAATTCGCTCTTTTTTCTAACATTGCCATTAAAAAATCACGGGAACACAATAAAAAATAACATTGTAACCATGGAACAATTACCCAGGTAGTGGCATCGTAAAATTTTGAATATGTTATGTCAAAACTTTCTTTATGTTGTTGGGGAAATTACAACAAAAATAATTTTTTTATAAAGGGATTTGACTTTTCATATTCGATCAGCTGGTGTGATACCACTACCTGGTAGTTCTGCCATGATTGTAACAGGGTGTTTTTGTAAAAATGCTTGCCTGTCACACGAACCGTTCGTACTAAAACGTATACGTTCAAAATTTGGTTCTTGTTAAATTTTACGAACCATTCGTTTTTATCTGAAAGCTTTCGTCTATTTCATAAAAGCTTTTATATTTCAGGGTTTCCATGATACCAATTTTGTGGATTTTGCATAGGCATCTGCACGTAAAATGTGTTACTTGATGGCAACCCCGATAAACAGATGAAAAACAAAAAATAAGAAAAAATGTAATCAAATTTGTCCAAAAATAATTGTGATGATATGAAGAAACGGATGAACATATACGGGTGTGCTTCTATGGAAATAAATAAAATTGCATTCCCTTCCAGTTTTCGTGTGTTTTGTGCCATTTATTACTCAAATTATTACATTTTCATTCAAAACGATGGGTCTTTTCCATTCGTTTATTTTTGACATATTCGTTCGTCTGATTTTGTTACGAAAACCAAAAAAATTACAAAAGCTTTCATTTGTTTGTCACACGAATACAAACGTCAATCGCTATGAAAACCAAATTGTTTCTTCGTTCATGAAATCGACGAACGAATGGGCAAAAACTTTTTACAAAAACACGCTGTAAGTCCCAATTTACATTGGGCGAGTTTACTTGCGGCAATTGTCAGTTTGTAGGGTTACCATATGCCTCACCTCTCTCTCCTACAAAATGACAATTGCCGCAAGTAAACTCGCCCAATGTAAATTGGGACTAACAAAGTAATTTAATAATTTTGTCACATTGTTTACAAATTTTTATACTAACATTTTTTGTTGCAGCAATTGACCATCTACCTTATTTATTATGATACGTGAAAAGTGTTGCAACTTTTGGTACTTTTTTAGGCAAACCAGGGTTGTATATCATGTGTACTGTGATTTCGATGTTGATTTCGCTGAAATCACGAAATGAGATGATTTCATTTTTGTATGCGAAATCATGATAAATTTAGCTTGATTCCGCGCGAAATCACGAAACGCCTTCGAAATCACGAAACGACGCCGAATGTAAACCAAACATAACACACACATACAAAGATTGTGTATATTGTTTTGACGTTTTAGGAACAGTCGAAAGAAAAAAATTAAATCGACAGGAAGCTTTAGCTAACCTTTATTATTAAACCATGAGCACATACAATTCATATGAGAGCAGTTCACAACTTTTGCTACTTTTGCCGGTTTTGCCATTTTCAAAAGTAAAGAAACGACCATAAATTGAACAAAACAGACAATAATCTTCCTTTCAAATGTACAGTGACTGTCACTAAAAATGATGCAACCTGAAATAAAAAATGTAAACGTTGATAACTTGGAAACGAGTTGAGACTTTTAACAATTCCAAAAACAATTTTGTAGCCCGAAGAGTTGTCTTTACAGTACAGTTATACTAAAATTTTACTGAAAAAAATGGTCTTTTTAATGTGAGTCCCAATTTACATTAGGTGATTTTCCTTGCGCAATTTTTATCGTTCTCTTTTAAACTTGCCTCTTGTGTTTATACAAGCAATTCTGTTCCATTACATATACGTCAAACAAATCCTCATAAAGAAGGTTAACCCCGCAAAAAGCTCTAATATAAACAGCATATAATGTAGATTGGGACTGAGCATTAAAAATGACGCAACACAATAATCGATTAAAAAATTTCCAAAATTTTCGCTTTTTATGCAATTTTAGTAATCATTAAAAATTATGTCCAGAGTAAGCACAAACAATCTAATGATATATGGAAAGTCCTGTATTATGTGCCTCGGCCTTAATGGGCCAAATGGCCCCGGCACATACGGTACGTTGTGCGTCGCGTTACAACAACCACATGAAAACTTCAAGAACAAACTTGGCATCACTTTTTTTCATGTGGTTGTTGTTTTTAACGCGTGACGCAACGCACAACGTACCGTATGTGCCGGGGCCAAAATACATACGGTCAGTTGAGCGACGCGTTGCGCGTTGAAAACAACAACCACATGAAAAATGTGTAAGTGATGCCAAGTTTGTTCTTGAAGTTTTCATGTGGTTGTTGTAACGCAACGCTCAACATGCCGTACATATGTGCAGCGGTCTTAACGCATTTGTTGGTTACCGACAAAATTCGGTAAATTTAAAGCTCAAATTATGAATGAAAAGTACCAATAATAGTTGACAACACTGTTGTCGTCGGTAGTATCTAGTGCATTGTTTACATTTACGAAATCCACTCGATTTCAACTGTCAATTCCTTTGCGTATACGTCAAATGAAAACTCATCTGAAATCTAGTGGATTTCATTTGACATTTGAGCAATGGAATTGACAGTTGAAATCGAGTGGATTTCATAAATTTAAACGTAGTGTAGCGGCAACTTTATATTTATCGCTAAATTACCGACAAATTTCGTTAATTACTGAAATTATAAGCATTATAATTTTACCGATTTTTGTCGGTAACCCAAAAATGCTTTAGAGAATCCCACTGCAGAAATGAATCAAATCCGTAAGTTGAAAACACATTGAACGTTTGAGTAAAGTTTTGTGTCATTTCTGGTAGATGAGAAATGACCGAACTTCACTCAAACGTTTGATGTTTTTCAGCATTATAAATTTGATGCGTTGCCTGCTCGCAACTAAACATAACAGCTGTGATCGAAGAAAATGGAACACAAAAGAAAAACAAAATCATATTTTTCCTTTCCATTGGCAACCCTGTTTTCTTGTTGGCTAATTTTTCTATCTTTTGTGCTGGCTATGAGATCGTGGAAAATATCAAAAAAATATCTTTAAAGATCGGTTGAATTTAGTGAGAAAAATTAGTCCAAGTCGCTCTAAGATAAAAACAATTTATAAAATGTTAGGAAACTATTAAAAAATGTGTTTTAATTTACTCTTCTCGGGTTAAAAGTGTGTAGAAAAAAGCCTCGCCCTCGCCTTGTTGAAATTGTTATTGTTATACGCGACAGAAAAGTGTAAAGTGTGCCCGCCGTTTATGTGAAAAAACGCAGCAGCAGAGAAGATCGCGGTCTTTTTTTCTCCATCCACACTATATTTTTATCTTTATCAGCTGTGTGGTTTTATTTTCCAAAATATATGAAGAAATTTTAAACAAACTTTTTTAAAACGTGACCATTTTTTAACTTAGGAAAAGGTAATGAATGCATTTGTTAGAGTATTGAATAAAATATTGTGTGCATAAACTTTCCATTCCTCAACCATTGAAAATGGGAAGTTGTTATGATATATGAAATGAAATTACGTGACAAGTGTAAAGTGTATGAAAATATGTATTAAATTTCTGTATTTTCCTTTTAAATTTTCAGTTGTCCCCCAAATGTCTTTAAAATTGAAAATTAAAATCAATAACAGCTATGAGTCGGAATCTGGTTGTGGTGTAAGTATGGAATTTTATATTATCAAGGCAAACAAATAATACCCTCAACAATTGACATCGTATGTGATCAGCTGTTCCAACTTGCCAAGTATATGTGTATGTATTATGATTGGAACACAACGTCGAGGGTACATTGTTTACTTTTAGCATTTCCACCGTATATGGAAACCATGGCAGAACTACCAGGTAGTGGTATCACACCAGCTGATCGAATATGAAAAGTCAAACCCCTTTATAAAAAAATTATTTTTGTTGTAATTTCCCCAACAACATAAAGAAAATTTTGACATAACATATTCGAAATTTTACGATGCCACTACCTGGTTAATTGTGCCATGATGGAAACATTATTATCACTTCTTTGTATGCTTCGTTGACATAGAACACAAGTGAGGCCACCACCACCACCATTTTTGGGCGGTAAAATACATCAACTATAACGGCACTTGCACTCTGCCATGTAACTGCAATGTGAGGATCTGTGATACAAATTGATTATGAACCTATTATCATAGAAACACATTAAAAGTCCAAAATAAAATATCCAAGCTTTGGTATAGCTGGGGAAACAGCTTTTATAAAGAAAATAATTCCAAAAAATTGTTCATATATGAGTAATCACAAAATAGTGAGGAAATGGTGGAAATGGTATATTCTGTGCTAATATTCAAAATAATATGCCTGTTCCCCAACCTGCAAGAATCTACTATTTTTTACTACGATAACAATTTTTCCTTTATGATATCGAAAAAAATAGTAAAAATTAGTAGATTCTTGCAGCACTGGAACAGGCCAAATTTTGAAAATGCTGATTCAGTTTTGTGGTTTCCAAAAGACATGTGTTTTTTATTCCACTTCTTTATGATTCCAATTGGAATAATTTTTCAATATACCACCTAAAACTCATTGAAAATTAACTGGAAAATTATATACCCACCACCTTTTACTTCTGCAAAATGTTATCACTGGAAGTAACAATTCACATGGACACTATTTAAATATTGATCATCAATCAATTTCCCAAATTTTATTTTGTTTGTTGTTTCTTTTTTATCAGCTGAAGCAATTGGAGCTCTATAGGCACCCACTGTCGTTTAATTGTTTACAAAAAAAACCAGTTTTCTTCTAACCACATTTTGTCGTCAGTGGTGGAGTGTCTATCTACGTGAAATAGTTTTCCCCTTATTTTCATTTCACCAATGCTTGGAGTTACCTACAGTGTAAAATAAATGTCTTATCATGTTTAGATTTATTGCACTTCCGTCTTACATTATAATGAAACTAAGGCAGTGATATGAATAGACAAATAGGAATTGAAAGAAAAAGTGGATTTTGGGGTAATGCGATATTAAGTGCACACCGAATTTTAAAACCTTTAGCAATAGAATATTATGAACTTAAAATCGCTGCGAGTAATTAACAGCAGTATTGGCTTATATTTTTGTTCTATAATATGTATGTAAATGTAATTTAGGAGCCACCGTGGTGCAGTGTTAAGCACGTCTGCCTTCCTGCAGACCTTCTGCGCTTCAGTCCCTGTCCAGAACATCAAAATTTTCGGCGGTGGCAAATACCCTCTGTGTAATGCAGGCTTACATTTCTCTCCAAGTCATTGATATAAGAGAAGCCTCCCTCGTCCTTTCGGGGATGTTATTGGAATAAATGTATGTATGTAATTAAAAAATATTGAATTAGAATCCTAGTATAAATTTCAGGTTTTCCATTGTGTTTTATGACTTTATCCGGTTGAAATGTGAGGGTCTTTCAAAGTTCCAAACTTCCCAATATGTCAACTAGTCGGTTGCGGTTAGTTGTCTTTCCTACATTACAAGGCGAAGTTAGATTTTGTCCTCGTTTTCACTGTTAGTTGAGATGGCTGTCTATGGCCGAGTTTTATTGATTTCTATACCAATCATAGACGCGACTGTAGTCCCAGTCCACATGAAGATCTTGTTGTTGTAGCAGCAGACGAAAGGATTGATGCTGCGCTGGCAGTCACTGACCAAACCAATCGGGTACAAAGAACCGTCCTACTGGGATTCTTATGAGGCGGATTTTTTTACATCTATAAGGGACTTGAAAGTGAGTCGCCCTGTGTTCCGAGAGGAAGTATACATCCCATACCCTCCAGTCCGATATAAACGTATCCTCCATATTTGTAAGACTTAGTGAGTCTGGTACTTCATACGGCATGTAGACCGAGGCTAGTACCAAAGCCCTTCTCGGGCCTACTTCCAGGCTCACTACTGTCGTATCGTCGTCACTGTAATTGTATATTTGAATATGATTTACACTTTTCTTATCTAGAATGGAAGTTCTTACCTTTTCCCCATTGGTAGCATAGAATACAGAAACCTTATTTTTGTACAAATAGGGTCTTGAACCAAAGCGATGTCTAGTTCGGTTCTTGTAAGGGAGAGAAGTTCGGCAGCCGCCGCGTTCTTCATTGTGACCGAGGGTACGGAACCGAAGCCAGCCCGTAGTACAGATCTCCCTCTCCTGGAATCAGTTCGGCAACTTTCAACTATCGGTTTGGAGGCCTCTGCTCTACTTACGGATCAGATTCAATACCTCTGACACATCCGAATCTGCGAGGGATATTGACAGTAGGGATCACGGTCATTTCTCATCACAAGTGTTTGGGAGTTTTTGCCCCGGACTACCTTACAGACCTTCCCAGGTTGAACTCCCTTAACTATCTGGCGAGCGGCTACCTTCGCGTACAAAGCCAGTTAGCTGCTCGGCTGGTGTTCCGCCATCCACTTAGAACCTGTCTGTGGATCCTCTGAAGACCGCAATCTCTTAATGCGAGCCTGTTGTGAAGTGTTTGTCATCGAGCTTCTAGCCTGCTTTGAGGTTGATGATTCTATCAGTTACCCGATTTACCGTCTCACCATCCTTCCTTATTGAACAAGTACTAATTTTTCCCGAAGAGCCGGACTTGTTTGTATTTATCTGTTTATAAGATTTCTGTAAATTAGGTGCCCTTCCAGCTGTTGTTTCCCCCAGCAGCTTTAGCGGCAGACACAGGTGGAACTTTCTGCTGCTTCTTCTGTATCTGTCCCTTCGGCTTCTCCGACTTCGGAGCGGGAGCAGCATTGGAGTCCGACCGTGTAGTTGGGGACGATGGAATCAAGATGGCCCTGACGCAGAACAAATGGTGTCTGCAAGACATTCGGACATTTCGAGACCAACACTGGTTTTTCAAACTTAACTGGCGTCGGTGTCAACGACTGAACGTAAGGGTACGATGAGCTTTACGAAGCGAAGATTGAACCTTATCTCCCTGAATCCTGCCTGTGAGTTATCTCCTGGTGACCTATGTCTGATCTGGCACAGTGACATGGGGCGTGATATTCTGTGAATAGCATTTTTTGCTGCTGACAGTTCTGACGACTTTGACACTAATGAAGTCCTTACACGAGGAAGGACTACGATGGAAAACATTTTACATCTTACCGTTACCTGTATATGGTCGATTTAATTGTGATAAACTATGGTCCAGGGCTATGTTCGATCCCAGCAGGGACCAAAAGAATATAGGGCAGACATTTCGGAATAGTATATTGCTCATAATGTGAACTTGAAATAATCGGAAACTATACGACCACCAAACCATGAAGTTTTTTGTCAATCTGGCATCAAAATACCTGTCACATGGGTATTGACCATGTCCTGTGTTCCTGGGCTAAAGGTTGATTACGATAGAGGAAAGCCGACATTTTCAATCGATCTATGTATTGACCCATGTATGACGTTTACATCCTGAACAGTAGTTTTGAAACACGTGTCTTTGGTATAGGCATGGTTCGATATGCCTGATAAGTTTTGGAGTCGTCAATGATGTTAGAGGTGTAATGCTAAGATGTCTTTAAACTTTCCATTAAGCGTTCACTATCTTCCCGCATTATTAACTAAAATATAAATAAAAATAATCCAATTCGGTTAGCTGCCATTTGATTATTTTTTGGAATTCGTTGGGGTAGGTAAAGTTAAACTCAATTTGCTTAGCAATAAAATATTAAATTAATGACTGCGTTTTTAAAATTCCTCTCCTCTATCTTTGTAAATAAAAATTCCATTTTATCCAATGAAGACTATAAAATAAAATTTCATTTCTTATATTGACGTTGTTTTACCCTTCAGTATACATTCTCTCATCCTTAAATGGTATGTACTCTCTATCGTCTGGAGAAATATAAAAACAAGTAATAAAATTTCTTCCACCATTCTTCCTTCAAAATAGGAGAGAGCGAAAAACGTAGGGAGAATGAGCGGCGGTTACAGGGATATAAAACAACGTCTGGACTTGTTTTGGCTTTGCATTTTCGATACCATATTGTGTGCGCCACAATTTCAATGGCACGCACATCTTCTAAGCACCTCACTCATACACTGGAGAACTGTTTATTTCATTGGTGTACTGCAGATCATCATCATAGTACAGAGCGTACACATGCGTGGCTTAATTTAGTACTATATCCATGACTGGCAAAGGTATTATTTGTGTTGTTGCTGCGAGTGAGTGTGTGTGCGCCAGTCACAAAAATGCCAAAACCCAGGTCATAAACTATTAGAGTGCCGCGCTCGGATATACACAACTAACCGGGATGCAATAATATAAATTGTTTTTGTTTCGTCAATTGTATAGAGTAGTGAAGAGAGTGAGCGTTTTTTATTTTTGGGAAAAATCCCTTTTATGAAGAAATAAGGTATACACGAATATTTAGTAATGGTCTTCACTCTAAGACCGATAGACGTTTATTTGGCCTTTTTCATTACGGAATGTATACCTTTTGTTGTTGTTGTTGCTGCTGAGTGCACAGGAAACAAAGAGACTAATTTATGACATCTTTTTCTTTAAAAAGAAAGATTTGAGCCATGTGTTCTATGTCAAACGACAAGCTACAACAATATTCGCATATTTGACATTGGCTAATACAGCGTCCCTGATCTGCTTGCTTTCTTATTCCAGTCTTCGATTAGTGAAAATAATGATTACAGCAGCATCTACGATGACGATCAACTCGATTATATTATAAAACCGCCGTCTTATAGCAATGAAGTAACCATCACCACTACGACGACACCAATGGCTCCTGAATCCAGTTTGCATACAAACGATAGCAGCATTTCATCGTCATCGCAGACTAGCAAAGACAGTGTATTGAACAGCAAGGATAAGCGAGAAATGATTTTCGGCATTCCGCTTCATTCTAGCCAAGAGTCATCGTTTGAGGGGTTTGGCAACAGCCCATTTGACAAATTGCAGCGCATTTTCTATCCACAGCAGCCATCGAGCCTGATTGCAGCTAATGTCGCCACCGCAGCAGATTCCAGTGAAAGCAAAAGTCAAATGGCCCCACGTAAACCCTCTCCCGGTAAGATAGTGTTCACAAAGTTCTATGACACAATTGTCGAGGAGAATAGCTGCAATGCTGTCGATATACAAATGTCCTCCAATGATCCTGCCTTACCTTTGCGTAGATCGAGTAGTTCTAGTTCCATGTCAAATCAAATAGATGCTAATCCATCATCGGAATTGTCATTTAATGGCAAAATAAAGAGCTTGAATAAACAATATGAAACATTGGATATGTCCATGGAACCACAAAACCGATTACCACCCGTTTTAGAGACATCGTTGAATTCCTCACAACAATTTTCGGAATCGTTTATATTGAAAAAATACAGCAATGAAAAATCACCTGATTTATTTGGTGATGATGATGATGATGACGAGGAAGAGGATGAAGAAGCTGAGGACTGTGGGGAACATGGAGAAGTGACAACCAAAGTTGAAATACAAATTCTTAATACCATAACTGAAGATCCAACGGCCAATGAAATGCAAAAAACAACATCCACAACTTGTCTCAATGAAACGAACGAAAATAATTCATTTAATTGTCCAGTTGATGGTAGTTTTGCCAATGACGATTACACCATGGACTGTAGCCTAACCCAAACCAGTAACGGGTTAGGTAACACTGGTACCGATCCATATAGCCTGTTTAGAGAAAATTGTCGTCGTGAAAGGGAAATGTTGCGACGTATACGTAAATGTTTGGCTGGTGTTTTGCCTCCTCCATCGGTAACAATACCACAACTGGATATGTTCAATGCAGTCTTATCCCGCAAAGATGAACTACTTAATTACTTTGACAAGTCACCACAAAAAACTAAAGATGAACAACAGTTACAAGCAAAGGCCCAGAGAGTACCCAGTTTATTTAAACCCACACATACACTTGATGAAACCAAATCAATGCCATGGCGTGATATATTGGGTGTTAGACAACATGGCTTAAGGTTTGTGTTAAAATATTTCTGTATTACCAATAGCTTCTATAAAATTGATATACTTTCTTTCAGCTATAACCTTAACAAGGCTTCAGAGAGCAATGAATATTTAAGTCTTTCGATAATGGAAAGATTTATTGGTGCCGAAACAGCTTCTTCATATCAAAATTCACCATCATCGGCCAAAAAACGTAGCTCTCGTATGAAGTAAGTCTAACGTTTATTATTTTGTGTCTTATAGTTGTATTAAAATGTTTTGTTCATTACTTACATAGATTGTTATGCCAGTCTCCCGGCAATCGTTTGAGTCACTTGGCAAAACGTCGTGCCATCTTTTCATCCGCCCATTTGGCCACAACTTCACAAAAATCCAGTACTTTATTGGGTCCACAAATTGTACTTGACAAAAAGTATGTTCATTTTTTTTCTTCAATATTTTATGGGATATATTTTTTTCTATAATCAAATTTTCAATTTATAGGAAACCCAAAAATCGCCGCAAGGCTACACCCAAACGGATGACACCAGGCAGCAAAAAGAAAAGTAAGTACAATTAATTTATAAATCTCCTAAATTTCATTTAACATTGGGGAGATTTTATACACACACCTTGCATATTGAGGTAATCTAAGTAATAATAAAGCGCCAGTGCTTACGGTAAGCACGGACAAACATTGATATAATCGATATCAAGAGTGAGCTTTCATAACATATCATGGAAGCTGGAAGATGGCACCTGGTTTTTGGATTTTTCTCATATATGAACATTGCTGTTACAGAATCCGCAAAAACTTCCCACGTTGTAAGACGTTTTTATTTAAAGTTATTTAAGGCGCACCCTGCATGACATTGTTTTATAAGGAGGCAGTACATTGTCCCAATTTTAACTTCTATATCTCAAAAAATGGTAAAAACTACGACAATACCATTGAGGTAGAGAATTTCCACTGCTACAACATTTTATCTAATCCTATTTCGATAGGGCTTGCGGTTTCCAAGCAAAATCGTGAAAACCTAAAATAGCCCTAAAAATGTGAAATTTTACCGCGATTTAGTTCAAAATCCCTCCGGCCATTTTTTTTTCGATTTTTATTTTTTATGAAAATTGTGGTTTCAGAATCCGAAAAAACTTCACAGCTGTTAGCATGATGTGTTATATCTTACAAACGGTTTGACTAATATTTAAAGTATGGACACACACATAACACATAACTACAGAGATCACAATGCCATTAATGTGCTGGTCGGGTTTAGAACATTACCGGTCACTAATAGGCTCAAGAAGCTATGAGTCACATAGTATATTATACTTGTCTGTCTACGCACTCCACTGCAATCTGAGGAAAGCTGAAGAGCAGGAACAAAGTCCTCAGGTCATCATTATGCAAAAAAACCTTGCAAGGCAATTAAAACGTATTTTGACTTGAAATCTGATGGTGTAGTTATCTCAATTAAGTTTGGAAAGATTTGGCATCTGCCCAGCATAAGCCTCATAACACCCAGTCAAACTTACTGCCATATTCCTAGGCCTAGATTCTGAACCACAGTCAGATTTATCAGAAAAATAAACACCAAAAGGCAGCAATTCAATTTCACGGAAAGTATAAGTCATCCGTATTGTCACATTTTTCTAAGAAGTAGAAACATTATAGCCAAGTCCCTTGCCGATTTTTACGACGTGCAGGAAAGGAAATCTTGATGACCTCTCTAAACGCTATAGTTTAGTCTGAGTTAATGCTATACAGCACCAAGTGTGGATCATGATGACAGTACGAAAAATATTTATCCACCTGTAGCATCCATGTCATGATGTCACCCGTCCGCACAACACGCTCCATCTATTTAATTAACCAGTCATACTGCCTTAATTAACTCCCGAATATGTTGGAGATCGGAGCAAATACAGATTAAACAGGAAAATAATAAATTTATATATTGATTCAATAACAAAACAGATCTTCCAACTAGTAACCCTTGGTATTTTGGTTCCGTTCACCTTGGTTATACGGTCTGTGGATTCTCTGGTGAACTGGATATATTTACAGTCTCTTACTAACGAATAGGTTTAATAGTCTTAGTTTAGATGACCCACTTTCGAAGTCAGCGAGTATTGGAATATGGTTTTTATAGTGGTTTGTTTTTTACAGCTCCTAATTGAGGCTTATTTCTGGCAGTCTTCTGTTACACGCTCCTCAAGAAACCTCAAAACACAACCATCGTTTATGTTTCCGCTGATTAAACATCCCATTAAGCATAGCTGAGTGATACTTGCTTTGAATCAAGCTTACAGCCTACTTAGGATTTGCTCTTGAACAGATACATTCGGGTCCAATGGGATGATTATTTATGACCTTTTTCTTTGCCTTAAATAAGCTGCAACCGAACATTCGCCACTGTTTAACGTCTCTCTTCCATAAACATCCTGGAGACCTCAGGATAGGCTGTCCATCATGATTCCAATTCCATTCAACTATTTACTTTCAATTTACCCTGTGTCATTAAACATAAAAATTCAGTGCTATCGTCTTCCTTGGTCACCAGACCACAATTTTCTATCATATAGCTTTACATAATAACCACAGTTTATCCAAACAATTCAATTACCTTTAGTTTCTTCGATTCATAGTTTCGTACCCAAGGGATGCATGTGTGTTTTTAGCAAATAAGAATTTATATTCCAATCTATTATAATTCGTTTACATCTTCATATTTTGCGATACATTCTACATTTTTTTCACCATTTTCTTTTGTTCCAGATCGCAAAACACCAAGTTCTTCTGCTCGCAAGCGTCTATTCCGTAGTGATATTATTAAACCGGGACCATCAAGGGAAACCTCGAAACGAGCTCTATTCCAAAGTCCCGCCAAACATGTACAACAAAGAGCATCTCTGCCTAGACCACCTCCAATGAAACCAGAATTAGCAAATCGTGTAGAAAAGTCCAAACGTGCTTTGTTGTTTACACCAGAAAAGCAACAGCAACAACATCAAATTTATGTTGATCAAAAACCCGTTACAACAACGGAAAATACATATTTTGCCCCCTACAACAGTTCACAATTAGAATCGTTATTAAAACGTAAACGAAATCCCTGTGATGATGATGCCGATGATGTCGATATGGCAGTGCAAAATAGTAAGCTAATGAAAACAGGTAACTCCGGTCTAACACCCAGAGCTTTGAAAATAAAAAGCCAAAGTTTTTGCATTGGGGCTGGTTCCTCATCAGCAAAATCACAATTGCCAAGTGCCTCTGCAGCCAGCAGAGGCATGTCCACAAATGCTAGCTGTTCGAACATTAGCAGCAGCAGTAGTAGCCAATCATTGGCAAGAGCCAGTTCCATTACATCACTGGGAGGCTCTAAATTACAGAAATCATATTCGGAAACATCTGCATCTTCGAATAGTTTAACTGAGAACCAGAAGAAGAAATTATTATGGGCTGTATCACAAGCGCTACAGGAACGTAAAATTACAGCCAAACATGAAAGTTTCAAACAGTATGCAGCAATTTTGGCCCGGGTCGTCAGAAGAATTTTCCAGGAATATTATCAGAAAAATAGTACAAGTAATAGTGAAACTATGTTAAGGTATGTAATCAATTTAAGAGTGAAATTAGTTTTATGTGTTATGATTTATTTTGATAATTTTTTATCCTTTATTTAGATTGGCCAAAAAGTATGTTTACAATGTAACCTCTGGTGGCACAGCCGATGACATTTATCTGCAGGCTAAATCCCAAATCGATGAAACCAAACGTCAATCTACGTCCCGCCTATCTGGTTATATTGGCCCCGAAGAATATCAACAATTGAAGAAGCAACAGCTATCACAACAATCATCGCAATCTCTGTCACAGGCATCATCATCATTTAGCCATAAGGTGTCATCGCTCAACATATTTAATGGCGACAGTTCATTCGATTCCTTCGGACCAATAAGCCAAAATACCTCTGGCTTTTGTAGTGGCAACAACACCGGCTTATCGCAGACCAGCAATTTCTTGGGACACATTTCCCAAGATATTATCATGGAAACATCTCAATCGTCAAATACCAAAAGTGGGAAGAAATTAATTGATCCCAATAAAAGCCTGCCAAATAGCTCATCGAAAAGTAACATTTATGCTGATGCTTTGAGAGAGAATATGGACTGTGATGTAAGAAATTCGGCACAAAAGAATTTTACCGGCAAAGATCAACGCAATATGATACAATATGCAGGCAATGGCGGTGGTGGTTCTGCTGTTAAGGCTCACACCCAATTGGTCACAGAAATTATAACAAATAGTGCCAAGGCACGACGACAAATAACATTTGATACATAATAATGTACGGTGTGGTGCGGCGCTACTTCATTAAATTATTACTTTTTTTCTTAAATTATGGCTAGTATTAAGGCAAATCAAAAGAAAAATATATTGTTGGCATTCTAAGGAAATTCGTTGGTTCTCATCGCAACAATGATTATAGTGCATAATTTAGTTAATTGTTTAAAAACTCTCTATAAAAAAATAAATGTTTAGTTATAATACTAACAAACTCTTGTGGATCGATGAAGAACGAAATGTTAAAACACGTTTCAGGAACTCTGAGCAAACAATGCGTTAATTATTCGATCTCTTTTAAAATTCAGTTCAATTACAATTCTAAAGTTAATCCATCATTATTCATTATTGGGAAACAATTTCCAAAAGAGTGCACCGCACACATACCTTAGTTTGTATTTTTTTTACCTTTTGCACCTCCCCTTTCTTCTTGCTGTGTTGTTTGCGCTTTGCATTTAACATTAACAGCGCATCAAACATTTTTTATATTTTTAAAAAAACATTGCAATATTCTTAAAAAAAAAACAAAAACCTAAAATTATATATATTACTGACCCTAGTGAATATTAAGATTTACAAGTTACAACAAATTTTTTAAAAATTGAATTATCAATAAACATTTTTCCAAAATACTGTGAAAAAAATTGTTTTTGGGTTTCTTTCAAGCTCGTCGATTTGGTGATAGGATAATAGGTATTATCGTGAAAATATATATATAACGTTTATGAATGCTAAAGGAGTGTACAGGAGGGCGACTTATAATTGGACATCTAAAATTCATGAGAGGGGCGAGGCGAGAATGTTAAGGAACAATGCGTCAGTGTTTTTTTATTTTACAATGTCAAGAACTAAAGGAGTTCTTTTTTGTCGTTTTCCGTTATATCTGGGGCCTAATTACGACATTCTATTCGAGCGACGTACATTTACTAAGGGGTAGTTTACACTATATGTAAATGTCATATGACATGAAATTTTCGATCGTTAAATATTCACTAATATGTGGAATATTGGAGATTTTCCTTACGCCATTTGTTCTGTGCATCCACCCCAACAAAAATATAATAAAATTTCGTCTCCACATTGCCTCCGTGGGTAGATATGGAATGTTTTTATTTCGTGTCATATGACATTGATAGATAGTGTAAACTACCTCTAAGGTAGATACATTAGCGATCTGTTACAACAATGTACAAAGTTTTACAAAAATTAATAATTTCGTACATTTATCTAGCACAACTTCATTCGAAAATTATTACTCAAAGTATTGTTCAACGATTTCAACAAATATTTACATATTTTCATTCATAATTTTGTTTTTTTAGTTTTTATTTTAAAATAAACGCATTTCTTACCATCTACCTTCTTAATGTTCCTTATTGAACACATAGGTTTTCATAGTTCGATTTTCTCATTTACGAGCCATCTGGAGCAGCCCGAGACATGAGTAGGCATCCTGATGGATTGTTCTAACAGACCTGAATACCCTTCCACTGCAAACCACACCGAAGCCGCATAGCCAATCATAAAACAATTTTTTATAAAAGGTCTACAGGGCATTCATTTCTCTGCAGTCCATTTGATAGAGTCTGACTTCCGTATCGTCAGTTACTTTACTAATGTCTGAGAATCTGCGAAGAATTATGTTTCTTAACGCCGTTGTACTTAACAACTGCTAAGCTACGTGTTTCAAAACGTCGAAAAATACGCATTTTTACGCAGGTAAAAAGCAAACATGTATAATTTTTTGATCTGTTCCAAAACTACAAGAATCTACTAATTTGTACTATTTTTCCGATAACATAAAGCAAAAATTGTCATCGTAGTAAAAAATAGTACCTTCTTGCAGGTTCTGGAACAAAGCATTTATTTCTGATACAGTTAGTTGCATTTACGGGGAACAATGTATGAGTGTGCACCTGAAATAATTTGACGAAGTTTAAACAACACAAATGCTCTGTTCCAGAACCTGCAAGAAGCTACTATTTTTTACTACGATAACATTTTTTTCCTTTACGTTATCGGAAAAAGTAGTAAAAATTAGTAGATTCTTGGTCTGTTCCTTTACTTCTGAAAATGGTAAAACCGGCAAAAGTAGTAAAAGTTGAAAACTGCTCCCATATGAATTGTATTGTGTATGAAGTAAAGGAACGCTTTTCGAGTAAAAAGTTGTAAAACTTGAAGATTCTTGAACGTAAAGGAACAGGGCTTCTTGCAGTACTGGAACAGACCAAAAGCAATCGAAGAAACGGAAGTCAGCCAAACTGTGTGTTAGAGCTGGCAAACCATCGATATTCCCAACATTATATATTTTCGATATAATGTTTTAAAATATCGATATTATCGTTAAGTTGTCATCGCCATTAATTTGGAGATGAAAATGGCGGAAATGTCAATGATTTTCTTGAAATGATGCAAAAGTAGTTCACACGAAATGTAAAGGAGAATAAACAACTGCTCTTATTTTGTAAAAAATGTAAAAAAAAAATATTTTATTTTACCGAAAAATGTGTACGTGTGACTACGGACTTACTTTCTCACACACACAAAACCGAAAAACAGCGAAATTTCTATTTATTTCAATGGATTTCAGGTTAGGGGTGTTTATTCCGATAATATCGATAGCCAAAACTATCTATCGATATTGAAATTTTAAATAACGATCGATATTATCGATAGTGCCATCGATTTTTTGCCAGCTCTACTGTGTGTTCGTGGATTTAGTAGTGAATATTTGCATATTTCTAGCGCGGAAGAAGGTACAAAGAACTATTACGGGAACGATGAGAGTGGTTATTGACAAGTCTATGCCTTTTGTAAGAAACTTGATTTCTGAGTAAGGGGTCGATTATCGATGGCAATTATCGTTGAGTGGAGTTGTCAAAATTACTTTTTGTATGGCAACCTTCAACTGCGAAGTTGCGAATCTCAGTTGACGAACCGGCTATTTTTCAGCAACCAGTTATTTTCAGTTGCAGCGACTATTTTCGAAGAAACAAGAAGTAAAATTGAAAGGAAAAAAACATCTTCTTAACAATTGTTTTGATTATTTGCATGATTAATTAATTTTGTGTATCAAAAATATCGTGAAAATAACAACAAAACAACAGTTAGAAATATTAATTGATAAATTGAGTGCAAATCCAATGTGCACATGGGATTCCATCTATACAGCCGACTACACCAGTAGTGAGATTCTGCAACTCATTTTTGCTGTTATCGATAATTGTCGGTAAAATTAAAATGCTTATAATTTCGATAACTAACGAAATTTTTCGGTAAGTTAACGATGAATAAAAAGTAGTCGGTAGCCTCTACCGATACAAACAGCGATGCCAATTTTTCTTTATGTTTTTAGTCATAATTTTGCGATTTAATTTTACCGATTTTTGTCGGTAACAGCAAAAATGTGTTACAGAATCCCACTACAGGGAATTTCGTTTTTGAATAAAAATGACTTTTGTTTTGCCTTTTTTCCTCCTCCGTCAACTTCGAAAAGATCCAATTTGTCCTCTATCAAGTGGACAACTTCCTTCAATATGTTCGACAATGTAGATTGAGCCATGCAATTGTAATCATTGCCATGGGATTTTTGGAAACTTCTCTCTGCAAAAAATCTCAACGCAGCGCGCACTTTTAAAAGTGGGGGTATTGCTGTTGATCTGTCACTTTGAAGTCATCCTTTAACGTCTTCACAATGTAAACTACGGCATCCTTTGGCAATCAAAAATACGCCTTAAACCTAAAATAATTTACTGAATATACAGATCTTTCCAACATGAGCTTCAACTTACAGTACAGATGGCAATTCCAATGGATTCGACTTGTCCCTCAAATTTCTTTTAATAGATGTCATGTCCTGTACATTTTCTTAATCATCAAAAAATAATTCCACTGAACTTATCATTTTAAAATAATAACAATAGTTTTTTGGCGAATTGTGCCTTTTGGATTTAATTCACAAGTTTGAAAAAACACTGATCGATAACACGTTTATCGACAACAACCCAGTTGGGTTGATATCAATAATACAACATTTCATCTCAGTTGTGCTGACAATGCATAATCGACCCCTTACTCGACCTTTGCTCACAAGGAGACTACAATGTTCAATACTTACCTTGGCCTTGACGTCTTTATACCATTTATTGCGAAGTATTAAGGCCAGCTCAACTTCACCGGGTGTTTTCCAAGCCATCCATCATTATTTTTTCGGATAACCTTTGGTTCAACACAGTTTTCGTCATTCAAATCCACAAGAATTTTTAATGGGGGAAATTGTAACATTAAACCCTCCTACGTCTAATGCGTCCCATACACTGTGGGCATGCCGAACAGCATTTATATTCGAATTAATAAAAAAATATTTTTGAATATAACAAATGTTGTTTGTTAGGAAATTAAAGTTTTCTGATAACTTCAGCTAAAACAGTGTTTCGGAGCAAAATTTATCACGTGGATTGAAGGAATGCCACACACGTACACAAAGGGTTCATCGGCAGCAGCAGTTTGGCAGTAAATGTATGGGGACCGCATAACGATGTTCGGAATTGAGCAGTCGGTATATTTGAACTATCATTTTTTATGGTTAAGTCAAATAATCTATGCTGCGGGATGATTGACTGTTGTGAGATTTCCTTCAATACAATTTTCTGAAGTTTGTGTTGAAGTTTTCAAAAACGTTATTTCCACGCAGCTGAACGGTTTGCAATGAAACAACCGTAATATAGAATGCATGACACGAATTCATCTCGGCAAAGTAAGCAATCTACTTTAAACTGAAAATTTTAAACTTGGGTTTCTTTGGTGCCCATCCAGATAGTCGTGTTATGTTGCCAGAAGCTGCCAAAAAATAATTTCTCTTTTATTGTCGCTGTAAAGAAAATTACATTCCTATACTTTTATATAAGTAATAGTATATTTGTTATTGTATTCATAAATTCATATATGTATAAGTGTATAATCGCAATTTAACAAAATTAACAACTAAAGCTTAAGAGAGAGAGAATGATGGATAAACTTTAATTAAAATGACATTTTACTTTCGCCAATATTGCGCTAATTTGTGTATTTGTTCAACCAAAGCTGGCATAACTGCTGTAATAGATATATCCAACAGGCCCTGTAAATGCTGGACCGCTTCTTCATCGGTTAAACCCAATTGTAAATTATCTTCGACTTTTTTAACTGCCTTATCAGGTTCCAATGCAATATCCGGCACAGAAGCATCTACCATCAGTGAGAATAAATTCAGCACAACATTTGCATGTCGACGCAAATGTAAATAGGCAGTATAACATTGCTTGCGGAATTCATGATGATGTTCCGAAGTAACTCCACCCATAGCTTCAACCATTTCTTTACTTAATTTCATGGGTGGCGGCATCGGTTTGGGATCTCTACCGAGAATATAGCCAAAGTCGATGTGAAATAGTTTGCCGTTTGTGGTTAATAACAAATTATCCAAATGTCGATCACCCACACCTGAAGAATGGTGGACATTATGTAACTCATTAATTTAAAGCCCTCCTTAGTTTGAATCTCTTAACAATACTTACCCAATAAATAGGTGATGACACAATAACCAGCACAACTTTTTATATAAGTATCCATGGTTTCCGGCAAAATGCCATAGGGTGCAGTATCACAGGGATTGTGTTTTCTAAAGAAATTCAATATACTGCCTTCTCGTGCCAATACATCTGCCACGGTATATGAATCTATGTACTGAAGAAAACCATGTTTGGAGCTTGTAGCCAATACCTTGTAGGGAGTTAATTTGAGATCAAGATTCTCACGTCTTAATAACTTGTCCATCAGTGTAATCATTTGTAAAATCAATTGATCTTGTCGCAAGTCATCGCCATGTTTAAAAATTGCCACATATTCATGCTGGGCAATGGATGTAACAAATGTCAATCTGACAAAGTGATAAAGACATAATGAAATAAACAAATGGAAAATGTGGTGGTATAAAACTTACTTTGCCGGCATCAATGCACTCTTAAACAGTGATGTCTTGGAGGGTAAAATCTTCGTAATATAAATCTCAGGATCCAAAGGAAATGGTATTTGTTCGAAATTCGTAAAATTGATTTTAAATGTATCGGTTTCGGATAGTAGTTTCTGAAATTTCTCGGTCTTCTTGTTGCGATTTCCTGGCTCCTTGGCAACAATTTTTACCAAACGAACCAATTCGTCTATGAAACGCTGTTGTTTTCTCAAATTATAGAATATACCACGCAAATAGAAATTACCATTTTCCAAAACTTTGAGGAACATCTTCAGTACCATATCATACATTTCGTGGACACTTTCATCTTGTTTTCTTATCGATTCACAATCTTCCACTTCTATGGAAAGATACCAATATAAATAATTGGCCAAAGTGGGATTTCTACTGGCCCTTTGAATGAGGAATGTTGCTAAATTAGTTGCTGTGTTGGTCATTGTGGAATACTGGACATTTGTATTGTTATCACTCATCAATGTATTGGATACGTCGGATGGTAAAGAACCTATTGAAGTTTCATTATCATCAGCCAATGACGAATTTACAGATATTGCCATGGGCATGGTTGTGGAACGTTCAATTTGCACAGCAGTTGCACGTTGCGCGCCACTGCGTTGTGTTGCCGTCAAAACCGATGAGGTACTACCCATTGTACCACCAACACTGCCACTACCACCACCTCCAATACTCAATTCCGAGCACAAGGAACTTTGATCGAACAGCGTGGAATTGTCATCCAATGAACGCACTATATCACGATCAGGAAATAGCCGTTTGTGCGATTCTATAATATCGGAAAAATTCTCATATTTCAGTGCCTGCACCAATTGCAACAAATACAGCAAAAGATCTTCATCTGGAGCTTGGGCCAAACGACTTATAGCATATTTGCGAACATGTGGATGTTTAAAACTTGGGCTTAGCAATTCCAAGGCATCTTCCACGTCCATCGGAGCCCATTTATTGAGAAGTATTAAGGCCTGCTCAACTTCACCGGGTGTTTCCCAATTGATACATTTTAAGAATTTTGTCAATGCCTTTTTGTGTGAACTCAAATAGAAACGGAATTTCCATAGTAAATCTTGTTCTTCGCTATTCAAGACACATGTGGGAGGATAACGATAGACAATGGTATGTAATTGATCACGAATGCTGAAATGAAATTGGATTCCAAATAAAAGAAGTAATATATTGGAAAAAAGAGACAACATCATTGCAACTCATACCTTGCTGTAGGTTTGGCATCCCGATCGGATATTCGGGATCTTACAGAACGAGCCAATCGATGATGTTTTCTTTCGACAAGATTTTCCTAAAAGTAAAGATAAATAGTAAAGCTATTCCGACTAAAGAATATATGGCAATAGTAGCCGCTGTCGCACAGTGTATGTGTCTTAATACAGCTTTTTGCTGTGTCATGTCATCATAAAATTATAGGTATTTAAAAATATAAATGTTCGTACCACACATGTTTTAAATTTTTTGTTAAATCGCCACTTTTGAAAGAATTTCATTTTTAATTTTAATAAAATCATAATTTTTTTGAAATAATCGATGCATTTTGAATAAGTTATTTTTTCTATTTAAAATTGACAATTCCTTTGTTCGCGTTATTTTAGTCCAGTTCGTTAGTCGAATGCGTTAGTTTACGTTGTAAAAACAAAACAGAAATGAAATATTTCAAAAATTGAAATCGATTTAGGTATTTTTATTCTTTTTTGTATGCTTAGCCTTTACAATGTTGCAGACGACATTGAAGACGACGACCAAACAAAGTCAATGTTAAGACTAAAGGTATTTCGTTAAATAAGGTCAGTAAGGGGCCTTCCTTTTGTTCTATTTTTGCAAATAGAACTATGTGTGGCACGATGAGAGCAAGCAATACAATAGTTAAAAATATAAAGAAAAGTAGCCAAATATTTACAATTAATATATGTATGTATATATCTTACCTGTAAAATTTCCGAATCTGGAACAGTTACTAACTTTGGTTTATTAAGGAATTTATAATTTTTATCACCTTCAGGTTCGAAATAAACAATTGAATACTAAAAAGGATAAACAATATTTTAAAGAAAACGTTAACAAGAGCAATGATTTAAGAATCTGCGAAAAAAATATTTTTAAACTGTCCTACTTACAACCAAATTATTATTATTTTTTTTTTCTTAAATACTAACGAATAGATAATTTCAATCTTACCGTATAACAGTCATCAACAACCACTGTAGGAAATTCAATCATTAAATACATATAATCGGACATTCTCTTTTCACGTTCATTTATTAGCTCTATTTCTCGGAATGTTAAACGATCCAACCAATCGACTTTTTGCACCTGGCCATTGCGATGTTTCTTCGCCAATTTACCCAAACGTTGCATTTGAGATTTAGACGAGTCTTTCCCCTTGCCCGGTGTTTTCGATGGATTACTGCCATCACCTTCAACACCCAACCAAACGCGTAAGTCATACATTCCCTGACGAAACATACCATTTTTACCAAACAATGATATAGATGTACCACCGATTACAGACGTTTGTCCAGCACCAGCACAATCGAGTATGGTTAATACCAGCATTGCAGAACGTGGTAAATCGGAAAATTGCAATGGCAATGTAACCCATTCGTTCCAACTCCAGCGTTTTGTAAACGCCTTGTAGGAAGTGGTGACTGGTAGACAATAGGGTCGACCTTGATTGAATATCTGAAGACGAACCTGAAACGATGGACATTCTTCGGAATATAGACCAGAAAATCGTAATATAGGATCTTCGATAAGTTTTTCATAATCTGGTTGACGCTTTTTTCCCTCTAGTGTTCCTCTGAAAATGAAAAAAAACATTTTCAAATTGTATTTTTGTATGGTTGGCTACATACATTTTAATTTGCACCAATTCATTTAGCGATGAACTATAAATATAGCGAAAATAATCATTTGGCTGATCCATCGCTATATTAGGGGATCAAAAAATTAAAACTGATTTAATCTTTCCTGATGAAAAAATATGAAAATTTAATTTCTATATACACCCCCGAAAAAAACTTATTTTTCACAAACAAAAACAAAATCAGCTGTTTCTTCTACTTCAAACATATGTTTTCAGTAGAGTTGGGTAGTTGAGGAGCGAACTAGTTCACAGTAATGGGGTTTCTACACGGTATGTTTTTTACATATTCATGCATAGCAACTGTCACTTTTTTTCGCCCATATGTGATTCCTTCTGCACGGCAAAATTTTATTTTTCATTCGTTTTCTGTTGTTTTCTTTATTTATTCCGCGTACAAACAAAACAGCTGTTTACCTTTGGTTGTACAGACGAGAATAGAGCGCGTTCTATTCGAAAAATATACATATGTATGCACATAACACTTTCATGCATTGAAATTTCTGTATGGTTCACACCATGTGTACAAAATTCAGGTTTGTAAAAAGTGACAGTTGGTATGCACAAATATGTAAAAAACATACCGTGTAGAACAGCTTTAACTATTAGTCCCGATCATCATGGTACAATAATACAGGTAGCATTATCATGCCAGCTGATGGTAACATAATGTGTCAACTGCATTGAATTGATGTCAAATTTTGACACCTTATGTTACTAAAGGGCTGTTTACACCATCTATCAATGTCATATGAGCTGTCATTTCTTTTACCCATTCGACATTCTCTATGTTTGTCAAAATTGACGTCATCCATACAACTTTCAATTTGTGCGTTCATACCTACAAGTGTTATTTTCGTATGACATAACCTATAAATATAAAAACAGCTGTTTTTGTCATTGTTTATATTTATTGTGGAGTTACAAATTTGAGCAAATTTTTAATTTTGGTTGAAGGAAAATGAATATCTAGCATGTTTGTTGTGGTAGAATAGGTTTTTGGGGTTATAGAGGCATTCATGTTTTGCCACAAAGCAATAATTTCCAACACTGCTGCTTTCGACCAATCGATCTGAAAATAACATTATAAACACCCTTTATTTACTTTTCTAAATTCTTAAATATACATACAAAACTTTCCATTTTCTTTTTTAAAAGATTTTGTTTTTCATTTTTTTTTTTTTTTTGAGAATGCCAGAAAACAGCTGATAAATTTATGTTTACATACGAGAATGCCGTATCATATGAGTTGCCAAATCATTTTGATAGATGAAAATTTTCATAGTGGTCACACTATGTGTACAACATTCGCAGGTAGAAAATTTGACATCTCATACGACATTGATAGATGGTGTAAACAACCCTTAACAATTGCCGATGCGGCTACCTGTGTATTTGTACCATGCCGATCATGGTACAATTACAAAGGTAGATGCAACGGCAAATTGCTACAACAAAGTAACTTTTTTTGTAATGTAAACTGTCAAAGTTTTCGCCAAATGGTCTCTTGTTGTCTCTTTTTATCGCTTGTGTTTGTCTATAAAGTATAGACATGCTATCTCTTACTTACCGAATCATATGGTTTTTTGTTTTGATTTTTTATGGCGAATTCCTAGTTTTTTGACGTTTTAGATTCGATCAGCTGGGCTGAGGCATCTACCTTTCTAATTGTACCATGGTCCCGATTTATGCCTTGTTCAGACTGGCGGTAATTCACTCTCTATTCGTTGTTCGACCCCAAATTACGATACAATTACTTAATTTCCCATACAAAATTTTGAGAACGAACAACGATTTGTGTACATTGTTCAATTTAAATTACTCTCAGAACGACGATAAAATATGCCCCACCTCTAACAAATGAGAGAATTTATCAAAATAAATTAACTATGACAGAAAAAATATAAAATTTAAAATTCATTAAGAAACCCAAACATTTTTAGAAGAACTGCAAAACATGAATAAAAAGTAAACGTTTAAACGACTAGTATACATTCAAATCATAGCAAATTTTCTCTTTTATTTTATCGCAGTTGCATTTCTTGTCTATCGTTTCAAATTCGCGTATAAATTTAAAAACAAAAGTCAAATTCCTGCCAGAAAGTCTGTATAATGCCATGTTCATACCAGCATTTGAATCACGTTGTTCGCTCTCATAATTATGTACACGAATTAACCCGTTCATACGACATGGTACACAATTCATAGCAACATGATCAATATTTTCATACTTTTTATTTACTGAATTTAAAGAAAGTTTCAGCCAAAAGACGAGTAAAATTAGTTGATATAGTTGCCTTGCTTTCCTGCTTCATTTCTGACATAATAAAAGTTTCAGCCAAAAGACGAGTAAAATTAGTTGATATAAACTGAAAAAATATTTGTCCTTCTTTCAGATATCTAAATTCGCGCACAAATTTAGAAACAAAAATCAAATGCCCGCCAGAAAGTCTGTATACCAAAAAGTTATTTTGGCAGGTCTCTCTCTCGTTAATTTTGAAAATAGAAAAATTAAAAAACGTGCTGAAAACACCAACATTGTGAGAAAAAAAATAGAAAATATTAATGAAAATAATATAATTTAATATTAAATAGATATCAGAAAGAAGGACAACTATATTTTCAGTTCATATGAATTAATTTTACTCGTCTTTTGGCTGAAACTTTCTTTAAAGTCAGAAAATAAAAAAGTATGAAAATATGAATCATGTTGCTATGAATTATGTACCATGTCGTATGAACGGGTTAATTCGTCTACATAATTATGAGAGCGAACAAAGTGATTCAAATGCTGGTATGAACATGGCATTACATTAGGCGATTTTGACCATAGCGCCAATTATGAAAAATTTAAAAGGAATTCCCTGAAGATTGCCAGCACGAGCAATTTTTTTCCGCAAACATTCCCCTTCCCATGGTTTAATAATAAAGGTTAGCCAAAGCTTTATGTCAATTTAATTTTTTTCATTCGAGTATGCCTAAAACTTCAAAACAATATAAACAAACTGTGTATGTGTGTGTGGTGTTTGAATAATATGCCAAACAATTTTAAAAACAATCGAATTCAATGATTTTTAAATTTGTTTTTAGACCATTTGTATGGAAGAAATTGGTAAGATTTGCATCGAAACAAGCAGTTTATCATATTCACAACTCGATTATGTGGAGAAAACTTAACTCTTCATTCATTTTTCGCGGTTTTTATAAAATGCTCAAAAAATGCAGTGTAAACAAACCCACTTGTTGCTTTTATTTTGAAGTTTTAGGAATTCAAGAAAAACAAGGGTTCTATAGATTTTTTTCATTTAAATCTACCTCTTTACTTATACCATGCCCCTTCCGTGTCTCTCCTACAAACTGAGATTTGCCACAAGTAAACTTGCCTAATGTAAATTGGGACTAAGCTGCTCTGTCTGATTGCCTTGCTTTCCTGCATGGTACAATAATTCATAGGTAGGCCAGGTATGAGAATCGCCAAAAAATACAACCCTGTCGCTATGGCTTAAAACGTCAAAATTGTTTTGATGAATGATAACGGATGAGTATACAAAGAAGAAGAAGAACGAAATGTTGAAATGAAAACAAAACAGAGTTGAATTTTTTGATCAATAATAAATATCAACTCTGCATGTCAACACGGTTTTGACAGATTAAGCCATAACAAAAAAATTGTAATCAGCTGTTAGCTGTGGCCTACCTAAGAATTATTGTACCATGCTTTCCTGTTTCATTTTTGACATAAAAAAAATAAAAGAATAAAGAAGGCCGAGGAAATTTCGAACTGGGTTGCCCTTTTTTATTATTTTATCAGAAGTAATACAGTATTTTTTGCTTACCTGCACAATCAAAAATTGCACGACTTCTTGTGCAGCAATCCCCAAAATGCAGGAAGCTTAAATTCGCTTACCTGCCCGACAAGGCCGATATCTTCAATATTACTTATGTGCACATGATGTGCAGCTATAAGCAATGTTGAAATAATAAAGTGAGAGACATTTCAAGTTCGAGAGAGAAAACGTTACATTTTTTTTACAATTCATTATCTTTTCTTGTGTTATATTTGTTTTGCACACTTCTTATCAGTACAAAATAAGAGTGGTTGAATTTCATCCTTGTTTTGAGTTCGCAAAAAATTTTTAAATATTTCCTTGTGCAGATATATGTAAATTTTACAACCAAATTGAAGTAAAATCACCACAATTTTGATGCAGATATGCGGAAAATGCAGCTATTGAATGTGCACTAAAACATAATATATTGAACGGAATCTAGAGAATAGTTGCCTATAAACAGATTTTTGGTCAGGTAACGCCAAAATGCAGCTATAAATAATGCAGGTACCAGAAATTACTGTATGCTGTTTATATTATAAGGTTTGGCAGGGTTAACCTTCTTTATGAGGATTTATTTGACGTATAGGCAATGGAATTGGCATTTAAAACCCAGTGGGTTTGTTAAATCCGGTTATATATAAACGTACTATAAGCAAGGTAAGCAGGCAAGGCAGCTTGTGTACCCAGGCATTAAAGGCCTGCGTACATAAGCTGCCTTGCCTGATTGCCTTGCTTTCCTGCTTCATTTCTGACATAATAAAAGTATAAGAATAAAGAAGGCCGAGCAAATTTCGAACTGGGTTGCCCTTTTCTTTTTTATTCTCTTTTAGAAGCAAGCAAGGTAAGCAGGCAAGGCAGCTTATGTACTCACCCCTTAAAAGCTGCCTTGCCTGCTTACCTTTGGTCTGTTCCCGTACTTTATAAAGTGGTAAAAGTCGTAAAAGTTGTAAAAGTCGTAAACGATTTTCATATAAATTTTGTGTACGGGAACGCAAAATGTGTAAAAGTGGTAAAAATTGTAAAAACTTTTTAGTTCTGGAACAGAGCTCTTGCTTACTTCTGATAAAATAATAAAAAAGAAAAGGGCAACCCAGTTCGAAATTTCCTCGGCCTTCTTTATTCTTTTATTTTTATTATGTCAAAATTGAAGCAGGAAAGCAAGGCAATCAGGCAGAGCAGCTTATGTACGCAGGCCTTAAAGGCCTCGACACATAAGCCCTGTTCCAGAACTAAAAAGTTTTTACACATTTTACCACTTTTACACATTTTGCGTTCCCGTACACAAAATTTATATGAAAATCGTTTACGACTTTTACAACTTTTACAACTTTTACGACTTTTACCACTTTATAAAGTACGGGAACAGGCCAATAAGAAGCATGGCATTCGTGCTTAAGTCATATCTGGGGCTGGATTCTTGTTCTATGAAAATATGAAATGAAAAATATTTTCTTTATAATTTTTTTCATATGACATTTATTTCCTTTATAAAAGTTTTCATTTCAAATTTTCATAGAACAAGAGTTGAGCCCCTGGTAAATGACTAAAGACCAAGTTCGACCTAATTCAAATGTGATTCTGAAATCTTTTTATAATACGTAATTCTGAAATAACTGATAAATTTTACCCCATGTTTACATTAGAGCTTTTTTGATCTCGTCGGGTTAACATCCTTTATGAGAATTTATACGTATACCCAATGGATTTGACAATGAAAATCCACTGGATTTACTAAACATGTATATGGTATGTTCCAGTACTGCAAGAATCTATTAATTTTCACTATTTTTTCGATAACATAAAGGGAAAAATGTTATCGTAATAAAAAATAGTAGCTTCTTGCAGGTTCTGGAACAGAGCAATAGTTATATGTATAAATTTGCTTTAAGGCCGTGACAGAATCAGCTCGTTGCTTGCTTTCAAATGTCAAATTATTTGGGGGAACGCGGAATTGCAAAGAGGCCCTGGCATTCCTTTATAATTTGACATTTGTGAAGCAAGCAACGGTTGATTCTTTTTCTACCTTTATAGTTTTAACTACAACTTTTAAAATATTTATGTTGAAGCTACTACTTTTTACTACGATAACATTTTTTCCTTTATGTTATCGGAAAAAATAGTAGATTCTTGCAGTACTGGAACATACCTATAGTTTGAAACATATGCTCTGTTCCAGAACCTGCAAGAATCTACTAATTTTTACTACGATAACAACTTTCCCTTTATGTTATCGAAGAAAATAGTACAATTTAGTAGATTCTTGCAGTTCTGGAACAGACCAATACACTCTTTGTATGTTCCAGTACTGCAAGAATCTACTAATTTTTACTATTTTGTTATCGTAGTAAAAAATAGTAGCTTCTTGCAGGTTCTGAAACAGAGCATCTGTTTCATGTCAATAGCACATTTCAAATTGCTTTTTGTTACTTCAGTTTAGTCGATATCCGTGGAATAACCTCGGGAAAGTTTATGTATCTTGGTTTGTAATTTTATGAAGTACAAAAAGTTTGGCTTCGATAACTTACCGTTACATTTTTTTATGCCATGTTCATACCATGTTGAATAACGTCGTTCGTTCTCATAATTACGTACACGAATTAACCCGTTCATACGACATGGTACATCATTCATAGCAACATGATTCATATTTTCATAGTTTTTGTTTACTGATTTTAAAGGAAGTTTCAGCCAAAAGACGAGTAAAGTTAATTGATATGAACTGAAAAAATGTTTGTCCTTCTTTCAGATATCTATTTAATATTAAATTATATTAGTTTCATTCATGTTTTCTATTTTTTCTCACAATTTTGGTGTTTTCAGTATATTTTCAAATTTTTCTATTTTAAAAATTAACTAGAGAGAGACCAGCCAAAATAGATTTTTGGTATACAGACTTTCCGGCAGGCATTTGATTTTTGTTTCTAAATTTCTACACGAATTTGGAACGATGGACAAGAAATGTAATGAAAGAGAAGACAAAATTTGCTATGATTTGAATGTATACTAGTCATTAAACAGTTTACTTTTCACTCATATTTTGCAGTTTTCCTACATTTTTTTGGGTTTTTAATAAATTTTTAAATTTTGTATTTTTCCTGTCATAATTAATTTATTTCGATAAATTCTCTCATTTGTTAGAGATGGGACATATTTTATTGTCGTTTTGAGAGTAATTTAAATTGAACAAGGCACAAAAATTGTTGTTCGTTCTCAAAAATTTGTATGGGAAATGAAGTAATTATATCGTAATTCTGGTCGAATAGAGAGCGAAACACCGTCAGTCTGAACAAGGCATTAATTTTCTTTCAAAAAGCCCAAAAGTTGTACTGTTTGAATTGTTTCATCGGAATAGCACATTTTTTAATAACTTGAGTAAAAATGTAAATTTTGAATGCTACTGTTACTAGAGCAATAACAATCACCTGATATTTTAATGATTAACTTATCTTAATGCCATCATTGACCAGTATTATGGAATAGGAGTCGTAGGAATTTGAAGTTTCTCGATCAAAAATACCCAATTTTCAGTAGAATTTTAAGTTTATTTTGCACCATCTCTCTTCATTCCATTGTATTTCTTTAGTTTTTTATAAAACTAAGAAGAAACTGTCAATTTATGCCAAATTGTTAACGTATTATAGACAATTAAAGTCCACAGCTTTCATTAGGTCTTATTTCCCCGGTATTAAAGTCATAGTTCGACCAATTTTAGAGTTTTAAACTTGAAATAGCTTTTATTTATTCCAATTTTAAAGAATCGTAACAGTAGCATTCAAAATTTACATTTTTACTCAAGTTATTAAAAAATGTGCTATTCCGATGAAAGAATTTAAACCGTACAACTTTTGGGCTTTTTGGAAGAAAATTAAAAAAAAATATATATAACGGTACGTTATCGAAGCCAAACTTTTTGTTGAAAGATACTTCATAAAATTACAAACCAAGATATATAAACTTTCCCGAGGTTATTTCACGCATATCGACTAAACTGAAGTAACAAAAAGCAATTTGAAATGTGCTATTGACATGAAACAGAATGTACTCATTTTATATACAATAGTGGGTACGTTCCAGAACTGCAAGAATCTACTAATTTTTACTATTTTTTTCCGATAACATAAAGGAAAAAATGTTATCGTAGTAAAAAATTGTACACCCCAATTATGAGTGTCAACTCCCCCTGAGTTTTATCACTTTCTCCTTTAAGTTGCAACGGCAGAAAGACAAAACTCGCGGGGAGTTTACATTCATTACAGGTTCTGGAACAGAGCAAGTAATTTAAATAATTTCATTAGCAATTTGAATTATGTTAACTTTAAAAGTGCATTATTTAGTTTAAAGTGTGATTTTTCCAATTTCTCCTAAAAATAACAAAAACGTTTAAAAAATAGAATAATTTATGTACTACTTACGTACTTTTCATTTTGAAATGACGTGCATCTTCTTTAAAATTCCGTCATTCTGCCGATATTCGTCGCTAAAATTTTGAGTTAAAACTTTGAGTTACAGAATAGCACTTTCGGTATTTCAACCGAACATTTTCGTTAATTAACGATGTCGGTTCGGTAGAAAAAAAAGTTACATCCCACTACAGGTGGGCCTATACTACGGTTACACTAGATTTTTCTGCTGGGTTAACCCACTACGAGAGGATTTATTTGACGTTTGTGCTATGGAATTGACATTTGAAATCCAAACCCACTGGGTTAATCCAGTTAAGTGTAACCGGGGTATTATTGGCCGATCTTGTATAGGCCTTGGTTCTACCCATTTTTACCCGAAGAAATGTATCTGTTAGCATGTGGTAGAAGAGAAAGCCGTTTTTGTTATGTCTCTCTCTCTCTTAAAAAGCGCTTCCAGTTTTACCTTCTTTTTGGTGTTAAGGAACGTTTTGCAGGTTAAAAATGGTAATGGTAAATGAACACATCTAATAATAAATTCGTTATAGGAAGAATATTCGTTATAAAAAAGTTCGACTGTATACATTTGCACAAATATTTATGGTAAATTGTTCACATTTTTCGAGTTGTTGCTAAAGAATAAGTTAGGGCATCTGTGAAACCTTCCGGGTCCATATGTCAGGAATTATTTATTTCCGCAACAATAGTTATACATTGTTCGAATCGGTAGGAAGCTCACAAATGGGGTTATTCTGAACGAAAATTCCCCGTGAGTTTTTGTGTTTCCGCCGTTTCAACATAAGGGAGAATGTGAAAAAATTCAAGGGGAATTTTCGTTCAGAATAACCCCAAATATGTGGTATTTTTCCATATTTCTCTGAGAACTGTCGGTAAGGGGAAAGATATGCTCCATTATAATTAATAGAGTTCAATAATAATTTATTGGGTACAACACACTTAAAATTCCATTTCCATTAAATCTAATTTAAATTTTAAAAATATTATTACTTATGATCTTCTCATTGAAAGCATTGTATTAATTTCCCATACTATAATACGCGTTCTGTCGATGATTTCTCTTAGTTGGCGATTTTTCAATTTGACAGTGTCAATGAGCTCCTGATTTTCTTGTAGAGCTTTGCGATATTCTTCGCATTGTGTAGCCTCTACATTGCGATGTTCAGTTTCATCTTTATAGGGTATTAAACTTTCAACATGAGTGTATTCCATACCTAAAATTGAAATTTTTATAATTAAGGACTATTTCTCAAAATCAAACCAACAGAACTATAATGTTGTTGGTTCAATACAACTGTGTTTCTTAAACGTACCTTGTGGATAACCGTCATTGCAACGTTCATAGATTAAGCGCATACGTTTAAACAACAATCGTATGGTACGAAAGTGTTCCTGGACTTTTTTGACAGTACCATTATCACGACTGGTAGTTGGCTGTATGACTTTCAGAGCAGTGAATATTTCTTGAAATCTGGAAGTAATATCCTGTACGGTTTCTTGGCCAAACCGTGATATGGTTACTATATTTATTTCCTTCTGCGGTTGTTGGGATATGGAAAGCATGTTATTTGACGCTTGAGGTTGTTGCGGTTGTTGTTGCTGTTGTTGTTGTTGTCCAGTGTTTTGTTGCATCATTTGAGGTGCTTGCTGCTGTTGTGGAACCTGTTGTTGCTGCTGTTGTTGTTGATGCTGCTGCTGCTGAGCCATCATTGCCATAGCTGCAACATTTGGAACATTTTGCATATGCGAAGATTGCTGCTGCATACCAACATTAGATTGCTGCATGGCTGGAGATAGTTGAGGTTGTTGTTGCATCATTCCACCCCCTAGAGAACCTTGAGGAACTCCACCACCTCCCATGCCAACATGACTCAGTCCCATCCCCATTTGTGGCCCACCTACACCACCCATTTGCTGTTGCTGCTGCATTTGCTGTTGTTGCATTAATTGCTGCTGCACATGTGAAGGTGACTGCATACCCGGATTCATACCACCACCAGACATGCCTTGCATTGGATTTTGTTGTGGCATTCCGCCGCCGGCGCCCTGTCCATACATTTGCATTTGATTCATCATTTGTTGCTGCTGCTGTTGTTGTTGGGGATTGAATTGACCCCGATGTCCCAGGGGATTATTATAGCCACCAGGATATTGACCGGACATTTTTCGACAAGAAAATTCCTAGTTGTGTTGATGTTTGCAGATAACAAATAAAAATGCAGTGTTTGTATGTGTCAAATTATGCCTCTGTCACAAATTACGACAACGATTAGTGGATCACGTAACGCAAAATAGTTGCAAAGACCTTAGGTAAGGTTTACACTTTCTCTTAAAACAAGTATTTAACCCTGCGTTTACAAATGCCAGTTTTGGCAAGACAATAGCAAAAATACAAACCTTTTTCACAAATACATTTACAAATTTTTAAATATGTATAGAGAAAAGTATGAATGTACTGGTGAAAATGGTTTGTAACTTTGCTATTGTCTTGCCAATACTGTCTGTGTGTAAACGCCTAGTAAGCAAATATGTATGGTCTGTTACTGTCTGTCCTTTACTTTTGAAAATGGTAAAACCGGTAAAAGTAGTAAAAGTTGTATACTGCTCACATATGAATCAGAAGTAAAATAACGCTTTTCGAGTAAAAAGTGACAAAACTTGAAGATTCTTGCACGTAAAGGAACAGAGCTATAATTTATTTAACAGATATTCTATGAAAATGACAAATTAAATGACGCATGTTTTTTTAAACCTGTTAATACCCTAGACAGACGGCAGCGTTAATTTGCATTAATAACTGTATTTAATTTTGGCCTGACAGACGACAGTTTCTGCATTTACGAAACAGCTGATTGCTGTTTTGTTGTTGTTTGCAATGTATTTTTTGTTTTCCTTTTGTCTCAGAGCATGAATATGCTCTCTCCTCCATATGAATATGGGCTCTCTTCTACGGCATTGCCATATTGAAATACCTCGATTTTGTGCATTAAGAATGTGGATAATGCACGAATTAATTTGAATTAAGGCAGTTAATGCAAATTAACGCTGCCGTCTGTCTTGGGTATAAGCCGTAAATTCATCCAACATTTCAGTGAAGTTGGGCGTCATTTCTGATAAAAGAATAACAGATTAATGGGCCAAATACACACGGTCCATTGTGTGGCGCGTTGGGCGTTGAAAACAACAACCACATGAAAAATGTGTAAGTGATGCCAAGTTTGTTCCTGAAGTTTTCATGTTGTTGTTGTAACGCAATGCTCAACGCGCCGTATGTGCAGCGGCCTTAAGAGAAACATAGGTCGAATTGTTCTTTATTCTTTTATCAGAAATTTTTGTGGCTTTAGACGTAATTTGGCCTTTTAAAAAGAAACTGTGACTTTAGTTAACATATTCGCAATGGAATTGACATTCTCTGTCTGTTGCAGAACCTGAAGGAATCGACAAATTTTTACTACGATGACAATTTTTCCTTTTTGAGGCCAAACCTAAAACTTCAAATTAAAATATATGGGTTTTATTATAGGTTTTGGCCTAATATCGAAAATAATAGTGAAAACTATGAAAAATTAATTATGAAAATTGAAATCCATTGAAATCCAGTGGATCTGGAACGTGGCAATAGTTCCATGCGTTATCACTAATAAGTGAATTTCTCGTTTCGCAAGAAGAAGAACACACTATTATCAGCTGTTAACCTTATTTCATTATGTGCTAATTTTTATCGTTTGTTTTATTACGTTCTTTTTTGAATTGTTTGGAACGAGCTGTGACTCGTTCATTTAACGTGCTTTCATATAAAGTTAAAAGAAAAGTTTAATAATTTAATTAAATATGAACAAACGTGAAGATGCCTTGATAGAGGTATGTTATAGAAAATCTAATTATCTGAGCTTTTAGAATAAAGTAATATTTCCCCCAAAGGCAATGCAAAAGAATGCCGAGGAGACGGATCGTTGGAAGACATATCTCAAAGAAAATGAAACGGCCAAAGAAAATTTGGGTATGTTTCAGAAAAGTTACACAGTTGAGGTGATGGTACCAGTGGGGAAGAAAGCATTAATGCCGGGCCGATTGATTCATACCAATGAAGTGTTAGTTGGCCATTACCAAGGATACTTTTCAAAATGTTCAGCTCATACGGCTGCACAAATTTGTGACCTACGTATTAAAACCGCCAATGAACACCTAAAGAAATTGGAAACAGAATTGGAGATGTGGCAGTAAGTAGTGAAGCATTCATGTATAAATTAAATCTACAAATATATAAATATTGGCCGTTTTAGAAACAAATTGGAAAAACCTTATGCCGAAGGTGTGGTGCCAAGTGGTGAGGAACGTGAAATCATTGAAGACTTTGATGAAGAAAAAGAAAAACTCTGGAAAGAACAACACAAGATACGAGTAAGGGAAGCTAAACAGCAAGAAAAACTGGAACGTGAAAAAGAGTTGGCAGAGGAAAAGCAAAAACAAAACATCCCAGAAAAGGATGCTAAAGAAAAAACTGATGAGGAAATCTTTAAGATGTTGGAAGAAGCTGAAATTATGGAAGAATTAGAACAAGAACTAGAAAGCTTGGAAGTAGATGAAGTCAATGATGAAACAATAAGGAAGCTTATGTCTGGAGAAATGTATTTGCCACCTGAAAAGAAACGCGTTGCTCATAATGTGGCAAGGAAAGAGGAGCCGGAAAAAAGCAAGGAAGAAAAGAAAGATAAGAAAAACAATGAAAATGTCGGAACCTCACTACAAACAAATATTGTAAAGAAGACCTCACTACAAGGCAATACGGCTATGGCGACTAATAACAATGTAATGACCAATCCTGAAATAAGTACAGATGAAAGTAACGATGAAGATGATGAACCTTTGCCTGAAGAGGTGCGAATTATTAAAGAGCAAGCAAAGTTTCTCAACAATGAAGATCAAATTGGTTTCTATGAATATCAAATTGAAATTATACGACAAAAAATTAGGTCTTTGTCAGTACGTAGTGAGGAAGATATGAATGAAAAGGTTAGACTATTAACTGTGTTAGATCACATGGAAGAATTACTGGATTTTGCTGAAACTGCAGCGGGAAATGAAGAGTTGGAAATGGCCGAAAAACAGGAAGAAGAGTCTGAAAAGGATACAAATAAAGAAGAAGAGCAGGATAATCAGAATAATAAAGAAGGTAAAGGCACACAAAAACGTCGAATCTCTTTTGCCACTGAAGACCAAACATTGGAATTTTGTAAAAATGAAGCTGTTACACAAATGATACCGAAAAAAAGAGATGTCATAAAGCTGGATGACGATGATATGCCTAACACTCAAGAAAAGGAAATTACACCTGTTCCTCCGTCACAGGATAAAAAAGATTTGATTAAAGCTAGAGTAGAACAAAATTTCCAATATGCTTCGGAAACTCAAAGTAAACAAGATTTTGATTTGGTTAATAAAATATTGGAAACTTCTATGGGTAAAATCAATACTTTACACATTCACTTTAAACATTCCCCTACGCAGGATAGCCAACAAAATGATACGGCAGATAATCGAAATTGTGAAGTACCCGGCAGTCCTGCTGATTTTTATGACTTGTATTTAAAATCAATGAATTCTGAAAAAGAGGACGAACAACCTACGACTTTGTTTATCAACAGCTACGAAGGGGAGGATAAAGTTAAAATACCTGTTCTAAAAGAATCTGATCGGCAGCAAGCCTATAAGGATCCCAAGGCAGAGGTAAGTTTGAATACAATCTTGATTTATTACTTACATCACGTTGAGGGTTATTCTGAACGTAAATCCCCCCGTGAGTTTTCTCATTCTCTCCTTTAAGTTCAAAGGGTGGAAAGACAAAACTCACGGGGAATTTTCGTTCAGAATAATTGATTAACAAAAAACCATGTATACCCACCCATTTGTCAATTTTCAGTTTTCAAATCCAAAATCTATATTGAGAAATAAATCTGCTGTAGACAAAGAGAATCAGGGCCATGTTCCCGAGACGGAGGAGACAGAGAAGAAAAAGAAACCAAAAAAGAAAAGAACTCCAAAGGAGGAAGAAGAGTACTTAAGTGCCTATTATAAGGTAATGCTAATAGAAACATACGATAGTTTTAAAAAAATATAGCAAATCTTAATTATAATTACCTTGTTTTATAATCTCTAGGTAATGAATGATGTTGTCGAGAAACCAATAACCGAACCTGAACCTTTGCCTGATGTCAAATATGTTGATGCCCATACACCTAAACGTAGAATAAGTCGCTTCAAACAAATGCGTCAAGGAACTGAAAAAACATAACTTCTTGGACTTCCACGTAATTTTTGTTTTGTTTTCAAAAACAAAAGTAAAAAAATACAACATATAATTAACATCTCTACTATAATTTATTATTATTTAATAATTTTTTAGCAAATAAATTGTAAACTGAAAAATATCCTCAAGTCATTCTCATCTCAATCAACATCAATTAGTGGTAAACATAAAAACTATCAGTTTTAAAAAGATAACTTTAAACATACATACAACATTATTTGTTTTATACAATTTTCTCATCAGTGTATAAATTTAAAATTGTTATACATATTAGCTTAAATTATAGTAACTTATTATATATAAAAAATAATAATTAACTTATATAGCGTATAGATAATCAAATCAAGCAAGCAATTAATCTTCAAGACCTAAGAATTCACGTTCTAGAGCGGCACCCATCATATTCCAATCGCCATCATCTTCTTCATCGGGATTGTTATCATCGCTGCCATCATTCGAATCTGAATTGCCAATATCCAAATCCGAGGGTAAATCTCCGCCTGGTAAAATATAAGAAGGAAATTACATTTGGTGTGTAATTGAGAAAATATTTCAATATGTGTACACAAAATTGGTTTAGTTCTTCAATCGTTTTATGTATAGTTTGACGAAGGTGACTCTACACTTCCCAGTTTTATGGGTCCTCAAAGTTCGAAAATAAGTATGAACATTACTAGATGAGTTTTCAACCGATATATTCCTAGTTGCTAAGGGCGTCCATAACTTAATCCGTTGTAGTTATTTAGCTGCTGCTCAATAGCCAAAAAACCTAATTTCAGAGAGTCGTTTAAAAACCGCTTTGCAGCGGATATTGAGGATATACAGTACACAAAGCATCTTTACAATTTTCAACTGAGAATAATTCAATAAAAAAAACTTATCATCAACCTCCACTTCTAGTGTGATGGTACGTTTTGAAACCTGGTTTCATGGACCGCCCAAACCCGATTTATAAAATTCACTTTTTTCGGACTATGGAAAAAACTTGATGCTACTGAATCTCTGAATCTGACTTACAATAGAAACTCCTATTCTTTCTTATAATCACCACTGGTTCCAAACACTTACCTCGTCTGAATTTCTCACTGGGCATTTCCTCCTCTTCCTCATCATCCTCATCTTCGCTGGAAGTCTTATCATCCACATCTTCAACACGAGCACATTTTGCTGGTAATACACCCTCGGCGGGTCGTGTAAAGAATTTTCGTGTCCTTTCCTCTTCGTTTTCTTCACGTTTACGTTTTTTCAGGGTCTTGTCAACGGGAGGATTTTCTGAAAAACAAAGAAACCAATTGTTTTAAAGGGTATAATTTAACAAATTTTATAACTAATTTACCAATATTAACATGCTCATCTTCTGATGATGAATCGGAATCGAAAAATTGATCAAATTCTTGATTCATATCAGCCAAATCGGCATTGGAAAATGACAGCAGGGGATTAATGGTGTCAATAAATTTTTCCGGTTCAGAGGCATTTTGTTGGGCTGAACTTGAGGAAGATATTTCTGATTTGTCACTATAATTAACCACATGTTCCGGACTATGGCAATGGGCAGGCGGTTGCCTCTGTTTGCTGCGTACTTTACGGTCAAGGGGGAAAAGTTTTTCCTCAACGTGCTCCCATCGTTCGGCACATGACCACAACCAATTCACATTGACTATTTTAATGCGGGGATTCTTTTTGGCGGCATTTACTTTGAATGTGCCAGCAGTAACGGCAACCAAGTGGGTGGTTTCTAAATTAAATTGAAAAATTACATTTTATTAAAAAAATATTGAAAAAACAAAAGAAACTTTTTTACCAACCTGCATTAATATTTTGTGACACCTCCGCACCCAAGCTTTTAGCAATAAAATAGGCCCGGGATTGTTGCAGCTTCATATTTGTCGGTACTAGGCCAGAAAATACCAAATTACAATTTCTTAGCACCTCAGATCGTATTTTCGGCACAATTATCTTTAAATCGGGTATTTCTTTTGTCTCATCATAAATGCTGTAGAAGCGTGCATGTATTTGTTTCAATATAACCTCCAAATGCAACAGATAATCATCGGGATCTTCGATTTCTATTTGTTGTGCAGGATCTTGTGGCGCTTTAAGTTTGGGAGATTTTTCTTCAGTCGAAAGTTCTTTGTCTTTTGAAGCTTCTGTGGCAATAACCTCTTCCTTTTCGACTTTTTCTACGGTTTCTGTTTTTTCAATCTCTTCTTTGCCTATTGCTTCTGTTTCAATGGTACTTTCTGTTGTCGGGCTCTCGGGTTTCACATCTTCATTTGATTTATCTTCTTCTGTAACCTGAATGTCAGGCATATCTGCATTGCCATCAGTTTCGGTCACTTCTTTCTTTCCTTCCAATTCATTTGTGGGCGCTGCGGGTTTTTCTGGCTGATCTTTATCGTGCGCTGCGGATTTTTCTGGCTGATCTTTATCGTTTGTGGCTACCACTTTCTCTCCTTGTTCGGTCTGATTTTTGTCACTTAATGCCACCTCATCTTTTTCCTTTTCAGTGGAGGTTGATTTCTTTTCAGAAGACGTGGTTTCCTCACTCGCAGGTTTCTCTTTATCTTTTGTGTTTGCAGTTTCAGCTGGACCACCAGATGCTGTTGGTTTCTCTTTATCCTCTGTACTAAGGTTTTCAATATCTGAAAAATATGTTTTTGTTTCTATTTTCGTTATTATGAAGGTATTTTATGTTTACCTTTAAAATCAACACCTTCACCATCCAGCTCATGTTTTGATAAACCTGGTGGAGCATTGATATCGCCGGTATGTTGGAAAAAGTGATAGGGCTTAACTTGAATCAAATTCGAAGCCATATTCCAAACATCTTCACGATCATCAATAATACAAACCATTGAATCGCCATTGGGAAAGAGGGCCCTATAGAAATAATGAGTATTTATTTGGTTAAATGTATCATTTCAAACTAGCATTACTTACTTCAAATTATCAGTTTTACTAGTGGCATTAAAACACTCATCCCTAGATAATATGCGATGGGAAAAGAATTTGCCATCTGGATCCAAGAGTTGGGCAATCATATGGGCATAATTACGTGCACCAAATGTACAAATATGCAGTTCATAGTACTTTGACATTCTCTCTAAGAATTCTGGTGTACCCGGGCGTAGACGTGTATGATACCATGGTGATTGGGGTCCATACAATTGAAAATGATATATACCTTTTATGTTATTAGGTACATTATCGTTGGTTGTGTGTATAACCGTCTGATCCAAATCAACCAACAAAACAAGTTTGCGATCCTGCAGCAAACGTCTTGTATCATCATGTCCCAATTTTTGAGCAAGTTTTTGTGTTACTTTTAAATCGGGTATTGAATGAACCATGGGAACAGATGCTTCTGATACATTACCCTAAAAGATATAAGAATGAGATTAGTAAAGAATTTAATATGAATTTATATGTCATGGATTCCACACCAATTCTAACCTAAACACAACCGAAAAATGACGGTAGTTGATTGTAATTTGACTGATTTGATTCGAGTTAGCTAATCATTCAAAACTTTATCCGCTGAGCACATTTTTAATGCTGTTAACGTAATCGCATTTATGTCTGGGACACCCATTAATCTGGTCCATAGTGCTGACCACTAGGGCATTGGAAGCTCTGTTTCTCTTCATGCAGAATGTGGCACTCATCTTCGCAACCATTCATACTTCAATGAAGCGGGTTTTTCAAAATTCGATAACTATTAATGTAGCTAGGTTAAGGGCTTTGAGTACATTTTGTTTAACGCTCTTGACTCCCGGCAGCTGATGCAGCTGCTTCAGCATTAGCATGAAGATTCCCCCCAGATGCGACGCTTTGGATGATTCAGCGGTTACAATCATATTAGCAACATCTTCATTTTTTTTTTCATTATTCCACAACATCCCATACGGGACAAGGGAGACTTCTCTCATATCAATGAGTGCACCCCGATTCATATTTAGCTCAATGATATGGGACCTACTGATTATCGCCGAGTCCGAACGGCGTGTCTTAAGACACCACTTATGGAGAAGTTTTTCAAGGCTGAAATACTCAGAAAATGTCGCCAACATTACTGAGGGGTATTTTGCCACCGTTGAAAAATGTTTGATTTTGCCTGGCCGGGGAATCGAACCCCCGACCTTCTGCGTGCAAGGCGGGCGTGCATACCATTGCACCACGGTGGCACCCATATTAGCAACATCATTCACCCTTAATTATGGCTGGAAGAGATTTCATGCGAACTAATACTATTCACACTGGTGGCCAGGTTTACTTTAGGAGTGCTACACCAATGTGTATATATATTATCGGCATAAGTTGAATGTTTGGACTGGATTCGGATAGATAATACCAATACCGACCGATTAAAAATTGAACTAAACTTATGTTTTAACATACTATGTAATAAAACTTACAAAAAATTTATGCAAATAATAGCTCTGTTCCTCAACGTTCAAGAATCTTGAAGTTTTACCACTTTTTACTCGAAAGCGTTCTTTTACTTCAGATACCACACAATTCATATGGTAGCTGTTTACAACTTTTACTACTTTTGCCGGTTTTACCATTTTCAAAAGTAAAGGAACAGACTAAATATATACAGTTATTTTCAAAGCTTATAATACCCTAGACAGACGGCAGCGTTAATTTGCATTAACTGCCTTAATTCAAATTAATTCGTGCATTATCCACATTCTTAATGCACAAAATCGAGCTGCATTTAAAAGGCATTTAGGTATTTCAATATGGCAATGCCGTAGAAGAGAGCCCATATTCATATGGAGGAGAGAGCATATTCATGCTCTGAGACACAAGGAAAACAAAAAATACATTGCAAACAACAACAAAACAGCAATCAGCTGTTTCGTAAATGCAGAAACTGTCGTCTGTCAGGCCAAAATTAAATACAGTTATTAATGCAAATTAACGCTGCCGTCTGTCTAGGGTATAATCTCAGGAAGTATGTATATTTATATTTGCATGATCTGTAAAAAGGTCAACAGTCATATGTGCGGATCTTAAATCAAATTTTTTTACTTAAAAGGACATTTTCTATAAAAAACAGAATAAGTCTCTATTTACCTAAAATAGGTCTGTACGAAAACTTTCCCAAATTTTTGGGTTATCGTACAGACCTAATATTCAATGCAAATATCCCCAACCATTTCAAAAACATGACAATAAAAGACATGTAACTAATATTCCGCCAACTTGTCAAGCACACCAATTATCCTTTAAGTGGCAACCCCTTTTTAAATGTACTATTTTTATTTGTATATGCATTGCGCGCTTCCCTCTTATTATTGTTTGTTGTGTTCTCGTTTTACCCAATACACAAACTAACCACTTACTTTCTCCTACCACCCCTACTAACATTTCCCGTGCATTCGTTGTCATGCAAATCGCGGTCGGTCGGGTAACGTAGCACCGCAAGATGCGACTGATGATAATAAGACGGTCACAACATAAAAAGAAAAGAAACAAAAAAAACAATTATACTTACATTTTCATTTTGGCGCAAATCTGCCCCACAGTCCGCGCACATGTCTTTAATAACAGTAGTGTGAATACATGGCGAGAGTTCCAATAATGGAGTACTATAAAAAAACAAAACATAAGCAAACGATAGATACAATTTTTAAAATGACAACAAGCTAACAAACATACTCAGCCTTAACGATGGCCCCATCCTTGTATAATCGCTTCTTTACAACACCAACCCTTTGAGCCTTTAGTTTGTGGATTGTGGCGTCTGCTGATTTTGGAGCTTTTGTGGTCTGTGCACCTTTCTCCTGCTCCTCGTCGGTGGCGGCAGATAAAGCCTCATATAACAATATAACTTGAGAGGCGCTAACCGGAAAGCCTTCCCTTACCCTCCAACGATTGATCTTAATGCGTGGATGTTCTGTAGGCGATTTTATAACAATGGCGCCTTCATTTGATTCATCACTTAAAACGTCCGACATTTTTTGACGCGAATTTAAATTGCTTTTGGAAAAATTGCAAACTAATTTTCTCTATTTTTATTTTATTTGTGAGGGAAAATACAACAAAAATTCTTTCTCTTCTTCGTTTTGTTTTGTGTGAAAATTTAAGGATAGAGTAGAATGAAAGAAATGAAGCATTTGTGTTATTCACTTGAGGATGATAGTTGTTTTCGCAAACTGAAACTGCATCAACCAGGGATCTATAGATCGGCGAGATGGCATACATTTTTGAATAGACTGTTGGAAATGTTCAAACAAAAATACCAAGTAATTGCTAGAAAGGTCCAAAGACAAAGGTTTATGTTGGTCGATGGTCAGACTAGCAAGGCTTCCTGAAACCTATTTCGTTAAAGTTTCTTTTCAAGTTTCGTTAGTCCCGGTCCACACTAGAGTGATTTCATTGAAAAAAATGCATGAAATTATGCGTCTCTAGATCGACCTCCATAGTAGAGTAAAATCATAAAATTGCTGTAGTGGGGAATTCGATTTAAGAACACCTAATTTCATGAAATATTTTAATGAACTTCACGCTAGTGTGGACCGGGACTTATGCTTGGTTTACATTTACGAAATCCACTCGATTTCAACTGTCAAATCCATAGGTTAAACGTCAAATGAAATCCAGATGAGATTTCATTTGACGTTTGAGCTATGGAATTGACAGTTGAAATCGAGTAGATTTCGTAAATGTAAACTTAGCATTAGTGTCCACACACGTTAACGTGAAATTTAAGATTTTTGCGTGTCCTCTTTATTTTACCATTCACGTTTGTTGTGTTCCTCATACCAATAAAAACAAAACATACATAAATAAAGTAAAAAACAACACAAAATAATTAACATTAATAATAATTAAATTAATACTAATAGTTTAATTTTCACATTAATTAAATGTTTTTATTATTAAATCTTTTTATGCTTGTTTATTTATGAGGATTTATTTGACGCATACACAATGGATTGACATTTGAACTCAGTGTGTTTATTAAATCCGGTCATATGTAAACGGGCTTTGTAGTACGTTTATATATAACCGAATTTAACAAACCCACTGGGTTTCAAATTCCAATTCCTTTGTGTATACGTCAAATAAATCGTCATCAAGAAGGTTAACCCTGCAAAAGGCTATAAACATGGCCTTAAATGTCGTAAGGAAAATCCCAAACATGTCACACATCAGCAACTGTGCAAGGATTAAAAATTACAACACATATGACATTGATGGCTGGTGTGAACTAGGCCTAACTGATTTTACTCGGTATGTGTGCAAAAAAATGGGAAAACAAAACAGCAAACTAAAGCCCGAAGTATTGGAGGATTTAAAACAAAATACTGAATTCACAGATGCTGAAATACAAGAATGGTACAAAGGTTTTCTAAAAGACTGTCCCAGCGGTCATTTATCTGTTGAAGAATTTAAAAAAATTTACGGAAATTTCTTTCCTTATGGTGATGCGAGTAAGTTTGCCGAGCACGTGTTTCGGACGTTTGATGCCAACGGCGATGGAACAATAGATTTCAGAGAATTTCTATGCGCATTGAGTGTAACGTCTAGAGGAAAGCTGGAACAAAAACTGAAATGGGCATTTTCTATGTATGATTTGGACGGAAACGGCTATATATCTCGTCAAGAAATGCTGGAAATAGTTACGGCAATTTACAAAATGGTTGGATCGGTAATGAAAATGCCGGAAGACGAAAGCACTCCTGAAAAACGAACTGATAAAATATTTAGACAAATGGATCGCAATAAGGATGGAAAACTGAGCTTAGAGGAATTCATAGAAGGAGCAAAAAGTGATCCATCAATCGTACGTTTATTACAATGTGATCCCCAATCCCATTAACTCATATACATTTATATGTAGTTTAAGTAAACAATAAATGCTCGGATTATTATTGAAAAATGTATACGGCTCACAGTGGTTCAGAATCGTTTCTTCCTGGGGCTCAATTCTTGTTCTATGATATATTTGATATACATATAACTTTTATAATGGAAATAAATATCAAATGAAAAAAATTATAAAGAAAATATTTTTTTTTTATTTGAAAATTTTGGCCTTTTAGGCGAAGATCATTTTTAGTATTAATTTTTAATTAATTCTTTAATTTATATTTTTCATTTCAAATTTTCATAGAACAAGAATACAGCCCCTGGTCAAAATTCTGTAACATTCGAATAATTATTTTTTTTTTGTCAGACAGATAACACATCAGATCTCTGGTTTCAAAATAGGTCCAATAATTGCTGAGGAAAAATTTTGAGTTTTTTTTTCATATTTTTTCATGTGTTCCAATCTAATTAAAAAGGTCAAACACCAATAAACAAACCATAAAAATACAAAAAATTAAAAAATAAAAAAAGGAAAGAAAAAATGTTTTTTCAAAAAATTCAAAATTGTTCAAAAATTAAAAAAAAAAAACTCCTTGGTTTTCATATAACTCATATAAAAACTGATGTACTTAAAAAAATTTCATTTGTGGAAAAAAAGCTATAAAAAGATATTAAAACTTTGTTCCTTGCTGTTCCCTAAAGATCATAGTCCACTAAAGTTGGAATTTCACAAAAATTTAGTACTGAGCAAGGCAAATTCATATAAGGTATATGCATGAATTACAACAACTAACAAATTTACAAAAACAACATTGTTGTTATTGAAAATTAATTGTCAAAGAAAATATTAGCTCTGTTCCTTTACGCTCAAGAATCTTCAAGTTTTACCACTTTTTACTAGAAAAGCGTTCCTTTACTTCAGACACAATACAATTCTTATGGGAGCAGTTTTCAACATTTACTACTTTTGCCGGTTTTACCATTTTCAGAAGTAAAGGAAAAGACCAATTGAATAACAGGGTCGTTCTTAAAATTTTCTCATGAAAAACATAAATACATTTTTAAAATCCTCTAAAATAAAACAAATTTGAATCAAAATGTTAATATAAAGCATTCAGAACTGTCGTGGGTCCTTTTTATTACGCGTTTAGGATGAAAAGAAGTATTATATCGTAGAAAATTTGGAAGTTGCAAATTCACAAAAAAAAGGTAAAAATGTAGCTGATTGTCACTTCTACCTTCTATAAATATGCCTTGGTACTGAGTAAAAATAAAATAGCTTACTTCGTGTAAACGTTACGTTAACAATGAAGTTAAGGTAGAAACACAATGAAATACGCCGCTTTTTCATGTAAAAGATTAAAGGCCAAGTACTACCTATTTCAAATGCTGCCTAATTCATTTGAAATAGGTAGTACTTGGCCTTTAGTCTTTTACATGAAACTGAGCGTGAAAAAGCGGCGTATTTCATTGTGCTTCTACCTTCAATACCTGCTATTGTTTCCGAGAAAAAGATATGTCCTGGTCACCACTTGAGTGATTTCATTGGAAATTTTCATCAAATTTTTCGTTCTTTGATCGAGTTCCTCAATTGTAATAGTATGAATATGCTGTAGGATACTCGATCTTATGCTTGGTTTACATTACGAAATCCACTTGATTTCAACTGTCAGTTCCTTTGTCCCGGTCCACACTAGAGTGATTTCATTGGAAAAATTTCATGAAATTATGCGTCTCCAGATCGACCTCCATAGTGAAGTAAAATCATAAAATTGCTGTAGTGGGGAATTCGATTTAAGAACACCTAATTTCATGAAATTTTTTAATGAAATTCACGCTAGTGTGGACCGGGACTTTGCGTATACGTCATATGAAAACTCATCTGAAATCCATTAGATTTCGTTTGACGTTTAATCAATGGAATTGGCAGTTGAAATCGAGTGGATTTCGTAAATGTAAACCAAGTATTAGAACGTCTAATTTTATGAAATTATTTCATTGAAATGACTCTAGTTTGTCCCGGTCCACACTAGCGTGAATTTCATAAGAAAATTTCATGAAATTATGCGTTTCTAGATTGAGTTCCATAGTCCCGGTCTACACTAGAGTGATTTCACTGAAAAAAAAAATCATGAAATTATGCGATCTTAGCTCGAGTTCCATACTAAAGTAATTTTCTGAATTTGCTGTGGTAGGGAACTCACTCTAGTGTTGGACTGGGACATAATAGAGTAAAATCATGAAATTGTTCTAGTGGGGAATACGATCTAAGAACACCTAATTTCATGAAATTTTTTTAATGAAATCACTCTAGTTTGGACCGGCACTATTTCTTCCTCCAAAAATTTACATTTATTTTTTTAATTGGGAAAAAAGTGTAGGATTTAGCAGTACGTCAAGTTTAACATTAGTTTATCATGATTACTATGTCTTGGTCCACACTAGAGCGATTTCAATGAAATAATTTCATAAAATTAGGCGTCCTTAGATCGAGTGCAATGGAATTGAGTGGATTTCGGGCATAAGTTGAGCTGAGCCGCTCAGCTCCGATCGGGATGAAATTTTTTTACAAATAGATCGCAACTTCCTGATCACGACAATATACATATAATTTTTTTGGGAAATGCATAATTCCCGAGATAGGGTCCTTTGAAGTTCAAAAAATCCCACGCAATCATACAAGCTTTGTTCCTTTACTTTTTTAATGGTAAGGGTGGTAAAAGAGAACAGTGTCAAAATTGCTCTCTCATGAACATTTTTACCAGAAAAGTAAAGGAACGGAAAAATGGTAGATCTGGCAGCAATGTCAAAAAGAAACATAAAAAATCAATTTTCGTCTTTTATTTCACAGTTTCTAATTTAGTTTTGTCAGCGTTCGACTTTTCTTCTGTTTTGCGTCCATTTTCTTTTTCATTGTGAAATAATCGTCAAACAAAAGTCGAAAAATCAGGGGCTGGATTCTGGTTGTATGAAAATTTGAAATGAAATACATTTCCTTTATATTTTTTTTTTCATTTGACATTTATTTCCTTTATAAAAGTTTTCATTTCATATTTTCACAGAACAAGAATCCAGCCCCTGTTCTGCAATTTTTTACCTGTAGAAATTTTGCTGGTGGCCTGTGGTAGAAGAGAAAGCCATTTTCGCTCTCTCTCCACTCTCACTCTCTTAAAAAATGGTAACAAATGGTAAAAATGGTAACCTCAGGTAAGTAAAGGAACACAGCTACAGGTACCCGCATCAGCCCAGCTCATGTACTGCAAGCTGTCAAAAAAGTTGTGATTGAAAACGCAAAATTAAAAAACAAAAATTTAAACGAACAAGTAAAAAAGTATCAGTCGGCTTTGCCGACAGAGATATCCCCTCAGCCTGTGTATATTGAAACAATTTTTTTCCAAAAAACGCATGTATTTAGGGAGTTTTAAAAATTTTGGGCGTTTGAACTGACAAAAATGTTGATTAGGATTTAATATCAAAAGTTTTGCGGAGGAGATACTAAAAAGAATGGATCTCCAGCCACTACATATGGTACCATAGGGGTTTTTTAGAACTTCAGGGATGTTTGCTCAAGAAGTATGAACTTGCCCCTGAAACAACTTTTACCATCGCAATTGAGGCAGCAATGCAAGTTGGTTCAACAAAAATCAAAGTGATTCGAAAGCAGGTCTTAAAGTGAACATGTATCCGAAATTTTGAGTGGGAGGTACCGGATGGAGTGGACAAATATAGTCCATATTTGAACCTGATCTATATCTGGTAGATATATTAGGATGTGTAAAGTATGGATCAATTCGGCCACTCTCTTCAAGAGTTATCGTACGCACAATTTTTCCGAACATTTTTGAACTTTTTTGGGGGAGGTACCTGAAGGAGTGGACCGATATGGCTTATCTTCAAACTTAAACTATGTTTGGACAAAATATTACTAAGGCCAAACTTTGGACCGAATCGGCAGACCTGTTCTAGAGTTATTTTGCCCTCCAACCTCCTCACACGGTGTCATAGGGGTTTTTTTGCAACTTTCAGGCTATTTTCTCAGGAAGTATGGACTTGCCCCTGATGAAACTTATACCGTCGTATGGAGGGCAGTGAATACAAGTTGCTGCAAAAATCAAAGCGATTCGAGAGATGTTCCTAAACTGAACTTTTCCAAAATTTTGTGTGGGAGGTACCCGACGGAGTGGACCGATTGAGTCCATATTAAAACTTGATCTAAGTCTGGTACACGCTCCACGATGGGCAAAATATAGACCAAATCGGTTACACCCTTCAAGAGTTACCGTGCGTACAAATTTTCCGAACATTTTCGAACTTTTGTGGGGGAGGTACCGGAAGGAGTGGACCGATATAGCTCATCTTCGAACTTAAACTAAGTTTGGACAAAATATTACGAAAGCCAAAATTTGAACCGAATCGGTTCATCCCTTCGAGAGTTATCGTGCGCTCCAGCCAGGCAGACAGACAGACAGACGGACGGACATTGCTCAATCGACTCCAAATTGTCTGAAACACATTTCGTCCAAACATACTTGGGGTCTAAAACCGTTATTTCGATGAGGCACATTTTGCCCGTATGAAAGTGTATATACCCTTCATAGCCTAAAGGCTGAGGATATAAAAATTGTGAATTTTTGGTGGATTTTTGCAATAATGCGTTAAAAATATCTGCCTAACAAAAATTCGTTGCAAAAATTATGTGAATCGCTTATATTTTTGGAAAACATTTTTGTCATTTCACAGTACTGAACTGGTTTTTGTTGTAGTTATTGGCTGATGCATGGTACAATAAAATAGAGGTAGGACAGGTATGAACATCGCTGAAAAATACATCCCTATAGCCATGGCTTAAAACGTCAAATGACATGAATCAATAATAGTGGTAGATGTACCTGAATAGTTATGGGTACTTTTAACGATATGTTTTTTTACATATGTGTGCCACTTTGCATATACATCTTGTATTTAAAAAGTGACAACCCATGGTACAATAAAGTAGAGGTAGGACAGGTATGAAAATCGCTGAAAAATACATCCCTGTAGCCATGGCTTAAAACGTCAAATGACATGAATCAATAATAGTGGTAGATGTATCTGAATAGTTATGGGTACTTTTAACGATATGTTTTTTTTACATATGGGTTGCCACTATGCATATACATCTTGTATTTAAAAAGTGACAACCCATATGTTAAAAACATATCGTGTAAAGTACCCATTAGTCGGTTTTACAAAAACATGAAATTTTGAACTTCACTGTTGTCATTCTCTCATTTTCTAATTGAAAAGTTTAGCTGATCTAACCCTGCGTTTACAAATGACAGGACAGTTGACTTCATGTATTGATTGTCAAAATGCCAAAACTTGCCTGTGTGACGTAGGCGTCCAGACAACTGCAAAAACAGTTGTAAAATTATGCATGAAAACCATAGATTTCCTTTTGTTTTCCATTCACATACATATTTTGTTTTTGTACATATTATTTTGTTTTCAACACATTTAAATTATCATCTCACTTCTTTTTCACAAAAATGTCAAAAATTTGTTAACCCTACTGTCTGTGAAAAACTGATAGACAGCTGGGAGACAGCCGACAAATGTATGTATGTGTTAGTAAATCAGAGTTGTATTTGAAGACAAACGGTCTGGTGTAAACGCTTAGTAACATCGTTATTTGCAGATACGGCGCCATTTCAGCTATAATTTTTCAATATTTGTAATTTTTCCGTTCTCGTACTTTTAGAACAAATTTCAATAAATATCAATATTTGACAAATCGTTCTTGCGCAAGTATTACTACCCAGCAAAATGTTCGATGCCAAAGATGACATTCAATCATGGGTGCAAGTGATCTAGCATGTCATCTTTTTAGCATCTTCATCGAAGATGACGTTCTTTTCTGGATCCTAAGCATGTCATTTCCACCAATGCTTTGGCATGTCATTTCCACCAATGATTTGACATGTCATTTTCACCAATGCTTTGACACGTCATTTTCACTCATGCTTTGACATGCCATTTTAACCAATGCTTTGGCATGTCATATTCACCAACCCCTTGGCATGAAATTTTCATGTCTTGTTTGGAAAATGGAAATGCTGTATTGAAATATGGTTTTCATGAAAAACAAAACTCTTTATTAATTCAAACGAATTCATGAAATAGCTACAATTAATTTATCAGTTTAGTTTTTCAAAAGTTTACATCCAAAATTGCAATGTAATCACCACCGCTGCAACGCAAAAGATTACTTCCTCCGTTCTCCGCAACTGATAGTCTTTCATCTTACAAAAGGTTTTTTCAATTATCTTCCCATCACCAGTTCAGATTTCAACATGGACTCCAAATGCACTTCTTTAAGTATTTTTATTTCGTAAATTACTTTTATTTTATAATTTTGTTATTTTATAACAACATTTTGGTAATTTATACTCTTTTGTTTAGTGACGGAAATATGTAGGGATCTACAACCCGGCTTGCTTTAGGGATCTCTAAGAACAAAATGTAACGAACGGGGAGGAGAGAATTTTTATGGAAAATACCATTTATGCTTAATTAATTTATTTTTAATTGTTTCTTTCCAAAAGTAGTTTCTTCTTTATTTTCAGATTCTTGTTCCTTTTCGTTTCGGACTTTTTTTTCAAATTCCAAGAAGCGAGATTTGATTGATTTCATTCTATGTCAGATTTAGAACAGACAAGGGAACTTTTAAAATAGCAATGTGTGCAGTCCGATTCTATTTTTAGCTCGATGTTTGGGACTTCATATAATACCAATTGTTTAGAAGTTTTAGTTGTTTGATATGCAGGAAATGTAAGACAACATCACGACGACAGTTCTAACAACTTTGGTCTGTTCCAGAAACTGCAAGAATCTACTTATTTTTACTACGATAACAATTTTTCCTTTATGTTATCGGAAAAAAATAGTAAAAATTAGTAGATTTTTGCAGTACTGGAACATACCAAAATGAAAATAAACAGGTGTGTAAATAAAAACACAAACATCATCTCTATTGGATCGATGGAATGGGTACAAATGCTGATGAAAAGATCGGATCTTTCACGACTTCCTTTGCATTGGTTCAAATCCTAATGAAAAGATCGGATCTATCACGACTTCCTTTGAACCAATGCAAAAGATGACATGAAATCACGTCATCGCAAAGAACCCCTTCCGTCAAATTTTGCTGGGTACATATTAAAAAATCAACAGTTTAATTTAGCCACGCGAATAAAATTTGATGCCCTTGCTTTTAATTTTAAGATATAAGATAAGCAGTTTTTTTTATAACAATTCACCAATGCATCTACCTTTATAATTGAATAATGTCAACAACAGTTAAAAATAGCTCTGTTCCTTTACGTGCAAGAATCTTCAAGTTTTACCACTTTTTACTCGAAAAGCGTTCCTTTACTTCGGACACAATACAATTCATATGGGGGCATTTTACAACTTTTACTACTTGTGCCGGATCTACCATTTTCAAAAGTAAAGGAACAGACCAAATGTCAACCATGCTTTTGCAAAGATGTCAATATTACAAGATAGGAAAAGTCAATTGTTAAAAATTAACTGTAGAGGGAGTTAACCTCTGTTGCTACGATATCATAGCAACATTCTGTTAAACGAAAAATGTTACTCATTGGAATATTGACAAGAAAAACATTAAAACTCAAGTTTGACGGCATTCGCTTTTGATTTTTTCATTGAATGAACAACGTCTTTGGCTTTTGACAGAATAGGCCATAAAAAGAAAAAAAATTGTGATCAGCTGTTAGCTGTGGCCTACCCATGGCACAATCATACAGGTACTCGCGTCAGCCCAGCTGATGTACTGTGAGCTGTCAAAAAAGTTGTTGTAATTGAAAACACAAAATAAAAAAACAAAAATTTAAAAGAAAAACTGTGAATTTTTGACGGATTTTTGTTGTAATGCGTTTATTAATAATTGCCTAACAAAATTTTGTTGACAAAAATGTGTGATTCGCTTTATTTTTGGAAAACATTTTTGACATTTCACAATACTGAACTCGTTTTTGTAGTAGTTGTTTGCTGATGCATCTACCTGGTAATTGTGCCATGGGCCTACCTTTACTTTATTCTACCATGGGCTGATGCATATACTTGGTAATTGTGTCATGGACTTAACGTCATGCAATACCCCTAAATTGAGTGTTAACAACAGACTTTGGCAACTCTATTGTGAAATCTATTTGTTTACATCGTGAACTGAACGTGTCTGAACTTCCTTCAAGTTGAATTTTTCCCGGGGAATATGAGCGATAACGAAGAAAAATGCACTAGAAAACGTAATGCAAATCCTGAGGAGGAAAATGAAGATGATGAAAATGACGCCTGGATTGGCCCAATGCCAACAGAACAATCAGCAGCCTCTAAGCCTAAAAAGAAGAAAGGTAAGTTGGTCAGCGGAAAAGGTCTCGGAACAAGTGTCGTTTAGGGGCACCTCTGGGATCGGTCCGAAATTTTTACCATAGGTAGCCCTTGGGACCCTGATTCCAACGATATATAATTTTCCGGGGGGAAGTCCATACTTCCCGAGATATGGGTCTTGACATTTCGGAAATTTCGTACTTTCACACCTTTAGGTTGTTTAGGGGCACCTATCGGATCGGGCTGAAATTTTTACAGTAGATAGCCCTTGGCATCCTGAATACAACGATATATAATTTTCCGGGGGGAAGTCCATACTTCCCGAGATATGGGTCTTGACATTTCGGAAATTTCGTACTTTCACACCTTTAGGTTGTTTAGGGGCACCTCTCGGATCGGGCTGAAATTTTTACAGTAGATAGCCCTAGGCATCATGAATACAACGATATATAATTTTCCGGGGGGAAGTCCATACTTCCCGAGATATGGGTCTTGACTTTTTTACTTTTATCACCATTATTTTTAAAACCTATGCAATATGGGACTCGTTTTAAAGCTCACGAAGAGTACTTTCCAATGCCGCCTTTTCTTTCTCCTATGGACCGGGCCAAAAGTGGGCTACGCGATCAAAACTCTCTTTTAAATTGAAAGTGTTCTTAAGTAGCCGGCCTTCGGCCGGGGATTTAAGACTTTCTCCTATGGACAGGGTCAAAAGTGGGCTACGCGATCAAAACTCTCTTTTAAATTGAAAGTGTTCTTAAGTAGCCGGCCTTCGGCCGGGGATTTAAGACTTTCTCCTATGGACAGGGTCAAAAGTGGGCTACGCGATCAAAACTCTCTTTTAAATTGAAAGTGTTCTTAAGTAGCCGGCCTTCGGCCGGGGATTTAAGACTTTCTCCTATGGACAGGGTCAAAAGTGGGCTACGCGATCAAAACTCTCTTTTAAATTGAAAGTGTTCTTAAGTAGCCGGCCTTCGGCCGGGGATTTAAGACTTTCTCCTATGGACAGGGTCAAAAGTGGGCTACGCGGTCAAAACTCTCTTTTAAATTGAAAGTGTTCTTAAGTAGCCGGCCTTCGGCCGGGGATTTAAGACTTTCTCCTATGGACAGGGTCAAAAGTGGGCTACGCGATCAAAACGCGTGCATAAAAGTACTCTCCATAAGCTTTAAAACGATGCCCATATTGCCCACGTTAGAATTGTAAAATGTCAAGACCCATATCTCGGGAAGTATGGACTTCCCCCCGGAAAATTATATATCGTTGTAATTAGGATGCCTAGGGCTATCTACTGTAAAAATTTCAGCCCGATCCGAGAGGTGCCCCTAAACAACCTTAAGGTGTGAAAGTACGAAATTTCCGAAATGTCAAGACCCATATCTCGGGAAGTATGGACTTCCCCCCGGAAAATTATGTATCGTTGTATTCAGGATGCCAAGGGCTATCTACTGTAAAAATTTCAGCCCGATCCGAGAGGTGCCCCTAAACAACCTAAAGGTGTGAGAGTACGAAATTTCCGAAATGTCAAGACCCATATCTCGGGAAGTATGGACTTCCCCCCGGAAAATTATATATCGTTGTATTCAGGATGCCAAGGGCTATCTACTGTAAAAACTTCAGCCCGATCCGAGAGGTGCCCCTAAACGACATTTAAGCCAAGGTCTCTTCGCGGACCTCTTAACTAGATAGCCCTATGCATTTTTTGTCGCGGAACTCCAGTCCATACTTCCCGATATATAAGCCTCCAAAAAATTAAAGGAACAAGTCGAGTTTACGCACTACGCGAATTTTTTCTTAAATAGCCGGCCTTCAGCCGGGAATTTACGATCCTATACACAGGAGCTAATTTCGGACACAAGGCAAAATTTTTTTATATAGTAACAAGGGAGTTTTTGCAACTTCAGAGGCCCATATCTTGGGAAGTATGAAATTTTTGCCAACAAATGTTATATATTTGTGATTTGTGATCAGGGTGACGAGATCTACCTGTGAAAAAATTTCATCATATGTTCTCTAACTTTTATTTCAGTTTTACCCTATGAAAAAATTTATTTGGAAAATTTGCCCGATGCTGATTGCTATGAGAAAAGTTATATGCATAGAGATGTTATTACACATTTGGTGGTGACCAAAACTGATTTTCTTATAACCGGAAGTATAGATGGTCATATTAAATTTTGGAAGAAAATGGAAGAGGGCATTGAGTTTGTAAAACATTTTCGCAGTCATTTAAGTAAGTAGTTCTTGTGGGGTTTTATGTTTGTGGGATTGGTTTTTATTTTCCTTTTTGTAATTTTAGTGCCCATACATTCCTTGACCACCAATGCTGCAGGCACATTACTATGTTCAGCCTCCGCTGATAAATGTGCTAAAATTTTTGATGTCATTAATTTCGATATGATAAATATAATCAAACTGGGTTTCACACCGGACACTACATGCTGGATCCATTCACCCGGTGATGCTGTTCAAAGTTTGGCTGTGTAAGTAATGACAAGACACACCAAGACAAGAGACACCAATAGTTTATAAATCCTTTTTCGTTCCCAGATCCGACAAAGATTCCAATAAAATCCATGTCTATGATGGTCAAGGTAATGGAGACATTTTGCACACCTTAGATACACTGCATTCAGCTCCAGTTATATCTATATGCTATAATGTACCAATGGACACTGCCATATCGGTGGATCGCAATGGCATATTGGAATATTGGCAAAATTCCAAATATGATTTTAAGTTTCCCAAACATGTCAGTTTTGATTCCAAATTGGATACAGGTAAGTAGTTTTTCTAAATGTTGAGAGATATTTTGTTACATGGATTTCTCCGTTAGATCTTTTTGAATTTGTAAAATGCAAGACAATTGTCACTGGTTTGGCAGTTTCCAATGATGGTAAACGTTTTGCATCCATTTCTACGGACCGTAAGGTTAGAGTATTTAAATTCCAAACTGGTAAGTTGGTACGAGTTTTTGATGAAGCTTTAGCTACCTATACTCAAATGCAGCAGACCCCACATGCTTTGCCCAATATGGAGTTTGGTAGAAGGTAGGTATGGAGTTTTTTATTAGAATGTACTTGCATGACGCCCTGATTTTGTTTCAGAATGGCAGCCGAACGTGATTTGGAAAAATCTGATTTTAATATGAGCAACAATATCATATTCGATGTGACCGGTCACTTCCTTTTATATCCCACATTAATTGGCATAAAAGTTATAAATATCGAAACAAATCGTTGTGTCAATATACTGGGTAAAACGGACAATATCAGACCCCTGCACATAGCTCTGTTCCAGGGAAAAGGAAGGAAGACAAAAGCAGCCATAACATTAGAACAGGAAGCAAGTGAAAATCCAGCTCTGCAGTCCACAACAAATGATCCTACGCTATTTTGTACAGCTTACAAGTGGGTTTGCATGCCAACAAGTTCCCAAATTGTTTAGTAAAATATTTGTTATTGTATTTCAGAAAACAACGTTTTTATTTGTATAGCAGACGTCTGCCTTCCGATCTGCAAGATGTTGATCGAGATGTTTTCAACGAGAAGCCTACAAAGGAGGATATCATTGCCGTACCCGAAGGACAAGGTAGGTTATTTCAAAATACATTAAATTTTACTTGTAGATTACCGCTAACTCTTTTTTTAAAAACATATTTTTCTAACATGCCAATCTAACATGAGCAGAAGAAGGTTATTGCACAGAGTTTTTTGTAAACAAAAGCAATAGCGTAGTATATTTTTGTTAACATTACCAAACATTTTATAATAGACAAATTGCGAATTTTCTGAACTACGTGTTTGCTTTTTGTTTCTTATTGAAAATATCCTGACTAATGTTTCTGTCCACTCTCCACCCCTCTAGGTGTCCAAAGAATGTATGAGAATGTAACAATTCACACTACAATGGGTGACATACACATGAAAATGTTTTACAAAGAATGTCCCAAAACTGTGGAGAATTTCTGTGTGCATGCAAAGAATGGGTATGGCAATTTTGAAATCTTCATTATCCAATGATACATTTGTTATTCATTATTTATTTCTATCTCTCTCTCTTTCTAGCTATTATAATGGTCACATATTCCATCGTGTAATAAAAGGTTTCATGGTCCAAACTGGCGATCCCACAGGTACTGGAACCGGTGGTAAATCAATATGGGGTCATGATTTTAAAGATGAATTTGTACCCACCTTAAAGCATGATCGTCCGTATACCGTCAGCATGGCTAATGCTGGACCCAATACAAATGGCAGTCAATTCTTTATAACAGTTTTGCCAACAGTTAGTAAACTTTTAATTTTTTTATTGATTTATTGGTACATTTCTTGTTTTTATTTTTAGCCCTGGCTCGACAATAAACACACAGTCTTTGGCCGCGTCTATAAAGGCATGGAAGTCGTACAAAATATTTGCAATGTTAAAACAAATCCAAAAACGGACAAGCCCTATGATGATATTAAAATTATTTCAATACATTTAAGTAATTAAGTAAAGATTTTATATTAGACAATTCACAAAAAATATGTTAAAGTAAATAATGTATAAAATAACAAACCGAAATAACTATTGATAACACTGTGCAACATTTTTGAGCCAATCGCGTGCAAACAACTTCTGTCCAGAATTTTATGAAAATAGAGGACCAATAGGCAAAAACCATATTTGGGTTTTGTTTTCTTAGATCGGGTTCGGCTTTTATGGCCACATCTATACATGGTTATAGATCGAATTTTAAAACAAATCGGGACTGTATCTCTGAAACCAATACGAATCTCGTTTTGACATCTGCATCAAACTTATAGATAAGAGCAAGAAGAAAATATTAGGAGGAATAGTGAACTCGAAAACTGCATTTATTGCCTCAAATTTTATAATATATCCAAAAATTCTATAATTTGTGTATATTTCGCAGCGTATCTCCCAAAATGTTAAATTCTTCTTAATGTTACCTTGTGGGAAAATATTCTCTGGAATGTAATACACAACTCTTCAGAACATTATATTGTTGTAAAATGCCTCTATCGCCTTGTTTATAGCAAATTTTTCAACAACAATTTGGTAAATATTTCAATAATTCATTGAAATCCCCAGCATGAGAATAAACAGCCTGTGTGAACATTGTTTGAAATAAGTTTTGTAAAAGGTATGTTAGGAAATACCTCTTGAACAACGTGAAATAACAATTTTAGAGATTCAGAATATTCTGAAGAATTGATGGTCACATTATTTGGAAAATTTTTAGAGTGGTTACTTGTTTCAACTTCCAACAGTTTAGTTGTTACTGACCAGAATTTCAGAAATTATGTAAACTTTTTTATATTTTAACGAGTTTGATGCGCTAGATGCAGCTTTTCCTATTTCATCTGTTTGACACATAAGTTCTACTATTTTAGGGCTACAATATTGCTGAAGACTGCAAAGCAAAATTCTTATTAGTTTCGGAGATATAGGTCCGATCACTTGAAAAAAGGCTCATTTTAGGTCGGTTTAGATGAGGCCATAAAATCTAAACCCGATCTAAGAACACAGAACCCAATTAAGGTTTTTGTAGACTCAATATGTACTTTCAGAAAATGCCCATTAGAAGTTGTTTGCATTTCTAGTGTTGCACAGTGTAATTTATGTAAATAGTAGGAGCAGTTTTCAGGAAAGATTTAAATACCACTAGGGTTAGTCACAGATAATTTAGTGAGAGTGAAAGATACGAATTTGGTTACAAATTCTGAAGTTTACTTTTTATCGGATAACTCAACGTGCTTCATTATCTTAGTTGTACTAGTTGTGATATGGTAGGGTACGGCGGTTTCTTTGGTGCAGTGGCTATCGGGAATGGCGATATTTCTCCGTTATTTATGGTTGTCGCAGTCGATGATTCACCAGACCCACGGCGGTACTGTCGTCTGATTTTCTAACATCATTTGTCTAACTCATTTAGAAAGTCCTAGAAAGTCCTACTACTGGTGTCGGCTTTGTTGGTACCAGCCCACAACGGGTCTTAAGTAACTAATTTGCCAACATTTTTGATGTTCAGGGCCAAGATAGCTCTTGACTTAAATGTCGGTCACTTTCTTCTGATGTTCAGGCCTACGATGGCTCGAACGTATTATCGGACACTTTCCAATTATGTTCTGGCACCCCGATGCTCTTAAACTCGACGGGAAGTGTAATTATCATCACTATAAACATATGTTCAGGCCCATGATGGCACTTGAATTCCACGAGAAAATTTAACTACGATCACTTTGTACCTAGCTTCAGGCAAACGACGGCTCTTGAACTCCGCAGGGAAATTTAACTAAGATCACTAGGTTTGGGCCAACGACGGCTCTTGAACTTCACGTATAAATTTACGTGTTTTCGTGATCACGAGGTACTCTGCAACTTGTTTTTCCTGAATATATAGGATTTCACTTACCTTCGATAATAAAAAATTACTGATTTCTCAGATTTCGTCCAGCCTTAATTGCCTCTTCCCTTCTATACCCTTGGCAGGAGTTTCCAAATTACTTTCAGTAGCCTTTCCGCTACTCTGCTGCTGCGCCGATCACGTGGACTCTCGCTTAACCGGAACATGTTTTTCTTCATGAGGTACTATTTGATTTCTAACTATTCTTATTATAAAATTTTAAATATTTTATAAAAAAAAACAAACCGGTTCTAAATCGTCGGCCGCCTGCTATTACCTGGATATTTGTTGTTGTGGCAGTGTTTTTATTATATTTGTATATTCGTTCTTCTGCTTAATCTGGCTCTGGGTCTATCTCCAGTTCTAGGAATACGGCTGCTTCGATGGGATGTAACCACAGTTAGCTGAGTAGGTTTGGCAGGGCAGTTAAAAGGTGCGGGCCTGTACCGTAAGTAAGCAGCCCTATAGGAATTAAGAATCCCTAATCTAGTTGAGCCAAATCTACTCTGCTTTGTCGTGGCAGCTGACGCTCTTCAGCTGCGATAGATGGGAGTGTCCTCCGAAGACCGCATTCATACCATAGTTGTTTATGGCATCTGCGACTGCACTCATACGACAGCATTCATACGGCAATCCTATTCAAACCTGCTTGATATGCCTGCTGATCTAGGGATTCTCTCTTCTGGACCATGAAGATCACTCTTGATCTGCCTAGGTGGGAGGTCCCATCTACTATATGGTGACACGGTAACACCGAGCACGTTCCTCATCAAAAGCATGTCATCGAGTTGCCCGGACGCAGGGAACCCCAGGACCAATTTATTTGTGCTCGGTTTGTCCCGCAGTCCTCCAACAGTCCTCCGTACACGCAGCCACTCAACACCTACCGTTGTTGTTCCAATCCAATTTAATTGCAAGGGACTCATGAGTCGGATGAAAATCATGGTCACGACGGTGCACCGCGGTACAGGAAACAAGGCTCAACAACAACTTCAGCTTACAGCGTTGTGATGTTTGCAACGTACTGAGCAATGATCACATCAGAAGTGGAGGATTAGCTTTCCTATTTCCGTTCAATACAGACCTATCTCGCTTCAGCCTGGCTCTAATGACCCATACATGGATTGTATAGGGGTAGCATTCAGTGTGGAACTGCCGAGGTAGAGTTGCTTACTCCAGCTGTACTCCAGGTTATAGGCCTAACACTAGCCCTCTTTTGGAAGGTCATAACTGTTTTGTCTTGATCACATCAGAAGTGGAGGATTAGCTTTCCTATTTCCGTTCAATACAGACCTATCTCGCTTCAGCCTGGCTCTAATGACCCATACATGGATTGTATAGGGGTAGCATTCAGTGTGGAACTGCCGAGGTAGAGTTGCTTACTCCAGCTGTACTCCAGGTTATAGGCCTAACACTAGCCCTCTTTTGGAAGGTCATAACTGTTTTGTCTTGAGGGAATTTAATGCTCTTCATTTTTTTGTGACATTCGGCAACGGAAATGGAAAGATTGATAGCTCTACGTTTTGTACAGTAAATGTCTGGCGAACAATGAGGCTCTAATTCTGGTAAGAGCGTCATTGTTCGCCAGACATACCTATCATGTCATCTGGTCTGATAAATGACATCACCTGCCAAAACGTCGTTTTTTAGGAACAAGCCAACTCGGTGTGGATATGCGGAACAAGTAGCTAAATCATCTAAAGAGCTGCAACATTGGAGCCGGGATAAGTGAATGTTGGGCAACGGTTATGTCACTCTTGAACCCTGGAAAGAAGGACCCCAGTCACGTTTTGCAACGCTACGCTGAATGATCCGAAGAGATATTCTAATTACTTTAATCGACAGTTTGTCGACAGGCAAAGAGAAGAGTACTACATCACACTAGATCTCTACCTGCCGAGGAGGAATCGCCATAATTACCCAGGAAAATGTTCGATGACAAATCATGAGTTGAATCATAGATGCAAGTGACATGTCATAGGTGAAAATTTAGGTGAATCACCGATGACATTTACAAGGGAGTGACATATGATTTCACGAATTCATTTTCATAGCATTTTGCACCTGTTCATTGTCATGGCATCTTGCACCAGTTCATCGTCATAGAATCTTGCACCAGTTCATTGTCATAGCATCTTGCACCAGTTCATTGTCATAGCATCTTGCACCAGTTCATTGTCTTGGCTTCTTGAACCAGTTCATTGTCATGGCTTCTTGCACCAGTTCATTGTCATGGCTTCTTGTACCAATGCTTTGGATCCGGATTTTCGCCAATCAGAAATAAAATTCGCAATACAATTATGTATTTTGTTGAATTAATAAGAATACAATGCGCAGATGATTTGCATCGCCAGATGTTATTTTTCTTTATTTTGTATGTAATTTTGAAAATTATATATTATATTAATCTGCAATATCATATTTATCTCTTCCGATGGCTGCAAGATACTCCTTTCAACTTGGGGGGTTCCGTTTTTCCAATATTCGATAAATTATGTGCCAATCTCTGAACCAAGCTCATCGTTTGGGAAATCTAGTATAAATTTGAATTCTGTTATTTTATTTCAAAAGAAAAAGCTTATCCTGTAATAGTTACCATGTTATGGTCTCTTTTATACTTATTTTTGCTTCTCTCACTTTGCATGCCATGCTTGTGATATCGTGATCTTTCCATTGGAGTTTTGTTCCCTCGGGTCGCATAACGTCAAATGGCTCGTATCCATATGACGGTGACAGCTCGATATGTTTTACTATATCGGTGTTGGTCGGCTGGGGAAGCTCGTGGTTTATAGACCGGGTCTTTTTCATACTTCTTTTTAATATCCACAAAACGAAACAGGTTTCCAAACACAAAATATATTTTTCTTTTGTTTTATATCAATTTACATTGTATTTTTAATTAAAATATATAAATTTTGCCACTATCGACCACTTTCATCTGACTTTTATTTTCATTTTAACAATTACTTTTGCAAGTACACAATTATTCGAGTATATGAGTATTTGATAATTTATTGTGCGGTTACTTATCAATTTATTTGAACTCATGACAATATTATGACAAAGATCGGATCTTTCACGGCTTCAATTGCACTCATGAAAATTCGATGAAAAAGATCGGATCTTTCACGACTTCAATTGCACTCATGAAAATTCGATGAAAAAGATCGGACCTTTCACGACTTCAATTGCACTCATGAAAATTCGATGAAAAAGATCGGATCTTTCACGACTCTTTTCGCACTCGTGCAAAAGAACCAGTGAAATCATGATTTCACATGGAATCACTTCCATTTAATTTTGCTGGGTAAACAATGGTTGATATTGCGAATGCCAGCCGTCATGGCCGATTACTGCCAGAGCGTTTTTAGCAGACTCTCTTTCGATTTTTTCAAAGGTATCAGTTACTTCTTTTACCGATCGACCCATGATGTCTACGTCTTAGGTATAAGCAAGTAACATGTACATAATCCACCATTGACCAGATATTTACCTTGAGACAA